>NC_138770.1:242909752-243539752 GCF_965119305.1 Pelophylax lessonae
TGTGGTTCCATGGAGAACCCTTCAGCAGAAATTATGTAGCCCAAAAAGGCAACCTGAGACAGGTGGAATTCACATTTCTCAAGCTTACAGAAAAGCCCATTCTCACATAATCATTGCAGCACTCGTTCGACATCCAGGTAGTGTGATTCAATTGAGTCCAAGTAAATCAAGATGTCATCCATATTAACTACTACACATTGCTGCAGCCTATCACAAAATACATGATTGATGAACTCTTGGAAAACAGCAGGCGCATTGCACAAGCCAAAGTGCATAACCAGAGATTCGTAATGACCAGTTCTGATATTAAACGTGGTCTTCCACTCATCACCCTCCTTGATCCTTATGAGGTTATACACTGCCCTTAGTTCAAGCTTGGTAAAGACCGTTGTTCCCTTGAGGCAGTCGAACAAGTCAGTAATCAATGGAATCGGCTATGCATTCTTGACCATGATGTGATTGAGGCCCTTATAATCAATGCAAGGTCTCAACGTACCCCCCTTTTTATATACGAAGAAAGAACCGGCACCCACTGGAGAAGTTGACTTGCAAATGTGCCCCAGGCAAGCGCATCCACAACGTACTCCTCCATGGCCTTATACTCCGCAACCAAGAGAGGATAAACCCTGCCACGTGGGGGAATGGCACCAGGTTGCAAGTCATTGGCACAACTGCACAGACAATGAGAAGGAAGGGTACCAGGACGCACCTTGTCAAATACATCTTGATACTCACGATATTCAGTAGGCAACACTGAATCCGAGAAGGTAAAAAGTACCTTAACAGGCCCATGAATACAAACAGGGCCAAACTGTGGAGACCAAGAGAGGATCTCAACCGACTGTCAATTAAAGGTTGGATTGTGTTTCTGAAGCTAAGTGTACCCCAAAACAACAGAGTAGAGTGGTGACGAAATGACCTGGAAACAGTTCGACTCCCTGTGAACAGCCCCTATTGCCATGTCAACTAAAACAGTCTCATGGCTAACCTGTGCCAGTTGCAGGGATCTGCCATCAATCGCCTTGATAACTAGTAGAGAAACACAAGGCTGCAAGAGTATTTAATTTGCAGTAGCAAGCTTACTGTCAATAAAATAACAGCCAGTACCGAAGTCAACCAACTCCTGAGTAACCACCAAACCCGCTGCACAGGAGAGGACAACTGTGATTAGTGGTTTATCTTTATGGGAAACCAGGGATGAGAAAATTCCACCTAAGGTCTACCACTGACAGGACCTTAGGTGCGAGCGTTTCCCGGACGAATCAGACAAGATTTCAGGAAATGCCCACCAAGACCGCAATACAGGCACCAGCCTTCTCTCCTCCTAAAGGCCTGCTCAGCCTCAGAAAGGTGGGTGAACCCCAGCTGCATGGGTTCACAGTCAGACGCACCATACCCAGGAGGCATGGGAGGTGAGGGAGGAATGGTTGGGAAAGAAAACATAGGAGCCAATCTGGTAGGAGGCCTCCACAGGCACTCCTTAAACAATGTTCTCTCCCTGAGCCTGGTATCGATCAAAATCAGGAAGGAAATAAGAGCCTCAAGCTCGTCAGGGAGTTCTTTGGCCGCAATCCCACTCTTCAATGCATCGGAGAGACCATGAGAGAAGACAGCCACCAGAGCCTCATTATTCCAGCCCACCTCTGCTGCCAGGATACGAAATTCAATGACATACTTGGCAACAGTTCGTATACTCTGTTGAATGAACAGGAGCTGCTTTGCAGCAGAGGCAGAGCGAGCAGTCACATGTAATACTACGAATGGAGGCAACAAAACTTGGGTAATTGAGTATCACAGGATTATCGTTCTACCCTAAGGGATTTGCCAAGGCCTTGTCCAAGAGCAACGAGATTAGGAAGCCCACCTTGTACCTGTCAGAGGGAAACGCCTGTGGAACCATCTCATAATAAATGCCCACTTGGTTTAGGAAGGCACGTCACTGACTCGGTTCACCCGCATAGCGCTGAGGAAGGGGGACTGAACCAGTCATCCCTCTGGTAACAGCGACTCCAGCTGCAACTGCAGGAGCAGCAACAGGAGCAGCAGCAGGTGCAATAAGAGGAGGAACCATCGGCATGACAGCACCAGAAGCAAGGTGTGCTGTGCGTGCAAGCAACATCTGCAACGCCTGAGCAAACTGACCCAAAAGGTGTGAAAAGAGTGATAAAGAGAGGACCTAAATCTGACCTAAATCTCTAAACAAAGCTGCAGCTTGTAAGCAAGCTCAGAGTATCCTAATATCCATGGCATGGGACCAGTTATCCTTAGTGGTCTTGCATGTGGGGAAAATAATACTCTTGTTCTCATGAGATTGCGCTGTGTAATTTGGACTCTGTATCACCTGAAATACCTGGCTATACCCTCCCCCTGTAAATTGACCACGGTTTATCGGGGCTGCTGAGTCCTGACACCACACAAGAGAAACACAGGGGGCACTGATCTAGTGCATTATCTCCCAACTAAAATATTTATTGAATAAAAAGTAGTAAGTATTTTACTCACAAATCCACTATAATAAAAGGTTCATCACAAATCCTATATAGTTACATCCATAATTCGTCAACTTAAATCATAGAAAATGAAGGTCCAATAGATTGGTTGACACATTTCAAGGATTTTCCTCTTCTTCAGAGCCCATAGAAATTTTCCAAGGGCAGGGGATACTGTGTTTGTGACTTTTTGCTGAGCCCTGACACCATGGTCATTTTACGTGCCTCCGTCATCTTCAGCTGTCCTCTTTGCTCTCCTGTGTCTCCTCCCCCCTCCCCTGCCCTCCCTGCCTGTCAGCTCCATCCACTCCATGATCCTCCCCTCCTGCTGCTTTGATATCAATACTATGATCATGCCATCCCCTCTGTTTTATAATGCTATGTGTCCCTGTGCCTGTGCTATATAAAATAAAAGCCAATTATACGTTGTCTCAGAGCATCTCGCTGCCCTCACGTGACTCCTCGACTCTCTCTCCTCTGTCACAGAGTAGAGAGCCAAGGAGTCACGTGAGTGCTACGAGACGCTCTGAGACAAGGTATAATTGGCATTTTTTTATATAGCACAGGCACAGGGACACATAGCATTATATAACAGAGAGGATGGCATGATCATAGTATAATGGGTTAACAACCACTTTAAGAGGTCCATGGAAGGACTGATAATTTAGGTAAAAATACCAGACTGCCCCTCCTCCAGTTATTAACCTGCATAGAGCAGTCATAGAAAAACCAAGAAGTGCAGTGCTAAAGGAATAATATATTCAAATTTCTTAATAGAGAAGAATCTGATGTGTCAACCTCCCACCAAAAATAGAATGTGCAAAAAGAGCATATACAGTACACATTACAATCATATAAAAATGTAACTTACACATAAAAATAAAGTGCACATTAGTAAATAAACATAGAGTCCATAGAGGAGCATAAACGGCGAAACACTGATCCTCAATATTGCAGAGATGGTAGAGAAAATCCAAAGATGTTCTCTGAGTTTATCAGAGTGAACAGTTAGGAAAAATAGAGAAACCTCCAGATCCCAAGGATTATACACACAAGATCACACAGGCGAGACAAGAAGGAGCTTGCCAGAGCAATAGGACTGCTTATATATAGTCGCAGAAGTGCTTAAGATTATTCCTGGGGGTTTCCACGTCCCCAAAGCTTTCCTCCAAACCCACTGTTAAGCATAGTGCCTCACAGAATGAGACAACAATATAAAGAAAGAATGCATGCCATAGCGAAGATCCACATAAAACCAATACATTTATTATGTTGATGCACTTACAAACATGTGAGGATACCAACGCTTTCAACCTCCCTCAAAGACCATCCATCTACCGGTTTCCAAAATGGCCATAGCTAATTTGCGCATGCTTGATTTGGCATGTGTCCGGCTTCGCATAGAACAGTCATAACATAAAGAAATTAGACTGCTGGCTGCAGAAGAACCTGTCGCAGTAAATTAAACACATCTCTGTGAAATAGAGATAATGCGCAAGTCTAAAGAAGAACTCAGAAAAAACTTTACCAGTCCATGCGCAGATCCTGAACTTCAGTTTCCAGGCTGGGGAAACCTATGAGATGTAGCTGACGATAATAATAATGGTGTGGCGTGGCAGCTCTCCTAACCCTCCATTGGGATATGGGGAAAAGAAACTGTGTAGAAAACAAAAGGACAGAGCACACAACCGCCCTAGCATAACACCGTTTTATTGAAGATAAACAAAGCCATAAAATGTTACTCACAAGTGTTTTAAAAGATCATGCAGAGAAATAGAATCCCTGATATTCCATGGGCAGAAACGCTTCTCTAGGTCCCGCCAGCCAGCCGCTTGTCCTGCACTTGCTAGCAGCCTCCTAACCCGTGACATCCGGAGTGTTCCTTCCGCCTCGAGGGAGCTGTGTATAGTGCGCCTGCGCCCGGTCCAGCCGTCACCGCACACACAAGGCAGGAGTGAATCGAGCAGCCGCTCAGAGCAAACACTGGTGCGGGTAAACAGAGGGGAGATCCCCAGTCAGGTCCCCTGACATGACACAAATGTGGTTGCTATGGACAACGCGTTTCGAGGCGTGGCCTCCTTCTTCAGGTCTCAACCCCCCTACTGGTGCCCTCATGCATATATACAAATGTGACGACCCCTCCACTCATATATACTTAAAGGGAAATGAACACAATAGCACAATAGACCATTATCAGGGGCAACCAGTAGGAGCAAGAAAATGCAACCATATATGAACAATTACTAACAATATATATCAGAAAATGTATGTATAATAAAATATATATAGAATAAAATATATAAACATTATCATTACAATATTACAACTTATACACTGTTAAAAATAAAATAAAATAAAATAAAAACAAAAACAAAAACTAAAATAAAAAAAATAAAAAAGGGGGGGGAATCCCTACCCCAAAAATGTCAGATAAATTAACCATCTTAAGTGAATACATGTGCATATATGTATATATATGTATCTCAGTACACACCCACATACATATACTGAGTGTATAAAAGCACACCCACACATACTTATAACTAAATTTGAGTGCCTACCTCCAACTCCTCATTCAGGCCCTCGGGGGACATGGAGGTAAGCGTAAAAATCCAAAAGGTTTCACGCATACATAAAGGTGAAAACCCTTCACCCTCCAACAATGTCATAGGAATGGCCTCAATGCCGGACAGCTCCAGTCCCTCCGTACACCCCCCATGTACTTGGCAAAAATGACGAGGGACACTGTGCTTATCTTTCTTTTGTTCTATAAGTCGGCGATGCTTGCCAAACCTGGTTCTCATGGCCCTGACTGTTCTACAAACATAGAATAGCCCACATGGGCACCTAAGCCCATACACAACAAATTGGGTGCTACAGCAAATAAATTGTTGGATGTTAAATACCCGCCCATCTTTGTTGGTAAAGTTCTTTTTCCCATGGTGCATAAATACACGCTCAGGGGCTCACTCCAAAGAACTCATCTAATAAGCCTCATACTAAGGGAGGGGTGAGTACTTGGACTGAGTGTCGTGAGATTTATCCTCAAGGTAAAGGGAATCAACCCATACAAATGCCCCATGAGTGGAACCATAAAAACAAAAATATAAATAAAAATAAGGAAAATTCTTTGGAAACAGATAGTAACCCACTCCCTAACAGAAATAAAGGTGGTAGCAAGGAGACTGTGGATACATCTAGGAAAGAGAATGTTTCGCACCTAGGTGAGATCAACCCATTTAGGTTTGAATTATCTATGGAAGCGAATAGGGTGGGTCCTAGGAGAGAGATCAGTAAAATGGCCCACAGTGGAGCTCCACCGGTTTGCTACAATCTACCGGTATCCAACCCCTTTCATGTTTTGGATGAAAATATAGGTCAAGCTGAGGGCATTACACGAGGCATACGGACATCTGTGGATTACCCAGGTTTGGCATCGGTTGATGCTGACGTGGCAGTATGTTTTTCTCATATACATATGCCTTGATTTGTATACAAAATGGCTGATTTAGATCAAGATGTCTTTAAGGAATTTAATCTCATTTCTCTTGAATTTCTTTACATGTGTCACTGAGCTTGCAAAAGCTAAAAATATATATAAGCTGAGATGTTACTGCCCGCAAAAAATACTCCCTATCTGTCATAAAGAGGAACCATGTCTGGACAGCTGACCGCAGAACCATTAATATCTTCTACAAAAGTCCCTTGGGAAACTCCTTGATGAGCATCACAAAGAAAATTCCCTGATGACAGAAAATCACAATATAGATTAACCCTATGCTTACCATAATTAATTGTTAACCTTGATTGGACAAAAGATCTTAAAGCGGAGTTCCGGGCACAAAATCTATATTTTTTTTGTGCCCCTCCGCTAGTTAGACATCACCTGAAAAGGAATTGGATAGTTAGGTTTTTTTTTTGTTTACTCACCTTGTAATTGAAGATCGTAAATACTCACCTCAGAGTACTTCCTCCCTCGGCGCCGCGGCTCACCTGTCACTTCCTGTCTCGCGATGATTCCTGGGAGCTGAACGTCATCGCTTCCAGGAATCAATGCGACGGCACCGGCCCCGCTCGTCACTTCCGGGCGACGCTGCATTCCCCTGCTAAACATCTTCTGGGTATGCCCAGAAGCTGTGGAGGAACGCGGTGCCGCACCGGAAGTGACGAGAGGGGCCGGTGCAGGCGCATTCTGGGACAAGAAGACGCAGAAGAAGACACAGAAGAGGACCGCGCCGGCTTCAGCTGCCCACAAGAGAGATGGAAACGCTGTGGAAGAAATTTTATAAGTAAGTATTTTTTCTAAAAGGTAAGTGCGAACCGGGACAGATCAGAGGCTAGCCATTGTGGAATGTGCTAGCCCTGACTGTCCTGGGGGTATGTTCATTGAAAAATGACTTCTGTGCCCGGAACTCCGCTTTAACAACCCATTTCTTGTACGTCAGATCTTAATGACTAACCCATTTCTTGTACGTCATATAGTATATTTAAACTCCAACACACTGTAATAAAATCAGGTCACTATGATTCAGCCACCTTGAGTCTGTCTGATCTCATTATATACATAGCTATATATATTGTCTGATTTGGTATCACTGACTAACAGGTAACAGGTATTTTGTACATGAGGAAAATTCCACAACAGCTTGGCGAGCCAGCCAGGAGAGGTGACATCATCTGCGGATGGAGTGAGACACCTGGACGACGCTGGGGACTCTGGAAAGAAAACTGGCCAGGTAAGCCCATTGTTTGCTTATGTTGTATTTCCCAGTCCTCTCAGTCGTCCAGGTAACTCTGTTTATTTTTGACGTAATACCCTCTTAAAGAACCTAAACCCTTAGTCGGTGTATATATTATTGCTACTAACACTTGTTGCGAAAGGTGAGGTTGGGTCAACCCTCACCGCTGTGGGTGTCTTGGACACGCAGAAACGTGACCCATGGTGTGTTTTGGTAAGTGGTCTCATTTCGGAGTGTCCATTTGAGACACAGCAAGCATTGAAACTATATGACTATTCAACCTGACATTCCATATACGTCAAAAGTTTTCTGCCTCTATGCTCTAGTATATATATGTATGTGGTAATAGTTTGAATTCAAGTAAGAGAACCTGTCATAATTAATTGTCCAGTAATTGTGTTGGCTGTCCAAATACAAACTACAGATTCAGGTCAGGGGCCTGGGAGGTTTAAGGCAGTTTTCTATTACTGGGTAATAGATAAATAGATAGTTGGACTACCACGGATACAGGCCAGGGGTCGATGCCAAAGGTCATTAGGACCACTGCCTTAGATTATATGCTTCGGAAGCATGGTGTATGGGCTACACAAGCCAATTAAAATGTTTTATAGTTGGACAGCTAATAATCCTAGTTGTAAGACCAGAGGGCACCTTTGATACTAGAAATGGCAGATATTTTGTAAAATGTATGAATCAGATTTGGCAAGAACTAACTTGAAATCAGTTGCAAAAATATGGAAGCAGGAGAGTATGAAGCTTAATGAGTTTGGGTGTGTTGAATTGTTTCATGAAAAAACACAGCGAATCTTGTATTCATGGGTAGAAAATGAGGAGGACCATTGCCCTTTAAATTTCTTAAGAAACCACAGGTTTTCAGCAACTTTCTCTGTGCAGCGAAAACAGCCGCGTGCTTCTCTGTCTGCCTCGAAGAAAAAAAAGGAGAGACAAGAAGAGAAGCGATCTCTGTGACCGATGGACAGTATGAGGGTCTTATGAAAGGTGACTCAATTGCGAATCCAGGTCAGGGACTTGGGGAGATATAAAGGCAGTTTTTATTACAGGGTAATAGGAAGGTTATGGGTAACAGGGTTACCAGATAAATGGGGCAGACCAGGGAGTTTGCATCCGAAGATTAAACCTTAGATGAAGCCTTAGATCACATGCTCTAGGAGCATAGTTTTTTTGTGTGTGACAGCCTATTGTGGTTTTTGTTATAAGAGAAGGGTCTTTTGATATATGACAGATTCCTTGCAGAATGTATGAAGCACTGGGAAAAGAGGGAAGATTGTTTCTCTATCTGATAAACAAACAGCATATGATATTTTGAGGTTTTTTTTTTATAAAATTATAACTAAAATGAAAAATAATATGTTGCCCGTGAAAAAGGGAATCTTGGTGCAAAATTTTGAAAATTGGCTGCTTGCCAAGGGGGTTCAAATGTAATTATCTATGTTCCTATAATAGTTATAGAATTCATTTTTGGACATTAAGGGTTACCGCAATTAATGTGACCATTGAACCCTATTGGCACTGAGCCAAAAGTTTTCAATTAGATTAACTTTTTATCTGATTATAGTATTTAAGTGGTATTTTAGGGGCATCCTCCATAACCAAAGGGGAACCTCTGATCCGATTTTTGTAAAATTGGGAAAACGTTTTTAGAGGATATTTGTTTGAAAGATAAAAGTATGTTAATTCCTGTCAATATGGGTGTATAAAAGAAAGTGACCTACTACAAATTGTGTAAAGACAGGACATTAAAGCAAAGAATTGCAACCACCCCCCAGAAGATAGACAGTGAATAAGGGATTCAGCCAACCTGTGTCCGCATGTCCCATCAGAAGCAATCCAAAGGTTTACTGAATAACAGTAGCAGGGGTTGGGCTGGGAGTGGCTTCCTGCTGGCTTCAAATAAAAAAGGGAAGTAATTTTACAGATGAAAAAAAAAAACACTAAATTAAGTGACGCTGTGTTGAGTTAAATTTCAGTGTTCAGTTTCAGATGCCGTACCGATTAATACAGTGCGTAGCAGTATTTGCTGTCTCTGACAACCAGACAGTCTGTCTCTTTAAATCAGGAAGAGATAGTGTGTCTGGGTGAACTGAAGGAGGGGTTACAGGTTGCTCCCGCCCTTTCTCTCCCAAAGGTGGTAAAACCTTTTACTTAGTTGAATGGACACGCATCCGGGGTTCTCACACAAGAACATGGGGGCAAACAGAGGCCACTAGCATATGTTTCTGGCCAGCTTGACCCAGTACAAAAAGGATCCTCAGCTGTGTGCGGGCTGTAGCAGCCTGCAATTAGCTGCTGGATAAAACCAAACAACGTATATAGTTTTGGAATGCAGAGGCATTAAATCTAAAGTTCTAAGCACAAGCAGCTGATGGCTTTGGCAAAAGCCTGTGAATTTTAAAGGGTTAACATTTACATTGACATGATTTTGGTCATATTTTTGAAAGCTTGTAACTTTTTGACCTCAGCTGGTAAGCCAATAAAGCATGCAGATATAATAGAGACTGTTCTTAGCCTTCCAGTGTCCCACCAAGATGGCCATTTATTTTAAAAAACCAAGGCACATGCAAGAGAGGACACAGAAGAAGCTGCAGGAAACACAAGGGCCGACAGAGTAGAGAAGAAGGCTGCACTGGAACAGGTCCCTATCTGGGTACTGACATTTGCAGGAAAGCAACCAACTCCGGTAAGTATGGCAATCTTGATATCATTGCAGAAAAAGCCCCCTCACAGGAGCGTGAGAAGTGGCGGAAGAAAAGTGCAACACAGGATGTAACTGGTTGCTGGAGGAGCATTTCTGTCTGATCTCAGGCCCTATACCAGAGGGTGGCAGCCGCAGCTCACGGACCGTGTCATAACTCAAAGACTCTAATGACCACCTTGGTAATGCAACACTGGTTAGCACCAGGTTTTCCTGGAGTAGCTGCAAAATATACTGCTTCTTTTCTTACCTGTGCTAGGTACAATGTTGGTAGAGCTGTAAGCCCCCCACAAAAGTACACCCCTAAGCCAAACTGTCCTTTCCAGGGAACTCTAATAGATTGATTTCCCACAGTCTGGTCCCTATGCACATGCTTTGGTTTGTATAGACATTTTTCAGGATGGCCTGAGGCCTGGCCAGTCTCTAGGGATACAGTACAAACCACAGGAAAAAGCTCTTGTCTGAGGTAATGTGCACATATGGAATCCCAGAAACTATCGAAAGTGACAGGGGTACTCACTTTACAGGAAGGGTTCTACAAGAGGTCCTATCCGCACTAAATATTGAGAAAGCCTTTCACACTCCATATCACTGGGTAGCGGAAAGGTAGAAAGGTTGTATGGTAAAAAAAAAAAAGTTGAGTTAAGATTTTTTTACGTTTTTTCCTTTGTCAGGAACACTCCCAAGAGAGGTGTGGGTACTCTTTGGGTGCTCTCCTGAAGCAGGTCTCTATTTACCACAGCAATTGCAAGCCACACACTCAGATCTCACTAGATGTGTTGCAGCGCTTCAAAAGCAATTGACAAAAATGCATAACAGTGTGTTTTCATTCCTACCAGATCCAAATGAGGACACTAAAAATCATTAAGTAAGGCTTGGTGATTGGGTAGTAATCAGGAGACACGTCAGAAGGAGTCTCGACTCTCGGTTTGACAGGCTACTAAGAGTGCAATTGGTTACACCAACACACCTCAAGGTAGAAGGGATACATGGATTCCCGCCAGTCATCGCAAAAAGGTGGTACAATGATTTTCGTCTAATTTTTGATATGTATGGAAATGTTGGGTATAATAAAGGGGCAGGACGATAAAGAGACAAACAACCCAAGGCCCAATGTACTGTTAACTTTAAATACCAGGTAGCCAGGAAGTCAGGATACTCAGGGTGCTAGATATGTTCACAACTACACCCAGATTCCCAGACTATACCTCTGCTAGTAAACCTACTCACAGTAGAGGATCTAAATCAGACAGAGTTTTCAAAATCCTATAGAAACATTACCAGTGCACGAAAGGACATGTTAGGTCCCCTGAAAGTTGCAGGTCTAATCAAGAATCCTACAGTGTGTATAGTGTTCTATGGAAATAAAACTGATGTAGGGAGGGTGGATTGTTCACAAGCACTGATAAACATATCCTTCCCACAGCTGACTGTGAACAGCCCATAAAATTAAACTGTTAAACATAAAATATAAGCCATATTAAAGGACAATATGGACAATATGGACATTTCTCACCTAGGAGAAGCCCTCAGGTTTCTGTTGTTCAGACAGCAACTGGGGTATTGTGTAGAAAAGTTATTAATACCCATTTTCACCCCAGGGTGGTCACATTTGGGGTTGGGAAACTATTATGTCTGTGGCAATAAGGCCCATAGTTGACTTTCTCTTTCCTTCCAATGGTGTCCGCCCTTCCTAATGAACACAGAACTTTGGAGGATTTGCCGTATCCAAGATATCTCCTAAAATGATGAAAGTGTATTCATATTGATGTTTATGATAATTATGATCTCTAGTTATCTGTTGAATTAAAATAATTATGTGTTTGTTTGATAAGGTTACCAAGGCCAAGAAGACAACCTATTTCAACTCAATACGGAAATAAGAAGTGACTGATGATGCTGAGTATGCTGTAATGAGACATCTGTCACCTCAACCCCCCATGTAAGAAGTAATTGCCACCTCAGAACCTTACCAAGACTCGGACACTCCCCACTGAGATTTGCCCTCTGGGCCAGTGTCCCAAGCGTAAGGGGCTGCTCCCTTGGAGGGATCTGATGAGTGGATAGGTAGTTAAGGTGATCAGTAAATTCTCAAGAGGGGTAAGATGACATGGCAGTATGTGTTTCTCATATAAATATGCCTTGATTTGTATACAAAATGGCTGATTTAGATCAAGATGTCTTTAAGGAATTTAATCTCATTTCTCTTGCATTTCTTTACATGTGTCACTGAGCTTGCAAAAGCTAAAAATATATATAAGCTGAGATGTTTCTGCCCGCAAAAAATACTCCCTATCTGTAATAAAGAGGAACTCTGTCTGGACAGCTGACCGCAGAACCATTAATATCTTCTGCAAAAGTCCCTTGGGAAACTCCTTGATGAGCATCACAAAGAAAATTCCCTGATGACAGAAAATCACAATATACAGTAGATTAACCCTATGCTTACCATTATTAATTGTTCACCTTGATTGGACAAAAGATCTTAATAACAACCCATTTCTTGTATGTCAAATCTTAATGACAAGCCCATTTCTTGTACGTCATATAGTATATTTAAACTCTAACACGCTGTAATAAAATCAGGTCACTATGATTCATTATATACATAGCTATATACAGTATATTGTCTGATTTGGTATCACTGACTAACAGGTAACAGGTATTTTATACCTGAGGAAAATTCCACAACAATGCAGTAGATGTTACAGCTACTGGGGTTTCACCACACCTGCCATCTAATGCCCGTGTGGGTGCCAATGGAAATTTTTTAGTCCTACCCCCTCCCATAGAAAAAAGAAAAATAGGAGACCCAGAGGGGTCAGAGGAGGAAAGGGGAAGTGAGGCAAAAAGAGGGAAAATAGATCATTGGATTCCACTGTAAAGATATTCAATTTATCCACCCATATACTTAATGAAGGGGAATTGAGTCTCTTGCATAAAGGACTCAATTTCGCCCCTAGTTGTATAGCTAACTTGTTTGAGTTGTTCAGGGACCTGCATAGGTATATACGTGATATCACCGTTAAACGCTGTTACAGCTTGCAATCGATAAAGGATGGCGTTGGCTGTGGGGCCTCTGAAGTGAGACCAAATCCCACAGATATTGTGTGTGGAGATACTATCAGTACTGATATGGATCTTGAAGTACTTAATGTGTTGGAGGAGTTGCTGTTTGAGGGGTTTGTGGAACCTGAGGATGTGGTATCCACCCCCTTCGGCAACAACTTCATTGACACCAACTTTTGTCCTAAGTCTACGTTTTATCCGCACCATGTGAAGAATGAGTATATTAAGACTTACTATTCCATGGTCTATGCAGATTTCAAAAAATTATGTATGTAGCCTAAAGGTAAAATTAGTGCGCAAAACTTGTCCAGTTCTGAGAAGATCGCTCTGGACTTGTTAAAGGACAACATCGTCATACGGACAGCAGATAAGGGAGGAGGATTGGTGATTCAAAATAGATCAGATTATCTTGCAGAGGCCCATAGACTCTTATCTGATGGTAACACATATGAGAGCCTTAGTGAGGATCCATTACCTGGGTACAAACTGGAATTGCAACAAATATTAAATCAGGCGTGCAGTATTGGAGTTATAAATAAGGCAGAGAAATCCTTCTTCCTTAATAATTATTTTAAGACGCCTTATTTTTACCACATCCCCAAGGTCCATAAGGACCCAAGGTGTCCACCCGGGAGACCGATTGTGGCCGGCATTGAAGGGATCACCAGTAAAGTGTCCCAATATGTGGACATCTTTTTAGCCATTGGTGACGTCCCTGTCAGCCTATATTAGAGATTCCTCTCAGGTACTTGACACCTTGGTAAAATATAAGTGGGAAGCCGACTATTTGTGGTTATCTTTAGATGTATGTTCTCTATACACATCTATTCCACATGAGGGCGGGTTAAGAGCAGTGGAACACTTCCTGTCAGAAACATGCACCCACTCCAATCTGAATTTATATGTTTATGTACTAAATTTGCATTGGAAAGAAATTACTTCCAGTTTGATGGCTCATTTTAGAGACAAGTAGCTGGCACAGCTATGGGTGCACATTTTGCACCCAGCTATGCCAACTTGTTTTTGGGTTTCTGGGAGAAGTATCACATCTGGACCCAGAACCCATTTGCCAAGCACCTTGTTTATTATGGGCGTTACATTGACGATGTGCTTATCATATGGGATGGTGACCTCAATTCAGTTTCTGAATTTGTGACCTATTGTAATTCCAATCCCTATGGCATAAGTTTTACACATGTAGTTGACACGCATGTTTTGGTTTTTTTGGATCTGGAGTTGTCCTGGGATGTTGAAGGTAATATTACTTCTAGGACACACTTTAAGGAGATGGCTGGTAACTCATACTTACATCAAAAAAGTTGGCATCTGTCGAAGTGGAAGGAGAATATACCTCACAGCCAGTTCTGCAGATTATGCAGGAATTGTACGGATACCTCAGAGTACCTATTGCAGGCAAACATACTTAATAAAAGGTTCCTAGAAAAGGGTTACCATGAGGAACACATTAATGAGGCCATTGAAAGGTATAGGGTAGGTGGTGGTAGTAGGAGGACTGAGGGTAAGGGCGAAGAACATTGTAATGTCCTGTTTATTACAAAGTTTAGTAATCAACATTGGAGATCATCAAGAGAGCCATTCAAAAACATTGGCCTATCTTAGTGTAAGATTCAGCCCTATGTAGAGTACTCCCAAAAAAAAACCCAAGGTGGTCTTCAAGCGGGAAAGGAATGTTAGAAATCTTGTGGCACCTAGCCAAATTCAAAATAAAAAACAGCAGTCAGTGAAGAATATCCCCCAGTTTTTGAACATGGTAGGTTCCTTTAGATGTAAACTCAAGAGGTATATGGCCTGTATTTTTATGCACCATGGAAAAAATAACTTTACCAACAAAGATGGGCGGGTATTTAACATCCAACAATTTATTTGCTGTAGCACCCAATTTGTTGTGTATGGGCTTAGGTGCCCATGTGGGCTGTTCTACGTTGGTAGAACAGTCAGGGCCATGAGAACCAGGTTTGGCGAGCATCCCCGACTTATAGAACAAAAGAAGGATAAGCACAGTGTCCCTCGTCATTTTTGCCAAGTACATGGGGGGAGTACGGAGGGACTGGAGTTGTTCGGCATTGAGGCCATTCCTATGACATTGTCAGAGGGCAAAAGGTTTTAACGTTTATGTATGCGTGAAACCTATTGGATTATTTTGCTTAACTCCATGTCCCCCGAGGGCCTGAATGAGGAGTTGGAGGTAGGCACTCTCATTTAGTTATATGTATGTGTGGGTGTGCTTTTATAGACTCAGTGTATGTATGTGGGTGTGTACTGAGATATATATATATATACATATATGCAAATGTATTCACTTAAGATGGTTAATTTATCTGGCATTTTTAGGGTAGAGATTCCCCCCCTCCCCCCTTTTTTTTTGTTTTTATTTTTATTTTAGTTTTAGTTTTTATTTTAGTTTTAGTTTTTATTTTTATTTTAGTTTTTGTTTTTATTTTTATTTTTATTTTTATTTTATTTTATTTTATTTTATTTTATTTTTAACAGTGTATAAGTTGTAATATTGTAATGATAATTGTTATATATTTTATTCTATATATATTTTTCATACATATATTTTCTGATATATTTTGTTAGTAATTGTTCATATATGGTTGTATATTTTTGCTCCTACTGGTTGCCCCTGATAATGGTCTATTGTGTTCGTTTCCCTTTAAGTATATATGAGGGGAGGGGCCATCACATTTGTATATATGTGTGAGGGCACCAGTAGGGGGGGTGAGACCTGAAGAAGGAGGCCACGCCTCTGAAACGCGTTTTGTCCATAGCAACCACATTTGCGTCATGTCAGGGGACCTGACTGGGGATCTCCTCTCTGTTTACCCGCACCAGTGTTTGCTCTGAGCGGCTGCTCGATTCACTCCTGCCTTGCGTGTGCGGTGACGGCTGGACTGGGCGCAGGGGCACTATACACAGCTCCCTCAAGGCGGAAGGAACACTCTGGATGTCAAGGGTGTAGGAGGCTGCTAGCAAGTGCAGGACGAGCGGCTGGCTGGCGGGACCTAGAGGAGGGTTTATGCCCATGGAATATCAGGGATTCTATTTCTCTGCATGATCTTTTAAAATGCTTGTGAGTAACATGTTATGGCTTTGTTTATCTTCAATAAAACCGTGTTATGCTAGGGCGGTTGTGTGCTCTCTCCTTTTGTTTTCTCTAAAGAAGAATTTCACATTTAAAATTCCACAATGAAGTTATTGTAACGTACAACTGCTACTCAAGCCATGTAGTATTTTTAAGATTACCTTCCCAAATTCAAACTGCAGTTGCTGAAGTTTCCTAAGCGTCAGAATAGCCAGTGCAATAGCTGTTTCTGTTTGTTAGGTGAGAAAATTTCCTAAAGGGTAACCACTGTTAAAGGAATACTGACACGTCAGCTTCCTACATCAGCACACTGTGCTTTTACCAGTTGGCTAATGAAGCAGACCCTGCCATACTGAAAGCAGGACAGGATAAAACAAACAGATATCTGTTCAGGACAGGAAAAAATGCTAGGAAACTGCACCCAAACTTGACAAAATGTTACAATGTACATAAATCACTCAGAGAGAATAGTCCTCTCCATCTACTTTATTTTTTTTGTTTTCCCACTTGACCTCCAGAAGATTTACCCCCCTTCATTACCAGGTCATTATTTGCAATACAGCACTACGTTGCTTTAACTGACAATTGTCGTACGACACTGTACACAAAAAAAAAAAAATGTATGTCCTTTTTTCTGACAATTAGAGCTTTCTTTTGGTGGTCTGGTTACAAAAAAAAATACTGACAATTTTGAAAAAAATGTATTTCTGCTATAAAACACATCCAATTAACAACATTTAAAAAAAATCAAAGTTGTTTTAATAGTAAACCAATGAAGGTAAAAGAATGCCATCTTAGTAGGTCCTATGAGGAGGACACAAAAAGCAACACAGTCTCAAGATCACCCTCAAAATTTATGGGGTAGGAGCAAGGTGCAATCTACCACAATGTGTGCTGCCAAGGAGTCAGTCAGGAAAGCCAAATAAAAGAAAAGGCAAGATGGACCAAAGGCAGCTAGCAATCCCATTGTGGGTGGAGCACATTTGGAGGAGCAATTCACTGTATCCCAATATACTGCACAGTTTCTATGGCAGCCTGCTCTACTTATCAGTAAAGGGAAGCCATCTCATTTATTTCCAAAGGACACCCTTACCAATTAAATAGTAAAAAAAATTGTAAAATTAATTAAATAATAAAATTAAATAGTAAAAAAAAATAAAAATAAATACTCAGTCTGAAAAATATCCACAAAATATCCATAAAATATCCATACATTTGCCTGACCTGGGTCAAATCTTTGATTGTGTATACAATGTTTAAATCTGATTTTTACTGAATACCTGATGGTTCAATGTACCAAGTGTTTGCTATTCCATCAATATACTTAGTGAAATACAGTAAACATGAAACCATGAGATCTGTTTGAAGAGCTAACAATCTAAAGAAATGTTGCCATCTGGTGGAGTTTAGTGGTTCTGTTCTTGAGTATTTTATGTAGTATTCCTTTATATGGGCATATCAAATATTTGCAATTCTTTCCTTGTGCCAGTCAGCTAGCTAGTGGGCAACTAGTAAAAATTAAAGGCAGAAGGATGCAGAAAGGAAAGTGTTACAAATGCAGATAGAGTTTTCACCCTAATGTCCTTCCAGAATTTTCCAGGCTATTAAAAAAAATAAAAAAAGAACAAGGCTTGACATCACACAAATGAATTTGCTCTTTTCTTGTGGCTAATTAAAGACACTTTATGACATTTTACTTTTATGTTTAAATTTTCATAAGAGGATGTGTGTCATACAATAAAAGTTGATTGAACATAACATAAATATGTGGTACTAATAAGGTAATAAAAATAATGGAATTTTTTTTTTCACCCAAAACATTTTATTGAAATTAAACAGAATACACTGAAATCATAACAGGTACATAAAGAAAGACCGTAAAGTGTACAGACATGTGTCATACCGTACAATTAGAACTTTTGCAGTAAACATAACGGTGTAAACCAATCTAACTGTAACTGTGAGCATTGTGGAAGGGAAGGCCTTACGGAAATTCTGAGGAAATATGTATCATCACTGTAGGGTCAAGTAAATGAAAGTATCCATGCAGGCGTAGAGAACCGGGGTACAGGAGCAAGAAATGCGTGGCGGCGTTGCCTCCCGAGCGCCGACACCCCCGATGGGGAACTTGCTGTGTCAGAGGACAGGGGGCACACACCATACAGAAGCGAGTCCCAGTCAAGGAGCAGCTCGTTCTAGGGATACACGAGTAAATTATCAGTGGAAGGTAGTGACCTTCAGACGGTAACTGAGGGGCCATGTAAAGTGGGGTATGGAGGGGGGGAGAGGGGGGAGGGGGAGAAAGGGAAAAGGGGGGGAGGGAAGGGGGGGAGAGGTAGAGGGGGGAAGAGGGACAGAAGGAAGTAAAGGTGGTGCGGGGAGGCTGAAAAGCATTTGCATGTGTGCATGAGAGTTGGAGAGTACTCACCAAATGTGAAGTACCTGCAGGTGGGGAACTCCGGTGACTAAGTGCTCAGTATCTGAAAGTCGGGCAGGGACTTGAAGTGTATCGTAGGTGCCCAAGTCATGTAATACTTGCGGTTGGAGTCCTTGGCTTGAGCAATAATGTCCTCCACCTCGGCAACCCATTGCATCCTTCGGAACCATTCAGTAACAGTGGGGGGGGGGAGTAGACCACCAGTGGCAAGGCATACACATTTTAGACGCGTTAATGAGGTGAAGGGTAAGAGATTTTTTGTAGCTGGCAAAGGACAATGATGTGTGGTGTAGGAGATATTGTGCTGGGGTGAAATCAGGCGTGTACGTGGTGATACGGGGGGATCAAGGAGTGAACCTCCCATCAGAATGGCCGGATCATGGGGCATTCCCACCATATATGTAGCAGGGATCCCCTGTGCTGACCGTATCTCCAACAGGTGGGGAAGTTAGTCGCTGAAAATTTGTGCAATACTGTAGTTCGGGGGTTCTGTACCCTTTGGTATATAGTTTAAAACCCGTTTCCTGAGCAAGCACATTCAAGGATCCCTTATGGATATGGTGGTAAATGTTAGACCAATCATCCCCGGGGAGGCTCATGCCCAGCTCCCCCTCCCAGCGCCTCTGTAGGTGCATGGGCTGTTGGGAATAGCATGGAGTACAAAATTTATATCAAGTGGCAGTGTGGGCCAGGGGCATCACAGAGCCTTTCAAAGGATGTAAGAGTTCAAGACCAGTCTGCCAACATCAGCGTGTGGGTCAGGAAGTGTCGTATTTGTAGGAAGTTATAGAAGGGTATTTTGGCGGTCGGGTATTTGAGAAGCAGGTCCCGGTAGGATAGCATGCGAGATCCAGCAAAGAAGTGATGAGCTCTAAAGGGTACTACTGGAGACGGACCTTCCGGGGGCAAAAACGAAAGACCCGGGAGGAAGTCAGGGGTGGAGCATAAGAGTGAGAGTGGGCTATGTTTCGGAGATAGATCCAGCTTCCTACAAACTGTGCGCAATACGCGCAGTGTGGCCCCCATTAAGGGTTGGGAAAGGGAGAGTTTTGGCGTTGTGGGCGGTGCCATCCAGGGTAGGTGGTGCGCCGGGAATGTGGAATTGGCGCTCTCTAGATTCACCCAATCCTTAGATTCCGCATGGGCGTGCCAATCCACTATTCTGGATAGGTGACATGCCCAATGATATTTTAGTAGATGTGGCAAACCCAAGCCACCTTCCGGTTTAGGACCAGTGAGCGTGTCCCAACTGAGTCTGGGTTTCTTGGAGAGCCATATGAACTCGGAGCATATGCGCTGGTACGATTTTAAAAAAAGCGTGTGGAACTTGGATAGGGAGGGCCTGTAAAATATAAAGTAGTCGGGGAAGGATATTCATCTTCACAATGGCAACTCTGCCAAACCAGGAGAAGGATCCCTGTGACCATGATTGTAGATCCGATTTAACCGTGTGTAAGATTGCTAGATGGTTTTTCGAGTACAGATCCGAAGGGTTTCTATGCAGTTCTGACGCCTAAATATGTGATAGCTTGAGATTCCCATTGGAAGGGGAAGTTGGTGTGACAGAGTTGCAAGAGTGAAGGGAGACGTTAAGGGCTCACGATTTGGTGTAATTGATTTTCAGGTTGGAGAGTTCCTGGAACGTTTTGAGAACCGAAAGAAGGTTTGGGATAGTGAGCAAAGGGTCAGTGAGAAAAAGCAGAATATCATCGGCATACGATGCCAATTTGTACGTTTTGCCCATCAGGGAAATACCCTTGATGTCCGGATTGTCCTGAATTTGACACAACAGCGGTTCCAGCGTGAGAATGTAAATTAAAGGGATAGGGGGCAACCCTGTCTCGTGCCGTTCGACACGGAGAAGGTGTCCGAGAGAGACCCGTTGGGGGTAGAGTAGAGGAGCGAAACGCACTGTAAAAACCGGTCCGACAGTCCCAGTGCCTTGAGTGCTTCAGTCATGAAATCACAGGCTACTCTATCGAATGCCCTCTCCGTGTCGAGGGACAAGAAAAAGCCAGGGGTGTGGGTCGTAGAAAGCCAATGATGAAGATGGAGAGTCTTGATAGTGTTGTCCCTTGCTTCCCGACCAGGGACAAACCCTACCTGATTGAGGGATATCACCTCAGGGACGAAGGGAAGGAGGCGATTAGCCAGAACCTTTGCGTATAGTTTTATATCTACATTAAGAAAAGATATTGGGCGATAGTTAGGAACCAGAGTCGCGTGCTTGCCCAGTTTGGGGATAACCGAGATATGGGCATCTAAAAGGTCCGGGCCCAGGGAGGTTGCGTCCGGAAATGCATTAAGGGTGTTTACCATATGCGACAACAAGGTGTCTGAGAAAGTTTTATAATATCCTACAGGAAGGCCGTCTTGTCTGGTTTTGATTGCTTAAAAGCCATCAGAATTTCCATAGAGGAAATGGGTTCGTTTAGATCAGAGAGGGCCTCCTCTGAGAGTGGCGGGGGGAACATTTCTGCAGGAACTGCTTAATCTTATTCAATCTAGATTGTTGAAGCTCAGGAGACTCTGTTTGCAGTAGGTTATATAGCCTGGAATAATAGCGTACAAATTGGTCAGCTATATCTGGCGTGGAAACAAACGTTTTATCGGAGGGGTCAGAGATGGCATATATAGTGTTAGCCGCCCGCTTCTTTTGAAGAGCCCTAGCAAGTAATTTGCCAGATTTGTTGGCATGTTCATAAAACAAGCCGTGAGAAAGGGCAAATTTACGGCGCACAGATTTCCCTAATTCTTCCAGCAGTTCCTGGTGAGCCAGGGTAAGTTCTGCGAGGGTGCCTTCTGCTGGGGATCGTTTGTGGGAGCGTTCTAGGGTACCTATTTTCTGTATGAGTGCCTCTATGTGTGCCGAGTGTGCTTTTTTTGCGTTTGGAAGCCAGCTCTATAAGTTATCCGCGAATCACGCATTTGTGCACCGCCCATAATGTGATAGAATCAGTGTCCTGAGACACGTTTTCTGCAAAATAGTGGGAGAGGCGGTCAGTGAGAGTGGTGACATAAGCTGAATCAGAGAGAAGGGAGTTGTCCAAGCGCCATGCAGGCGAGGTCTGTGAGTGTAACTGGAAGGAAAGGGTGACGCTAATGGGATGATGGTCCGAGAGGAGCATCGGCTCTATGGAAGCAGAGCAGAAGAGAGTGTCGGCAGCAAGTCTTGGGAGATGAAAAAGTAATCGATACGGGAGTATCGACCATGAGGAGGTGAGTAGAAAGTGAAGTCTTTGGTATCAGGAAAGAGAGTGCGCCAGGAGTCGTGTAAAAGAAGAGTCGTTAACAAGGTTTTGATGGAACGTAGAGCAGCGTATTGGAGGGATGAGGAATCCTCAGACGTGTCCAAGAGCGGGGATAAGGCAACGTTGAAGTCTCCTCTGAGAATAAGCTGTCCTGAGAGGAAGTCCGTCAGCTGTAGGAGGGTGGCCCGGAAGAAGGGGACAAGGTTCTTATTGGGAGCATAAATGTTGGCCAACGTGAGGGGTCGACCGTGAAGCGGGCCTTGGAGGAAAAGGAACCGTCTGTTTTCGTCAGCCAAGGACTCCAATACCACAAAGGGGCAATAGTTGGAGAGGAGGATAGATACCCCTCTGGACTTAGAGTCAGCAGAGGTTGCATGGTATGCTGTAGGGAAATGTTTCGTTTGAAGTTTTTGAATGCTGTCAGTTCTGAAGTGAGTTTCTTGGAGAAAAACAATATCTGCCTTCTGCCTTTGGTTTACGAAGGGTGAGAATGAGTTTGGAGCATTTTTCAGGGACACTTAGGCCTCTCACGTTGAGAGAGTACAATTTGAGTGTATGGTGCATGAGGGTGGGAATCCTGGGGCTACTAGGAAGGATAAAGAAGACAAGGACAAGGAAGGTGGGGGGGGGGGTGAAGGGGGAAAGGAAAAGTGGGAAGGGTAAAATGAAGGGGTACGGGAAGAAAGAGGGGGGGTAGGGTGTGGGAGAAAACCACTACCAGGTCTGGCCAGGCCGAATCTGAGTAATGTGGTATGGGGGGTACTTGTGTGATTAGTGGCATAAGAAGTTGTCAAGGAGGTGCATTCACGTGGGGACGAAGGGACCACTAATAGGGGGTTGGAGTAGGTCTAACCGGAAGAGGACACTAAGACCAGTCAACTGACTAGGGAGCCCGGCCACGAACCTAAAAATGTTTGCCAAAATTGTTGGAGACTAAATTGTAGATAGGGTCGGAAGTGGAGAGTCCGTAAGGAGGCGTATAGTATCGTGTACAGAAGTAGGGGTATCAGTTTCGATCAAGGCCTAACAGGGGAAATGCACCAACTGGGAGCCTGAAAGGGTCTCTGCCAATGAGTAGGGTCTCTGCCCAGTCTGTGAATCTCTGGCTGTCATAACCTGGGGTGTGTGGGAAGGGAAATCTGATTCTGAGCAGGGTTGGGGCGGTAGTGTAAAACCTCACATCCCCGGCATGGGGGAAGGGAGCTACGTATCTCAGGAGTATCTCCGGGGAGCATAGGAGAACTGGAGCAATATCCACAGCCACCTAAATTTACAAAGATTTGCAACAAAACCATATATAATTAAGGGAGGGCAAGAAGCATCCTAAAGCATTGAGAACTAAGACATCTGTCACACGAATAAAAGCAGAGATATATGGGTGTGCTGTGAAGACCCCATGCTGGCCACATGAAGCCTGGCCCCCAGACGGGAAGTCAGGCCTGAGCTGCAAGAGGCAGAATAAGAACTCAGGTCTGTTGGTCCCGCAGGGCAGTCAGACTCTGCGCACAGGACCTACTCAAGTGATTTTTCACCAGAAGTCATATCTCTAGGCAGACGGTAGACACGCTAATCATTGTAAGAGCCATGGTATGCGTGTCTAATGTCAACTCACATGTCAGCCTCTGTATAGCCTATCCTATGGGGTAGGCAACCCCTACCAGTCCAAGGCTACCCGGGCCCCCCCCCCTTATCGCAAAGTCTATAACCAGATAAACATTCACATTCCGTCTACCCACCCGGTGTCCACAGCAGCCCCAGGCGGTGGAGCCCCATTACAACAAGGGTCCCACGCCTAGAGCCACCATAGACACCTAGGGGACAGAGGAGGGCATGTAATAACTGTAACCCATATAATATATTCAGGCTGCAATTCGAAAACAGTTTAAAGATCCTCAGATTATCTGATAGCGAAAAGCGAGTGCATGTAGCTGTATAAAGCTGTCTCATCCAGTATGTGTGGGTTAGAGTCTATCACAGAGGGATGAGGGTAGAGAAACAAAAAAAGAAAAATGAAGGGGGAGGGGGGCAGAGATAACTTATCCGGTTATTGACGGGCACAGTGGTGAGCCAGAAAGTACATTATCAGTCCTTATGCCAGGCGACAGGTTGGAAAGCAGAGATTGTCCAGAGGGTCGATGCAGACTAGTGAAACCACAATATCTTCCCAGGAGACCACGCAGTCACAGCTAGGTTGGAGAGAATGTCAGTAAAGACAGCAAGAACAACTCAGTTAGTGTGAAGACAAGTATTAAGCAGAGAATAATGAAAAAAAAACTTGGAGGGAGCCAAAGGTGGAGAAAAGGCCAGTGCAAAAAAAAGAGAAAAACTCCCAACTTGGCAATAGGAAACTAGAGAACTAGAACTTGGTGAGGCCACGGAACGTGGCCTAAGCCAGACGTGAGCAGTGTGGGATGGAGCTAGGAATTGGGGACATTAGTCGCCTCTTCTGGCTATGCGATGTTGAGGGGGTTTAGTTGGGCTGTGGAACCCATTGGGGCCAGCTGCGCAATGCGCCTGTCTGTTCCCAGAAGGTGAGCGATACCGTCTGTTCCGGGCATCTTGGGCGTCCATGGGTTCACCGCCGGGGGCTTCTCCGTGGCTAGTAGTGTTCCTGAATTCCGCATACCAGTTGGGCAGGGCCATGAATGGGATCCCCAAAGTGGAGCAGAAGTGGGGTAGGTCTTCTGGGACCCTGAGGAGGGCCGTGCGGCCTTGTGAAGTAGCGGATAGGCAGAAGGGGAACTTCCATTTGTATGTGATGCTTTTTGCCCGCAGTAGGTCAAGTAAAGGCCTAAGCTCCCGGCGGCGTTGCAGAGTAATCCCTGAAAGATCTTGGTACAGCTGCACTGAGGTGCCGTCCCACTCTATCTGTTGCCTGTTCCTTGCCTTGTGAAGTATATCCTCTTTAAGGCGGTAGTCCACAAGACAGCACACTACATCCCTAGGGGGGTCACCCTTCCTGCCCCTAGGTCTCATGGCTCTGTGAATATGGTCTAAATCTATGGGGGACTGAGTTGGCCGGTCCAGGAGGGAATTGAACAGAGCAATAACAGTGGGGGCTAGGTGGTCTCCTTCTACTGCTTCTGGCAAGCCCCTAAGCCTGAGGTTGTGGCGTCTGCCACGATTGTCCAAATCTTCCAGATGGCACTGCATGTCTCGCATTAACATGATCTGGGAGTCAGATTTGTAGTACAAATCCCTAATAGCAGACTCCTGGTGGGCTGTGATGGTCTCCACCTCCTGTACCCTGCCTGTGAGGGATTGTATGTCTGTCCGCAGTTCAGATATGGCCGTCCCCAGTGTATTCTTTATATCTCCCGCAATGAATTTGAGATCGTCCATACAGAGGTGTTTTTGGGGTACCAGAGGGTGAGAGTCAGGCTCGGGGTCTCCGGAGGTGACCACCGCATATGAGCGGGCGGATGGAGAGGGATTATTGGAGGGCGGCGATATGCGGCCTGTCGGCGCCATATTTGAGGCCTGATTTTAGAGGCAGTATCCCGCGGGGAGCGAGAGCGGGTGGCGGAGGATGCTCGCACAGAAGATGCCATCCTTACCGAGACGGTGCAAAAGTCTCCTTATTCTGCTGGTGAGCGGCTCGTGGTGGCGGGAGCTCCTATCTTACGTGGCCATCTTCCAGCGCGTCCAGACCACACCCCTCAAAATAATAATGGAATTTTAGTTCCTTTTCACATTGTTGTAGATTAAAAATGCATTCAACCGCCGGTATGTTGACAAGAATAATACTACATTGCTGATAACTACCAAAGGCTCTGCTAAAGTGATTTATCTAGAGATGAGGTTTGACTTCACCACTACCATGAGTTCACAGGAAATCTCCAGGGATCCCTGGGTTCAAGAATCAAAATTATTTGGATGAAACATTTTCAGGTTCACGGCCAGAAATAAGGAACAACCCATAATGCAGTGCATAGCCTTTTTTTTCCCCTGGTCAGGTGAATCACAAGAGCCAATAATTTGAAGAGGTGAATAGCCCAACCTGCTTTCTGTAAAAGGGTGGCAGCCATATTGTCAGTGTGGGGTGTTGCATTTTTTTTTTCATTAGGGCTGGACTAGTGTTGATAGTAGCACCAGCCACTTCCATGCCCAGGACGCAGGAATCAGAAGTGCGTATCACACAGGGGTCAGGTGTGGGTAACACAGGCCAATGTACAACCAAAATGTACCTTCCCCCAGCCTCACCTCCACCAGGCTCTCCCCTCAACTCCCCAGTACAGAGCTCTCACTTCCCCCCTTCTTCCTCCCAAGTATAGAGCTCTCCCCCTCGCACCTGAAAGTACCAGAGAGAAGTCCTCCACAATGGTTGCTTGACAAGGCATGCTGTAACTAGTAACACAGAAGCTAGCAAAGTGAATAGTTTGTAGAACTTCCTCTATAGGCTTCTTTGTTAACCAGTGACAAATCTGTGGACACAGTGCCTCAAGTGGCAGCACAAAGTCCTGCCACATTATGACTAAAAAAAAAAAGCCCTAGGTTTGGAATTGGTATGTGTCCTCTGTGGCAGTGTCTGGATTACCATGCCTTTTGTTGGGCAATAACTTTCTTATTGGCCCTACAAATGGGCAGAACTGAATAAAAGGATATTCCCCCATAGATTTTAGAAAGGTTTGCCGCAAAGTTTTTGAGTTATGCCCCGTACACACGTGCAGATTATCTGAAGACTTTTGTCTGCAGACTTACCAAAACCATATAATATGAGGTCAAACCTAAACACTTTCAATTTGTATGCAATCCGGCAGGCCCTTGCACTACATAGAAAAGGTAAATCTGAAGACAAAAGTCTTCAGATAATCTGCACGTGTGTACGGGGCATAAGATATACAAAAATGTTTGTAAATGGAACCCAGACAGATTCACTCATCTCTAAGTGTAGCTTTCATTTTCACAAAGAAAAGAAACATGTACTAACAAGAATATACATATAGATTATAATTGTTAACCTCTCCTTATCAAAATGCTAATTGTCTGACTGTCATTCAGTAGATCTAATACTTCAAGTAACCAATGTTGGGACAAGAGCAAACCGTGCCCCCCTGGCTGATAGGATGGGGCTAATAGCGGCACATGAAGCAAAATGTTCATGGCATGACCAAAATAGTATCAATAGTACGCAAGGCTTCACTTCCTGTTTCCCTTAGTAAGGATGACAGCGCCTGCACCCGGAGGAGCCAATGGACGGGCCTGCTTTGGGTGCCGACATCTCGGGCTCCCTGGACAGGTAAGTGTCCTTATATTAAAAGTCAGAATCTACAATATTTGTAGCTGCTGACTGTTAATTTTTTCCCCCCAGGCTGGAACTCCGCTTTAAGAGTTGTACCAAGTAGGAATTCCACAGTCAAGTTAAAGAAGTTGTCCTCCATGTATTTAGTTGAATCTGGAGTATCTCACCTCATTCCCTTCCTTATCCAAGTTCTCAAAAAAACATCAAAAACAACCAAAACCCTTAGACTGATAATTCAAGAAACAAGCCTAAGTGTGTGCCGTGCTGTGAAAAATATTGTGTGCCTGGCTGAAGAATTGAAGCAAGAGAGGATTCTATCGGCTCCTATGGGGGTGGCGCTACGCTAAAAAGAACAATGGTGCTGCATCAGCATCAGTGGAGAAAAACTGCCTCTGCATCATTGGTCTCAGTCTGAGAAGAACTGTCAGTGGGATACAGGAGGGAAAGGGTGCTGAGCTCTGAGGGCTGCATAAAACTAAGGGGATCTAGGGGTTTCTGAGGAAAATGCAGTGAATCTTTCTAAAAATTATGCCACACCAAAACGCACGTTACTTTGGTACATTGAATTTCAGTGTAGGCAAACTAGATCAAAAGCAAGGTGCGTGGGGGTGTCATTAAGAATTAATAACATCACTGCATGCCTGCAAAAGAGCAGCATGTTTTTGTCCATTGCAGTCACACATTTTGTGCACATTTCTGCAATACACACACGTCAACCTAGTGTAAAAGAGAGGAGGCTAAGTGGGTCTGAGGAGGAGAGGAGAGATTTGGGGGTGGTCTTAGGAGGAGAGAGGAGGTCTGCAGCTGAGTTGTCCCCCCTTTTCCCTTGTAATCACAGGTCACACAGTGAATGCCCGTAATGAAGAAGCAGCTACTTCTTCCTCTCTCCAGTAATGTGACATATCTCCTTACAAGAGGAGAGCCTAAGAAGGGAAATCTGCTCTCACTCCTCAACACCGCTGAGACTGAGGTGAGTTCTCAGTCTCAGCATAGTCTATCTATTGCCCCCCCCCCCCAGGAGGCTGGAGGGAAGACAACGCCAAATCCTCTCTCTCCAGCATATGCCTGCTTCTGCTGCTTCTGGCAGGAGTAACACTGCAATCATTTCTGTCGGTGAGGCACCAGCGGCTACATCACCAGCACTTGGGGCAGATGTCCATTTTGCCCCACCCTTGTCCCAACCCTGCATGCAATTAAACAGATATGCAGATCAGGAGTTGGACTTTACTAGCTGTTTGCTTGTTCCAGTATTAATGCTGAAACAGCAGTTTGTATTATCAGAGGAGGTCAACAGTGACAGCCTATAGATTTTCCCAGTACAATTATAAATTAACAGCTCATATGTTAGCCAAAGGCACAGGGGAGAGCAGTATGGCCAAAGATTCTGACTTTAAGGTTGGGATCAACCCAGATGCCTGGCCGGTGGCTGGCTCAGCCTCTCAGCTCTCCGCTGAGAGGCTGAGCCAGCCCCTCCGACCCCCTCCACAGCCCACTGCTCTAATTCTAACAGTCACATCACAAAAAAATATATATTTATTGGGTTGTATTAAGCGTATGGCGTCTACGAACTATGGTTCAGCTTTTAACCATAGCTTTTAAGCAGCTCTTTTAAGCAGCTCTGATTTTCTGACTGACAACATCAGTTAGGTTGGGCGCCAACAAATTTTTGTGTATTTTGTAACAAGGATAATGAAAAACAACCGTCCAAAGCTGCTGAGGAATATCCTTGGGGGAAAGAAACAGCATACAACATAGAAAAGTTAACACTCAAGCATTTAGGACATGTCTCTGCTCATGGTGGCTCAATTAAAAAAAGCATCTACCAGCTTGCATAGGAACAATAAATATTATTAATTAAAACAGAGAGTGTTATATTTGAATACCAAAGTAATTTGTATAAAAATTAATTGCATTCAATCCTTTCCAGTGAACCAGGTTGAGTGGGAACTCAGCTATGTTGAATGCTGACTATCTAACTGCCTATCACATTTCTTGAGGTGCTGAAATTCCAGGACAGTACAAACACGCACCCCCCCCCCCCCCCCCAAGCTCCTTTTTGTAAAATAGACACCACAAGGTATTTGCTGAGAAGCGTGTTGGGTTTTCTTTTTTTTTACACAAAGTTGTCACTTTAATGAGATATTTCTCACACATACCATGGGTATATGTGGAATTACACCCCAAAACTCATTCTGCTACTTCTCGCGAGTATGAAGATAAAACATGTAAGACTTTCTGGCAGCCTAGCCAGGTACAGGGACCCAAAATACAATGACCACCTTCAGGATTTTAAGGGGCGTTAATTAGGCATTGGATTTCCAGACTACCTATCACATTTTCAGAGGCCCCTAAAATGGCAAGACAGTATAAACACTCCCCAAACGACCCCTTTTTAGAAAGGAGACACCCCAAGTTATTTTCTGAGAGGCATGTTAAGTCTTTGTTAGATCTTATTTTTTGCCACAAGTATTTAGAAATGTTTTTTTTTTTAAACTAAAAGTTGTTACTTTACTGAGATATTTCTCACACACATCATGCATTCATACATGGCATTACACCAAAAACACACATTCTGCTACTTCTCTTGAGTATGGGGACACCACATGTGTGAGATTTTTTGGGAGCCTTTCTGCTTATGGGAGCCCAAAATCCAGGGAGCACCTTCAGGCTTTCATAGGCCATAACTTGTGCATTTGATCTCTTGAGTTCCTATCACAGGCCCTAAAATTCCAGAATAGTACAAACACCCCCCAAATAACCCCTTTTTGGAAGGTAGATATTCCAAGGTATTTGCTAAGAGGCATGGTGAGTATTTTGAAGATCTCATTTGTTGCTGCACGTTTTTGCATATTTTTGGAAAATTAAGAAAACGAAAATGTTTTTTTTTTACATGTGTGAGAAATATCACACAATTTTCCAAAAACTTGTGCCCAGAAAAAAATGTTTCCATGGACTTAAAATGTCTCTCAGCAAATACCTTGGGTTGTGTACTTTCCAAAAAAGGGGCCATTTGAGGGTGTTTGAAATGACCTGGCATTTTCTGCCATACTTCTAATGTTGAGCATACATGTACTGTTCTTTTTTTCGTGCAGCCTGTGGACTGAACAAAACAAAACTTAATAGATTCCTTCATTCACATCAATTGATATGTATGAAGAAAAAGTGTATGCCCAACATTAGAAGTTTCAGCTACATATTCACCCATTCTTCTAATGTTGGGTATACATGTAATGTTATTTTTTTGTTCAGTTTGTGAGTGTGGATGAATAGATCCCTGGCAGCAAAAAAGTGAAAAAGTAAAAATGTAAAGTTTAAAAGCTATCACTCCCTTACTACCAAATCTCCCAGTGCTGGACACACACGTCTTTTTTTTTTTTAACTGCAGATGGAGAAATCTTCCCCTGGAGAGCTGCAGAAACTAATGTATGTATTCTGAGAGTAGCACCCTGCTACTGTCAGAAATCACAGATCAGTGCTGCAGCTCTCCAGGGGAAGATTTCTCCATCTGCAGTTAAAAAAAAAAAAAGACGTGTGTGTCCAGCACTGAGAGATTTGGTAGGCATTCCTGCAAAGCAAACAACAACAGTTAACAATTACACACAGTAACAATCTAACATTAAATTAGTAAAATAACAACTTTTTTTTCTGTATTCAACTTTTTTTTAACTTAGCTTTTCAGAACAACAACCTTTCTAGCCTTTGATTTTAGTGTCTTTAAAAATGTAATAGGCAGTTTCCTAACTACCTAACATCCTTAGAGACCCTTCTTGTGCAGAATTGTGTGGTCCCCCTTACTGTGTTGTGCTGTACACTAGCCTAACACGGACACAACATTTTTTAAGTGACTTTTATGTTGCTTTAGCTTGGAGGACATCTGGAAAATGCCTCCCATGCAGCCAGCTAACTGCAACTGGATTTAGGCATTTGACCACAGCGCCTTTTGGATACAAAAGGGCTGAAATTATCACCTCCTGAAGTTTTAGGAAAGATTCAGTTCTTCCACTAGCTTTATAAATAACAAAAGCATTGTATCTATAATCAATAAAAAAATAAATATATAGACACATTTTTGTTCCAGTGACTAGCTCGGCAGGAGGCTAAATACAGCTTCAACATTTGGTCTTTGAAGTCTACAACTTGCATATTTAGATTTAGTCGTGGACGCAGAGAGAATTTTCAACAACAACAGACGTACTATGCATTTGGGTTGTCATGGGTAAATGGAAGACAGGATGAATAGCTTACTTTTGTCCTTCCATTTCACTACTAGGGGTTCTTCATTTCACAAGAATACATTCTCCCCCTTTCTAAGTGGGGTATTAAAGAGCCATTGGGGGAAGTCCCTGTGATTACATAGCATGGTGCCTTAGCAGCCAATTTTTTAAGAAACAAATGTCTAAAAAGTGTAACGCTTGCATAAAGGTTGTCCACATACAAATGATACCCCATACTGAACAAGGGTGACAACAAGTCCCACGCTATCTTGCCACTGCTCCCCATGTAGTCAGGACTACATGAACCTATTAGTGAATACACAAAGTCCAGTGCATAGATGTGCTTAAAAAAATGTTGATAGCTTGAAGTGTGGAAAAGTGTTCCAGTAAAGTGCTCCAGAAACATCCACCACACCCCTGTGAAATGGGCACTTACCAGAGAGGGTAGCTGCCGTTACAGCAGCAAACATGCACTCAGTGTAGCTTTGTCATCTATTGTGGAGAAGACTGTCCAACAACTCTCACCATCCAGATGCAGGCAGGATAAATGAAGCTTGCCAAGAGCCAGAAAAAGTGTCCATAGTGTAGCATTTATTGTTTTTTAAGGTATAATAAAAGCCAAAATAAAACAAATCATAAAAACATTTATAATGGGTGCCACTACCGACCCGGTATCGGACAGCTGTAAAAACTTCAGCATTAGTAACTCCCCCCAGATGCATTTTGGCCAATAGGATATTATTAAGGGGTCCTCAAGTGTCAGACATCAAACTGGTTTATACAGCCACCAAAAAACTGATCAAATCGCAATGTCTCCTTGGAAAAATTAGAAACCGGAAGTGATCCATCGGCCATTTTAGCTGCGATGCGTAACCTGAAGTGACTCGGCCGCCATTATAATTAAGTTCAGTGGCACAGGATGTGACCAAAACACCATTTTGTTGGAGACTAGGAAGTAACTAAAATTACTGAAAAGAGCAACCACCGGAAGATTAGAGTGGTGGTGTCCCCTAATGCAGGAAAGAGTATATATCCTGCCCAGGAAATTCTCCAAAACCAACAAAAATGAATTGTAAGAAAACAGCCAAATTAAAAAGAGTATAAAGAAGGAGACATTGCAGTGATTATTTGCCACTAATATACAACAGACAGACTAATATAAAATTGTTTCCATACATAAAATTACAAAAATATATATGAAACAGGGAATGTGTAAAAAATAACTATATAGTAAGGCAAATGTATAAATCTTAAATCAGACAGGAACGGTAAAGAGAAGGATGAACCTACCTATTTCTTATTTAAAAAACTGTTAATATCCCACTCAATATTGTGTCCTAAAGGGGAATGGCAGCGTAAATGTATCCACCAAACTTCTAACTTGGATACCTCTCATTTTTTTTACATCCCCCTCCATTGTAATATCATTTTAGCAATACCAATGAATTTCAACTTCTTGGGGTTTCTGGCATGGTACTTTCTAATGTGTGAGGAAACACTATGGTATTTATACCCACGTCTGATATTGTAGACGTGCTCTCTCAGCCTATCTCTTAAATGTCTTGTGGTTCTGCCCACGTACTGCTTACCGCAAGTACATTCTGAAAGCTATACGACATGGGTAGAATCACAAGAGATGAATTGATCAATCACATATTGTCTACCTATTGTGATGGAGGTGAATTTGGTCTGCTTCCTATGCCTTTGTCCACTGACACCACAGATGATGCACTTATTGCATAGATAAAAGCCTTTCATATTGGCAAAACTACTTGAGGTTTATCTGGGAGAATTTGTCTCAAGGAAGAGTCCTGCTTAAGAATATCCCAGTGGCGCTTGATGATTCTCTTAACTTGCCAATGTTCTGTGGAAAAGCTTGTTATGAAAGGGCAATATAGATTTGATAAGGTGCATTTAATCCTATTTATTATAGAGAGAGAAGCAGAGAAGATCTATCCACCTGTGCTACCTCTTGTATAAGTGCATCTAGTTCTGTCTCCTTATAACCCTTATGTAGGAATCCATCTTTAAAGATGTTACTTTGTGAAAAATATTCAGATATATTAGAACAGTTTCTTCATATTCAGACAAACTAGGGATATTCTTGAGCCAGATAGGATTATGACAGCTAGAGAGGGGGATGTAGCTGTTTCTATTCGTGCTTTTAAAAAATGACTTAGTAGTAATTCCACCTTCCTCAACCATAAATGTTAAGTCAAGGAAGTGTAATTCTTTGGTACTAAAGGTATAGGACAGCTCAATGTTGTTAGGGTTATCATTCAATAATTGCATGAAGGCCTGTAGCAACTGTTCACTTTCCCTCCAGATAAGGAGAATGTTTTTCAATATACCTTTTCTAAAAAATAAGGGCTAGCCACTGTATATCATATATCATCAATTGTTCCCAGAGAGGCATAAACAGATTGGCTAGAATGGGAGTAAATTTAGTGCCCATCGCCACACCCTTGATTTGAAAGAAAAAATGTTTGTTGAACTAAAAATAATTAAAGGACATTGCAAAGTCAAGTAACTGAAGAATATAGTCCCTCTGTGATGGTGGAATATAGTCAGTTCCAGTTAAAAAATAACTGGCCGCTTCCATACCATCCTTATGGGAGATATCGGTATATAAGGAGGTGATGTTCACTGTTAGTAGAAGGTAACCTTCCTCTAATACCACTCCCTCAAGATCAGAGATGACCTGCTTGGTGTCCTTAATATATGATTTGGTCTTAACAACTAAAGGTTGGAGAAAGTAATCTATATATTTACTGGAGGCAAGGGAGTTAATGCCACTAATAATGGGTCTTCCAGTGGGATTAATGTGTGGCATTGTGTCTTGTTCCATTTGTTATTGTGATCTTGTGTTGTCTTTGTTAATTGTAATCTGAATCTGAATCTGAAGCAGTATATTTAGTCTGTAGACCTCTTACAGAGATTATATATTTTGACCCCATATTTAAAGGGGGTGGTGTGAGGTAGATGGCACTGCCCATAGTAATATGTCTGACCAGGTCACATAAGACTAGACCATATACAGTATTCAAAGGTCATAGGGTGATATAAACTCATCAAATCAATACATTACATATGATACATGTATATAAACATGAATGTAAAGTGCCAAAAAGTGCAATAAGTGCTGTAGTGCAATAAAATATGGTGAAAAAATATATACAGTGACTTGATCCCTCACTCAAAGAGTCAGAGGTGCTACTATAGATCAAATGAACTGTAAACCAAAGGTAACACAATGTGCAAATTGAGGTGGTAAGAATGAATAATTTAAAAAATTATAATTTCATTAGACCAAGTGACCAAGTGTGTATGCTGATGCATAGAGGTTAATGCAATCAAAGCTAGTAGTGATAAATATAAATACAAGGTGGCTAGAGTGGTTAAATATAAAAGTCCATATATTGGTTGCTGGTATAGAGTCCCAAAAAACTAAGTGAAGTCTTGAGGTGATCCAAATCTGGACGTGCAGGTGAGGAAACAAAGTGCTCCCCTTTCAATAATGCCCGCACTCACCGGAGCTATGTACCGCTACAGGGGTAAAAAGCGTGGTATGTATCAGGGGTAAGATCCCGTCAGGTAAAGAGCCTGGTCCCAATGGCTCAGGTAATCCAGTTAGATCCTCCCTCAAGGCAATGGGTTGTATTCAGTAGTACGGTAAACCATCACATATTGTGTAAGGGGAAGGTCCAGACCATATATAGGAAGAAGAGCCTCACATAGTGAAGTATTGTAACATTTTCATATTTATTAAATAAGAAAGGTACTCACAATTCAGATAATATAAATGAGCATGATATAGGTAGGCACTGCAACTTCCTTGTTAGCGGTGAGCTTTTGAGAGAGATTATATATTTTGACCCCATATTTGGCATGCTTGCTGGGTAGATATTGGTTGATTTCAAGTCTGGCAGTAAAATATACAACGGAATCATTTACACAGATGTTTTGCTGGGGCATATACACATCTGCAAAATTCTGGGACAGGAAATTTATGTGGGGCCAAAATTTGTAGAGCCGACCATAGTCAGGGTCACTCCGGGGACGACAGGTTATTGTCACTGAAATGCATAAAACAAATTGTCTCATATCTTACCTTGGCCATTGTAGCAGAGAACACAGGCATTTGATGAATCGGGTCTGTGGACCAATGTGACTGCAATTCATTCTATTTTGTAATGACCATGTTAAGGGTAAGCCCAAAAAAGATTTACATTCGAAAACCATGATACGTTCCACTCAAATGGCCTGGCAAGGTATGAATTTGGGTTGGCAGAAATGTACTGTTGGGCATAAATTTTACTTTCGCCCACAATCAAATTTAAGAGTTCTTTGATGGAAAACAACTTGAAGAAGTCAAAGGGCATGTTAGGTTAACTGTTTCCACCTGAACCCCGGGCTGGGCTGAGAATGGGGGGATAGAGGGTGCTGCTAAATCTAGGAGCAACCACTTAGGGTTTGCAAGCACCTCTGGAAGGCTTCTATTGGCTCTAAGGGCCTGTGCTCGAATTCTTGGTGGCTGCGGTTGCATCACGATACTAGTGCTAGCCACCTCACCAGTTTGTACTGCACTGCTTGTGCACGCCACTTCACCATGAAATACTGCAGTGCTGGTTTCTAAAAGGTCAGGATGAACTACGCTGCTGGTGCTTGAGGGATCAAGTTGCGCAACACTCGCCTTGCTGCATATGAGCACAATTATGTGTTTGTAGAACTTCAGCAACATGGGGTCAGGTACCTCTTCACCATCATCTGAGCTAGCTGTCAGGGTGCCTTTGTTTTCTACAGATTCATATTCTGAGTGCCTCCCCTTTGCTCTCATCTGTCATGCTGTAGGCCTCATCACTATTGTACTTTTCTTTGGACATTTTGGGCAGTAACTTCACAGGTACCTAGTGACGACTATTGGAAAAAGAGCTGGCTAGCAATCAGGGACTTCTTGCATGCTAGAAATAAAATTCACTGATATTGCTAACAGAGATCAGACTTGATCCTACTAACACTGTGGTTTTGCGGACAATTTATAGAGGTTGCAGTGATCAATAAAATTATACTGACACTGCACTTGTTGGGGGGGGGGGGGGCAAGGGGCTAAACTGTTGATAGTGATCTAGGCTGATCCTGCTAGCACAGCACTGCACTGCACTGCATTTTTGGGGGCACTGTGCTGCTAGAGACACTAGTATATTTCTCCTGATCAAGACCAGGATAATGATCCATACAGATACTATACTAGTAATGGTGGTGATCGGTGACTTAAAGTGTGTCTGTGATAGTGTGGTGGCCGATCAGGGACTGGCTTTAACTGACTCTGGCTGAAGGGACGCCAACTCACACTATCTGACATTGCAAGTGACACTAAAACAGTGATAAGTGATACTATTGACACTGTACTAACGGCACTGGCGGAGCGACAGGGGTGACCAGGAGTGCAAGCAATGGGTTAACCGTGTTCCTAACAAGTGTATGTGTGCTGCTCTTACTCAAAAACCTGTCTGACTTTCCTCCCTGATTTCAGCTATGAACGGTAAGTGAAAACAGAGCTAGGAATTAACTAGATCTGGCTTGTGTGTTTACTGATACACAGAGATCTGGCTGTGATTAGCAACAGCAATCAGTAGGTTCACAGCCAAAAGCATAAGCTGTGTGCCTGTTGACAAACTCGTCACTGAGAACAGGGGAGCCACCTGCCAGCAGTAAATGTACCGCTGGTGTTTAGAAAGTGGTTAAGGAACTTAGCACAGGTAGAAACATCAAGTAGTGGAAAGTGAAAACTACACTAAAACCTCACAAGGTAAACAATGGGAGACTACCACCTCGGTACATGTGTCCCTAACAGTTCATGTTAGGAGAGTCTCCTGAAGAGGAAACCTGTCAGTATGGATGTTTTCTGGAATTATCTATTCAGTACTGGAAGGTGCCAGTGCTAGTTGTGGGCTGGTATGTGACAGTACATTATCTATATGCGTGCTCTGTCCCAGAATTGGTACAACCTCCAAGAACTGGGCAGTGGCAGCCTCCAGCACTGGATAGACGCATTGGGGTTGAAATACTAAAGGAAAATAAACTTTGCACTTTGCAAAGTGCAGTAGCACTCTGAAAGAGCAGCTGCTCCAGAGCTTAGTAAATGAGCAGAAGCTCTGCTGACTTCCATCATTAAAATCATGTGCAAGCAAAAATGATGTTTCTCTTACGTCCTCCGACAGTCGCCGCCTCCTCTAAGTCCTCACTGATGGGTATTGTCCTCTGCTCCGCAGGAGTAGCTAGGCATATAGACTTAGTTAAAAACAAAAGGCATTTGCATGTATACACCCCTGGGGGCTGTCCCATCTGGCCAATACCCCCCTGCAGTGACCACTACCAACTCAGTTTTACTTTGCCTAGCATCAGGAGTAGTTAGGCTTTCCCTGTGCTGGGGCTTCGGTGTCAGCCTATCTTCTTTTTTATTTGATTTTCTTGAAAAATGTCAGTTTTTCTTTCTTTACTAGCTGTTTATTTTGTCAGCTTTAATTTTTAGTTGACTCTTCGGACGAAGATGGACATGCGGTGCTGGGATTCGGACTGGCCGCCCTGGTTCTCCAGGGCACAGAGGGTCAGATGGACCCCCATCCCGCCATAGAGCGTTCAGCTATGGTTCGCCCTGGCACTATGAACGACCCATCCCTGTTCGCAGCAGGGATGCAGCTGTGAGGTGGCTACCTCACTGGACGCATCTGCGTATCAGCAGTGCAATGTCCCTGGCAAACGGCATTCCCTGTCAGGATAGGAGAGCGGCTTTCCGTTCTGTGAGGCTCCCCACGCCATTGGGTACAGGTAAGTACTTCTGTGTGGGGCCTCTGTGTGGGGTGGCAGTCCTGGTTGCTGTGTGTTCCCCATGTCTGTACCTTGTGTGACTCCCTGCTGCGATCCCTGCGGGGATCGCTTGTACATGCTCTGTGGTGCTGTGTGTGTTTGGGGGTCCCCTTCCCTGGGTCACTTCGGTGTTTGGGGGCGCAGACTGTGTATGGACCGTGGCGGGGTGACAGCCGCGCGGTCCGCCATTTTTTATTACACTGGGCAGGCATGTGAGCTTCTCTGTGGGCTATACAACATGCTGATTTGGCGCCATTCGCCGCCATATTTGCGGTGACCGAGCGCTCGGTTTGGCCGCATGTCGGCGGCCATTTTGGTGGAGTCTTCCATACGTTTCTATGGGGCGGCCATTTTCCCTGGGTCATGCAGCAGAATAGTTCAGCCTGATTTTGCAGCACTTCTTCTTTCCTCTGAAGCAGGACAGCGGTGGCAACACTCTGCGGGGCTCTGCAGGTTATTGCTCTCAATATATCTCTGTACTGTCGCTTCTGGCTCAGTTTTGTCTCCTTTCCTGTTTGGGGGTCTTTTGGTCTGTATAGCTGGAGCGGGGGGCTGCGCACTTGCAGCGCTCTTAAGGGGACAGCACCTAATTCTTGCACTGTCCTTTTTTTCTCACTTGAGCATGGATTCTCAGGATAGCACATTTCCACCAGCCTTGGTGGGGGCCCCCAGTTCTCCTGTGGCCCCTATGAGACCTGATTTGGCCACTGTAGTGGCGACTTTGGTGTCCAATAGGGAAATGCTGATGGCTGAACGTGCTGCTCGTCAGAGACCCAGATTGTCCCTCTCCTCTGATTCAGATGGTGATATTCAGATGCTGCTGCGAGCATGCCCTTTTCAGGGTCCCGCTCATACTTGGACCCCTTGGGGTCTGAGGGGGAGACTGTGATGGAAGGGGTTGATGCCCCCTCCCCGGGGTCGCCTGCAGAACGGGCGACCATGGATGATTTGATTGTGTCTGTTAAGGACACCTTATATTTAGAGGATGAGCCCTGTCCTCCGGGCGTTGTGTCCCTGTTTGGGACGCACAGGACCCGCAAGTCTGCGCAGGTTTTTCCCTGCCCGGAAGAATTCCATGACACTGTTAATGCACAGTGGCGCATGTTAAAACGTCCATTCCTGGTACCTAGTCGGTTTGGGTTGCTTTATCCTTTTAATCCGGCTACGGAATCACGATGGTGTGTGCCTCCACAGGTGGATCACGCTGTGGCCGTGCTGAACAAGGCTACCTTGGTTCCCACTGAGGGTGCCCCGGTTTTCCGGGGTCCCACGGACTGGCGGTTGGAGTCCCTATGTCACCATTCCTATACGGTGGCGGGTTCATTGCTCAAACCAGTTTTCGCGTCCGTTCTGGTGACTCAGGCGGCTGCTGATTGGACTAAGATGCTTAAGCGCAATCTTGTGTCTGCTGGTGTTGCACCTGCCCGGCTAAAATTGGTGGATCAAATCCACCGAGGAGTAATGTACTTGTGTGATGCAGCATTGGCCGAGGCCCCCTTAGTGGCTCGCCTCTCTAGTGTCGCGGTGCTTCAATGGCGACTGTTATGGCTGAAGGGCTGGTCGGCCGACCAGGCCTCAAGGGAAACGGTTGCTGATTTTCCCTATGCTGGCTCTCGCCTTTTTGGCGAGGCTTTGGACACCCTGGTTTCAGGCGTCACAGGGGGCATGAGCTCTATGCTGCCCCAGAACCCGAAGACCAGGTCTTTTCGAGGCAGGCGGGGTTCTGCGTCTGGTTCTAATCGGGGGTCCTTTCGTGCCTTCCGGGCCCATCCCAGGGGCAAGACCTTTCAGGCCCAGGGCACCCAGAAGAAGCCCTGGGCAGGTGAGCAGGAGTCCGGCAATGCCGGCTCGGCGGGTCAGTCCGCCTCTACCCGAAGGGGCGCCCTCACCCGTTTCAGGGGTGGGGGGACGTTTGCGCGGTTTCCTCCGACCTTGGCTGATCCGGCTATCGGACAGGTGGGTCCAGGAAATCGTTCCATCGGGTTTCTAGATCAAATTCCTTTCCCGGCTGGCGGACAGATTCCTTCACCCCTATCTTCATCAGCTTCCGGGGCGTTTGCAGGACTTGCATCAAGCGGTGTTGGACCTGCTTACTCAGGGAGTGTTTGTCCCGGTACCTTATCGGGACAGGTTTCGGGGGTTTTATTCGAATCTGTTCACTGTGCCCAAGAAGGAGGGCAAAGTGCATCCTATTCTGGACCTAAAAGCGCTGAACCGCTTTGTGCGTGTTCGGAAGTTTCGAATGGAGCCTCTCCGTTTGGTTGTGGCCTCCTTAAGCCCAGGAGAATTCCTGGCTTCGATGGATCTGAAGGATGCGTACCTGCACATCCCTGTTTTCGAGGGTCATCAGCGGTACCTTCGTTTTGCTGTCACAGGGGATCACTACCTGTTTATGGCGTTACCTTTCGGTCTCGCTTCGGCACCCAGGGTGTTTCCCGGGGTGTTGGCTCCGGTCCTGGGCCTACTGCGGGCCCAGGGCATTGCGGTCCTGGGGTACCTGGACGATCTGCTTCTGGGATCGCGTGCCAGTCGGGACCTTGTGCGCGGTCTGTTCTTCACGGTACAGACGCTCCAGGAGTTCGGATGGGCCATCAATGTTCACAATTCAATATTGTCTCCGCCGCTTCACCTTCCCTTAGCGGGAAATGGTTCTGAACTCTGCTCGGGAAAAGGTGTTCTTGCCAGAGGACAAGCTCCAGACTTTGTGGGATGAACTCAGGTCCCTCAGGGACAATCCGTCATCATCACTCAGGACCTGCATGCGGGGCCTGGAGTTGATGGTGTCGGCCTTCAAGGCGATTCCCTTTGCCCAGTTCCACATGCAGGCTCTCCTGTTGGAGATCCTGGCCAGGTGGGACAGACTTCCTCAGTCCTTGGATCTGGGTGTCTCCCTGAGTCGCCAGATCAGATTGTCTCTTCTATGGTGGATCCAGTCCCCGTCGGTGGCGGAAGGCAAGTCCTTCCGTCCGTCGGTGTGGACAGTGGTTACCACGGACACCAGCCTGTCGGGCTGGGGTGGGGTCCTGGGCAACCTGTCTGCCCAGGACACTTGGTCGGAGGAGGAGTCCTCCCTCCCGATGAATGTGCTGGAGCTACGAGCGATAAAACTCTGTCTCTTCCAGTGGTCGGACCATCTCCAGGGCCTTCCTGTCAGCGTACAGACGGACAATGCTACCGCGGTGGCTTACATCAGCCACCAGGGGGGCACCAGGAGTGCTCGAGCGGCCCGGGAGGTGACCGACATTCTGTCTGGGGCCGAGGATCATGTCCCGGCGATCTCGGCAATTCACATTCTGGGTGTGCAATTTTGGCAGGCCGACTGTCTGAGCCGCCAGACCCTGGACCAGGGGGAATGGTCCCTACACCCGGAGGGTTTTCAGATGCTTTGTGCGAAGTGGGGATCCCCAGACGTGGACCTGTTCGCATCCCGGCTAAATCAAAGGGTGGAAAGATTCGTGGCAAGAACGTGCGATCCGTTGGCGGTCGCCTCGGATGCGTTGGTGGCCCCTTGGCATCAGTATTGTCTGATGTACGCCTTTCTTCCGATTCGGTTACTATCCCGGTTCCTTTGCAGCTTGGTCTCGGAACCGCACATGGTGCTTCTGGTGGCGCCGTACTGGCCTCGCCGGTCCTGGTACGCCGACGTTGTTCACCTGGCAGTGGTGCCTCCGTGGCGTCTGTCCATGCGGGAAGATCTCTTGTCTCAGGGTCCGATCTTTCATCTTGCTTACTGTCGCTGGCCTAACGGCCTGGCTGTTGAGACCCATGTCTTGAAGGACAAGGGTCTATCCTCTGAGGTTATCCCTGCCCTATTCAAGGCTGGAAAATCCTCCTCTGGTAAGATCTATTACTGTACCTGGAAAGCTTTTTTCGCCTGGTGTGAGTCCAGGGGGTTCTCCCCTCGTTCTTACTCAGTGTCGTGAATCTTGGCTTTCCTCCAGTCTGGAGTGGATCAGCGCCTGGCGCTGGCCACGATAAAGGGCCAGGTGTCTGCACTGGCTGTCCTTTTCCAACGCCCTGTGGCATCTCATTCCTTGGTGCCAGGGCCGGTGCAAGGATTTTTGCCACCCTAGGCAAAATAAAAATCACTTATGCTCTCCCACCCCCCCTTCCCAAGTTGCTGAAGGGGTTAAAACCAGTGGCGGCTGGTGCTCCATTGGTCGGGGGGGGGGGCAGCAGACGGACCTGGCCTTGGACCCCCCTTCACCCCGTCACTCTAGAGTCCAATCCACACCATAAACCCCCCCCCCCGGGCGCCAGTTCACTTACATTGTTCCTCCGGACAGCGACGGATTCCCCCACAGTCTCCTCCCTCCTCCTCCGCCAACAGGATGCCTTCTCCTTTGGCCAATTGGGAAACAGGTCTCCGGACCCGCTTCCTGATTGACCGGGAGGAGAATCAGTGTGGCAATAGCAAATATTCATTTGCTATTGTCACACATCTGGGTGGGCAGAGCCCACCCTTTTTTGAAGCCTATTAGAGCCTCTGGCTCTAATCACGTGCTTCAAGAAAAAAAAAGAAAAAACCCTCATTGGAATCCATGCATCCGGCATCCTGCATGTAGATTAGGGGGCTGGACGCATGGATGGGGGGGCGGCGCCCCTGCGCCCCTAATGGACGGTTTGGCCGCCACTGGTTAAAACCCCTTCAGTGACTTACGGTAAGTCACTTACCTCGGGACAGGCTCCGCTGGCGCCCCCTGCTAAGTTGCGCCCTAGGCGGCTGCCTAGGTCGCCTTACTGGTAGCACCGGCCCTGCTTGGTGCGCACCTTCATTCAAGGTGTGCGACATTTGGCTCCTCCCAGGAAGGAGCCTTTACCTCCATGGGACTTGAACTTGGTTCTGTCCGTGTTACAGCGTGCTCACTTTGGAAATATCAGGGAGGTCTCTTTGCCTCTGTTGTCAAAGAAGGTCGCCTTTTTGGTGGCGATCACTTCGGCTCGCCGAGTGTCGGAGCTGGCGGCGTTGTCTTGCTGCTCCCCTTTTCTTGATAATCCACAAGGATAAGGTGGTGTTGAGAACACTCCCGTCCTTTTCTTTCCGAGGTGGTCACTGAATTCCACCTTAATGAGAAAATTGTCCTGACTTCGCTTTGCGCGAAGCCTAAGCATCCAAGGGAGATTGCGTTGCATTCTTTGGATGTTGTCCGGGCGATCAGGGTTACCTGTCGTCTACAGAATCCTTTTGTGAGACGGATTCCCTCTTTGTTCTTCCTGGGGGATCTAGGAAGGGCATGGCTGCGTCCACAGCAACTATTGCCAAATGGATCAGACAGACCATTGAGCAGGCTTATGCTTTGAAGGAACGGGTTCCACCCTTCCCTGTTAAGGCGCACTCTACTAGATCTGTGCTTACGTCTTGGGCCTGTTGGCATAGGGCCTCGGTGGCCCAGGTGTGCAAGGCTGCGACTTGGTCGTCGGTGCACACTTTCTCAAAATTCTACAAGGTAGATGTTCTGGCATCAGCTGATGCTTCCTTTGGCCGCAAGGTTCTCAGTGCGGCAGTGCCATGAAGGACCCTTGTTTTTTTATGGGTCCCTAGCTGTTGGTATTTGCTTTCCTGGGCTGTTGCTCCTGTTGAGCATTGTTTTTTTCTGTTGCCCAGAAGGTTCTCTTACAGTACATGTAAGATTCCTTTCTCTGACATGGGTACTGCGTTGCTTTGTTCTACGGTTGCGTCTCCCACCCCTCATGTCTATACTGCTTTGGGACATCTCATCAGTGAGGACTTAGAGGAGGCGGCGACTGTCGGACGACGTAAGAGAAAACTGAATTTTTGTAAAATCTTACCTGTAAAATTCCTTTCTCTGAGTCCTCCGACAGTCGCCGCCCCTGCCCCTCTTTGGGGTTCTTGTTACTTACTGCTATGCTACCAAACTGAGTTGGGAGTGGTCACTGCAGGGGGGTATTGACCAGATGGGACAGCCCCCAGGGGTGTATACGTGCAAATGCCTTTTGTTTTTAACTAAGTCTATATGCCTAGCTACTCCTGCGGAGCAGAGGACAATACCCATCAGTGAGGACTTAGAGGAGGCGGCGACTGTCGGAGGACTCAGAGAAAGGAATTTTACAGGTAAGATTTTACAAAAATTCCATTTTTCTTTTTTTTTTTTTTTCCTTGCACGTAATTGGTTATTCTTTGCACAATAAATTTTTACCTCATTTACTAAGCTCTGAAGCAACTGTTCTTGCAGAGTGCAACTGCAATTTGCAAAGTGCACAGTCTATTGCCTTCAATAAATCAACCCCATTGCTTCCTTTGAATGATTACTAACTATGAGTACTGACCTAGTGACACAAATTAAATCCCATGTGTAACTATATAGTGGAATTCCAGCCAAAAATTATTTTTAGTTTAACTTAAAAAAAGAGTGGGAAAAGTTAGGAACCTTTGTCAGATATTACTATGTCCACTTTAGAAAGAGCTCCCATCACTTCCTGTAGCAATGACAATATATAATGTGAGAAGGATCTCGCTAAAGGAGATTTGAACAGTATTTTAAAAAGTGCTCCATTTAGAACTAAGAAAGTTCAAAGACCAATGAATGGATAACAAAACATACTCCTTATTCTGCATTATGGCTACGTTCAAATAGCTGCTGCTGTTGTCAGATTTGTAGTCTGTACAAACTAATGGCAGACCCTGCTGCTGTTCCCATGTAACCACTCATCTGTGGGTTTACATGTGAATGGAGCCTCCACAGCCAGTGTGCAGCCAGGGTTGGAGTTTCTGCAGTTTTGGCCACAAATAATCGGTTGGTTTGTACAGTATGTGTCCATAGCACTGTCAATGTCCAGTGAGCAATGTCAAGTCCAGGGGTGACGTCCAGCTGCCTATGAAAGCAGCAAACTGGCCATAGATAATCAGCCAGCTAAATGTAACCTTAGAGGTATCAGGTGGTTACTACCACAAAGCCTATAATATATTGTGGCCCTTGTCTTTGGAATTAGTATTTTTTAGTGCTTGCATTCATTACAGAGCTATCTTCCCAAAAGATGCAATTTGCCTACAATAGAACCTAAAATATATAATAATATTAAATTATTTAAAAATGTATTTATTTATTTTTAAAGTTTTATTTCAAGGGATAGCAATGTATAAAACTTTTTTTCCCCTAGAGCCTTTTCCTTTAGATTTAGAATTTCTTTTTTTATGCTGCTAAAATGAGCAGACATTGACATTAAAGGACGGGGCAAGACAGGGTCAGAAAAGCAATATTTTGATTTTTTTTGTGGAGAATGATTTATGAGGATTTGTAGCTATAAATTTTAATAAGGTGAATGGTCTGGGTTTTGAATCTAATATACAGTATTCTTCAAGGACAACACATAAATAGCTCAGATGACAATGTTGTCTCTGTGTATGTACGGTTGCTAATATTAGTCCCAGTACAGCCATATGTGTGTCAAGTTATATATCCACTACATACATTATGTATACAGTATATTCAATGAAACACTTGACTGCAGTTCACATTAAAAAATTAAAGTATCACCAGAAAAAAAGCATGTGCATATTACTTTTTCCCAAAGATTTTCCTATCAAACCCAGTGGATATCTAGCAATACTGTACAGATGCACTGTAGTAACAAACAATAGTAACAATTGTTTGAAGAAACAACCATACAACATTTATTTCCAGATGCCAGCCCCCACCCCCCCCTCCTCCCACTAACTGTGGACTGGATCCACTATGATGACATGCTTGTGATTTCCTCTTAGGCTCGATTCACATCTATGCATGTTGCTTTTGAGTGTTTCAGCAGTGCTTTTTTCTGTGGGTTTTTAACTGCATTTCTACTGCGATTTTGTCACGAACTACGTTTCGCTTTTTTTTACATTCACTGTATATATATCCAGTTGCTAAGAAGCAGGCTGGGAAGCTGGCTACCGTGTCCTTAACAAACGATGAGTCATCAGCTGTCTGAAGGTCCCCTGCTGATAGCTGAATGTAAAAAAAAAATTGCCAGAAAAAAAATGGCATGGAGTCCTCTCTCAGGTCCATGCCAGGTCCTTTGGGTCTGGTATGGATTTTGAGGGGACACCCCATGCCAAAATGCCCTCAACATGGGGGGGGGGGGCTCTGTTGATGGGGACAAGGGTCTCTTCCCGACAACCCTGGGCTGTGGTTGTCGGGGTCTGTGGGTGGGGGGTTTATCAGGATCCGGAAGCCCTCCTTAACAAGGGGGCCCCCAAATTCCAGCGCCCCCCTATGTGAATGAGTATTGGGTACATTTACCAAAAAAGTAGTGTAGTGTGACAAAAGACAATAGGCAGTTTTTGAAAAGTCCTTTATTAAAAATGTCTTATTCTTCCCCCACTCTTCTTCTTCCTGCGGTCTTCTTCTTCCTCCATCTTCTTCCTCCGGTCCTCTTCTTCTTCCTCCGTCTTCTTCTTCCTCCATCTTCTTCCTCCGGTCCTCTTCTTCTTCCTCCATCTTCTTCTTCCTCCGTCTTCTTCTTCCTCCGTCTTCTTCTTGCTCCATCTTCTTCTTCCCCCTCTTCTTCCTCCGGTCTTCTTCTTTCTCTGGTATTCTTCTTCCCCTGCTTCTTACTCCAGTGTTGTTCTTCCCCTGCTGCCACTCTCGTCGCCAAACCGCTGAAAATAAAAAAAAGACCCTCCTCTGACGCTGAGCCCCACCGGTCTGTCCGCATAGATGTCACACATTTCATATATAGCTATGGGGCGTGGCCATCGGATTGCCTCATCCAGGGACCCCACCCCCTTGTGATGTCACAGGCCCATCATGCCCCGGGTGATGACATTCACAAGGGGGCGGGGCATATGAATAATGTCATACGCAGCATCGGAGGAGGTTAATTTTTTTTTACGGCTGCGGGAGCAGCGGCGGAGCAGAAGAACACTAGAGAAAGAAGAAGAAGAAGTAAGGGGGGGGGGGGGAAGAAGACGGAGGAAGAAGAAAAAGAGCGGGGGAAGAAGAAGACATTTTTAGTAAAGGATTAGTCTAAAATTGTCTAGGGGGCGGGAGCTGGTGAACCCCTTATTAAAGGGGACCTCTGAATTCCAAAAAGCCCCCCACCAGAAGACCCCGACAACCACAGCCCAGAGTTGTCGGGAAGAGGCCCTTGTCCCCATTAACATGGGGACAAGGTGCTCTGGGGTTGGGGGCATGTTGCCTGGTATGGTTCAGAAGGAGGGCGCCCATTCCCTCCCCTTACTGAACTGCCAGGCTACATGCTCAGTCTGGTATGGATTTTGGGGGGACCCCACTGCATTTTTTTTTTGGCCTGGGGTGTCCCCTCCAAATCCATACCGGACCCAAAGGGCCTGGTATGGACCTGGAGGAAGGACTCCACACCATTTTTTTCACAAATTTTTTTTTGTTGGCAATTCTTTTTTTTTTAATTCAGCTGTCAGCGGGGACCCACTTGCAAAACAAAAATGCATTAGTGTAAAACGAGTGAAACTTCACACCTCCATGCGGCTCACAGAAGGGGTCCGGTGCGTCTTTGCTCACTGCTTCAGGTCCGATTTGGGTCCGAATTTTAGACTGAATTTGGACCTAAAATAGAGCAGAAGACGCACAGGACTCCTGTGCATTCCATTCCGCAGCCATCCCGGAGGTGTGTGAACTGGCTTCATTGAAAGCCGGTCACAGGCTCATAAGATGCGAATTGGATGCAGGGAAACCTGCATCCAATTCGCAATAGTGTGAACATTTTAAAATCTCAGCGAGTTAGGCCTGTTTCACACAAACTTCAGCTTGAATTAGAGCAGTGTGAACAGCAAGCTTTGACACAGCATTTGTAGAACTTTCAGCAGACTTTGTTGAAGTTTTGAAATCAACATTCAACTCCAATTTATAAATGTTGAACACAGATCTCAGTGGGAGTGCTGATTGCCGGAACAAGCTGTTAACAGGTTTCAGCACTTCTTGAAGCTTGTTGAAATTCTTCTGAAGCCTGCTAGCAGCTTGTTTATAGTGGTTTCCTCTCACAGAGATCAAAGTACTGTCTATGACAGGCATCACTAAATTGTGGACTGTGGGCCAAGTCCAGGCAGAGTCCCGCCCTCTGTCCATCCCTTTACTGCACTTCCGATGTCAGCTGCTGTGCCTCCTACTGTGGGGTGACCAGACGTCCCCGGGGTACGGGGGGACAGTCCTCGGAATGAGGACACTGTCTCCGGATCAAGTGTGTCCCCGGTTCTGTCCCCGGATTCAGGGGCGGTGTATATATTGCTGACAGCCTAGCAGTATATTCAGCAGTGTGATCATCCATCTAGCACAGTATCAGTGAGAGTGAGTGGAGCAGAGCTGTCAAATCAAAGCTCTGATGTCGGGGATGGGCGGGCTGAATAGTGGAGCTCCTCCTCCCTTCCATCTACAGCCAGTCAGCAGGCAGTATAACACTCCCGCCCCTCTCCAGCCCACCACATGTGACTGGGAAAAGGGCTGAATGAGGGCACTAGAAGGGAGATGCAAGAAGGTATGACTACAATTAGAGCAAGCACTGTTACATGTAATGCTGGTTGGCTGCAGTGTCTTCCAGATATCTGTGTTCAGGCAGTGTGAGGTTATCAATCAGCCTCCTCTCCCCTCACTCCTTATGTTTTTTTATTATCCCTAACCTGAGCTGCACATTGCCTGATACACTGATGAGAAGACACTGCAGCAGCATTCTCTAAAACCAGGGACACATGGCTGTTAACCATTTCAGCTTCTATTCAGCTATTTAGCTAGAGCTCTGTGTGTGCTGCATGGTTTTGTTTATGTTTTTTTGGAGGATTTATTATTGGTTCCGGCTAGAAGGTTCACAGACCCGTTAACTGTTTACTGTCCTACACTAATCTTCAGTAGTTAACTATTTGTAAGACAATTTTATTTTTATTTTGAAATTGGATGTGCTGCTGTCTTCTGTCACTTGGTTGTACTTTCAAAGGAGGATTACTGACTTGCAGAGCTGGTTTATATAGAGTGGAGCAGCCCTGCAATACTATACACTTTTACACTGTGTTCAGCTGTAAACTCAGTCTCTGACCATCTCTTGAACCAATCATGTCTGAAATCTCTGACCATCTCCTGTATCATATCTGCAGTCTCTGACCATCTCCTGTATCATATCTGCAGTCTCTGACCATCTCCTGTACCATGTCTACAGTCTCTGACCATCTCCTGTACCATGTCTGCAGTCTCTGGTCATCTCCTGTACCATGTCTGCAGTCTCTGGCCATCTCCTGTACCATGGCTGCAGTCTCTGGTCATCTCCTGTACCATGGCTGCAGTCTCTGGCCATCTCCTGTACCATGGCTGCAGTCTCTGGCCATCTCCTGTACCATGTCTGAAGTCTCTGACCATCTCCTGTACCATGTCTGCAGTCTCTGACCATCCCCTGTAATATGTCTGCAGTCTCTGACCATCTCCTGTTATATGTCTGCAGTCTCTCACCATCTCCTGTATTATGTCTGCAGTCTCTCACCATCTCCTGCAGTGTCTCTCTGGTGTGTGACTGATGTGAGGTGTATATGACATTACACACCCACACACAGAAAAAAAATATTCACACATATACTGACAAAACATACACACGCAAAAAAATTACATGCATACTGTGATTACAAACAGAAGAAAAAAAATAGGTCATAGCCCTGCCCTCTGCACGTAGCGCCCTCTGCTCGTAGCATCCTCCTGAACCCTGCACATAGCATCCTCCAGAACCCTGCACGTAGCATCCTCTTGAACCCTGCACGTAGCATCCTCTTGCACCCTGCATGTAGCATCCACCTGCACGTAGAATCCTCCTGCACGTAGTACCAGCATACAGGGGGCACACTGACCACCAGCATACAGGGGCACATTGACCACCAATATGCAGGGCCATTGGTTACCAGTCCACAGGGGACATAACAAATCAACTAAAACAACTACCATGCAACTAAAAAAATCTCAAAAGCAATAAGAGAATCTTGTTAGCTGGTTCCCTCATCTAACATGCAACAATAAAAAACAAAAAATGCAGCACTGCCCTACACTTCATCTATAAAATTGTACAAATAGACTTATAAGTGCAATGGTAAAACCTATACATGAATATCAAGTGCAAATCAACCAATGTATTGCAATATAGTAGTGATGGTGTCAGAGCCGGTTTACACTGAGGCGACACGACTCCTTACTACTTCGGGGGCGACTTGTGCAGTCCCGTGCACCACGACTTCGGAGCGACTTGCAGGGACTTCACATAATGGAAGTCTATGCAAGTCGCTCTGAGGTCGCCCCGAAGTAGTACAGGACCCTTTTTCTAAGTCGGAGCGACTTGTGTCGCTCCTATTAGAACAGGTCCTGTAGCGGTCAATGGACCGCGAGGGAGCGCGACTTGTCAGGCTGACAAGTCGCCTGACAAGTCGCGCTAGTGTGAACCGACTCTCACGCTCTCTGCAGAAATATTATGAGAAATTGCAGAGCTTCAATGTGCAAATAATGGTGAAACCCCCCATATACAATAATAATAACAGAGATGCTAATCAACCAGTGTATTAGAATATTGTAGTGATGGTGTCACCCTCTCTGCAAAAGGTAAGAAATATATAATCATAATAAAATGTACAATTGATGTGCATATTTTACATTTTAATATTATTATATATAGGGTGTTTCACCACTATTTGCACATTGCAGTTCTGCAGTATTTCTTACATTTTGCAGAGAGGGTGACACCATCACCCCTGCCCGGAATGGATTTTAATTCAGCAGCCCCATCCCTCCCTCCAAGTTTTTCCTCTATCTTATCTTCTTGACATTTGGTAGTCCTATCTGAAAAAATTCTAAAAGATATCTTTATCTTTTTTTTTTTCTATCTCATGGACTAAATGTGAGAAATAAAGTATATTTCATACAATCATTCCATAAACACATACCACATACACTGCATATATCAATATGTTTATAAAATAGTTTACCATTTGCAAAAAAAAAAATATGTCCCCGGATTTCATTTTAAATATCTGGTTATCTTATCCTACTGTGCTGTGCCCTGTGTTAGGTAGGACAGGGAAGGGGGCACTGTTATTGTTATGAAGGAAGTAGGAAGCTGATGTAAAGGCGGAAAGGATCAGAAACTGTAAAATGAAGCAGGAGGGGTGATATAAAAAAGGCAGGGCAGGATTGTGAAGGGAGTGATATGAAGGGGGATGGGGTTCTACAAAGGGGGTGAGGACAGAAATGTGAAGAGGGTGCTATAAAGGGGGTGAGGACAGGAATGTGAAGGGGGTGCTATAAAGGGGGTGAGGACAGGAATGTGAAGAGGGTGCTATAAAGGGGTGAGGACAGGAATGTGAAGGGGGGGTGCTATAAAGGGGATGAGGACAGGAATGTGAAGGGGGTGCTATTAAGGGGGTGAGGACAGCAATGTGAAGGTGGGTGCTATAAAGGGGGTGAGGACAGGAATGCGAAGGGGGGTGCTATAAAGGGGTGAGGACAGGAATTTGAAGGGGGGTGCTATAAAGGGGGTGAGGACAGGAATGTGAAGGGGGTGCTATAAAGGGGGTGAGGACAGGAATGTAAAGGGGTTGAGCACAGGAATGTGAAGGGGGGTGCTGTTATGGGGGTGAGGAGAGGAATGTGAAGAGGCTGCTATAAAAGGGGTGAGGACAGGAATGTGAAGGGGGGCTGGGGACTGCAATGTGAAGGAGGGGTATTATAAAAGGAGTGAGGACAGGAATGTAAAGGGGGGGATACATTTTCTAGCCTGCACCTTCAGGTTTTGTCACCTGAAAAGTCAGAATTTGCTGTTGAAAGCACTGTACTAATGATCAGATAATTGGGCGATCGTTCTTTGTGTAAAATTTTACTTCCGATTTTCTTATCCTGTGTATGGGCCTTTAAAGTACGTTTGGAAAAGTAAAGTGGTTCCTGCGCTATGGATTGAAAAAATAACCTAAAATGCCACTGCTCAAAAATCTAGTGATTTCGTGAAGATCAATAAAATGGTACACAGCGCAAAACAGGTATACTAAATAAAGTGCAAAATGAATGTGCAAATTACAAAATGGGTAGGTAAAGTGCAAATTATGTACAGCTTATATGCAATCAAATATTGCACCAACAATCTCAAATAAATAAATCTCATTAAGGTGCAACAACAGTGCTAATTAGCAAATAAAGTGCAAAATAATTCTTCATAGGTGTATATCCATAAAAAAAAACGAAGGTAAATAGATAAATTAATAAAAATAAATGAAAAATATATAAAACAGTCCAATTTTAAGCAAGTAGCCAGTGAAAGTGCAATGTGCTTTTGTGCTCCTTATTATGCAGATCAGTGCCAATCCGTGCCAAAATAAAGTGCAATCTTGAGTGGATCCACTCCCTATGGATACTGCCACTTACCAGACTGCCAGGACCCTGTAGCAATACTGCATGTGGGTCAAAAAGACTTCAGTCCAGTATGGAGTGGGATGCTTCTTTGATCCACTTATAGATTTAGACTCTTCCCTGGGCCAGACTTGCTTCTAGTACTCGATCTCCCCCAGAGTATGTTGTTGGGAAGCTTGTCAATTCCAGCCAATCAGATCTGTAGTTGCCACAGTCACGTCATGCATCGACACACAACAGACTAATTTTGAATGGGCTGGCAGCACCTTAACACAGGAAAAATGCATATGGCTCTTTTATTAAATGCAGTGCAGGGCATGTGTGCTGTGGTGCTCTGAATAGTGGGTGTGTTGCATGATACTGTATTTATACACTGGAATGGAACTGCAATGCACTGCCATGTGGATCTCTCATTACCATGCTTTCTTGTAACACATGTTTTAATCCTTTAGCTGTCACCAACGTAAAAGGACAATGGTGGCATCAAACCATTTCCAATTGGCCAGGTCAATATGCTTTACAAACGGCTGAAGTCTTGTGTACTTTAAAATTTCACCATTTAGCAAAAAGACACAGTTTCAAATTTGCAAATTCTTGCTTTTTAACTTAAAGTGATTGTAAACAATCACCTTGTAAAACAACCCATTCCATATTTAAAATAGAAATGAAAGGCAAAACATTTTTGTATAGATATAAAAATACATTATAAATACCTTTTTTCCCTTTATAACTGATCATATTTCCTCTGTTCTCAGCTGCATAAGAGCTGAGGGAAGGAGCAGCAGCATCACACTGAGCTTCCCAGGGAATGGTTGTGCAGCAGGGGTGTGTCAGGGCAAGTCTGAGCACACTGAGTTCCCAGCACAGCTAGAAAACTGACCATGGTGTGTTTTCCTGCTTAGTGTGGTCAGTTTTTAAGAAGAAAGCAGAGAAACTGTCAGGAACACAAGGGAATTCACATATAGGAAGCAATACAAAGAGAATAGGATACTTTTGTATACAAGTATATGGTACAGCAGGCACATATCAGAAATATGAAGTGTTGGGGTAACAAACCCTTTAACAGTTTTAGCTTTTAGATTTAGTAGGAATTTAATAGGAAATGTGTGCATTATGTAGTGTTTGTGAGCGCTAATTATGATTTTACTGTACAGTAATCCCTCGCTCCATCGCGGTTCAGTTTTTGCGGTCCCGGTAATTCGCGTTTTTTTTTGTAATGTTATTTTACTATATAAATCATTAAAAATTGAATATTTTTGTGTTTTCCACAGCTCTTGCTTTGTCTCTCAGTATCTTTTATGTGTTTAAATGAGTTTCTATTGTTTTAAAAGTGTGTTTAAAGACCTTAAAATGCTTCTACACGTACAGTGACAGTAAAATAAACATGCCTACAATGCATTTTAATAGGGTTTTTCTATTTCGCGGAATTTCACTTTTCGCGGCTGGGTCCGGAACGTAACCCCCGCAATGGAGGGGGGTTTACTGTATTTATATTGAATATCTTGTTTTTGATAAGTATTAGTGCAACTATCATAGAACCTACAAAATCAACAGTACTGCTTTTTATTATACTGGTCCTATTCTTTCAATAAAAGTATGGCTGGGTGGGTGGTTGCTTTAACAAACTCTGAAAGCTGTAAGAAAAAAATGATAACCTCCAGATTTTAGAGTAAGTTGCTTTTTTACAGTTTTGCCTATCTTTGATTTTCACCATTTTACAGGCACAATTTAACATTTACAAATGTTTGTTATTTATTAAGCCATACACTGTTAGCTTTTAGAATTTGTATTCAGCAAGATTTTTGTAAATTATATTGTGCTTGTAAATATGATTTCAGTGCCCGTTCACACTGGAACACGGTTCAGGAAACCTTCCTTCTATGCACATTTCCCACACCGCATTCCAAACACATTGGGTGTGCACTCTGCTGCGGGTGTCAATAGATTCCTAATGACACCCCCAAAGCAAATCGCAAATGCAGTGCGTTTGCCTGCACTGGATCGTACAGTTCTGCAGTACCACGTGATCCGATTTCAGTGCATTTTGAAAAGTAGTGCACACACTACTATTGGTGTGTGTGCCCATTCAGGTGAATAGGCTGAAAATCACATTGCACTGAATTGCATAAGAATCCGTAGCGATTCCGGTGTAAACAATCACACCAATTAGTGTATTTTTATAAAAAATGTGGTTGTTATTGATAAACATTTGAGGAAATATCAGGAGACCTAAAATAGCACCTTGTGCTTTCAAAAGTGTATTTGGGTTAGTGGTATTTTACAAACGTTAAAAGCTATCAGTGAAAAATAATAAGAAAGTGAAAAATTGCAAAAACCTTCAAAAATGGTGGTCTTAAAGGTTTTATACACACTCCCAGCAGCTGCAGCTAGACACTCCACAAGCCAACTGTTGTCTTTCTAATAAAGTGATCCCGTGGCTTTGCAGCCATCTGATCGCTTTCTATGATCCCAGGAGTCATCCCTAAAGTCCTTTTAAAGGGAACCTCTCTTTTTTCAGTTATTGTTTTATCCCACTGTATTTACTAGTACAACTTATAACATCTAAGTGAAAGATAAAAAACCAACGTGTCTGAAAAAAAAAAAGTTCAAAAACAGAATCACTGGTGGAAAAAGGATCACCCCCCTTATGTCAGTATTTTGTTGAACCACCTTTTGCCTTAATTACAGCCTTTAGTGTGTTGGGATATGTCAATACTAATTTTGCACATCTAGACTTTGCAATATTTGCTCACTCTTCTTTGCAGAACTGCTAAACTTCAGTAAATTTGATGGTGACCATTTGTGGACTGCAGTCTTCAAGTCATTCCACAGATTTTCAATTTTAAACGCACCTTGAAGATTCTGAAGCCACATGGAAAAATGTATTGTGATTAGATGAGACTAAAATGTAAGGAATATTTCCCTTAATTTCCTTTTTAGGTGATAGGTGCAGTAAGAGAAAAAAAATGATCCTTAGAATCAAAGAGATTATTTTAAATCTTATAATAAAATACCTCCAGCAAGAACATAGACAGCATTTGTTGTTGGCTGCAGGGAACATCATCATTGTCAATCCTATGTGGTAACTTTTATTCAGTATGGTGAAGTTGAGCTGTAAACCAGGGCACAAAAAATATGTTCCATAATGTTTAAAACTGTATTCCAGAAATTCAGCTTTTTTTGCAAAACGTAAAGGCACACTATGAGTTAAGTCCAAGGAGCTGCATGACATCTCCTGGGCTTATCTCTATTATTAAAATCATACAGTTTTTTTGCACTACCAGAGGACGGCTATTACTGTAGTTTCTGGAGTATGACGCTGATGCTTCAGTTCTAAGCATCTTCAATATTAGAGCTGGTGCAGTTGTTATGCCTGCCCCTCTCCTCTGCCTGCCCAGTCACAGAAGCCCTTATATTATATGAACTCATTCACAAATTACAAAGGCTTCTCTGAATGGACAGCAGAGGGGAGGGGCAGGCATAGCTGCCCTGTGTGCCTCTCTCTCCTCTCCTCTCTCACAGCCTTAAGTGTCAGTGTCAGCCATAGACCTGTCAGATATAAATAATTAATATAAGTTCAAGAGATACCATGCACCTCATTGGACTGCACTTTTTACAAAGAGGCTGAATTCCTGGAATTAAGCCTCATTGTGTATGTAAAGCCAAATTTTGTTTAGTTTTTTGTTTTCAGATAGAGTAAGGAATGGTTAACACCCATATCAGGGGCAGCACAATGGCTAAGCGGTTAGCGTTTCTGCCTTGCAGCACTAGGAATGTCGGTGCAAATCCCAGCCATGACACTACCTGCATGGAGTTTGCATGTTCTCCCTGTGCCTGTGTGGGTTTCATCTCACACTCTAAAGACATGCTGGTAGGTTAATTGGCCTCTGTCAAAATTGGCCCTTGTATGTGTATGTATGAATGTGAGCTGAATGTATAATACATATGTGAAGTTCTGCATAAATTGATGGCACTATATATTAGAGCCTGTAATAAATACAGTTTTTTTTTCTTTTGCTGCCTCTGTCCCAAAGATTTACCTTTACTTCCTTTACCAAAAACACAGCAGAAGAAAGCTGTCATCAAAACAGTTTTCCCCAAATTTCACTTTGTGTTCTGTTCCTGTGACATATCTAATATTTGATTTTCCCATCACTTACTGTACTGTGACAATGGACAGTACCAAAATTAGGGTTGAGGCACAGACAGATTTAAAATCTGACAGAGGTTCTAAACCATCCACATTTTAAAATACGTTTGGGTTTTACATATACTTTAACCACTTTACCACCGGAGGATTTTGCTGTCTTACGTCCAGGCCACTTTTTGCGATTCGGCACTGTGCGACTTTAACTGACAAATTCGCGGTCGTGCGACGCCATACCCAAACAAAATTTACGTCCTTTTTTCCCCACAAACAAAGCTTTCTTTTGGTGGTATTTGTTCACCTGTGCAATTTTTAATTTTTGCGCTATAAACAAAAAAATAGAGCATAAATTTTGAAAAAATAACAATATTTTTCACATTTTTTTATATGAAATTCCCCCCCAAAAAAATGTAAAAATCAAAATTTTTTAAAATTTTTGGCCAATTTGTTTTCTGCTACCTATGTTTGGTAAAAAAAAATCACAATAAGCGTATTTTTATTGGTTTGCGCAAAAGTTATTGCGTTTACTAACTAAGGGAAAGATTTCTGTCATTTTTGGTGTTTTTTTTTAAGGAGTAATGGCGGCGATCTGCGATTTTTTTGCGGGACTGCGGCATTGCGGAGGAGAGATCAGACCCTTGACTGACATTTTTGACACTTTTGGGGGTACCAGTGACATTACTGCAGTAATCAATGCTATATATATATATATATATATATATATATATTACTGTAAAAATTACACTGGCAGGGAAGGGGTTAACTTTATTGGAGAGGGAGGGGTTAATGTATGCCTGATGCTTACTAACGTGTGTGGTGGGAGGTGACTGAGTGACACAGGGACAGATCGCATGTTCAGCTATGCTGAACCCTGAAATCTGTCTCTGTTTGTCACTTAGGAGATCCGCCCGCTTTGTTTACACAAGCGGGCGGATCTCCAGACTCGATTCCCCGACGATCGGGGAAGAGCGGCGGCGATCGCCGCTGCTCCTCCTCCTGCCCGACTCCCGCTGTGACTGAACACAGCGGGAGCGAGCCTCTGGCGGTGCACGAGCGCCGCCCAGAAGGGGAGGAGTCCAGCGATGTAGTACTACGTTGCTGGACGGAATCGAGCCACTTTGCCGCAGTACAGTCAACGTGACTGGTCGGCAAGTGGTTAAAAGAGCACACTACCCTAGGTCTCTAGGTCTAGCTCTACCCTGCTTGTCCATCATTATGTAGCAGAGTTGGTGGACACAGACCTCTAAATTATGAAGTATACGGTAGAGAGCTTTTTTATGTTCGTTTTAAACTTTTTCATATATTAGTTCCTCTCTCATTGCAAAGAAAGTAGATAATTGAACTCAATGGTAGGATGTAATGATCCAGATGTCTTTTATTTATGACATGGGAGTTCTGAAACACTGAGTAAAATAACAGAGCAATGGTTTTAAAATATGTAGGGTAATATGAAGCAAAGTTTCTTTGTAATGCAGTCCTTTGTTACATAGCCTCTAACTTTAGCGTTTGTTCTTTTCACTTTTGTGATCTCAGTAAGACTCATTTACAGTGTTTACTTGAGGTATGTCATATATCAGTGATGTTTTATGTTTGATGAACTCTATTTGATCTGTTGCAGGCTTTGAAGTTGGTCGGTTGGGAATCACACAAAATGACATCAATAAGAATTAAATATCAAATGCATTTTCTGCATAACATCTCAGTTTAGGGTGTACAAGGATTTAATTCTTTATCTATATCATATCGCTCTACTGCCAAGCTTGATTCTATCTAACAAGTGTTAGATAGGCTGAAATGATACTGATGAGCTGAGGATTTGCTCTTTGCCTACAGTACATGTCACATACTGAATCTGTGTTAAGTTAGATGATGTTTCCAATGGAATCACTTTGTTTTTGTTTTTTGTTTTGTTTTTTTTAAGTTAGTTGTGAAATTGCTAAATTTCTCTCCATTCCTCGCCTACCTCCCACCCACTCACACTTACATATCAAGATAAAAAACCAAAAATACCAAATGTCTTCTTTGCTTACCTTACCAGAACATCCACTCCTCAGCTAATCTACATAGATGCCAGTGTCTCCAAGCAGACATCTAAGTCACCAGTGCCACACTTACAGGCACTCTTAGACTTATTTAAGACCTATCTTATATCTAAGACCTTGGAAGACCTTACAAAATTTCAGGAACTTATTTTTAAAAGTGCTTCTTTTAAAAATAATCTTTCTCACATGATGCAGGTACAAATCTCACATGATGCAGGTACAAAACCTCCTGCTCTATAGCTCCCTTGTCACCTCCTCCCATGCTCGCCTCCAGGACTTTGCCAGAGCCTCTCCAATCCTATGGAACTCCTTACCCTTATCTGTCCGATTATCTCCTACTCTATTAGCTTTTAGGCGATCTCTGAAAACCCTCCTCTTCAGAGAAGCCTATCCTACCCACACCTAACAACTCTACCTCCATTTTATCCATCTGCCCATCCCCCTCGGTTACTGCCTTTTGTTTCACTTGACCCTCCCTTCTAGATTGTAAGCTCTAACGAGCAGGGCCTCTGATTCCTCCTGTATTGAATTGTACTGTAACTGTATTGTCTTCCCCACACTGTAAAGCGCTGCGCAAACTGTTGGCGCTATATAAATCCTGTATAATAATAATAATAATAAGATCCCATGTGGACATTATTGAAGCACAGATCTCCGACTAAGAAAGAACAAGCTGGCCCCTGATGATGTAAAGAAGAAGATGTCATTGTGGCCTTCTAAAGTGCAGAGCGATAATAAGGTAAACATATAACCTAATTTAATTGGCCAAAGAAATTTTAAAGGAGCAGAAGACAAATGACTTATCGTGGATCTACTTTACCATTTTTGCTGGTATTTACCAAGGCTTATTAAATTACTAAAATATTTTTCCTGGATAATAGGTTTTATTAGGTATTCTCCCACACTGCTTGCATGCCCAGAAGCCTAAGTCTTGTGTTACAATCAATAGTGAATGGCAAAATTAGAGATTGAAAGGCCTGGAAAAAAAACAGAAAAATTGGGGAACAAAATGTTTTTTTTTTCTTTTTCTGTTTTTTCAAAGTAATTTTTGTTTTTCTGGAAAAATTGGGAAAATAGAAATGTGGAATATGCTCTTTTACAATGATAAATAATATATCTGTGACATGGTATTCAAACTATATAACCTGAAGACCTTAACCCCTTCACGCCTAAGTGCTTTTCTGATATTTGTTGCTTACAATTTAAAATCACTATTGTTTTGCTAGAAAATTACTTAGAATCCCCCAAAAATTATATATATTTTTAGCAGAAACCCTAGAGAATAAAATAGCCATCATTGCAATATTTTACGTTACACGTCTTTTTGCGCAGCGGTCTTTTAAATGCAATTTATTTGGAAGAAATACACTATCATGAATTAAAAAAAAAAAAAAAACAGTTAAGTTAGCCCAATTATTTTGTATAATGTGAACGATGATGTTGCGCCAAGTAAATATATACCTAACATGTCATGCTTTTACACTGCGCACTCTTGTGGAATGGCGACAAACAACGATACTTAAAAATCTCCTTAAAAAAGTTTAATGGTTACCTGTTTAGAGTTACAGAGGAGGTCTTGTGCTAGGACTATTGCTCTTGCTCTAATGATCGTGTCGATACCTCATATGTGTGTTTTAAACACCGTTTACATATGCGGGCGCGACTTGCATATGCGATCACTTTTGCACACGAGCACGGAGGGATGGGGCTCTTTAAATTTTTTTTTATTATTATTATTTGTTCTTTTTTTCTTTTTACACTGTCTCTTTAAAAAAAATTATCTTTTTTTATTGCTTTCACAAGAAATGTAAACATCCCTTGTAAACATCCCTTGTGACAGTAATAGGCAGTAACAGGTGTGCTTTATGGAGGGATCTGGGGTCTAAAAGCCCCCAATTCCCTCCTCTGCACTTAAAAGCATCCAAAATGCCAAGTTTGGCTGTTCTGAATGCTGTCATTTTTTTTTTTCAAATCTGGCGCCTTTAATGCTCCAGTAGGCGGAAAGGATGTCATGACATCGCTGTCCGATTTTTAAATCGGAGACCCTGCTTTGTTCGGGTCTTTGGCCAGCCGGAAAATGTGCGGGCTGGTCGCTTGGGTCTCCCAGTGGGACAGGGGACCTCGATGAGCAGTGGAAGGCGGCAGGAGGGGGGACATCCCCTCCCGATCCTTGTAATAACCACCGAGCAGCTGCTTAGTCACATCGGCGGTCATTACAAGATAGCTGACCATTGGCTCTAAACAACAAAACTGAGGTGATGCCTCCTACAACCTCATGGAGCCGAGGCCGCATATTTGTGTTCCGTCGGCATGAAGCGGTAATGAAAGATTTCTGAAGACTTTATGTAAAGTCTTAGTTTATTGCAAGTTTTCTCAGCTGAAGACAAGTAAATCCATGAATACAATTCAAGTAACACTGTATTTCTCAATGCAGTTCCCAAACAAGAGAAATATTCATATCTGCCACTAGGGGCACTGCAGGGAAAAGGCTCCAGTTTAGTTTGCTTGTGAGCTCCATGTTGTACCTCCTACAGTTGGGTGATTGTTGGGATACAGCAGATGATAGTTTCTGTCCTTTTAGGCCCTTATTGACAGTTAAGAGGGTAAATTTGTCTGGCAAATTAGTTTACCATTATAACCTTTAAATAATCCCTATTAATGTTCTCCACCATTACAGCGTAATGCTTACCTATAGTTTGATCAGTGAATTGGTTCTTTTTTCCCTCCTCTCAGTAAAATGGTGAGACCTCAACATCTGGACTTTGAAAACATTTCCACAGTGCATATAGAGAAAAGCTGCACTTTGCAAATATTGGGCTCCATTCACAAAGCAGTATGTTTCCCCGAAAAAAATGCAATAAAATCTCGCTGTTTAAACGTTTTTTTTTGGCATTCACAAAAAAAAACTACTAAAATACCGAATTAGTTTTTTTATGAAGTCTTGCGGTATTTTAGTAGTGAAAATTTGCATCAATTCAATACCTGGCACTAACCAGCATATTTATTTTCCATTAATAAATAGGCGCTGTTAAGGAGCATGTCCTTAACAAGTGATGAGTCAGCAGCCTTCAGCTGGGTTCCCCGCTGACAGCTGAATGTAAAAAAAGAATTGCCCGCAGTAAAAAATCTGAAAGAAAATGGCGTGGGGTCCCTCCCCAAAAAATGAGAAAAAAAGGTCTGCTAGCATCAAAGGCTCCCGCCATCTGACAGCACCACCATCTGACAGTTCCTAAATAATAAGGGGCGGGGTTAACCAATGACACAATGACATCACCAGATGACCCTACCCCCTTGTGATGTCATCGGTCAGGAGCATGCTGGGTTTATAAGGGTCTGGTATGGATTTTGGGGGGGACATTTGTTTCAATTTTGGTGTGGGGGATCTCTTCTAAATCCAGACCAGACCCGAAGGGCCTGGTATTGATTAGGGAGGACTCCACACTGTTCTTTTCACATTTTTTTATTGCCGGCAATTGTTTTTTTACTTTCAACTGTCAGCTGGGAAGGACAGCTGAAAATCAGTTACATTACCCACACTTTCTACCAGGTCATACAAACTCCTGCTTCGCTCACAACTCTTTCAACGATCACACTAGAATTATACACTTTCTCAACCAAGGGACGATACATCCATACGAGGAGTTGATATTCCTCTCACACTTTTCAGAGATCCCTTTCTGGAACTATGTCCAAATCAGAAACTTTGTGCTTCATTGCCTAAAAAACAACATTAAACCCATAAAATTGTCATCTTTTGAAGAATTATGTCTTAAGCCAGACCACAAACCCCACCTTATATCAAAACTTTACTCCATTCTCTGGGAAAATACAAACCCAGGGGAAAGCCTTTTTGCGAATCTCGGTCAGCTGATCTACAGACCACTGTGTCGGATGTCCAGTGGTCGAGGATCTTTTATGCTGTCCACAAGGGGTTCATCAATGTCTCCACCCAAGAGAATAACTTTAATCTTCTCTCACGATTGTATCGTACACCCTCTCTCCTTCACAGTTGGAACAAAGACATCGATAATAAATTTTGGCGTTGTCACGAAAATGATGGGAGTCTCCTACACATCTGGTGGAAATGCCCCGCTATACAAACTTTTTGGAAACCAGCACATGACATAATCTATGACATAACTCGCAACACATTACCATTCTCACCACTTACATACTTATTCCATCTACAACCTTGTGCCAATAGAAAATACTGTAAATCCCTGAGTATTTTCCTTGTCGACGCAGCTAAGTTCTGCATACCAAGACACTGGGGCACTTCTCAAGTCCCCTCCCTAAAAAGCTGATTCAACCAAATTGACAAACTTGCAGAGATGGAAGAGCTAATAGCCATTAGTATAAGCAGTAGAAAGAGAGAAGTGCTTAAGGCGCTGTACAGAACACTGGTGAGACCTCACTTGGAGTATTGTGCGCAGTACTGGAGGCCATATCTCCAGAAGGATATAGATACTCTAGAGAGAGTTCAGAGAAGAGCTACTAAACTAGTACATGGATTGCAGGAAAAAACTTACCAGGAAAGGTTAAAGGACCTTAACATGTATAGCTTGGAAGAAAGAAGAGACAGAGGGGATATGATAGAAACTTTTAAATACATAAAGGGAATCAACTCGGTAAAGGAGGAGAGCATATTTAAAAGAAGAAAAACTACCACAAGAGGACACAGTTTTAAATTAGAGGGGCAAAGGTTTAAAAGTAATATGAGGAAGTATTACTTTACTGAGAGAGTAGTGGATGCATGGAATAACCTTCCTGCAGAAGTGGTAGCTGCAAATACAGTGAAGGAGTTTAAGCATGCATGGGATAGGCATAAGGCTATCCTTCATATAAGATAGGGCCAGGGACTATTCATAGGATTCAGATATATTGGGCAGACTAGATGGGCCAAATGGTTCTTATCTGCCGACACATTCTATGTTTCTATGTTTCTATGTTTCATCTCACACGATTCACAAATCAAATATGCCTTAACCTGGGATCCCTGGAATAAATTCTGAAATTCCAACACTTACACTTCAATTATGAAATAAAGACTTCAATTCTAATTAAAGTGCAGTAACCTTCAGCCTTCAATCTAAACACCCCACTTAGCCGCCACTTTCCTTTTCATTGTTTATACATTCGCTCTCTCATAGTGAAGCACCCGTGGAGCTTACGGCCACGCACGCCACACGAGGAGGAGACGCGGTGGCCATTTTGTTGGTTGGTTACGGCGGTAACCGAACACTATGTGAGGAAACATACCACGCTCCATTAGACCTGCTATCTTGTAAGTTTGATTTCATATGTATGCGCAAATAAAGCTACCAAACAGTATTATACTATGTGGAGTGCTCTTTTTATCTTTTGAGCCTACTTTTGGTGGAGAAGGTGATCGTATGCCATTCCTGTGGAGTGAGAGGAGGACCCTATCTTAGATTGATCTGTTTGCTGTATGTGACCTCTGTGATGGTGGTCATATATTTTCGGTAAGAGACAGTGTGAACCGTTCCTTGGTGGTGGTTCTCTGGGCTTACGGATCTTTTCACCTTTTGTGCATATTAAACACTTATGGACTGTGGTATCTCTCAACATTATATGAACTTTTAATGAGAGTATTGTTCCAGATCAGGTGTTAGAATGGCCAAGTCAAAGTCCAGACCTGAATCCAATCGAGAATCTGTGGAAAGAACTGAAAACTGCTGTTCACAAAAACGCTCTCCATCCAACCTCACTGAGCTTGTGCTGTTTTGCAAGGAGGAATGGGCAAAAATGTCAGTATATCGATGTGCAAAACTGATAGAGACATACCCTAAGCGACTTACAGCTGTAATCGCAGCAAAAGGTGACGCTACAAAGTAATAACTTAAGGGGGCTGAATAATTTTGCACGCCCAATTTTTCAGTTTTTTATTTGTTAAAAAAGTTTGAAATATCCAATAAATTTCATACCACTTCATGATTGTGTCCCACTTGTTGTTGATTCTTCACAAAAAATTACAGTTTTATATCTTTATGTTTGAAGCCTGAAATGTGGCAAAAGGTTGCAAAGTGTAAGGGGGCCGAATACTTTCGCAAGGCACTGTATATATACATACATAGTTGTGCTCATAAGTTTACATACCCTGGCAGAATTTATGATTTCTGGGCCATTTTTCAGAGAATATGAATGATAACACAAAAACTTTTCTTTCACTCATGGTTAGTGTTTGGCTGAAGCCATTTATTATCCCTCAACTGTGTTTACTCTTTTTAAATCATAATGACAACAGAAACTACCCAAATGACCCTGATCAAGAGTTTACATACCCCAGTTCTTAATACTGTGTATTGCCCCCTTTAACATCAATGGCAGCTTGAAGTCTTTTGTGGTATTTGTGGATGAGGGTCTTTATCTTCTCAGATGGTAAAGCTGCCCATTCTTCCTGGCAAAAAGCCTGCAGTTCCTGTAAATTCTTGGTCTGTCTTGCATGAACTGCACGTTTCAGATCTCCCCAGAGTGGCTCAATGATATTGAGGTCAGGAGACTGAGATGGCCACTCCAGAACCTTCACTTTATTCTGCTGTAGCCAATGACAGGTTGACTTGGCCTTGTGTTTAGGATCATTGTCATGTTGGAATGTCCAAGTACGTCCCATGCATGCTTGCAAATTTTCCTCCAGTATTTTTTGATAACAACCTGCATTCATCTTGCCATCAATTCTGACCAAATTTCCTGTGCCTTTGTAGCTCACTCAACCCCAAAACATCAGTGATCCACCTTCGTGTTTCACAGTAGGAATGGTGTACATAGGTCTTGTTGACTCCTCTCCAAATGTAGCGTTTATGGTTGTGGCCAAAAAGCTACATTTTGGTCTCATCACTCCAAATCACTTTGTGCCAGAAGGTTTGAGGCTTGTCTCTGTGCTGTTTGGCATATTGTAAGTGGAATACCTTGTGGCATTTGTGTAGTAATAGCTTTCTTCTGGCGACTCAACCATGCAGCCCATCTTTCTTCAAGTGCCTCCTTATTGTGCATCTTGAAACAGCCACACCACATGTTTTCAGAAAGTCCTGTATTTCACCTGAAGTTGTTTGTGGGTTTTCCTTTGCATCCCAAACTATTTTCCTGGCAGTTGTGGCTGAAACCTTAGTTGGCCTAACTGACCGTGGTTTGGTTTCAACAGAACCCCTAATTTTCCACTTCTTGATTAGAGTTTGAACACTGCTGATTGGCATTCTCAATTCCTTGGATATCTTTTTATATGCCTTTCTTGTTTTATACAGTTCAACTATCTTTTCAAGGAGACCCTTTGACAATTCTTTTGCTTTCCCCATGACTCAGAATCCAGAAACGTCAATGCAGCACTGGATGAAAAATGCAAGGGTCTGTCAGGAGTCCAGAAACTCATTGACCTTTTATACACACACACTAATTACAAGCAAACAGATCCCCGGAGAGGATGGTTACCTTTAATAGCCATTCAAACCCCTTTGTGTCAACTTGTGTGCATGTTATCAGGCCAAAATCACCAGGGTATGTAAACTTTTGATCAGGGTCATTTGGGTAGTTTCTATTGTCATTATGATTTAAAAAGAGTAAACACGGTTGATTGATAATAAATGGCTTCAGCCAAACACTAACCTTGAGGGAAAGAAAAGTTTTTGTGTTATACATATTCTCGGAAAAATGGCCAAGAAATCATAAATACTGCCACGGTATGTAAACTTCTGAGAACAACTGTACACACACACACAGTATATTTGTATATATGTCTTTAATGTGAAAAATTGTTAAAAATTACATACAGCAATGCAAAGTATATCATAGTAGCAAATGATTAGAGTCATTATGGTACAAGGCATTGACATTAAGATATTGTCTTGAGAAGATATTTATGGTTTATGGATCTTTGAAATGATCTTGAATAGATAACAACTAAAATAAACATATGTCCGTTTATTTAGAGGCAACTTTTGATTAATCAGCTTTTTAAAATAAATTGAGACTGAGAGGTTTAGTATGTATCAATTTGAGGGCCACTGTTTTTCTGGAGGCACAAATATCTAGGCCCTTAAATATGTATAAAATAAAAGACAATACTTTGGATTACATATATTGTGAGGTTGCTGTTGTCTTTTTGACGTTTTGACAGGAAAGTGAAGTGTTTCTTTCATGCATTCGAAACAAACAAAGTGATGTGTAGTAAATCCTAGTGAAAATATTGCAGTTGAATACGTTTGTCTCTAGCAAACTTGGCCTTATCAAAATATGACTGAAATAGTTTTTTACATGTATTTATATAACGTATAGTTATACTATACATATCTAAACATAGACTAATGGCTGCACATGTAGTAAGTAGGATTGTATCCACTTTGCCATTCACATTTCTTGGTAGAACCAATGTTATACACATGGTGACTGATATTTCATATTAAACGCTCTTTACTAGAGAAGCATTCCAAACAAACCCACCTTGTTATTTATTCAGATTTCCTATCCTCAGACTTGTCAACCTATTAAAAACAGAAAAAGAAAATGCTGCAATATATTACAAATGAAGTTTTCTGTTTATAAGGCTTTTCAGAATTAAATTGGCAGTGACGTGTGGGCTGTGTGGCCATGTCATACATTTTCAACGGTGCTTTTAGCATTAACCTTCACCTTGGACGAATTCAAGAATGCCTGATCCACTTTATCAGCATTGACACAAAGCACACAGAAGGAGAATAGCTTAACAAAGGAACAACTCAAGAACATGCTGAAATTCTCAGAAAGAGAAAGCTCTGAAAATGTCATTGTATCTGTAATTATAATCTGCCTGCAGCGGCTGAAGAGAGAAAATTGGAGCATCCCTTGAAAATCATTTGATTGTACTTAAAGATCAGCAAACCTGATTTACTTTGATTCCCATATTAATTTTTGAAATTAAAACATTGTTAGTTCTCAGATGAACAAGGATAAAGTGGTTACAGCCGTATTACCGTATTAGTCAACTTTATGTACAAAGTTAAATACTTAGGTACACACAATTACAGTTTTTTTTTTAATTGGATTTACATTCAATTTTTAAGGTAAGCTTTCAAGAGTTATTTGTCCTGCATCTGACACAACTGCATTTAAAAGCAAGTACATTTCAGTTTACTGTTTAAAACTCTTTATATAAGAATCATTGTATAGTTAGCTATAAGATAGCAATCAGACATGCAGAAACAATGCAGGTACCCATCTTTCTTAAAATGGACAAGTATACCTATATTACTGGAAAGAGGGGGTTCAGACACCCCTAGGGCTTGCCTTAGGGAAATACAGCAACCTTCATTAAATCAATAGCTCTTCTTTTATTCATCCACTGACATTATACATGACCCATATCCATAACATGTGTAGCCCAAATCAGGTTGAAATTATCTACATGTTTTGCTCTTGTGGGCTGTTTTTTTTTTTTTTTTTGGTCAGCCCATAGGACAGGTGACATGCTTACTGTATTTAGGGTATTGCTAAACATCCAACAGGAATCAATGTGGCTTCAGTGACACATTAACCACAAATTACAATATAATATACTACGTCCTTGTGTTCAACACAGTACAGTATGTGACATTCTACCTGTTGCAAGAAAAATGGTGCAAATATAAAAATAATACAAACCAAGTAACATAAATAGTAACTGCAGTCAATGTGTATATTTAAAAAAATGAGGACGTTCGGGTGGCTTCCCTACCCAATCAGATTTCTATAATCAATGTGTTGCTGTTTTGTGGCACCACCACATTGGTATCTGTAGAATAGTTTTGCTTTTAGTGTTCATAAACCACCTGTGAATTTGATGTTTTTACAGGACATACTTTAGTTGATAAAGTCACAATGTGACAATATTTTTGCAATCTCCTTTATATTCAACAATGAATATGTAGAGTAAAGATTTGCTTCAGCAATCCATCCATTAAATATCCAATCAGGTAAGTCCTTACACCACATAGCTATTGTTAAATTGCAAGGACATTATACAATCCGACTGTAACATGTGTAGCCAGATTAAAGTACCGTATTTATTCGAGTATAATGTGCAAAAAAAGAAATCAAAGTTTGGGTGCGCGTTATAAACGAGGGCTGGGTGGGGTGGCAGTAGCGGCCGGTCCATTGAGGGCACAGGCGAATTGTGAGTTTGCACTGCACCTTTTCCGGGCTGCAGCCGCTCACTGTACGTGAGGGCGAAAAAAAAAAAACGCCCCCTCGTCGCGTACAGTGGGCAGCCCGAACTGGGGGTGAGAATTCTTATTATCCGCTGTATGGTCGCCGCTTCATTTCCTCCTCGTCTCGCTCACACGTAAGTATTGCTTTTGTACAATTCAGTGTTTTGCGTACCGTAATTCAGTGTTCTTCATATTTTAATTGATATACTGGTACCCGTTAGATGGCAACTCAGGGTTGAACAACTCTTTAATGTATCTGATGATGAATCTGACTTTGAAGCATTTTAAATAAATATTGTTACCGGTAATTTTATTTCAGTATTGTGTTTATACCAGTTTACGTTGTCAATAAATGATTTTTATCATGGCCGCACGTGTTCAACAATGTTTTTTTGTCAATTACAATGCTTGGTTTGAAACAAAATTTTATACCAATTTTTAATCGAAAACTAGGGGTGCGCGTTATACACGTGTGCGCATTATACTCGAATAAATACGGTATATAAAAAAAAGTATATCAAAACCACAACTTTTCTTTTTCATTATAGATAAAGTGAAAAGTGGTTAAAACCCCTTTTTTATTTGCCCGTGTCTTCTTAGGAAGATTTCCTATTACTTTCTGTCCTGCAGACACAACAGGAACTGAAAAATAATTCTAAAGTCTAAATTTAAGTAATATTAGAAAGTTCTCACTAAAGTGTCTCGATTGGAAGATTTTCCTGTACTGTTGCCTGGGACAGCTCAAAATTCAAAGTGGTTCTAAAGGCTCAAGGTTTTTTTCTTTAATGCATTCTATGCATTAGGGTAAAAAACCTTCTGAGTGCAGCTCCCCCACAATCCCCCTTATACTTACCTGTGCCACATCTTGATCCAGCAATGTGCATGAGAGCGGCTCTCCGGGGTCTTTATCTTCATTGGCTCACATAGCAGTGGGAGTCATTGGCCCCTGCTACTGTCAATCACAGCCAGTGGACCAATAAAATGTTTTTAAAACTTAGCAGAGGTTGCAGAAAATTAACTTCAAGCAATAATTCACATTGTAATAGTAACTAAAACATATAAAATTAAGTGTAACAATCAAAAAAAAAAAAATCCTGAAGTGCCATAATATGTGAACCTCCCAACTAAAAAGTTGCTGCACTTGAAGTTAATTTGTATTGCAAATATCTGTAGAGGGTTTACCACCATCCCTGCTAAGTTTTTAAAAAAATGTATGCCTTATTCTCCTTTTGATTTGTAGTACATGTGAAATCACATATCACTGCAATTTTTGCACTTAAATTTAATCTGTATGGCAAATATCTATAGGAGGAGTTTTTACCACCCCTGCTAAGTTTAATTTTTTGTGTCTTATTTTCAGTTTGATGTGTATTCTATATAAAGTTACATATCACAGAGACCGGTATTGTTGTAATATTGAGGTTCATTGATATTGCCATACATTAGAGGGTTCCACCATTATTGTTAAGTTATTGATTAGTAAGTTAGCACTGCACTACTTTTTTTTTTTTTTGCTTTTTGTGGCATGGGAACACATAATAGTGCTTTTACTGACACTTTTTATTTTACCTCCAGTAGTTTATTGCAAATAGTAGCGTGTTGATTACCTATTATACTAAAGATCAGCATGTGGCAATAATAAACAACTGCATGTGGCTCAAGTGAGTATCAGCATGTGAAAAAAAAACAAAAGTGCAGCACTATTTTACTAATCAATAATTTAACAGTAATGGTGGAACCCTCTGGAAATTTAAAAGAATCTTAATATTACCACAATACCGGTCTCTGTAATTGGTAACTTCACATATAATACACCTCAAACTAAAAATAAGACATAAAGCAGGGATGGTGGAAACCCTTTTTATATATATCTTCCATACAGATTAACTTCAAGTGCACTAATTCCAGTGATATGTGGTTTCACATGTAATACACATCAAAAGCAGAATTAGAAAAAAAAATTGTTAAAACTTAGCACTGGTGGTGGAACAACTTTTTATTTGGAAGGTACCCACCATTATTGCATTTTAGAAGGTTTTATTTTTTAGGTTGTTACACTGAATTCTATATGTTTTACTTACTATTATAATGGGAATTTAATGCACTTGAAGTTAATTTGTATTACAGATATCTGTAGAGGGGTTACCACCACCCCTGCTAATTTTTAAAAATGTGTATTACATGTGAAATTACATATTTCTGGAATTATTACACTTGAAGTTAATCTGTATGGCAAATGTCAATAGGAGGGGTTTTCACTCTGTAACCCTATCGAGGTATTCTTGATTAAATCAAGAATTGACCCTGCTGTCAAAAATTTCAATGATATGCACCTGTCAAACAGGTGCCGAAAAATTGGTCTTTGGGTGTTTGTGGTGGCTTCACACCATAACCCTATAGAGGAACTCTTGATGAAAGAAAGAATTGGCCTTGCTGTCAAAAATTGCAATGATATGCACCTGTCAAACAGGTGCGTAAAAATGGGTCCTTGGGTGTTAATTGTGCCCATGAAACCTACACCAAAAAATTTCTTCCAGAAGAAATCAACGCCCACAAAGCTAGGCAACCTAGACAGTCTTTCAGAGATTCTAGATCCAGAAAGCAACATCAGCATCAGGAGCTTGATAGCTGCTGCTAATCCAGGACTGACTCATTTTGATAAATTGCAGTCAGTCCAGGGAGTCTGTGGACAGACACGCTCTCTTATCTGTCACAAAATCTCCGGCAGCATGCCCATTCAGAAAGCACACTTGATGCAGGGCAACTCAACAGCTATTTTGCATACTGGGCAAGTTCTGGCCAGCGGTCTAGTCTCATGACCCAGTAACTCAGTGGATCATCAACTGGAAAGCTCTCCATATCTGTTTTTGCCCCTAGATAATCTCCCACCATATGATGAAGACACTGTCAGTGGGATGTGAAAGCTGACAGCCCTGGGCGCTGAGGACTAAAACAATTTTGAAAGGCATCACTGAGGTGGCCCCCTTCTCCACCACTCCTCTCTTGATCAACAGAAGCCTTAAAATAACATTTTCCACCAGACTGTAACCTACCAGAGTCAGGAAAGGCGTTACATAAACTCCTCTTTAACCTCCCTGGCAGTATGATTCTTTCGGATTTTAGGTGCTGAAAGCGGTACCATTATTTTGCTTGCAATTCTGGAGAATGAGCAGCCCAAACCAACTATTTACTAATGATTTCTTATCGCGCCATCTAAGTGCCAACATTTTGCCTTTCTGCCAGGCAACTAACTCTCCGGGCTTGAGTTTTTTGTTGGCAAAGCTGGGGGGCATGTCACGCCGGTTTGCTCTGACGGTCCCATACGCATCCGTCTTATGCTGTAGGAGGAACTCAAACAGTTCTGGGGACTTATAAAAATTGTCTGTAGTGACACAATACCCCTGATCCAGCAGAGGCTCAATCAGCGTCAGAACAGAAGCAGTTGCCATCCCATAGCTGCTGAACCTTGGGTTGAACTTGGTTCCTCTTCCGATATATAGGACCGAGTTCCAAATATAGCCAGAGCTGGATTCACACAGCATAAAAGATTTGATTCCAAAGCGTGCTCGCTTGGACGCAATATATTGGATCCAGCTAAGTCTCCCTTTATATGCCATAAGACTTTTGTCTATGCAAATGTCTCTTTCTGGGACATAGGACCGCTGGAAATTTTTTAAAATTAATTGATAAATGTCCCAGATTTTTTTCAGCTTCGGAGCCGGATGAGAAGTCTCATCAAAATCCTCATTGTTGGCAAAGTGCAAATATCGCATAATAAGAGAAAATTTGTACTCCGACATAATGGTTCCAAAAAAAAGGTGTGGCCAATAATTTGTTTGTGGTCCAATACCACTTCTGCAGGGGTTTCCCCACCACTCCCTGCAGAATAATAAGGCCCAGGAATCTCCAGATATCCGCACTGGTAATGGGTTCCCACATCCTGCTCCTGGAAAACCGCCGATGTGCTGCGGCTTGTTGTTCCTGGTACCGGTTGGTCTCCACAACTATTTTTTCGATGACCTCATCAGTCAAAAAAAGTTGCAGATACGCCAAGGGGTTATCCTCCTCAACATCGACTTTGAGACCAGGCGTTCCGGTAAACGGGAACCTTGGGGGCGCTACGTGCTCCGTACCGCAGTCGATCACGCACCAAGTACGCACATCGCTCGGCACATCATCATCACTAAACTCACTTTCAGCGTCGGATGACGAGCTTCCCCATAAATCGCTGTCACTCCACTCTGCGTGCGATTCGGGATCGCTGTCGTTATCGCCCAGCAGGTCATACACTGCTTTTGATGTTGCGGCGCGCTTGCTTGAGGCCATGGTCGCTCTGCAATGATCCAGATACAGTGTATGGGAATAATGCAGGAAGTGCAATGGAGAAAGCACTGGGGGGCAATCAAAGGTCACTTTATTATATTTTGGGAATGTAATCCAATAGGATTACAGTGTATCAGTGTGTTTGGTGTTATACTTTTTGAATTTGCCGCCGGTTCCACCCCCCGGCGGACGTCACGTCGCCGGAGACGGAAGCCGGGGCTGACAGACGATCGAGAGGAAGATCCGCTGCCCCACACCGCTGAGATACATCGCTGGATCCCGGAGAAAAGGTAAGTGAAACCTCCACCAGGATCCAGCGATCTTCCTAGCGCTACCCCGAGTGTGACTCGGGGTTACCGCTTTTGGCACTAAAATCTTACCCCGAGTCACACTCGGGAATACCGCTAGGAAGGTTAAGGTGTCCTCAAGAGATTTCATCTTCTGCTCCCTCTGTGGGGACAGGATGAGTTCCGAGACTTTCCCCTTGTAGCGGGGGTCAAGGAGGGTTGCCAACCAATAGTGATCCTTCTCCTTGATGCCATGTATTCTCTTGTCTTTTTGCAGGCTTTGAAGAATGAGGGAGCCCATGTCAGCAAGTCTGCTGAAGCATGAGAAGCAGACTCCTCTGGGTTACTGAGGATTATAGTATCTGGAACTGCCTCCTCCCAGCCATGTACTACTCCCAAGGGTTCTGGGGATGAAAAATCATCTGTTACGGGTTGACATATGTATTGCTCTACTTCAGTACCTCCAAAGCTGCCAGAATCATCCTCCTCCCTCTCCTCTTCTCTTTTCTGTGGTGTAGGAAGAATGGTGTTTGTATAAAACGGCCTTGAGAGAAAAATAAGTCCTCCTCTTCCTCCCACTGCTCTGCCTTGAGTGCCCTGTCGATAATGCCACGCAGAGTCTGCTCCAGCAGGAACACAACAGGGATTATGTCACTGATATATGCATTGTCACACCTCACCATTCGTATGGCCTCCTCAAATGGTGACAGTACAGTGCATGCATCCTTTATCAGCAGCCATTGGCATGGGGGGAAAAAGCCAAGCCGGCCTGAGCCTGTCATTGTGCCATACTTATACAGGTACTCGTTGACAGCCCTCTGCTGTTCGTGCAGCCACTGCAGCATTGCCAAAGTCGAGTTTCACCTGGTGGGCATGTCACAAATCAGGCGGTTTACAGGCAGGTGGAATTACTGCTGAATTTTAGCCAACCGAGCACTGGCTGTGTATGACTGCCTGAAATGGCTACAGACTCTTCTGGCCTGCTTCCGAAGATTTTCCAATCCTGGGTACCTATTTAAAAAATGATGCACCACCAAATTGAGGACATGTGCCAGGCATGGCACATGTGTCAGCTTTCTCTGTCTAAGGGCGGACAGGAGGTTTGTGCCATTATCGCACACCACCATTTCTGGCTTCTGCTGGAATGGTGTTAACAACCTCTGGGACTGCCCTTGCCGAGCTGCCAGAATCTCTGCTCTGGTGGGGTTCCTGTGCCCTAGACAGACCAGCTGAAGCACTGTATGACACCTTTCAGCCTGACTAATTGAATAGCCCCTTGTAGTTCATAGGACAATTCAGCAGAGGAGGGCATGGAGGAGGAGGAAGAGGGGGTGGAGCTGACTAATTCTGCATCACAACCACTAGCTGTATAGAGATGTGGTGGCTCAACAAGCTACAGCACTAAGCCCTGTCCTGCATCCTTCAGAGTTGCAAGCAAAGTTACCCAGTATGCTTTAAACTAAATATATCATCCCTGACAATGCTTGCTGGACCATGTCAGCAGTAACGTGAACCTTGCGGCTGACTGCCTTGCCCAACAATTCCATAACATTGCCTTCCACGTGACAGCAGAGAGCTGGAATAGCCTTACATGAAAAGAAACAGCGACTGGGAACCTGCCATTGTGGTACAGGACATTCTGCAAATTCACGGAAGGGGGCAGAATCCACCAGATGGAAATGCAGGAGTTGTAAAGCCAGCAGCTTTGACAAGCTTGTATTGAGACGCTAGGCATGTGGGTGGCAGTAACTGTATTGTTTTTCGCTGCAGCAGATGGTACATTTGCCTAATGTAGTCTACAGCTAGTGGTGAGCTGCAAGGACCTAGGGCACCCTGCACTATACCATTATCCCCGTCAGTGGAGGCTGCTGGGAGGTCATGAGGTATAGGTATGAGGTATAGCGGGGGTAGACCAGAAAGGTAAGGAGTGAGGAGGAGCAGAATTGCATCCCTTTTGTGTGGTTAAAGCCTTGTCAAGCATGTGGTACCCAAATAGCTAGAGTTTTTGAAACGCTTCATGTGTTTGAGATAGAGTTTTCAAATTGCAACAGTCTGATGAGCTGCACATGCTAAAAAAAAGGCCCACACAGCTGAGCTGTGGGAAGTGGGCCGGGAGATGACAGTTCCACAATCTGGTGGAATAAGGTGGCTGCTCTCTACTCTTCCATGATGGCTGCCTCTTTGGGGTTGTGCCTCACCCTTACTTTCCTCATCTGCTCCATATGGCACCCAAGTCACATGAGTGACCTTATCATCATCTTCACCCCCTCCCTCCTTACTAACTGGAGACAACTTGGCAATAGGCTGTGGCTTGGAGAACATGACTGCCCATTTGTTGTTTACCAGTGTTCTCCCCTCTCTGTAGGCTCATGTTCCTACCTTCCTTAACCTCAGAACAAAGATCTGAATTAAGTAATGGTTGTGCATTGTCAAGGAGCAAGTGGCTGATTCATCTATACTGGGGCTATGGCAGGAGTAGCTGTAGACAAAGAGGCAGAAAAAGCCACTCTGGCAGCTGCAGTGGACTGTGCGCTAATCTCTGATCGGGTGAAGGAGGATGAGGAGGATGATGATGATGGTTTAGTAAGCCAGTTCACTACCTCCTCTGCATCCTGTGGCTGGATGGCATGGGCAACATCACTAAACAGAGGAAATGATGCCCTGCCTGAGGACGGACCATCTCCACCTTTGCCTGTGGACCCGTATGCTGCTGGCCCCCTCACAGTGCCATGGGAACATCTGCCTCTCCTTGTCGGCCTCCCAGACATAATGGGTTGGCTTGTTAATAAAATGTAATAAAGAGCTGGAAATGTGGATGCACTTTAATCAATGGAAAGTAGTATTTGGTGCACTTTAACTTGAGTACTTGCTACACAGACAAACTCCACTGACACACTCAATATATTGCAGTAAAAATGCACTGATGTACTGCAATATACTGTGTTAAATGTGCAGTAACGCACTGAAATATACTGTGTTAAATGTGCAGTAATGCACTCAAACATACTGTGTTAAATGTGCAGTAATGCACTGATATATACTGTGTTAAACATGCAGTAATGCACAGACATATACTGCGTTAAACATGCAGTAACACAGGCATATATACTGCATTAAATGTTCAGTAATGAACTGATATATACTGCAGTAAACGTACAGTAGGATTTATATACTGTAATAAAGGTTCAGTGATCCACCGATATATACTGCATTAAACATGCAGTAATGCACTGATATATACTGTGTTAAACATACAGAAACACACTGATATATACTGCAATAAATTTATACGGTGTTAAACGTGCAGTAACGCATAGGTATGTACAGCATTAAACGTGATGCAATGCACTAATTTATACTGCGTTAAATGTACAGTAACACACTGAGAGAAACTGCGTTAAACATCCAGTAACGCATGGACATGTACTGCATTATACGTGCAGTAATGCACGGATATATATACTGCGTAAAATGTGCAGTAACACACAGATGTATACTGCATTAAACGTGCAGTAATGCACTGATATATGCTGCTTTAAACATACAGAAATGCACTGATCTATACTGCGTTAAGTGTGTAGCAACGCACAGATATATACTACATTAAATGTGCAGTAATGCACTGATATATACTGCAGGAAACCTGCCCGGACAAATTAAACTTACACTAAAGTAAAAATGTATGGTCACACTACACTCACAAAACTGACACTAAAGTAAAAATGGTCACACTACGCTCACACTGAACTCACACTAGATTCACACTAAACTGATATTCTACACTAACAATGCAAGCACAATAGCACACTATAGCCAGTGCTGTATCTTGGCCTAGGCCAACAAGGCCCAGGCCTCGGGCAGCACTTTGCAGGGGCGCAGCAAAAAAGCTGCACCACGCACAAGTAAAAAACAGCCTACTCCCGCCTCCCCCACTAAAAAGAGTTCCTGACGGCTTGCACTAAACACTTTTAGTATAGTGCCAGTCTTATAGGGTGAATTGGGCTGGAGGGCAGGGTCCAGGAGGCAAATCAGTCTGGCACCCCCATAAAGCGGTCACACTGCTACCTCCTGGTATGATATGGTATGATATGATGGTATGATGATGGGCACTGCTGAGGCTGAACTTATGGGAACTGATGAGGCTACACTGATGGCCACTGATAGACTGTGGCTGTGGTCTGTGGTTTAAAGATGACAGGGCGGGTCATAAACAGGAAGGTGTGGCCTTTACAGGAAGGGGTGCGTCATATTTAAATTAGGGGGTGCACAAGTCTAGTCAGGCCTAGGGCAGCACAAAACCTAAATACACCACTGACTATAGCATGCTAACTCGCACGCAACACTGAACAGACCCCTATTCTATCTCCCTGCACGCCAATATCACACCGCAAATGACCACTATGGGGAGAATATTTTTATAGTGTGTGGCGGGACTAAGAGCAATGAGCCATAATTGGATAGTCATCATTACTTCTCCAGTCATGGCTCTGACAGTGCTCTGTGCACTGATTGGGCAAAGCTTTCATTGCTTCAGCCAATCAGGGCTTCCAATGCACTGTGCTGTGGCGCAGTGCATTGTGGTTATTCGGCTGCCTAACAATCGGTCAAACCCCCCCGATAATTTGGGTGGTGGTCGAACGGGCGAACAGCCAATGTTTGGCCCGAACTCATGCTTGAACCATTTGCCCAACTCTAATTCCTGCTAAGTTTAATTTTGTATGTTTTATTATTAGTTTGATGTGAATTATATGTGAAGCTACATATCACAGAGACTGGTATTGTTATAACTGAAGTTTATTGAGATTACCATATATTAGAGGGTTCCAACATTATTGTTAAGTTATTGATTAGTAAGTTAGCACTGCACTTTTTTATTTTATGTTTCTTATTTTGTGCCATTAATAAACATTGACAGATTTCAGTGGAGATCCACCAGGCTGCCCCCTCCCCATGGACAATGTGTCTGGCTGCTAAGCTCCTCTCCCCATCCCTGCAGGATCCTAGGCAGCACTGATTGGCAGCACTGATGGGCACTGATTGGCAGCACTAATTGTCACTGATAGGCAACACTGATGGGTCCTGAATAGCAGCACTGATTGGCACTGATATGCAGCACTAATAGGTTGCACTAATTATCACTTATTTGCAGCACTGATGGGCACGGAGAGGCAGCATCGATAGGAACTGCTTGGCAGCACTGATGGGCACTTATTGGCACTAATAGGCAGCACTGATTGGCACTGATTTGCAGTGCTGCAGGCCACTGATTGGCAGCACTAATGGGTACTGATTTGTGGCACTAATAGGCAGCACTGATAGGTACTGATTTGCAGCACTGATTAGCAGCACTGATTGGAATGGATAGACAGCACTGATGGGCAACACTGATTGGCACTGATTTTCAGCACCGATGAGCACTGATTGGCACTGATAGGTGGCACAGATGGGCACTGGTAGGAATCACTGAGTGGCACTGCTAGGTGGCACTGATTGGCAGAATTGGTGGGCACTGATTGGCAACACTGATTGGCACTGATAGGTGGCATGGATGGATACTGGTAGGCAGCACTGATTGGCACTGCTAGGTGGCACTATTGGGCACTGATTGGCAGCACTGATGGGCACTGATTAACAGCACTGATTGGCAGCATTGATTGACACTGATAGGAACCACTGATTGGCACTGATAGGTGGCACTGATTGGCAACACTGATGGGCACTGATTGGCAGCACTGATGGGCACTGGTTAGCAGCACTGATTTCCACTGATAGGCAGCATTTATGAGCACTGGCTGGCAGCACTGATGGGCACTGATAACCAGCACTGATGGACACTGATTGGCAGCACTTATGGGCACTGATTGGCAGCACGTATTCCCACTGAATAGCAGCACTGATGGACACTGATTGGCAGCCCAGATGGGCACTGATTGGCACTGATAGGTTGCACTGATGGGCAAAGAATGGCAGCACTGTTTGGGGGAACTGATGAGCATTGATTGGCAGGATTGATAAGTACTGTTTGGCAGCACTGATGGGCACTCATAGGAACTGATTGACAGCACTCATGGGCAGTGACAGAGTAGAGGGGGAGTTTCACTTGCAGCAGATGGCAAGGCTTGCAAGAGCCGCTCAGTGTGAGAAACTGGCAGAAAATGCAACTGCTTGCAGGGAGAAAGTCAGCTGTCAAAGCTCAGCGGCAATGTCGAAGGTGGATGGGATCAAGCAGAACACAAACACCAGCCAATGATTGGGCTGCTTAGAAAGGGGGTGGAGCCACAGAAATATAGCAGACTGCTCAGTCCCTATCCCATTGGCTGGTGTTTGATAGCTGTTTGGTCTCCCCCTACCCCAACATCACCTCAAAGTTTTGACAGCTGGCTTTCTACCTGCAAGCAGTTACATTACTTGCCAGTTTCACACACTGAGCGACTCTTGCAAGCCTCGTCATCTGCTGAATGTTAAACAATTTCACAGGCAGCACAGGTTACATACACCTTGGATGCAGCCGTTCAGAGCAGCCCAGGAGGACTGTAATTTTTAGGACACGGTCTGTACCGCCTCCATGAGTGGTACAGACCGGTTTTCTCTGAGTCCTGTCCTGCCCACTACAGCAAGCAGGGATGGAAGTACATCCCTGCATGTTGTGGATAGAACTACAAATGGGCTATGGCAAGACCTGGGGGAATAGGAGGTATAGTGGCGACAAACAGGAAACCACTGGGGATTAACGGTTTCATTTGAAAATTACCGGGGTATTTCAGAGCAACTACTGCGCTAACAAGAAGAAGAGTTCTGCTTTAATGGTATAAAAAAAAAATCTGAATGTCATTACTTCATCGAAGTGAGAATCAGAAAGAAGTGGAAATCAAAGCATCATTTTATTTATTTCAACATTTATTCTAGGCTAGAATATATGCCAGGAGCTAGTTTTACATTTCTCAACTCCCTGGTACTCTTGTATTGATTTATCAATTCAGTTTTCATTTAGGAACAATCTGATTTTCACCTTTGTGGAACAAATTATCCATAATCATTCAAGATGTTTTTTAGAACTCTGACTGTTGTAGGATTTGGCTTCTTCATCCCTGACATTTGAGCATCATCATCGGTGCAATTTTACAGTTGCTTTATTTTCTTGTGTGAAGTGACCTAGACATAATTACATCTCAAATGCTTCATCAAAGTGCTCTTTTCTTTCAGAGGCAGCCTGACTAGGGTAGCAACAACTATTATTAACCATGCTTCTACAATTTAATATTTTGTATAGCTGTAGCATCATCCTTTGTAGCTTGGCTCTAGACTCTTCATGGTTATCTCCAAGGGCTTGTAATCTGATTCCACAATTACTACTATTCTACAGTTCCTCATCTATGTACTTATTGTGTCCTGTAGTCTGGGAGACAGAGTAGTTACAGAGTGCTTTATTAAGAGGTTCAAGCTTTCATAAAACACATGCTGAGTATATCATAACCAGAACAGCTTATACAGAGTATAGAAAATATTATACATATAGCAACTGTAATTAGTGACATCGACAAGCCAGAGGTATGAACACCACACATTTTCCCTTAAAATGCAAAATACTGTATAGACAATATTAAGAACTATATCACAAGTACTATATCATAAAACAGTACTATACATTTATTTGCATCATATAATCCTTGTTCCACACAGGAGGCCTTCTGATTCTTTAGATATATGGAGGTTTGGGTTCCTGGTTTCCAGTTTGCGTGTTATCTGTAGGAATAGGAAAATGTAGTTTGTCAAATAAAAAATCTGAAAAGTCCTGCCTAACAAGTAGGGATGATCGAACTTTTGAAAAGTTCGGTTCGACCAGAACACCCGAACCTCCCAAAAGTTTGGCCCGGATTTCAGAACCCCATTGAAATCAATGGGACCCGAACTTCGGTAATCAAAAAACGGAGGAGGAGCCGCACTTGCGGAGGAGAGCGGGGGAAGCCGCACTAGGAAGCCGGGGGCAGGAGGCAGGAGCTCGGAGCCTCAGACCAGGGAACCAGTGCGGGGGACAGCCGGGGGCAGGAGACAGGAGCTCGGAGCCTCGGACCAGGGGACCAGTGCGGGGGACAGAGCAGCAGCAGCGGCGGAGACAAGGACCGGGACCAGACTGAGACCGAGGGACGTAAGTTGGAAACAATCTGATCTGATCTCCTGGTAGGGGGGTGGGCTGGTGGGGGAACTACAAGTACAAACTACATACAAGTACAAACACTACAAGCAATACAGGTTACTAAGGGGCTACTATAGACTGAGAGGTGCTCTGCGACTGACCAACGGTGCTGAGTATCTTGCGACTGGTGAGTATCTTTGCGACTGGTGTGGATCTTTGTGACTGGTAAGTATCTTGCGACTGGTGAGCATCTTGCGACTGGTGAGCATCTTTGCGACTGGTAAGTATCCTTGCGACTGGTGAGCATATTTGCGACTGGTAAGTATCTTGCGACTGGTGAGCATCTTTGCGACTGGTGAGCATCTTTGCGACTGGTGAGCATCGTTGCGACTGGTGAGTATCTTGCGACTGGTGAGCATCTTTGCGACTGGTGAGTATCTTTGCGACTGGTGAGTATCTTTGCGACTGGTAAGTATCTTGTGACTGGTGAGCATCTTTGCGACTGGTGAGTATCTTTGCGACTGGTGAGTATCTTTGCGACTGGTGAGCATCTTGCGACTGGTGAGTATCTTGCGACTGGTGAGCATCTTTACGACTGGTGAGTATCCTTGCGACTGGTGAGTATCTTGCGATTGGTGAGTATCTTGCGACTGGTGAGTATCTTTGCGTCTGTTGGATCTTTGCGACTGGTGAGTATCTTAGCGACTGGTTAGTATATTAGCGACTGGTGAGGACCCCAGGTTTAGTACCAGGGGAGACAGAGGTAGTGTAGGTAAAGAAGAGCAGGTCGTTAATATTATCCCCATAGAGTAGTGGGTAATAATGTCCGACAGGATTGCGGATGCCACTCAGTGCACTTCTTGCTGCATGTATGCGTTCCTTGATGAACCAATCGAGGGCGAATACTGCTGTGCAAGATGTGAGCGATTTGTTGCTCTGGTAGACCAGATCCTGGACCTACAGAACACAGTGGCAACACTGCGTGGCATCAACAACCTGGAAAGGAGCTTGGACATTACCTATCAGGCACTGGCAGGGGCCAGCATAGAGGAGGGAGGAATAGAGGAGACGCAAGCAGCAGAGGTACGCAGCTGGGTGACTGTTAGGAAGGGTAGAGGGATGAGTGCCAAGGAGGCCAATCCTGAGTTGGTACACCCTAACAAATTTGCCGAGTTGCAGGTTGAGGGGGATATCAACTCAGGGGTGGCAGAGCTTGAGCATGCACCCGCCCCCAGCTGCCAGGGGAGGGACGTCTCCAGGAAGAAGGGGGGCCGTAACTCAGGAAAGGTTAGAAAGGTTGTGGTAGTGGGGGACTCAATTATCAAGAGGACAGAGAGGGCAATCTGTAAAAAAGATCTTGTGAACCAAACAGTTTGTTGTTTACCGGGCGCCCGCGTTCGGCATATCGCAGATCTGGCAGACAGATTGTTGTGTGGGGCTGGGGATAACCCAGCGGTCATGGTGCATGTGGGCACTAATGACAAAGTTAAAAGTAGGTGGAGGATCCTTAAGAACGATTTCAGGGACTTAGGTAATAGATTGAGGAAAAGGACCTCCAAGGTGGTTTTCTCTGAAATACTGCCTGTACCTCGAGCCACACAGGAGAGGCAGAAGGAGATTAGGGAACTTAACAAGTGGCTGAGGAACTGGTGTAGGAAGGAGGGGTTTGGGTTCCTGGAGAACTGGGCTGACTTCTCAGTCGGCTACCAGCTCTTTAGTAAGGATGGGCTGCACCTTAATGGGGACGGTACAGCTCTTTTGGGGAGAAAGATGGCCACCAAGTTGGAGGGGCTTTTAAACTAGGAGACGGGGGGAGGGCTCAGAAGTAGAGTCAGTCAGGAGGGAGCAGAGGACTGAAGGCAGCTGTAGGGTCAGCAGCAACAGTAGGTCCACAATGTCAATTGGCAGGTCTGTGCGGGAAAACCTCAGACCAAACAGGAATAAACATAACCGCCAATTGCGCTTAACTTCCGTAAAACTAAGAGGGGTATATGCTAATGCCAGGAGCCTAGCTAATAAAATGGATGAGTTGGAAATATTAGTACATGAGGATGACATAGACCTTGTGGGAATAACAGAGACTTGGTTCGACCCCTCACATGACTGGCTGGCCAATATCCAAGGGTATTCGGTGTACCGGAAGGACAGGGTAGGAAAAAGAGGGGGAGGGGTATGTCTCTGTGTCAAGAACAATATAAAGGTGATAGAAAGGAGTGACATTACGGATGGGATGAGCATGGATTTAGAATCTGTGTGGGTTGAACTCCATAGGGAAGGAGAAAAGGGGAAAGTAATTGTGGGGGTGTGCTATAGGCCACCTAACCAAGGGGAGGAGGTAGAGCTGGAATTCTTTGCACTAATGAGTAAAGTGGCAAAATTGGGATCAGTCATCATATTAGGGGACTTCAATTATCCTGACATTGACTGGCATGAGGGGACTACACACTCACAGAAGGCCCGCCTATTCACGGAAACCTTACTGGATAATTACATGTCACAGTTGGTGGACTCTCCGACTAGAGAAAATGCAGTCCTGGATCTATTGATCACTAATGACCCAGACATAATCTCGAAGGTAGGAGTCCAGGACAACCTGGGCTCTAGTGATCACAGGATGATCACATTTAGTATAAATAACAATATAACAAGGCAAGTGGGGAACATAAGAACCCTAAACTTCAGAAGGGCAAACTTTCCAAAATTGTACTCATTGATGGAAAGGGTAAACTGGGACCAAACCCTGGGATCCCTGACCACAGAGGAAAAATGGGAATGCTTTAGGAACATATAAGGCAAAGGCATCTTGCAGTGCATTCCTATGGGAAATAAATTTAGAAGAGACAAAGCCAAACCTGGCTGGCTAAACCGTAGCGTCAAAAAACTTATTAGGGGAAAAAAATTGGCCTTCAAGAAGTATAAATCAGAGGGCACAGTATCGGCTTTCGAGCAATACAAGGAGGCAAATAAGAAAAGTAAACAAGAAATCAAGATGGCTAAAATCAACTTTGAGAGACAAATAGCGGAGGATAGTAAAAAAAAAACAAAGAAATTCTTTAAATATATCAACAGCAAATAAACTAGGGCAGAGCATATTGCACACATAATTAGCGATGATGGGGGGATGGTTACAGAGGACACTGAAAAAGCAACCGTGCTGAATGCTTTTTTCTCGTCAGTCTTTACACAGGAAACGGAGGGGTACACTGACCATGACTGTATGGTTAGTAGTAATACACAGGACTTGCCACTATGGCTAACAGAGGGTGAAATCAGGGAAAGGCTGGATAAACTTAACACAAACAAATCACCAGGCCCGGATGGCGTGCATCCGAGAGTACTCAAGGAACTCAGTAAAGTTATATCCAGACCACTGTTCCTGATCTTTGCTGACAGTATTAGGACAGGAGATGTACCAGGGGAGTGGAAGAAAGCTAACGTGATTCCGATATTCAAAAAGGGCCAGAGGCATATCCCGGGAAATTATAGGCCTGCCAGTTTGACATCAATAGTATGTAAACTTCTGGAGGGGATGATAAGGGACTATATCGTAGAGTTTGCTTAAGACAACAACATCATTGGCAGTAATCAGCACGGGTTTACAAATGGGCGTTCTTGTCAAACCAATCTCTTAACATTCTACAAGGAGGTGAGCTGTGAGCTAGATAGGGGGAGACCAGTGGATGTGGTGTACTTGGATTTCGCTAAGGCGTTTGATACAGTTCCCCACAAGCGCTTAATTTATAAAATAAGGTCTGCAGGTATCGACAGCAGGGTTTGCTCTTGGATACGGAATTGGCTTAAAGGGCGTGTCCAAAGGGTGGTAATAAACAGCGCATACTCAGACTGGTCTGAGGTTGTAAGCGGGGTGCCCCAGGGCTCAGTCCTGGGACCAACCTTGTTCAATTTATTCATAAACAACATTGAGGTCGGGATCAGTAGTTCGATATCAGTTTTTGCAGATGACACAAAATTGGCCAGGGCAATAACTGCACAGCATGAAGCAGATATCCTACAGAATGACCTGGACAAAATTACAGAGTGGGCAACGACATGGCAAATTAGGTTTAACGTGGAGAAGTGTAAGGTTTTGCACTTGGGGACTAAAAACATAAAAGCACAATACACGTTAGGAGGGGAACCCTTGGGGGAATCAAAAATGGAGAAGGATCTGGGAGTTTTGGTTGATGATAGATTAGGCAACAGCATGCAATGTCAAGCGGCAGCTGCCAAAGCCAGCAGAATATTAGCATGCATAAAGAAAGGGATGTATTCCAGAGATAAGACTATAATCCTTCCACTTTATAAAACTCTGGTCCGACCGCATCTGGAGTATTCTGTCCAGTTCTGGTCACCAGTGCTCAGGAGGGATGTGTTGGAGCTGGAGAGAGTCCAGAGAAGGGCAACTAAACTAATTAGGGGATTGGAGGACCTTGACTATGAAGAGCGTCTACAATCGCTCGATTTATTCTCCCTGGAGAAGAGATGTCTGAGGGGGGACATGATAGCAATTTATAAATATCTTAATGGGGATCCCAGCTTAGAAAAAAAGCTGTTCATTCGAAGGGATTGCATGAGGACTCGAGGGCATACAATGCGATTAGAGGAGAAGCGCTTTAACCTCAGGCAACGTGGGGGGTTCTTTACTGTTAGGGCTACAAGATTGTGGAATTCTCTACCACAAGAGGTGGTTTCTGCGGGTAGTATGGTGGCTTTCAAAAGACTCTTAGACTTACATCTCAAGGATCAGAACATTCAGGGGTATGTGAGATGATTACAGCCACACACACCTACACAGGTTGAACTGGATGGACTATTGTCTTTATTCAACCTCACCTACTATGTAACTATGTAACTATGTATGTAACAATTATGAAGCCCTAAAACCCAATAAATGCCCCTAAAAAGTGTCTAGGGTTCTGGGTCATACCCCAGGGACTATTAATCACACAAAAAAAGTTCTTAAAAATTTTCATTTTTGATAGTCAATTATTGAAAAAATTAAAAAAAAATTAAAAAAAAAAAGAAAAAAAAAATTCTTTGGATTTAGTATCTGGGGGTCTAAAAAGTGTACCTGTGAAGTTTCAGCTCTGTAGCATGTCCAGAACCATAAAAAAAAGATTGTTTGTATTTTGTCACTTATAGAACAGGTTAGTGGCTTCTCTCTTTTCACACCTTGCCGGTTTAGTAGCGAGCGTTTTTTTGGGCATTTTTTGGGGTCTTTTCAGGCAGGCAAAACATCTGAACTTGTGTATACGGGTATATATACACACATACTTATATGTATATATACACCTAGACATATATAGGTGTGATAGTAGCAGAAATATATGCTTGCGCCAATGAAATCATTTACACTAATATGGCTCCTCTCCTATAACACCTATATATGTCTAAGTGTAAAATACATATAAGTATGTGTGTATATATACCACTATACACAAGTTCAGATGTTTTGCCTGCCTCCAAAGAACCCAAAAAAATGCCCAAAAAAACGCTAGCGCCAAAAAAAAACGCCCAGGTGTGTTGTTGCAGGCATTTTTGGGGGGTTTTTGGAGGCAGGCAAAACATCTGAACTTGTGTATAGTGGTATATATACACACATACTTATATGTATTTTACACTTAGACATATATAGGTGTTATAGGAGCTGAGCCATATTAGTGTAAATGATTTCATTAGCGCAAGCATATATTTCTGCTACTATCACATCTATATATGTCTAGGTGTATTTATACATATAAGTATGTGTGTATATATACCCATATACACAAGTTCAGATGTTTTGCCTGCCTCCAAAAACCCCAAAAAAATGCCTGCAACAACACACCCTGTCGTTTTTTTTTGGCGCTAGTGTTTTTTTGGGCATTTTTTTGGGTTCTTTGGAGGCAGGCAAAACATCTGAATTTGTGTATACGGGTATATATACACACATACTTATATGTATATATACACCTAGACATATATAGGTGTGATAGTAGCAGAAATATATGCTTGCGCTAATGAAATCATTTACACTAATATGGCTCCGCTCCTATAACACCTATATATGTCTAAGTGTAAAATACATATAAGTATGTGTGTATATATACCACTATACACAAGTTCAGATGTTTTGCCTGCCTTCAAAAACCCCCAAAAAATGCCTGCAACAACACACCTGGGCTTTTTTTTTTGGTGCTAGCGTTTTTTTGGGCATTTTTTGGGGTTCTTTGGAGGCAGGCAAAACATCTGAACTTGTGTATAGTGGTATATATACACACATACTTATATGTATTTTACACTTAGACATATATAGGTGTGATAGGAGCGTAACTATATTGGTGTTAATTATTTCATTAGCGCAAGTAGTGTTTTCTGCTCCTTTCACACCTATATATGTGCAGGTGTATATATATATATACATACATGGGTGTGTATATATACCCCCTATACACATGTTCAGATGTCATGCCTGACTCCAAACATGTGCTCAAAAAATCCCTATAGACGCCTGCAGCCAAAAAGCAAGCTGACAGGGGCGAAGCCATATTACTGCAGCGAAAGTGACTTCAGAGAAACTAGCTTTTCTCTATAGCGGTCACCCTGATATGGAACGGTTTGGTCACCCTGCCATAGCAGTCACTGTCAGTTCACCCTACACTACACTACGGTCATCCTGGCACTTAACACTTTCTCTACAGAAACTAAATTATTAAAGCTAACTAAAGTGTAAAAGAGCACCCTAACTACACTAGATATCCCTTTCCTCACACTAATAATTGCTAAATGACACTTTGTAGCAGAAGTCACAGAACTGCTTCCACTCTTTTCCATGTCCCTGTATAACAATGCTAGGAATTTGGCGGGGGCTATGTTATATACTGGGGGGCGCATTCACTAATGATTGGCCTATGGACCCCCTAGTCACTCCAATCACATTCCTAGCATTCTCCTGCCCCCTCAATTGGCTTTTGCTAATGGTTCTGGTCCAATCATGGGCTTTTGAAGCCCATTTCCTGTCCCATTGCATTCCATTTTGGTCAGTTCTGGTTGCCGAATTCCGAACTTTTTGGGCAAAAAGTTCTAAATTTGGGCCGAACCTCGAACAGCCAATGTTTGGGTCGAACTGATGGTCGACCCGAACGGTTCGATCATCCCTACTAACAAGTGCAAGACAGCTGGAATTCTAAAAGCCTCCTTCAGAGTGTTTGTAAATGTAAGGTCCTTGTTGACTTGTCACTTTAGGCAGAATAGAAAATCGGGATGTTCCCTGTTTTCGTAAGCCAGGTTTCTTTTCTCTATTTTAAGATCCAGGTTTAAAATGATTTCTCTTGCACTATGTTTCCATATATGCGTTACTTGTATCTTGCAAATAAGTCTTAGCAACTGATGATTTCAAAGATACTGGACTTTATGGGAGTTCTACATGTACAACTTGTAGTTTAGTGTACATATTGTCTGCTGTGTAGTAGTTCAGTTGGTGATGTTTGGGTAGTTGTAGATCTAAAACTCTGTAGTAAAAACTTTCCAGGATTCCCTGTAAGATTTGCCGTCTGAAGAGTCTTTTTAAAGCTTCTGTTAATTGTCTTAGTCTATCTATTAGCTTAGGGGTCATAAACTGATGATTGCCCATGCACAATATTTATCAAATATATTTACTAATATGTGTCAGGAATTAATGTGTCTTTGTCCCTATATATTCCTTTTTGTTTCTGATTCACCTGTTACTGCAGAATCTTACCCATATATTTATTCAAAAGAAGGAGGTGATATATGCGCTGCCACTTAGGTATCAGAATGAGAGGGATTTAGAGTGAGCTGTTAATGTGTTATGAATGGTAGATCACTAATTAAATGGTAAATATGAGATTAGGACAAAGTCCTCAAACATCAGCAGCCATTTTTAGTATTTTCACCAAATACTGACAGAAATATTGTGCAAGAAATGAATCAGCGCTAATAGAATGGAATCTCAAAAGCTCTAAAAAAGCTAACAATGCAGCATGCCATAAAATCCTGAATAAAAACGTATGGATGAAATAAAAACAGTAAAATTTTAAACTTGCGTAATCTCTGGTAAGCCTGGGACATATATGACTAAATGTCCCCTCAACAATTGGAGTAAAGTATAAAAACAGCCAAACTATCGCATCATGTGATCAAGGTCGCAAAAAATGTATAAACAGACAATATTAAAGGGGTTGGTTCATACACTGGCCTCTATACATATAAATAAATCTCTGTATATAGTATCTGAATAGGTACCTATTGATCCCAATACGCAATATCTGAAAAAATCAGGGGATGTGACTTGGATGGACCCAGAGATGTGGATCCTATACCAGTTCACAAGAAAGGGTGATCAAATATAGGTACCACAGATATATAGTAGTGATGACAGAGATACAAAAAATTAGTGAAAAAATAGAATAAGGTTTATTGAGCACTTATGCCCGGTGAAGGAACACATCACATGAGTGAAAACAAGACATAATAAAATCAATTAAAAACACATGAAACAGTGGATATACATCAACTGAACCGTGAACATATGAGGAAACATGCGGTGCACCACATAAAGCAACCTATCATGTAAAGTGAACGATGGAACACTACTCAGGTCCTGAGGTGGTCAATGGCACAGCGGATGATAATCATGTAGGTAAGAAGTCATAAGACTGAAATGCGGTGGCAGGACCAACAGGCCTGGAAAGTGATATAAACTCCACTTAGGAAAGATCCAGAATTTAGATGAAAAATGTCTGGTTATCCGATGATAGGCTTGTATAATTGTAACGTGATGAAAGGAAATTTCCAGGAAAAATAGTGGAAGTACAGTTAATGATGGTGTTACTTAAGGGTGCAAACGGCCCGTGGAAAGTGCACTCCCTTTCAGTAAAAGCCGCTATTGAAAATGAATGTAATGCAGCCTGTCCGTAGAGTGATGAAATGCCGAGCCACAGAAGTATACAGGGATGTAACAAGATGTAACAAGTTGAACTCCTCCGTGCTGGGCAGAGGAGGAGGCGTGCACCGTAGTGAGTGTGGGCTAGGTGAAAACAAAGTTCATACCTCAATGCTGGGTAACATGACCCCGCCGGCTCTTACAGTCCTCCGTCTGCGTTTTCCATTCAATGCATGTCTCAAGCCTCCTTCAGAATAACGACGTGTGGGTCCGTGTATGCCGGCCCCACGTCAACTCCGGTATGGCGAGCAATATGCAGGGAGAGCCGAGGTTGAGCCGGTGTTTGGGGGTCTGGAGTGTACCAGGGAGGTAGGTTCAGTTGAGGAAATCCAGCTGACGCTGACTAGTTTCACCGACCTTGCATCGGTTTCATCAGAGCTAGTTACTGGGGGGCTGGATGTGCACTTAAATAGTCATTCATTAACGATCAGCCGTTCAGACACAGGTGTCTACAATTGAAGGGAGATCATTGAGAGAGTACTGAAATGATTAAGCCACTGAGTGTCAGTGTGTCAGCTTAATAATAATAAAGGGAACATCCAGCTCCACCGAGCGTCCATCAATAAATAATACACAATGCACCCCCAAGATAATTGGCAAGTTTTACTCTATTTGCTAGATAGAAGAACATATTAATATATGGACAAAAACTGCCGTTATGGTGGAGCACAATTTATCTCAGGGGTGAAACACTTAAAAAGGTAGAGGGTCAACAATAAGCACACAATGTAGCAAAACAGAGAGTGCTGGAACTTGGCGTATAAGCACACAATGTAGCAAAACAGAGAGTGCTGGAATTTGGCATATAGGCACCCAATGTAGCAGAACAGAGAGTGCTGGAATTTGGCATATACAAGTACTCAGTACAGAGTTACATAAAACAAAATGCAAAGATATCAAAGTATCAAAAGTGCTGCATCGTAAGCTAAACTGTATTTTACTGGCTTGACTCAAAATGTTTGGATAGATGTACAGACTTTACACAGACCAGCTAATGCTGCCGCTTTTTCACTATGGTGAAATGTACTGTCCCATAATGGATGTCAGGGGTAATTAAGAATCAGATGCTGAACAAATATGCCCAGGGTATAGGTCAATTTGACCATCATATATACGGCTGTTGCCAAAAAACTAGCTGTTATGTTGGGCTGAGTTATTTATTAAAATCTATTGACATTTCCCCATAGGGGGTAGATTGCACATGTATAGTGGGTTGTCCATGAGGACCCGGAGGATGAGCACGATCCCTGATATATAGTGATCTTATGTGAGAACTATCGTAGCCTCATTAAATAGCTTGAAGCGATCAGTATATAAAGGGTGCAGGTTACTAGGTACTTTGGTAACTAACCCCTCTGGATTTAAATTCTCTCACCGATGCCCCCTCTGCATCCTGTCAAACCCATCTTCTCCCTCCATTTGGACATCCCTAGGGATGGGCGGGTAATTTGGACCGCAGGTAACATCACCGATGACACACATTTTCTGTGTGCACCGTGTTTTCCTTTTAAATACTAATTATGTCCCGCCGTGAGCAAGGGCATATGGGGGTCAAATAATCCCCTTAGGAAAATACCATCCATTGACCAGAGAGTACCCTAGATGAACAGATGGCATTTAATCCAGTGGCACTTAGCATGGGTGGTGGAAATGACCTATCATCCCATCTCCCAGATGGGTGATGCCCGTAGCTGGTATAAAGAAGGGGCCAGAAGTTACCCAAGGGGGGGATTATCCCATTTTATGGTCATGACAAACCAGTACGTTAACTGTAGAGCTGGCATGGAGCAAACTGGTTAGCAGACAAGAGGAGCCATACAGCTGAATGCGGCATTTGGATAGAACACAGCGAAGGACTTGGTACTAAAGCTAAGGAAATGTTGGCAGTGAATTAGGAGGTCAAGAAAGGTTTAAGACTGAACTCAACGTTTAGGCCTACAGGGGCCAAAGAGCCCATCTTGTATATCCATAATTTTTCCTTCTGGAGTAGCACGGTGTCAAAATCTCCACGCCTCGCAGGCAGTTTGAGGGCGTAGATACCCTGGAATAATAATCCATCTGGGTTGGCAGGAAATGTAAGGGGACCGTTTTGTTGTCAATTTTGTTACAGATATCGGCCAGATGTTCCAAGATCCTAGTTTTTAATTGACGCTTGGTTTTCCCAATGTAAGTTTTGTTACATGGGCATATCAGTTGGTAGATAACCCTTTCTGTTTGACAATTTATGAAACTATTTATGGTAAATTCTTGACTCCTATCGCAACTGAAAAATGTCTTGGAATTTATTGCAAGTTTACATGCCGAGCATTTGCCGCATGCAAACATCCCTTTTACCGGAGGTAGAGAGGTTAGCCAGCTACGCAGTGTTTTAGTTCTGACAAATTCCGAATGGACCAGACTGTCTTTAAGGTTTCTGGTCCGTTTGGCAGTAATTAGGGGCCTAGGTCCCACTATTTTTTCAATCAGGGGTGACAGAGTGAGAACCTGCCAATGTTTGGCAATCACCGATCTTACTTGGTCCCATTGCGTACCATACCGAGTTATAATCCTAGGGTGGACTTGCTGAGTTAGTCCAGACAGAGGTAGGGGACCACTACGTTTAAGGAGTAACTCCGACCTCTGCCTCGACGCTGCTTTTTTGTGCACCCGACGGATGGTCTTGTGGGAATAGCCACGCTCTCTGAAGCGTTTTTGCAGGTCTCTAGCCTCTGTTTGATAGTCAGCGTCGTTTGTGCAGTTCCTCTTGAGACGGAGGAACTGCCCCACGGGGATGCCGTTAATTAGCGATTTTGGATGGTGACTTTCCGCAAATAATAACGTATTGGCCGCGGTTGGTTTACGATATGTGGTTGTTTTATCCGTGGACCCGGTGCGTGAAATTAGAAGATCAAGGAAAGGCAGATCGTTCCTGGTGGCTGTGTAAGTCAATCTGATATTTCTATTATTGCAGTTCAGCTGGTCAACAAATGCCTCCAGCTCCCGCATCGTTCCCCCCCATAGGAGCAATACATCGTCAATGTACCTCAGCCACATGAGGGAGTGGCCGAGGTACATTGGGGATGGATAGACTATTTGTTCCTCCCAGAGTCCCAAGTGGAGGCACGCGTAGGCCGGAGCCCACGGTGCCCCCATCGAGGTACCCCTGGTCTGCCGGAAAGACGAGGACAGAAACTGGAAACAGTTGTTGTCCAGCATGAACTGCAGAAGCTCTACCACGAACTCATTATGAGCTCCCAAACCCGGAAATTTTTGTTCCAAAAAATGGGACACTGCTCGTAGACCCCATTCATGGGGTATTGATGTGTAGAGGCTTTCGACATCAATACCCACAAATATTGCCTCAGGAGGAACAAAGATGTCGACGAGTTTACTAAGCACATCCCTAGTGTCTTGTACATACGAGAGAAGTTCGGTGACCAGCTCCGTTATCAGGGCATCCACAAATTTGCCCACTCTTTCTAACGGACCGCCTATAGCAGAGACGATCGGTCTCCCGGGCGGTTGGGTTAGAGATTTATGCAATTTTGGTATGGTATAAAAAGTGGGCACATTGTAGCACCTGACTAGGAGGTGGTCAGCCTCTTTTTTGGAGATCAAATTAACCTCCTTAGCCAAATTAATTTTGTGATTTAACTCAGTGACAAGGAGGGGAAAGGGGTTACATTTGAGTTTGGTATAGGTACTTGTATCATTCAGTTGTCGCAGCACCTCCCTCTCGTACATGTCCTCCTCTAATAGGACAACATTACCGCCCTTATCACTAGTTCTAATTACCAAATTTGGTGCTGTCTCCAATTCCCTAAGTGCTCGTCTTTCGGACCTAGAAAGATTGTCCGGTTTCCCCATGTCCTGCCAATTAATTTGTCAAAGATCATCATGCACCAAGTCGAGGAATGTTTTTATACTTGGTGAAGGAAGGCATCTTGGTGGATCTGATGCAGATTTTGGCATCATGTCTAATTTTATCGGGGTCATCCAACTCGTCCTCAGAAGGGTCACCCTCCAATAGTAAGGATGTGAGGGTCTCAAGTGCCTCTCTCTCCTGTTCAGTGGGTGGAGTATCCTGGTTATTATCACTGTTGGCAACCTGGTGCCACATTTGGAAGATGACCCTCCTGAGGAACAAGCTGACATCCTTATATACCTCAAACTCACTCACACATAGTGGAAGTCGGAGAAAAGGAAAGGCCCTTACTTAGTAAATCGATATGTCTCTGTTGTAAATTGAATCGGGATAAATTGACTACCTTAAGGTCCGAGCTTAGTTGATTTATCTCTGTGGTTTCTGGCTGGATCGAGTTGCTCTTGGTGGGACTGACTTCTGTGGGTTTTGTCTGTTTTTTACCTTCTGATTGGTTCTTTCTTTGTATATTGTTTTGGGGTTGTTCAGTTGTTTGCGATATTACCCCGCTGTTCTCTTTCTCTTCCCCCGGCACTAATGGTGCAATGTGAGGTGAGAGGCCATTGCATTCAAATTGTTTTGCTCACTCCGGATCACATCACTGGAACTTCACTAAATTGCTTTTAAAGAGAAATCACTAATTGTCACTTTATCTTATTTGAGCACATGGACTCTGTTTGATCACCAACAGTCACTTCATTATTTGCACAAGGATTCTATTTATTTACATATTTATCTACATATTTATGTACCTATTTATTCATTTTTATTGATAGAGAAGAGATAAGAAATTTCACCATCACGGACTTTCAACAGTTACCTGCACTTTCTTTCATATATGAACTATATTGATTTTTTGCTCACGTATATTTAATTATTATATTATTGTATTATTTTATTCACTATTTATATTATCTTCATGATTTTATGCATTGGTTTATGCACTTAGATCATTATTATAACACGCCGATTTATCACCCATACATATTTTTATTCATCATCTTCTGATACCATTTTAGTAATCATTTGTTTTGGATTGGTTTAGTGATCATTTGTTTTGGATTGGAGGCAGACATACATTTTTTGCGACCTTGATCACATGATGCGATAGTTTGGCTGTTTTTATACTTTACTCCAATTGTTGAGGGGACATTTGGTCATATATGTCCCAGGCTTACCAGAGATTACGCAAGTTTAAAATTTTACTGTTCTTATTTCATCCATACGTTTTTATTCAGGATTTTATGGCAAGATGCATTGTTAGCTTTTTTAGAGCTTTTGAGATTCCATTCTATTAGCACTGATTCATTTCTTGCACAAACCTTTATTTATTATCTCCTCAGTTTTCCTCTTTGGTAGATGTTTTTCTCTCAGTAATTCAATCTGCATTTATGCTATTACTACACTTGATTATTTAAGGGCTTTTACCCCCTTCTCTCATCACTTGTCACCATTCTCACCCAGATCTACCTAGAAGTTCTTACCAGATGACCCCTCTATTTCAATGTTTGTTTGTCTTTTTTAACAAAATGTCCATTTTATAACACTCTCATTTCACTATTTTGTCTTACCCTTAATTCGTTTGGCAGTTGCTCTTTGGGTATTTCACAATTTTATCACTTGTCTGGCTTTAGTGCCCCCTTTTTATGGAGGTTTTCTGTCTTCAACATCCAGACAATATCGCCCCCCTTCCTAGAGACAGCTTGGATTACTCAGGGACTGGCTTGATTCTCTTGTCTCCCCACCTTCACAACTTCTGGAGGGGACAGTATGGTCCATAGGGTATCTTTTTCTTCCTATTTTTGTTTTGCCTATTTTTGCCTGCACATTTGCGAGATCTACCCAATCAATTGCAACATGGAAACTTTGATATAGTACACCTCCATGCTGAACATTGCATTAATACTGTATGTATTTTTTATACTGCTTGCCCAACCAAGCATGTGCCCTCTCTGTTTTTATGTTTTCTTTCTCTCTCTTCAAACAACTTGGTCTCTACTTTTAGATATTTAAGTGTATTTTTCCTGAGGAAGCGAGTGCTATCCCGCAAAATGCGTCAAGATTTAATATACTAGCATCTTCTCCTTGGATTACCTACCATGTTTTCATTCATGTAACTATTGACATTTCATGTGTATCTGTTTGAAAAAATGTCCCAATATTTTTAAATGTATAAAAAATGTTTTAGGATATCATTGTTGGAATAAAAATATATATATAAAAAAAACATTTTTTGTGTCTCTTAAAGTCCCTTGGGCACGTGACCCATAAATGATAGTTGGGTTTGTCTAAAGCAGAAATTATTATTATTATTATTATTACAGATATTTATGTAGCACTGTCAGTTAAACTGAGCTTTGCATACTACTTATTCACAATAGCATTTTGAAAATAGTCAGTTTAATTCCTGCAGTTATTGCAATTTAGAACAATTGTGGCAATTTTTGTGAAGATCCATAGTTGAGCTATATATTTTATCCAGATAGCATTGCACACCAGGTACAGGATTAAAAATTTCAGTCTTGGAAAAAAAACAAATGCATAAGTACAGATGTGAAATAAAAGATGGATCCATTGGCAAAGCTGGACATAATTTCACAAGGGGCAAAGACTCAGTTTGGCGCCCCCACCCGAGAAAGAAGACCTACATAATCACCGCATAGGTGTCAAACTATGAGGCAATTTCAAGCCTCCCTTCCATAGCAAATTAGGAAAGTCTCTGCGTGGAAAGAAGAAATGAGAAAAAGAAGCAGGTCTTTAATAAGGTCTGCTTCAGTGCTTTTTTCATCCTTCTCAACAACTCCCCTTCTAATTTGCAGTGGGTTAAGGCTTGAAACTATAGGTACACTATAGGTTTGTAAAAGACCTGGGATATCTTTGGGTGCCCCAAGGGGAGTAGTAATGCGGCACGTACAGCAGAGGCAAAATTATGTTAACAGTAGGAGGGGTTTAAAGGGGCATGGTTAAATAAAACAAAAGCATTCTTGTGCAGTGAACAGTGTGCAGACAGTGTCAGTAGGGCAGTGGACAGTGTGGACAGTGTCAGCAGAGCAATGGATGGTGTCAGTAGAGAAATTAATGGTGTCAGTAGGGCAGAGGATGGTGTCAATAGGGCAGTGGACGGTGTCAGGTGGTTAAAGGATGGTGTCAGTAGAGCAGTGGATGGTGTGTGGACAGTGTCAGTAGAGCAGTGGATATGTCAGTAAGGCAGAGGTTGGTTTCAATAAAGCAGTGGACGGTGTAAGTAGGGCAGTGGACTTTGTCAGTAGGACAAAGGTTGGTGTCAGTAGGGAAGTGGACAGTGTCTTTAGTACAGTTGATGGCATCAGTAGGGCAGGGGATGGTGTCAGTAGAGCAGTGGACACATCGGTGGAGCAGAAGTTGGTGTCAGTTAGTAGGGCTGTGGACTTTGCCAGTTGGCAGAGGACATTGTCAGTACAACAGAGAATGATGCTGTTTTTAGGAGCTCCGTTGGGGGGCTTTGGTGAAATAAACAGTTTAAGCAGACCCCTAAAGTCTCACTTTTGAGACTGAGAAACAGACTGAGAACCGATTCCCCAGTCCCTTTCTCTGCAGCCTCAGCTTCACTGGACAGTGAATGAATGGGGATTGTTCTGTGCAGATCGGCTTTCTGTTCATTCACCTACTGATGAATAGTAAAAACACAATTTATATGGTTCAGTTATGAATGAACATTAGGTGATAAGTACCGGGCTTAAGCGCAGTACACACTGCACATATGCACACATATGATGCAGTCTTTTAACCCACAAAAAACTCCACCTTTGGCTTGATGGTTTGGGGGGAGGGAAAATGTCTGCCATTATTGGGGAGGTGTTGGCCCTCTGCGGAGGAGAGGGGATGCAGTACTCTTCAGAGGGGGGACACGTGTACTCTGTGAAGGGAGGCACTGGTGTTCTGCAGAGGAAGGGGGCACTGGTGCTCTGTGGAGAGAGAGGAGGCACTGCTACAACTGCGAGGGACAAGGGGGCACCAGCACTCTGCACAGAGCGAGGGTAGGGGGTACCTGTACTCTGCAGGGGAGGGGCACTGGCACTCTATGGAGGGAGAGGGGGGCAATGATGTCCTGAGGATGGAAAGGGACATTGGCACTATGCAGAGGCAGAAGAGGGGCACTGATGTTCTGTGGAGGAATGGGGCACTGATGATCTGCAGGGGGGCACTGAGGGGGCTGGAGGCTGAAAGAGGTAAGTTGGACTGATTTTAGGGGTGCTGGATCTTTAGACCGTGTGTAACAGAATACAGTTTTCACAAAAGATACCAGCAGAGCAGGAAATTGTATGGCCAGAGCTGCCTATTCAGGTGAGATGGGAACAGTTACAAAACTTTTCCATGGTTTCCCTGCAGTGATATAGCACATCTCACTGATAAACACATCTAAATAGGGAGGTACTATAGTCTGAGTCTACTCAATTCTCACAGATAGCTGGCAGGGTTGAGAGGCAGCACTGTGTGAAGTTTGGGCTTACCTGTCCTAAGAGCGCCGCTAAGAGAAAGAGAGCAGATTGATAACAGCTGCAGGGTTCTGGCAGTGGGACACCTGCTTGGATCTGCAGGATGTTGGGACGTTGCATAGTTTCCAGTTCAGTCCGGCAGGTTTCAGATAGGCTGGAAAGTATGCCGGAGCCCCTCTCAATGCAGTGCCTGGGGCAGATTCCCTCCCCCCCCCCCTTAGTTTTGGAACTGTATAGATCATAAAAGAAGTGAGGTCCTTACTTTCCTTATCCAGCAAAGTCTGATGATAAATACTCTGAGGATCCAGGGTAGAAAATAATTTACCTCTGTGTTCTAAAAATACTTCTCCAGTATGTGGTAAGGGGTGACTGTCAATAACAACATCTTTATTTGGTTCCTGAAGGTCAACATACATTCTAAACTTTTTGTTTCCTTCGTTGTCACCACAATAGGAGATACACATTCTGTTGCATGAATTTTTTTCATAACATCCTGTTCTAGCAATTTATTAAAATTCTTGGCAAACAGTTTCTCTTATATTGAAGGTTAAACATTTTAATCTCTGACACACTTTATAGAACTTTAACCACTTTATAGTACATATACTGAGGGGCAGTGGCTCTTCAGCACAAAATCACATACCTGTACGTCATTTCATGTTTCTGGGTCTGGGGCACACACGCATGCCACCAGCGACCAACTTCTGCTATAATTGGACACAGCGGGAGCCAATCAGCGGGCTCGGCGGACATCTGCCGATTGTTCACGAGAGACGCAGAGTGGCAGTTGTAAACAAGGCAGATCACCATTCTGCTAGCAGGGGAGAAAGAGATCCTGTGTTTCTAATAAGCAGGAACACAGATCTCTGTCTTCTCACAGCCAAAGCACCCCCAACACAGTTACAAATCCCTCTCTAGGAGCACATTTAACTCTTTGATTGCCCCTGATGTTAACCCTTTCCCTGTCATTGTCATTAGTACAGTGACAGTACATTTTTTTTAGCACTGATCACTGTATTGATGTCAATGGTCCCAAAAAGTGTCACTTAGTGTCAGATTTGTCCGCCATAATGTCGCAGTCCCGCTATAAATCACTGATCGCTGCTGTTACTAGTAAAAAAAACAAATTCCATAAATCCATCCTATAGTATATAGACACTATATTTTTGTACAAACCAATCAATATGTGCTTATTGGATTTTCTTACCAAAAATATGTAGCAGAATACATATTGGCCTAAATTCGATTTTTTACATTTTTTATTGAATGTGTTTTATAGCAGAAAGTAAAAAAAAATTACTGCTTTTTTTTTTTTTTTCAAAATTGTTGGTCTTTTTTGTTTATAGCACAAAAAAATAAAAACCGCAGAGGTGATCAAATACCACCAATTTATTAATAATTTTATTTGGGTACAGCTTCGTACGCCTGGGCAAATGTCAGTTAAAGTAACACAGTGTCGTATCCCAAATGGCCTGGTCAGGAAGGGGGGTAAATCTTTCGGAGCTGAAGTGGTTAATTATGTTTACAAAGTTCTTTGCACAGCCCAGAGAGGTAATAGCTTGAGTGGTGAAACTTTGAACACTGGTAGTATAGGGGCAAACTGAAACTGTTGCCTATCCACTAATTGTAGACTCAGTGCAACAATAATATCCATGCCCAGTAAAGCAGTGACTTGAGTTAACATAGTGGAATTCAGTTTGTACATTAGTTGATAGAAATATTTTACTAAGATAACTGACCAGTTTTAGAGTGGGTGTAGAAATTGTTTCATTTGCAAAGTAATTTTGATAAATTTCCTTAGGCAGCATGGAGACAGCAGATCCAGCATATGAAAAATTGAGTAGCTGCTGTTAGCTGAAGCAGTAGTAGTATTTATAATTCACAAGTTTTTCTGGAATGGAAGCACATAACCAAACTGAAGACAGTGGCCACCAGGGCAGTAACTTCACAAGCCTGTCTGGAAGTAGACAAATAACAGATTTGTTTTAAATGTCCCATTTTCTTGCTTTTACAGCACCATGCGTCACTTGGAGAATAGTTTGCTACAGTGCCTTGCGAAAGTATTCGGCCCCCTTGAACTTTGTGACCTTTTGCCACATTTCAGGCTTCAAACATAAAGAGATAAAACTGTAATTTTTTGTGAAGAATCAACAACAAGTGGGACACAATCATGAAGTGGAACGAAATTTATTGGATATTTCAAACTTTGTTAACAAATAAAAAAACTGAAAAATTGGGAGTGTTCGAAATTATTCAGCCCCTTTACTTTCAGTGCAGCAAACTCTCTCCAGAAGATCAGTGAGGATCTCTGAATGATCCAATGTTGACCTAAATGACTAATGATGATAAATAGAATCCACCTGTGTGTAATCAAGTCTCCATATAAATGTATCTGCACTGTGATAGTCTCAGAGGTCCGTTTAAAGCGCAGAGAGCATCATGAAGAACAAGGAACACACCAGGCAGGTCCGAGATACTGTTGTGGAGAAGTTTAAAGCTGGATTTGGATACAAAAAGATTTCCCAAGCTTTAAACATCCCAAGGAGCACTGTGCAAGCGATAATATTGAAATGGAAGGAGTATCAGACCACTGCAAATCTACGAAGACCTGGCTGTCCCTCTAAACTTTCAGCTCATACAAGGAGAAGACCATGATCACTCTGGATGAACAGCAGAGATCTACAGCTGAGGTTGGAGACTCTGTCCATAGGACAACAATCAGTTGTATACTGCACAAATCTGGTCTTTATGGAAGAGTGGCAAGAAGAAAGCCATTTCTTAAAGATATCCATAAAAAGTGTTGTTTAAAGTTTGCCACAAGCCACCTGGGAGACACACCAAACATGTGGAAGAAGGTGCTCTGGTCAGATGAAACCAAAATCAAACTTTTTGGCAACAATGCAAAACCTTATGTTTGACGCAAAAGCAACACAGTTCATCACCCTGAACACACCATCCCCACTGTTAAACATGGTGGTGTCAGCATCGTGGTTTGGGCCTGCTTTTCTTCAGCAGGGACAGGGAAGATGGTTAAAATTGATGGGAAGATGGATGGAGCCAAATACAGGACCATTCTGGAAGAAAACCTGATGGAGTATGCAAAAGACCTGAGACTGGGACAGAGATTTGTCTTCCAACAAGACAATGATCCAAAACATAAAGCAAAATCTACAATGTAATGCTTCACAAATAAACATATCCAGGTGTTAGAATGACCAAGTCAAAGTCCAGACCTGAATCCAATTGAGAATCTGTGGAAAGAACTGAAAACTGCTGTTCACAAACGCTCTCCATCCAACCTCACTGAGCTCGAGCTGTTTTGCAAGGAGGAATGGGTAAAAATTTCAGTCTCTCGATGTGCAAAACTGATAGAGACATACCCCAAGCGACTTACAGCTTTATTTATTTATTTGTTTAAAAAAGTTTTGAAATATCCAATAAATTTCATTCCACTACATGATTGTGTCCCACTTGTTGTTGATTCTTCACAAAAAATTACAGTTTTATATCTTTATGTTTGAAGCCTGAAATGTGGCAAAAGGTTGCAAAGTTTAAGGGGGCCGAATACTTTCGCAAGGCACTGTATGTGTGTTGACCCACACCTGATGTAGAAGGAGTTCTACTGTGTGAAGCTAGCTCTATATTGCAGTTTAGATTAATTTCTTGTTGCATGTATGAATTGTATTGGGCCTGAATATGTGCCTTGTGAAGTGCAGATTCTGAATTCACAGCATGTATGGTCCCAGTAGGCCCCTAAATGAAAATTTTGCCTCAGCTTCAGCAGTTTAATATTGACTGGAAATAGCCATTGCTGTTGCTAAATCATGTTCCATGAGCAACTGAGGGGGTTTGGAGTGTGCAAAATCTGGTGCAGATGTCCACGTTAGCCAATCAGATTCTAACTTCAGCTTGTTCAATTAAGCTTTGACAAAAAAAAAACCTGGAAGCTGGTTTCTAGAACTGCATCAGATTTTGCACTTCCCAGTTTTAATAAATCAACCCCTCAGTTTGTTTTTTTCCACTAGTTGGCGTCTTATCATTATATCTGTTAGAGCACCTGTCACCTATCTAATGGAGAAGCCTGAAGCCATGACATTACAGACCGTTAGATCTCTGCTGTTACACAGGGAAAAACGACAGGTGGCTTTGTTTACATTAGCCGCCTGCCTTTCTCCCTCTGTAAATGACGATCGCGAGTGACCGACGAACATCGGGTGCCGGTCACTCGCGCTGAGGTGTCTGTGAATGAGCGGGGGCGGGAGCGCGCCTCCGGCGGCGCGCGCTCGCCCCCTGGCAGCGCGCACTCGCCCCCTATTGGCTCACAGGGTAGTGACGTACCGCTACGTCACTTTGCCTGCACGGGGCTGACCACCGCAGTATATGTACTTGCGGCTGTCGGCAAGCGGTTAACAACAAGCGCATGTGCACATCCTTGCACTTTACAATTTGTGGCCAGTAGCAACCCTTGAAGTAAGGCTACAAGCAAGCCTTTTCCTGTGCACAGATGCTCATACGCATGTGCCTGTCTCCATACTGGCATGACTTTCCTGACGACATCTCTGTTTATCATCTGAGGCTGTTCACTTCACTGGGTATATGTGATGGTTAAGACCACTTTAACCACTACTGGACCGGAAGGATTTGCCCCTCTTAATAACCAGGCCATTTTTTGCAATTCGGCACTGGATTACTTTAACTGACAATTGCGCGGTCGTGCGATGCTGTCCCTAAATACCATTGATGTCATTTTTTACTTTTGGTGGTATTTGATCACCTGTGCGATTTTTATTTTTTTTTGAGCGACGATTCTGAAAAAAAAAAAAAAAACCTATATTTTTCACATTCTGCTATATAACATTCCCAAAAAAAAACAAAATTTAAAAATCTATTTTTTTCATCCTTTTAAGCCAATTTGTACTCTGCTACATATTTTTGGTAAAAAAACCCCCAATAAGCGCAATTCAATTGGTTTGCGCAAGTTATCACGTCTACAAACTAGGAGAAAGATTTATGTCATTTTTATTATATATATTTTTTTTTACTAGTAATGGCGGCGATCTGCGATTTTTAGCATGACTGCGACATTGCAGCAGACAGATCGGACCCCTAACGGACATTTTTGACACTTTTGGGGGGACCAGAGACATTACTACAATAATCAGTGCTAGAAGTATGCACTGTTACTGTAATAATGACACTGGCAGGGAAGGGGTTAACCCAGGGGTGATCAAGGGGTTAAGTGTGAGCCTAGGGGAGTGTTTTCTAACTGTATGGGGGAGGGACTTGTGAAATGAACATAGAGACCTGTGATCCTATATAGAAGGATCACAGGTGCTCTGTGATCATTTCAGAGAGAACAATGGTCTGCTGTGTTTACATCAGCAGACCGTCCTTCTCTCTCAGCGGGGAGTGATTGCGGGTGCCTGGCGGCAATCTGTGCCGCCGGTCCCATGGATTGGAACCACCGCTGCCTAGTGGGGGCAGGCGGATGCCGGCAGGGGCGCGCACTTGCCCCCAGGAGCACTCCCGCGAACCGCCATACAGGTACGGCGATTTGCGCAGCCGAGCCAGCCTGCCACAGTATATATGCGGCAGGCAATCGGCAAGTGGTTAAAGCTGCTGTAAATTGAACTGTGGATTCACCATTATGCTGTCCATGTTGCCAGAGAATATATATCATTTTGCAATAATTTTTACTTTTGGCACAAAGAAGCTCTTTGATGCAGTTAGAGCTTTATCATAAGTGTAATTTGGTGGTGGTAGAGCATAGAAAAAATATGTTGTCCACCTAATTGGCAGCAAATGTGTTCTTCTCAAACATACAAAACTGAACAGTAAAAGGCATTGCAGGCACAGGTGAGGTGTTGGCTACTATAGAGATAGAAATATTGTTTTGGCCAATCTCGTTGTATCCTGTAGTCTGGAAAGCAGAGTAGTTATATAGTGCTTTATTAGAAAGTTTGGAAGAGGGGGGGAGAATTGTGGGACTTTAAATGAGGCGCTTGGTGGAATTGGCCATGCGTCTCCATCCCTAATACCATGTGTGCGACGTGTTCCACCTTGTTCACCTGCCTGTGTGCCCTCAGCTCCCATGGGAGACAATCAGGGCCATTTCCAGTTTCAATGCCATCCTCTATGCTGCTATGTAAGTTTTTGGGAGTTGTGGGGCTTTGTTCCCCCTTTCTTCCCTTCATCCTCCCCCTTTTTTCATCTTTTTCATTTATCCTCATTTGTGCCTATATTTCCTATTTTTATAGATTATTAACAAACATACATCTACTCCTGACTAGAGATGTATAGAACTGTTCGCCGGCGAACAGTTCCCGGCGAACTTCGCATGTTCGCGTTCGCCGCTGCGGGCGAACATATGCGATGTTCGGTCCGCCCCCCATAATACATCATTGAGGCAAACTTTGACCCTGAACCTCACAGTCAGCAGACACATTTCCAGCCAATCAGCATACCTCCCTCCCACAGCCTCCCACCTCCTATAAATAAGCAAGGGCAGCATCCATCTTAGATCATTCTGAAGCAGTGTGTGTAGTGAGAGTAGGGAGAGAGCTGCTGCTGCTGCTGCTGCTGCTGCTGCTGCTGTTAAGCTAGGGACAGTTAGTCAGTGTTCCTGGTCTTGCAGTGTTCTTGGTCCACTACTGCTGTAAGGACAGCACCCCAAAAAGCCCTTCTAAGGGCTGGTATTTGTGTATTTTTTTTATATATATATATATATATATATATATATATAGCGTCCCCAAAAGCCCTTTTAAGGGCTGGTAATTGAGTTGTTTCTTCTTATATATATATATCTATCTATCTAGTGTCCCCAAAAGCCCTTTTAAGGGCTGGTAATTGAGGTTTTTTTTTTTTATTTATATATATACATATATATATATATATTTAGCGTCCCCAAAAGCCCTTTTAAGGGTTGGTAACTGGTAATAGAGTTTTTCCTATATATATATATATATATATATATATATATATATATATATATTGTACACTGCAGTTGCCTGCCCGCTGTGTGTGAGAGGCCACAGACCTACCACAGACTGTACTGTGTGCACACCACACTCATTTCGGGTGGCACAGGCACAGTACCTGGCATTTTAAAAAATATTTTTTTTTTCCTCTGTCATAATTGCAGTGAGTGCTGTGTCAGGTCCACAGAGTGCACTGTACCCACTGCAGTGCACTGCCCACCACTGATATATATACGGTGGCACAGCATCTTGTTGCAATAAATTGAAAAAAAAAAAATATTTTTTATTATTGCAGTTGCCTGGGCTGCCAGTGACTGTCAGGTCCACAGAGTGTACTGTTCCCACTGCAGTGCCACTGTGTGCCCACCCACCACTGATTTATAAGGTGGCACAGCAGCTTGCAAAGTAAAAAAAAATATATATTTTTTTTAAATTGCAGTTGCCTGGGTGCCAGTGACTGCTGTCAGGTCCACAGAGAGTGTACTGTGCCACTGCCCACCCACCACTGATATATAAGGTGGCACAGCAGCTTGCAAAGTAAAAAAAAATATATTTTTTTTTAAATTGCAGTTGCCTGGGTGCCAGTGACTGCTGTCAGGTCCACAGAGAGTGTACTGTGCCACTGCCCACCCACCACTGATATATAAGGTGGCACAGCAGCTTGCAAAGTAAAAAAATATATATATATTTTTTAAATTGCAGTTGCCTGGGTGCCAGTGACTGCTGTCAGGTCCACAGAGAGTGTACTGTGCCACTGCCCACCCACCACTGATATATATGCCTGCAAGAGAAAAAGCCAGCCGCAGAGAAGCCGTATTCCTGAAAATATAAGAAAAATGCTGTTTTTTAGGGGTTCTGGACATGCTACAGAGCTGAAACTTGACAGGTACACTTTTTAGACCCCCCAGACACTAAATACAAAAAATGACATGCCTGCCTAAAAAAATGCCCGCTAAATGCCTGCAAGAGAAAAAGCCAGCCGCAGAGAAGCCGTATTCCTGAAAATATAAGAAAAATGCTGTTTTTTAGGGGTTCTGGACATGCTACAGAGCTGAAACTTGACAGGTACACTTTTTAGACCCCCCAGACACTAAATACAAAAAATGACATGCCTGCCTAAAAAAATGCCCGCTAAATGCCTGCAAGAGAAAAAGCCAGCCGCAGAGAAGCCGTATTCCTGAAAATATAAGAAAAATGCTGTTTTTTAGGGGTTCTGGACATGCTACAGAGCTGAAACTTGACAGGTACACTTTTTAGACCCCCCCAGACACTGAATACAAAAAATGACATGCCTGCCTAAAAAAATGCCCGCTAAATGCCTGCAAGAAAAAAAGCCAGCCGCAGAGAAGCCATATTCCTGAAAATATAAGAAAAATGCTGTTTTTTAGGGGTTCTGGACATGCTACAGAGCTGAAACTTGACAGGTACACTTTTTAGACCCCCCAGACACTAAATACAAAAAATGACATGCCTGCCTAAAAAAATGCCCGCTAAATGCCTGCAAGAGAAAAAGCCAGCCGCAGAGAAGCCGTATTCCTGAAAATATAAGAAAAATGCTGTTTTTTAGGGGTTCTGGACATGCTACAGAGCTGAAACTTGACAGGTACACTTTTTAGACCCCCCAGACACTAAATACAAAAAATGACATGCCTGCCTAAAAAAATGCCCGCTAAATGCCTGCAAGAGAAAAAGCCAGCCGCAGAGAAGCCGTATTCCTGAAAATATAAGAAAAATGCTGTTTTTTAGGGGTTCTGGACATGCTACAGAGCTGAAACTTGACAGATACACTTTTTAGACCCCCCAGATGCTAAATCCAAAGAAATTTTTTATTTTTATTTTTTTTTAATTTTTCCAATAATTGGCTCTCTATCAAAAAATTATAATTTTTAAGAACTTTTTTTGCGTGATCCCTCTCTGGCATGCCACAGTCCAGGTGTTAGTCCCCTTGAAACAACTTTTCCATCACTATTGTGGCCAGAAAGAGTCCCTGTGTGTTTTAAAATTCGCCTGCCTATTGAAGTCTATGGCGGTTCGCCCGGTTCGCCGGTTCGCGAACATTTGACGATGTTCGCGTTCGCCGTTCGCGAACGGCGAATTTTAGGTTTGCGACATCACTACTCCAGACGAAGTGGCGATTTGGGTCCACAAAATGCGTTGAGGCTATGATGTTTGTAATACACTGAATTACTCTATTACCTGGAATTTCAATTCTTTTTCTGTCTTGAATACTTTTATTATCCTCATATTATTATGAATCAGCCCTATTGGGTATTATGCAATTGTATTTGGGGAGTGTTTACTAGCTTCTTTTATTTTACTTTGATGTTCATTATTTTTCCATATGCTACGAATGTATAATTTATATGTACCAATAAATGTTGTTTACAATTTCCCTGCCGACCCCTTCATGTCTCTCATTCAAAGTCCCAACCTCTCTCTTTTTGTATTTATTAGAAAGTTTTGGTATCCATAAAACGCTATCTGAGGATGTCACAAAAGGAGCAGGAACTTAAACTAACTTGTATAGAATACAGAAAGTATTATACTACAAAAACTGTAAATAGTGACATCTACAGGGCATAGGTATGAACATCTCAGTACTTCGGGAAATCTTCATATCTGGGCCCCTGGTGCCCCTAGTGCCCAACATACAGCCAGCAGCGACTTGGGCTGTGCTGACCTTCTGAAGCACTGGCACAGCCTGACATGTTTGGCACCAAGGAGAGAAAGAAAAACAACTGCAGCAGCTTCTGTCTGTTTTTCTTTGCTGCCTTGCTACTTCCCTCCTATGTTGCAGTGGCTCAGCGTCTGTGTTCAGTCAACCAGGGAAGTAATGACCTCAGTTAGTGAAGTGATGTCTCTACAGTCACCCCTCTTCCACCACATCCCTCCTTCATGGAATACATGTGAAATAGAGAGTTTCTTCTGTAGACATGCCAAGGATGAAAGAGATGTTACATAGGGTAAATAACTGCCATTGACATTCCTGTTTTATTCATCCTCTTTACTTTCCAACTAAAGAGAGGGAAATAGAACTGTAGTGTGTGAGTCATAGTTAAAAAGCTACCTCCAAACGTGTATTTATGGGCAGCGAGTATTACACAGAGCTCCCCTGAAATGTTTGGTAACAAGCAGCATAATAATATGTTAAAGGGTGGTAAAGAAAAGATTTCTGACTTGCCCCAGGTTTTGTTAAATTGGGGCCCACCAACCACTTACCCTTTACATCAGCAAGGGTTGCCTGTGGAGTTTTGGGGTTTCTGGTTCACTTCAATGAAGATGGCACCAGAACATGTATGACCAATTCTCCACTGTGCACATGTGTTGTGAGAATGGAGGAATTTATAAAAACAGAGCAGCTGTGCATGGCAACCAATCAGCTTCTAGCTCTCATTCTAAACGCTTAACTGAACCATCTGAAGACAGAAGTGAATTAGTTACAAAGCACAGCTGCTTCCGTTATAATAAAGTCCCCACATTGTCACAACACATGTAAGACATGTAAAGCTGGCCTTAAAGTGGATGTAAACCTCAGGCATGAAATATTAGTAAAGCGCATTCTTCTATACTGTCTACTTGCCTCTCTCCAAAGTGTGATTTCTCTTCTGCTTCAATCTTCTGCTATCTGTATGAGTTGCTTCCAACAGGTCTTCCCGACACCAAGTGTTAAAAAGCTAACAGGGGAGATAGCTCCAAGCCAAAGCCTGTGACTGATATCCACAGCTCTGCATGTTCTCCATGTTCTGCGAGGAGGTGTGTGTTCCTTCGCTCCAATCAGTGCAAAAAATCATTTGATCAGTGTGTTTTTAGAATGATATACAGATGAGATGTGTGCCGATAGACAGGTACAACTTATGTTGGATTTGTTTAATCTCTGTGAATTATCTGATGCTAGTCACTCCATCGGATATACGTGAGGGTTGTTATCCACTTTAAACTACTTTATGTAGGACCATAGGCGTGTGCAGGGGGTGTGCCAGGTGTGCGTGGGCACACCCTAATTATTGTGCGATGCCAATTACCCCTACTGCCCAGGCTTACCCCCCACGTAGCCCCCACAGCAGTGCTGCTGGTTTTGCTCCTCTCGTCTCCTCTCCCCTCTGCTGTTTCGGGGGATGTTTCAGGATGGAGAGCTGGAGAAAGGACTTGTGAATATGTAATTTACCAGCTCCTTCGTTTTCCAAAAAAACACAGTGAACACACTCACTGACTGTGTTCATTCATAACTGAAGCATAGTAAGCGGTGTTTACTACACTTCAGTTTGTGAATGAACAGAAAGCCGCTCAGCACAGATCACTTCCCTTGAATTCACTGTCCAGTGCAGCTGAGGCTGCAGAGAAAGGCATGTGTGTTTGAGCTTTGGGGTACACACCGAATGCAATAGGCTGCTCACACCTATGTGCAGGACTTTTTCAGACCAGTGAGTAGCAGTAATGTGCATTAAAATGCACACTTTATAATGCATTATTGCAGCACACAGAACTAGGTGCAGTGCATTATACTGGCATTCATTATGAATGGCACCACAAAGGGCATACACAGCATGTGACAACACGCCAGAATTTCTTTTTGCAACCCAACACTCAGATGAGAGCAATCCATGCGTTGTGTTGTGCTGCCTTGACAAAAGAATGCATGAATCTTTTTAGCGCACCAAGGTCTAACTATCTATAAAAAGTACCAATGCCATTGTTCGGCCTTTTTGACATGTCATTGACCACCACTAATCAAGGAATAATGGCAAGCAATTTCTTTTCTATTTGGCATAGCCGTTCTCTTCCATTGTACGTACTAGAGTGCAAAAACCTGAAATGTCATTTCTTTGTATATTTCATAGTTAACAATCCCACATTAGCAGCGAGCTGTTTAATTTTATCACACACATTATTCTGTTAGGTTTAATAAAAGTTTTCTCAGTGGTGATAAAACATTAGCAAGATGGGGGGTGAATTTTGTCAGGTAATTGTCCATTCCTAGTCGTCATCTCTTACTAGTCTTCAGATGATTTAATGTAACAGAGTGCTGCAATTTTGTCTGATGGCTAAAATTATTGCCTTTTAATATGCATTTTTCTGCATTGAGATTAGCTTGCCACTTTTTTCCTGGATCTTTCATGCATAGTTTGTAAATAGGTTCTTCAGTAATGCTGTCAAGTGTCAAACACTAAGAGACCAGCTATTTAGCAGTCTACATTTAAAGTGTTAGATATGCTTTAAGACAAAAAATTGTAATATATTGCAGCGTGTTACTTTTCTTTAACCTAGATTTTTTTTTTTTTACTTTATTTTCATATGATGATCCTGGCAGTAACACACTGTATCTTTGGAGGAGCAGAATTGTCAACCAAAGACAGAAAGTGTCATAGGGGCTGCAGAACACCTCCCGTCTCCTTATCTCTAAAGCATAGGGGTAGGTATTATGTAGTTCACAGATGTGAAGTGAGCAGAGTTTATACCAATGTTTGAGATATCAGTGCAGCATTATGAGCTCACTGAATTTCTGTCAGCATCAACTGATATTTTGTTTTATGTATGAATTGATCAGATGTAACAAAAGGCTTTCAATGGTATTTTCAATGACCAAAAATTAGCAAATTTGTTGTTAGGGTTTACATTCATTTTTATTGCTGAATGAGCAGATCTAAATCCTTGTCTTGGATTATTTGCCAATACAGGGTTCTACAATCTAAATACTAAAAAGTTTAGCCTTGGTAAAGTGTGATAGGCTGACAATCGACAGTGCTTTTGCTTCATACATTTTTTTAAAGAACGGTTTGATTCATGTGGGGTGATCCCTTGAGTGCCACATCCCAAATTGAAATTCAAGAACAATGGGGTTCCCCTTGGGGAGGGACTTTTCAGGCACTATATAATTATAGATACACAATTTATTTAGAAACTTTATTGAAAAAATATAAATACACAGAAAATAGTTAAAATAATTGGCAAGTTATACAAACATTACATACACAGTGAAAATGCACCACATATAACCCACGGGTATTCACCCGACGCGTTCGACGGGTATTCACCGGGTATAACGCCTCGGGTGAATACCCGTGGGTTATATGTGGTGCATTTTCACTGTGTATGTAATGTTTGTATAGCTTGCCAATTATTTTAACTATTTTCTGTGTATTTATATTTTTTCAATAAAGTTTCTAAATAAATTGTGTATCTTGAATTATATAGTGCCTGAAAAGTCCCTCCCCAAGGGGAACCCCATTGTTCATACATTTTTTTAGGTCTTTACAGTCAATGACTATTGAATTTAGCTATTCTGTGGCGTAATTTTCTTTCACAATTCCATTTAGTTTTTCTATTCTGCAAAGCTCATTTGCAAATCTTAGACTGCTACTAGAGATTTGTAAAGATCATGGACTATTAGGTTAATTGTTTTATCCACCTGGATTTTGTATTATCCAAGAATCTGCCCTAGTGCACAAAAGACGTCCTTGTATTCATTAAGAGTATCAGAGTTGTAAGCCTCAAATGACTTTGTGTTTTGCATCTTGAGTAGACCTGAGCAAAGAGAAAAGGTTAACCATGAATGTAAAAGTTCACCTTCTGTTTATTGCCTTTGTATGTAGAACTCAAAGCCCTCCTTAACTTTTTTTTACTGATATTTACAATGGCAGATTGCTTATTCACAGTTTAATTGAATAAGTCACCTGTATCAATGTTGGATGCTGCATCTATATCCTGTGACATGTATTACAATTGTGACTGTTCTTTTAGCATTTGTAACGCAACTGAGTTGCAGGACTGTTTGCAAGACAGTTTTCCTTCTACATGATTTACCACATCCGCCATTTATTTTTGGACAATTTTGCTATTGTTAATCTGTACATGGGGTGGTAGGCAATATGAAGGGGCCATATGAGAAGAATTATTACACAACAGATAAGAAAAATGAGGATCCTAATCTTTCCTGCTTTTCCTTTTAAATTGTAATGCAATTATCCATCATGGTTTTCCTTCTGTGGTCCAGTATACTGTAAGTCTTTCCTATGCACAGCACCTTCATTAACAGAAAAACAATGTAATGAAAAAGTCCCTTAGCCTCCAATGGTGGCTGGGGCCTGGGAGTTTTCCCCCTTTGCCCCCCACCCTTTTTTTCCTCAAAATTTATTGGGTGGATAATTATGTGATTAACCTCACACACACCCTTTTTTTTATTTTTTTATCACTAACAAGGGGATATTATTTGGTATTAAAATGAGTTGGTATATGTGTGTATATATATATATATATATATATATATATACCCTTAAATAAAATTGACTTATAGATAGAACACTTAACATTTTTAAAATATTTTTTTTTCCTCACAACTCATTGAGTGGATAATTATGTGTTTTAACTTGATATTGTCAGACCTACAGTAAAAAATAGAAATACATTTTCCATATTACAGGTCAAGAATTGTGAACTTTAAGGCCCCAAATGACCTCGTCACTGATTCAGTCAAAATGCTTTAGGTTTTAAGGACACATTGCTTCATTTGTTGGACTTGTTTGGCCATTATTTACACGTCTTTGAGCTAAGAAGCTATGTCATCTGTCCCCAAAGGAGATTGTATATGGTTAACTTTGAATCTAATACTCTGGGGAGAAAAGCCAACTATATTGTTTATCCCAAGTGAGATATCTTGGAAGAGGAAAGTTACAAGACAACAGATCGCAAGGAGAAAGCAGTTAAATTGGTTACTCAATTACCAGACTATTGTTTAAATTCTAGGAAAGTCAAATACTGAGAGTCCTCAATCTTTGCTAGTCACCAATGCACATTGAACAGACATTATTTTAAAAATATTTGAGAATATGATCATAAGTACCTACAACTTCCATCGTCTATCATATATACCAAGAGCGATGTAGAGATTATGGTTATATGGACAATCTTGTATTTTGAAACTACAGTATATCTATTAGATAGTTGTGTATAATGTTCAGAATATATCCCAAATTATTATTGTATTGTTTACTAACATTAAAATCCCCTAATAGATAATATTCTGATTGAAAATGACCCAGATATAGAAAAGTTTATATCTACCAGTTGTTGTGTAGCAACATATGTATAACTATGTATATATCCACATAATTTTTACTGCTACTAAATGTAAAATTTATAGTATATGGGTAACTCAGTCATTCCTAATCAATATATATCATATTAATAATATATCCTTATTAAACGGCGTTACCATGTCCAATCCTTACATAGATACATGACTGAAATATCAGATGGCCACGCATGTACCATGAGAATATGGACAGATTCTCATACTATTTTAATGATTATTACCAAACGAAGAACTTATCATATCATTTTAATATCCAATATACTGGATGACTAGTAGAGGTGTCGCCCAATGACCTCACCAGTTAATGGTTAAGTAATCCCAACCAATGGAGATAAAGTTCCTCCTTCTGGGTTTGGCTTATTGTAATTTTTACGGCCCTTTTGTCCAGCACAAAATAAAAAGAAACCCAGATGTGAGATGATACACATACACAACGCAACAACACTTCAATACACTTCAACACACACGCTACTACATCCATACTCATACTCGCCTATACATACTCCATCTTGCTCCATCCCTCACCTGAAACTCTGAAGGACGCCAGATGAAACTCCTTCCTAACCGGCCACCATTTTGGAAAAGGCAGCCATCTTAAGGACTCTGATAACGACCATTTTAAGCTAGCAGCCATTTTAAAGTGGTAAATATCCATTGCTGATTATCTGATTATTATTTACTATAGTTTGTTTCCTTCCTTATACGTTTTGAATTTCATGCTAAAGGGTAACTAGATTACAGTCCCAGTCGTATTAACCATATTCGACTTTTATCTAAAACTGATTTTTGTTTTTCTACGTTTTTTTATTAGTATCAATTGTAGCACAATATTAGCGATTTAGTCTCCAATTTTGCATAGCCTATTCTCACTCCAACTGCAGCAGAGTGACTGTTGGCTACGCAATTCGCAGATAACTTTGGTCTGATTATAGAACACTTATCTATGGTTTCTACTATACCTGGGAAAAACGTAATCTTGCTTTCTTTTTCCTTTTATTACTGAACTACATATCACATTTGCATTGATCGTTTAAGTTTGTATTTTATGTAAAATTTATCTTTTTGTGTCACCTCAAGTCTAAAGGTCCTTTCACACAAATGATCCGATCAGATCTGCCTGTCAGTTTTTTAGACAGATCTGATCAGATCCTCCATGCATCCCTATGGAACAGCAGATGTTAGCAGAGACATGTCCGCTGAAAACCAGACAGATGGAAACCCTATTTTCCAATCCGTCTAGGGGATCGGATGGGATTGGATGAGAGCGGACAGGCGGTCCGCTGTCATCCGATTTCGCCATAGAGAGCAGTGGGGCTCTGACACCTCCCTCTCCGCACACAGAGCGGAGAGGGAGCGGTCACCTACCTGCTCAGCGGGGATTGGCGGATCGATCCCCGCTGAGCTGCACGGAGTCCGCTGACGAAGGCGGACCGTGTGAAAGGAGCCTAACTATTTATTGTGAATACATGTCTTGTGAATAAATATACTCATATATTCCCTACTGTAGTCTGTATTCACTAAGATTGGTATATGCTGTTAAATAGAAATTAATCGATTAAAAAGAACTCGTTATATTTGTTCAGAATAATATTTTCGAACATGTAACGCACATGACAATATACACCTTTTAAAAAATGTTATCACCAACATGGAGTTTTTATCTGGTGGTATAATTAGTTGGTATATGTGTATATATACCCTTAAATAAAAGGAATTTAGTAGATGGAACATTTAAAATTAATTTTCTTTTTTTTTTTGATGGAGGAAGGAGGAAAAGAGGAAATGAAAGGGAAGGAAAAGAAAAAGGAAAGGAAAAAAGAAAAAAAGGAAAAGAAAAGAAAGAAATAGATGAAGAGTAAGATACATACAGGAGACACCAAAATGTTATGGTTTTGTGTAAATTGATGTTTTTGTTGTCTTGTAATTAGAGTTGAGCGGACACCTGGATGTCCGTGTTCAGCGGGTTCGGCCGAACTTGAAAAAAAAGTCCGGGTCCGTGTCCCGGACTTTTTCCGAACTTTACCCGGACACCGAACCCCATTGAAGTCAATGGCGACCCGAACTTTCAGGCACTAAAATGGCTCTAAAACACCAAAGGAAAGGGCTAGAGTGCTGCAAATGGCAGCAAAACGTAGTTAAGAGCATGGCAAGTGCTCTGCAAACAAATGTAGATAGGGAAATAACTTAAAACAACATAAAGAAAACAGAAAAATAAAACAATGTTCTTCATCTGTGAAGGACGAGGCCCATATAGAGTAGGAGGGAGGTTGAGGTGGTGGTGGATGTGGCGGCGGTGTAGGTGGAAGCGGTGGTGGAGGAGGACGAGGTAGCCAACACTGCTTTTTTTCAGTAATTTTAAATGAGGGTACACCCCAAAAGAGTGAGAAAGAGCAAAAATAGAACAATGGCTGGGTAAGGTCGGTATCCATCGCTATTCTGCACAAGGTACGGAAAAGTCCCGTGGGATCCATGCCTGGTTCATTTTAATAAACGTGAGCTTGTCCACATTGTCTCTGGACAGGCGGCTGCGCTTGTCTGTGATAACGCCCCCAGCCGTGCTAAATACCCGTTCAGATAATACACTGGCTGCAGGGCACGCCAGCACCTCCAAGGCGTAAAGGGCAAGCTCAGGCCATGTGCCCAATTTGGAGACCCAGAAGTTGAAGGGGGCAGACCCGTCATTCACTACATGTAGGCGTGTGCACACATACTGCTCCACCATGTTGGTGAAATGCTGCCTCCTGCTAAGACGTTCCATATGAGCTGCTGGTGCTGCTGTTTGTTGTGGCGTGCTGACAAAGCTTTTCCACATTTCGGCCATGCTAACCCTGCCTTCTGAGGTGCTGGCGGTGCCCTGGTTGCGTTGGCGACCTCTTCCTCCTCCTCCTCCTCCTCTGCCTTGGCCTTGTGCTTCCACTGTGGCCCCGCTGTCAGGTGGGAATGCCAGCAGCATCGTGTCTACCAGCGTACGCTTGTATTCGTGAATCTTGCGATCGCGCTCCAGTGAGTGAATTAAGGACGGTACGTTGTCCTTGTAACGGGGATCCAGCAGCGTGGCCACCCAGTAATCAGCACAAGTTAGAATGTGGGCAACTCGGCGGTCGTTGTGGAGACACTGCAGCATGTAATCGCTCAAGTGTGCCAGGCTGCCCAGAAGCAACGAAAGGCTGTCCTCTGTGGGAGGTGTATCATCTGTGTCCTCTGTATCCCCCCAGCCAAGCACCAGTGATGGCCATGAGCTGGCCTGGGTGCCACCCTGCTGTGAACATGGTTCCATCTCCTCCTCCATCTCCTCCTCCTCCTCATCCTCCAGAAATGTGCCCCTGCTGGACAATTGTGTCCCTGGCGTTTGTGTGTGCAGGAACCCACCCTCGGAGCCCCTTGCGAATGACTGCCCTGAAAGCCTTGGAAATGTTACCTCTTCATCCTCCTCCTCATCCTGTGCCACATCCTCTTCCATCATCGCCCGAATTGTTTTTTGAAGGAGGCATAGAAGTGGGATAGTTAAGCTGACATCGGCGTCATCGGCACTGGCCATGTTGGTGGAGTACTCAAAACAGCGCAACAAGGCACACAGGTCTCGCATGGAGGCCCAGTTATTGGTGGTGAAGTGGTGCTGTTCCGCAGAGCGACTCACGCGTGCGTGCTGCAGCTGAAACTCCACTATGGCCTGCTGCTGCTTGCACAGTCTTTCCAGCATGTGCAAGGTGGAGTTCCACCTTGTGGGCACATCACATATAAGGCGGTGAGCGGGAAGGCCGAAGTTACGCTGCAGCGCTGACAGGCGAGCAGCAGCAGGGTGAGAACGCCGAAAGTGCGCACAGACGGCCCGCACTTTCTGCAGCAGCTATGACATATCGGGGTAATTTTTAAGGAACCTCTGCACCACCAAATTCAGCATATGCGCCAGGCAAGGGATGTGCGTCAAACTGGCTAGGCCCAGAGCTGCTATGAGATTTCGCCCATTATCGCACACCACCAGGCCAGGCTTGAGGCTCGCTGGCAGCAACCACTCATTTGTCTGCTGTTCCATGCTCCTCCACAACTCCTGCGTGGTGTGTGGTTTTTCCCCCAAACAGGCAAGTTTTAAAACTGCCTGCTGTCATTTACCCCTGGCCGTGCTGAAGTTGGTGATGAAGGTGTTACGCTGACCGGATGAGGAGGCGGTAGAGGATGAGGAAGCGGAGTAGGAGGAGTTAGGAACAGGAGGCAAACTGAAGCGCCCTTCAATCCTCGGTGGTGGAAGGACATGCGCCAATTTGCTATCCGCCTCAGGCCCATCCGCCACTGCATTTACCCAGTGTGCCGTTCGGGAGATATAATGCCCCTGACCATGCTTACTGGTCCACGTATCGGTAGTTAGGTGGACCTTGCCACAGATGGCGTTGCACAGTGCACACCTGATTTTTCCCGCCACTTGGTTGTGCAGGGAAGGGATGGCTTGCCTGGAAAAGTAGTGGCGGCTGGGCACGACATACTGTGGGACAGCCACCGACATAAGGTTTTTAAAACTGTGCGTCTCCACCAGACGGAATGACAGCATTTCAAAGGCCAAGAATTTTGAAATGCTGGCATTCAGGGCCAGGGATCGCGGGTGGGTAGGGGGGTACTTCCTTTTCCTCTCAAGTGTTTGGGAGATGGAAAGCTGAACACTTCCATGGGAAATTGTGGAGATGGTTGGTGACCCAGGTGGTGGTGTTGCTGACAGATCATCTGTTTGCGGGGTGGCAGGTGCCGGTATCACTACAGATGTGGATGGAGAGGCCAAGACTGCAGCAGAAGAGGAAGCAGGATGAGCCAGAGACGTTTCTTGGTTTTGAAGGTGTCTACTCCACTGCAGCTCGTGCTTTGCACTTAGATGCCTAATCATGCAGGTTGTGCTCAGGTTGAGAAGGTTTATGCCTCGCTTCCGGCTCTGATTGCACAGGGTGCAAACCACTCGTGTCCTGTCATCAGCACATTTTCTGAAGAACTTCCACGCTAGAGAACTCCTTTGAGCTGGCTTTGCTACGCTCGTTCCCTTGCTGCGTTGGGCAGTAGCAGGCGTAGTGTCTAGGGCACGGCCGCTCCGCTTCTGCACCCTGCTCCCTCTTCTGCTGTGCTGGTGGCTCTGTGCGACCACCGCCTCTTCCTCCAAACTACTCAGGTCACCTGCATGACCTTCATTCCATGTTGGGTCGAGGACCTCATCGTCCTCCACATCATCTTCCACCCAGTCTTCACCCCTGCCCTCCTTGTCGGTCTCCACAATTCTGAATGCCGCAGCAGTTGGCACCTGCGTTTCGTCATCATCGGAGACGTGCTGCGATGGTCCTTGCATGTACTCATCTTGAGAAATAAGTGGTTGGGCATCGCTGCACTCAATCTCTTCCACTTCTGGGGCAGGGCTAGGTGGATGGCCCTGGGAAACCCTGCTGACAGAGTCCTCAAAAAGAAGAAGAGACTGCTGTATGACTTGGGGCTCAGACTGCTTGCCTGATTTGCAAGGGGGTGAGGTGAAAGACGGTTGGACATTGGCTGCAGGTGCCAACTCTGACCTTTCTGCAGTAGACTGGGTGGGAGACAATGTGAAGGAACTGGAGGCACTGTCACCAGCAAACCAATCTACTATCGCCTCTACTTGTTCTGGCCTCATCACTTCTAGAGGCGTATGATTCCCTACCAAATACTGCTGCAGGTTCTGTCGCCTACTCACACTTGAGGAAGGTGTTTCACTTGTGCGTGTAGCTGGCACAGATCGACCACGTCCTCTCCTTGCAACAGGAGCTCTACCAGCAGCACCACGACCCAGGCCACAGCCCCTATTTGACGGTCTCCTCATATTTCTGTAATTTATGATCTTGCCTTAGAAAGGTGTTTATTGAATAGCGGAACAAAACAACAACAGTATCGCACGGGTGTATCTCACAGTCAAATATGCAAACTATACCGCAATTTAATTTTTTTTACCCCAAAAGGGTGTATATTGAATAGCGGAATAGGAAAAAGGATAAAAAATGGTGTATCTCACACGTACAAACACAGACTAGGCCCCGATTCAAATTTTTTGTACCCTAAAGGGAGGATGAGGAAGAGGAGTAGGAGGAGTTCGGAACAGGAGGCAAACTGAAGCACCCTGCAATCCTTGGCGGTGGAAGGAGATGCGCCAAACAAATTTAAAAGGAGTATCTCACACGTACCGATATAGACTATTGTAAGGGATTAGCTCGGTGGCGGGTGTGGATGACCCCTTGGGGGGTGCGTTTTCCCAGAGAGGTAGCCGACAAGTGCTTGCAAACAAACAGTGTGGTTTATTAAATGGTGTTTTCTTCACCAGGCTGTATGCAGCAAAACATCCAAAATAAAATAAAACAGAAAATAAATCCTTGCCTCTGTGGGCGGCTACCTTCTCACAACTGGAACCTGCCTAAGTGTCTGTCTCCAACCTACCGTCGGGCAGACTTCCTTGTCCTACAGCGGACACTCAATAGTCCTTTTATAATAGCTTCACAGGGCAACACAGTCCTTTGTTTCTTTCACATCAACAGTTCGTCTTCTCACCTTTGAGACGTATTCACCCTTGGTTACCGTCCCGGGCACACATCACTCCGGGGGGTCTTCTCCCAGGCCCACACATCCTGTCGGGAGGCACACGCTGACTGTCCTCCTGCTCCCAGCCCACATGGCTTCAGGACACAGCTTCTGGAGGCAGCAAACAATAGGACTTTCTCTGAACAAATTATAGAGCCTTAACTCCCTCATTCTGAACAGGTGAAGGCCTTTCAACTTCCTGCTGGCTAGCTCTGTAGCCAACACCCTAAATTAATTAATGGACTTTCTAAATCAGGTGGAAATGTATCTCCTTCCTGTGACTACATTCCCAGATTTAGCTGACTTCCTGTCACATACCCCCCCCTCTTGTTTCAACCCTAGGGTTGGGACACAGATTTCCAGGCACGCATGTGTCAAGCACTGCTGACTCACTGATAAGCCTCCTATTATCCTCAAGCTTCCGGATGAAACTGTTTTGTCATCTTCATTGACGGATTTCTCATAAATGCCACACATTTTGTCTCTCATCTCATATACACATTCTTCAACTGCATTTTTGGCATCATTTCGCTCCTTCTCGTTTCTGTCATCTTCATTGACAGCTTTCTCATAAATGTCAGACAGCTTGTCCCTCATAACCGTCTGTCCAATCCACCACGGAGGACCGTGATCCATAGGCAACTCAATTGGGCTAGTCTTAATGTCTTCAACATTCTTAAGACGCCTCTCTCTGCAATCCATAAATGTTTTCCACAAAACTTTGAGAACCTTTGCTTCACTAAGCTTTGTTCCAAGTAGGGACTCTTGACATCCCTCTGTGACTTGAGTTGCCTCTCCATACAGCTGTACACAATCATTGACTTTTTGTTGTAAAAGGGAATGATCTTCCTTCTTGAGCTTTGCTTGCTCTAAGATGCTGTGCAGAGGATTTTCCAATTGAGACAACAGGCTGTCACACATTTCTTCAAAGTGACCCCTGTTCCTTTTCCCAGAGATATCAATATCATTCAAACATTTCATATTCATAGGCAGATCTGAAGCATTTGCACTCATCAACTTCTTAAACTTTTCGCCCTCCTGAGCGAGTCGCAGTAAAGGCCTACTATTTGATTTGATATTCAGTTTATATTTCTTGCCAAACTCTTCACAGAAGTAGCCAACCAGAACATCATCAACTTTCCTTCCACCAACATAGGGGTCAAAGGCAACAACACAGTTGAACCCAGCGATCTGGGTGGTATCCATTATAGACCTCCTCTCTGCATCAGTGAAGAAGCATGGAACTGCAACACATTCTTTTACAGGTTTCTTCAATGCACTTTCTGCTGAACTATTTGACCGCTCAAGGTCACCTAGTTCTTTTTCTCTATCTGAATTCCACATGGAATGCATCTCAAGATCACGATCAAACTTCTGCCACCCGTCTTTCACCAGTTCCATTTTGGAAACACTCCCTGAAAGGCACTTATTCATTTGCTTCACGTTTTCACCAACAGCCTTAGTTTTCTCCACTAGGTTTTCAGCCTGAACTGAGAAATCACCACATTTCTTACTCAGCTCCTTTGTTTGCTGAAGCTCTAATGATACATTTTCCAATGCTTGAAGTTTTTGAAGGAACGGTTTATTCCAAAGGGGTGATTCAAGCCACGTGTCATCACATTTCTGAGGCTCACTCAGGACAGACCCCAAAACACTGATCCTTTTAAAAACTGCATCAGGCACACTATCCCCTCTTTGGGACAGATCCTCTGTTGCCTGGAATTCCTCTTCCAGTTCCTGCAACGGAATCTTCATCTCTTCTACTTGCTGTTCTAAGGCTCGCTTAGACTTTTCTAGCTCCTGAACGCTTTTCACAACATCATCCTTGGAGCTGACCAAATCTTCCATTTCTGTACACAGCTGTTGGTTAACTCTTTCTAGTTCAACCTTACACTCTAGAGCTTCCTCCAAAGAGCGAGCCAAGAACAGGGCTTTGCTCTCGTTATCACGCACCTCCGTTTCTGCACGGGCGCGTTCTTCTGCATATTTTGCAGACACAGTCTTCTCTTCACCAAGCATGTGATCAAACTTCTTTTTCACATCTTCAACACACTGTAATGAACCAACGCTTTCTTCCATGCGTTTTTTCATATCCGCTATCTGAGCTTGCAATGTTGCGACTTGCTCTGATAGGTTTTTCTTTGCTTCCGCCTCCTCTTTTAATTGTTCCAGGAAGCCATTTTTCTCATCTTCCATTTGTTTGAGCTTTGTGCTAAAACTCAGCCTTTGACACCTCTCTTCCTGTAAGAGTTCCTGCGTGTCTTGCAGCTGCGATTCCAAGATAGAAAAATCTTCCGCAATTTCTCTAGATTTGCTGTCTGCTTGAGAAAGCTGATTTGTAACATTGTCCAACTCAACCTGCAGTCGGTTTGCCTTCTCTGACAGCTTAGCACACAATCGGTCACCTTCTGACACCTTGACTTGCGATTCCAGAAGCTGTGCCTCTACTTTTTCCCTCTTATGTTCACAATCTCCTTTTCCCTGCATAAGAGCCTTCACCTCATTGGCTAGCATCTGGGAATAAGAATGTAATTCTGCCACACAGGCTTCTTTCTCCTTTAACTGCTGCTGGACACGTTGGGCTTCCCCTTTCCAACTTTCACAGTCCGCACGCCATTCATCTACCACATTGCTTAAAGTAGTGAGCTCATACACAGTACTCAGTAATTTAGCTTCTCTTTCACTTTTCTCTTTGTCGCTGAGAGACAATGTCGCTTTCAGAGCAACATTCTGTTCCTGCGACTCCTTCAGGTCTATTTTTGTAGCTCCCAAAGACTGAAGACTTTTTTCCAGCTGATTACGCAACTCCAACATATCAGCCATACTTTGCTTCTGCAAAGTCTGAATTTCACTTTCCTTTTCCATGAGGATGGTATCTTTCTCCATTATAGTCTCTCTGCGTTTTTGCAACTCGACCAAAAGAAGAGCAGTGGATTCTTCCCACTGTGACACATGAGACTTCAGTAGTTCATTTGTTTCCTGCAAGTTTCTATGCTCCATTTTAAGCAACTCCAAGGCTTGTTCCTTTTCTTCCATTTTCCGTTGCAAGGCATCCAACTCAGCCCTGCACACATACTCGGTTTCCTCCAAACCGATGGCCTCCATTGGCTGCTGGCGTCTCTGTTTCCAGCCTGCCATGCTCTCTTGATGAGCCTTTTGTTGAGCTGCAAAGCTCTGCTGAAAATCCGCATTTGCCTGCTGTTGAGCTGCATTTGCCTGCTGTTGAGCTGTATTTGATATAATCAGTTGTTTCAACATCTCCTCCATTTTGAGCTTACTTTTCATCTGAGCACACTGCGTCTCCATAGCAGTTTCATCAGTGTTGCTAGGGACAACAACCTTCCTCTTTAGTAGACTCTCTTTAGGCATGGATGGGGCTGGTTCAGACGGTAACATCCCCTCCATCCATAGAATCCGGTCTCTCATTTCATCTATCTTTGCATTTTTCAGGCGTTTGGATCGCCCCATCTTCAATAACTCCACAAACAAATTTTTCACAGTCCAGCAAAAAATTTTCAGACCACTGTCTCTTTAACACATGTAGTTTTTCTCTCTCTTGCAAGATCTCTTTTCCTGCACACACAGTTTGTGCAGTCACTTGCACCAGACACAACAAAGTTCATCAAATAATTTTGAGACCGCTGTCTCTTTAAAACACTTTTTTTTTTCTGTCAGGATCTTCTCTCCTGCACACATAGATTGTGCAATCTCATGCACCAGACAAAGTTCATCAAACATTTGCACTTCCTTGCAGGGATCTCTGCTTATGCCCACTGCATACCTCCACCATATGTGAGGGATTAGCTCGGTGGCGGGTGTGGATGACCCCTTGGGGGGTGCGTTTTCCCAGAGAGGTAGCCGACAAGTGCTTGCAAACAAAAAGTGTGGTTTATTAAATGGTGTTTTCTTCACCAGGCTGTATGCAGCAAAACATCCAAAATAAAATAAAACAGAAAATAAATCCTTGCCTCTGTGGGCGGCTACCTTCTCACAACTGGAACCTGCCTAAGTGTCTGTCTCCAACCTACCGTCGGGCAGACTTCCTTGTCCTACAGCGGACACTCAATAGTCCTTTTATAATAGCTTCACAGGGCAACACAGTCCTTTGTTTCTTTCACATCAACAGTTCGTCTTCTCACCTTTGAGACGTATTCACCCTTGGTTACCGTCCCGGGCACACATCACTTCGGGGGGGTCTTCTCCCAGGCCCACACATCCTGTCGGGAGGCACACGCTGACTGTCCTCCTGCTCCCAGCCCACATGGCTTCAGGACACAGCTTCTGGAGGCAGCAAACAATAGGACTTTCTCTGAACAAATTATAGAGCCTTAACTCCCTCATTCTGAACAGGTGAAGGCCTTTCAACTTCCTGCTGGCTAGCTCTGTAGCCAACACCCTAAATTAATTAATGGACTTTCTAAATCAGGTGGAAATGTATCTCCTTCCTGTGACTACATTCCCAGATTTAGCTGACTTCCTGTCACACTATGCTGTAATTTAATTGTTTACACTCCAAAAGGGTGTATATTGAATAGCGGAATAGGAAAAATTTTATAATATGGTGTATCTCACACGTACAAATACAGACTAGGCCCCGATTACAATTTTTTGTACCCTAAAGGCAAAATGAGGAAGAGGAGTAGGAGGAGTTGGGAACAGGAGGCAAACTGAAGCGCCCTGCAATCCTCGGCGGTGGAAGGAGATGCGCCAAATAAATTTAAAAAGGTGTATCTCACATGTACCGATACAGACTATGCCGTAATTTAATTTTTTACACTCACACAGGGTGTATATTGAATAGCGGAATAGGAAAAATTTTACAAAACGGTGGTGTATCTCACACGTACAAACCCAGACTAGGCCCCGATTACTATTTTTTGTACCCCCAAAGGCAGGATGAGGAGTAGGAGGAGTTTGGAACAGGCAGGAGGCAGACTGAAGCACCCTGCAATCCTCGGTGGTATGAGATGCGCCCCAAAAATTGGAAAGGTGTATCAAACACGTACCCACACAGACTATCCCGCAATTTAATTGTTTTTACCCAAAGGTGTAGATTGAATAGCGGAATAGAAAATATGATATCAAAAGGTGTATGTATCTCACACGTACCGACAAAGACTATCCCGCAATTTAATTGTTTTTACCCCAAAGGTGTAGATTAAATAGCGGAATAGAAAATATAATCAAAAGGTGTATGTATCTCACACGTACAGAACCAGACTAGGCCCCGATTACTATTTTTTGTACCCCCAAAGGCAGGATGAGGAGTAGGAGGAGTTCGGAACAGGCAGGAGGCAGACTGAAGCGCCCCCATATTCTCGGCAGTATGAGATGCGCCCCAAAAATTAGAAAGGTGTATCAAACACGTACCCACACAGACTATCCCGCAATTTAATTGTTTTTACCCAAAGGTGTAGATTGAATAGCGGAATAGAAAATATGATATCAAAAGGTGTATGTATCTCACACGTACCGACACAGACTATCCCGCAATTTAATTGTTTTTACCCAAAGGTGTAGATTAAATAGCGGAATAGAAAATATTATCAAAAAAAAGGTGTATGTATCTCACACGTACAGAACCAGACTAGGCCCCGATTACTATTTTTTGTACCCCCAAAGGCAGGATGAGGAGTAGGAGGAGTTCGGAACAGGCAGGAGGCAGACTGAAGCGCCCCCAAATCCTCGGCAGTATGAGATGCGCCCCAAAAATTAGAAAGGTGTATCAAACACGTACCCACACAGACTATCCCGCAATTTAATTGTTTTTACCCAAAGGTGTAGATTGAATAGCGGAATAGAAAATATGATATCAAAAGGTGTATGTATCTCACACGTACCGACACAGACTATCCCGCAATTTAATTGTTTTTACCCAAAGGTGTAGATTAAATAGCGGAATAGAAAATATTATCAAAAAAAAAGGTGTATGTATCTGTCAGAGAAACCTTCAGCTGCAGACTGGTCATCACATGACAAGCACCACATGACTTCCACATGACTTCCTGGCTGCCTATAAAAGCTGAGCAAGTGCTCAGAGGAATTGCTGGTTTGTCTTTCAGCTTCCTGTACCTGAGTTCCTGTTTCCTGTGTGATCGTTTACCTGCTGTGACCCGGATTGACCCTGACCTGCTCTGCTCTTCTCCTGGACCCGACCTTGGCTTGTTTTACGGACTTTGCTTTTGCTTACCTGTGTTTGACCCCCTGCCTGCGACCCGGATTTACCTTCAGTCTCCTGTGCCTTGACCCTCTGCTTGTGACCAAGTCTTGTCTCCTATCTCCAGTGCCTTGACCCTCAGCCTGTGACCTGGATTGTCTGCTTACCTGTGTTTGACCCTCAGCCTGCTCCGGACTTTTACTGCTGGATCCTGATCAGTCTCTGCTCCAGCTCTACAGGACCTCCACGCAAGCTCTACCCTGCCTGCTGGTAGCTTGTGCCTCTTTGTGCCATCCACCCTCTGTATCACCTCCAGAGGGGCGGAGTGCGCTTAGTCGCAACAGCGAACCGCTCTCGGCATCTCGGCCTCGGTGAGTACCTCTATTCTGATAGTACAAACCAGCCATGTCAGAGGCCGACAGAGCGCGTTCTCCTCTTGAGATCCTGTGCCAGCAGGTCACAACCCTCACTGATGCAGTCCAGAAACTGCAGGAAGGCTATGCCCAGATTGACGGTCGTCTCCAGCAACTTTCAGGGTCATCTGCATCAACAGCCGCAGCCCCTGCGCCCACCAGCGGAGCCTCCTCTTCTCAAGTTGCATCAAGCTCCACAGTGATCATGGCTACCCCTGAGCCCAGGGTTCCCACACCGGAGCGTTTTTCAGGCGATCGCAAAAAGTTCCGGGCCTTCAAAAATGCATGCTCCTTGTACTTAGCCCTTCAGCCCAGGACTTTTTCGTCCGAAGTAGTTAAGGTGGGATTTGTCATCTCCCTGTTGACCGAAGAGCCGCAGGCCTGGGCCCACAGCCTGATGGAACAGAGGAGCTCTCTTCTGAACTCTTTGGACCTTTTCTTTGAAAGTATGTCTCAACTATATGATGACCCCCAACGCACCGCTACTGCAGAAGCCGTGCTACACTCCCTGTCCCAAGGAAAGAGACCAGTGGAGGACTACACTGCTGAATTTCGAAAATGGTCAGCTGACACAGGGTGGAACGAACCCGCTCTTAAATACCAGTACCGCCAGGGGCTGTCAGAAGCTTTGAAAGATGAGTTGGCCAGGATTGAAACCCCTGCCACTTTGGAGGATTTAATCCAATCCGCTACCAAGCTAGACAGGCGCATGCGCGAGCGGCGCTCTGAGCGCTCCCAGGGTCCCCGACCTAGTTGGATGCTCCCTAAACCTTCTCCCGTTCACCCATCCTTTCCAGTGACTCCTGTCACCTCTGCTCCAGAGGCTGAGCCCATGCAGCTTGGATTGGTCCGTGCTCCTCTTACCCCTGAAGAGAAGCAACGACGGCGACAGGCCAATCTCTGTCTGTACTGTGGGGGAACTGGACATTTTCTGCGTACCTGCCCCGTGAGACCCAGTAAGTCACGCTCGCAGTTTTTTATGAACTTTCAGAACCCTGGTTTATCCCAGACTTATGTCACCCTCTCTGTCTCCTTACAGCTAATGGAAAAGGAAGTTCATCTACCAGCAATTATTGATTCCGGAGCCTGTAGTTGTTTTCTAGACACTTCACTGGCCCAAAAACTGCACATTCCACTGCAAACCAAAGAACAAGGCCTCCAAGTCTACCTGGCTGATGGGTCTCTCCCTCGCTCTGGATTTGTCACACAACAGACAAGGCCCATCCTTGTCACCACGGACTCCGGCCACCAGGAGCTTCTAAGCTTTGACATCATCTTCTCCCCCATGTTCCCCATCATTTTGGGGCTCCCCTGGCTACAGGCACATGAACCTGACATCAATTGGAACAAGAAGAAAGTCTCCTTTTCCTCTCCCTACTGTTCCCAGCATTGCCTTCCTCCAGCTCCAGCCGCCTGTTTAACCTTAGCACCTACACCTGACAATCTCCAGCACGTCCCTCCGGTATATCTTGAATTTAGAGATGTCTTCGATAAACAAAAAGCTGATTGCCTACCACCTCATCGGTCTTACGACTGCCCCATTGATTTGCTACCTGGTTCTGAAATACCCTTTGGCCGTATCTTTCCACTATCAGAGACTGAACTAGCGGCTCTTAAAACGTATATTGATGAGAACTTGGATAAGGGTTTCATTCGTCCATCATCTTCACCGGCCGGAGCCGGCATCTTCTTTGTGGAAAAGAAAGATGGTTCCCTAAGACCATGCATAGACTATAGAGAACTGAACAAAATAACGATAAAAAATCGCTATCCTCTTCCACTTATCCCAGAGTTGTTTCAGCGTTTCCGTTCTGCCCGAATCTTCTCCAAGTTGGATCTGCGAGGTGCCTATAACCTCATCCGAATCAGGCCTGGAGACGAATGGAAGACTGCCTTCAGGTCCAGGTTTGGACATTATGAATATTTGGTAATGCCCTTTGGGTTGTGTAACGCCCCGGCCACATTTCAGCACCTGGTAAACGACATCTTTCGAGAATATCTGGACAATTTCCTAGTTGTTTACCTGGACGACATTCTTATTTTTTCTGCCACCATTGAGCTACACCGGGTTCATGTAAAGACAGTCCTTGCAATTCTCAGGAGACACAAATTGTACCTTAAAGCAGAGAAATGCGAATTCGAAAAATCTGTTGTGCAATTCCTAGGCTTTATCATTTCTACCAACGGGGTCGCAATGGATCCACAGAAGGTCAAGGCAATTCAGGAGTGGCCGGCTCCAGTAGACAAAAAGGGGGTACAGCGGTTTATCGGATTCGCTAATTTTTACCGGAGGTTTATCGTTGGCTTCTCATCCATTGTTGCACCCATCACCCAACTAACCCGCCAACATAGTCGTTTTCAGTGGTCCCAAGAGGCCCAGGAAGCTTTTACCAAGCTCAAAGCCCTGTTCACCTCTGCACCAATCCTACGGCATCCGGATCCAGCCCTGCCATTTGTGTTGGAGGTAGATGCCTCGGAAACCGCCACTGGAGCCATCCTCTCCCAGAGACAGGGCCCCAAGGCTCTCCTCCATCCTGTAGCTTTCGCATCTCGGAAACTAAGTTCCCCGGAAAGGAATTATGATGTGGGAGACCGGGAGCTGTTGGCCATCAAGTTCGCTCTGGAGGAGTGGAGATATCTGTTGGAGGGTGCTTCCCATTCCATCATGATCTTCACCGATCATAAAAACCTAGAATACCTCAGGACAGCCAAACGCTTAAGACCCAGGCAAGCCCGGTGGGCCCTCTTCTTTTCTAGGTTCAACTTTCATATCTCTTATAGACCTGGCCTCAAAAATGGGAAAGCAGACGCACTCTCCCGGATGTTCCCTGAATCTCCCCAGTCAACGGAACCTAGCACCATCTTATCTCCACAAAACTTCCTTCTGCTCACAGACACTGATCTTATGACCACCATCAAGTTGGCATCCAGCCATTGTACTGACCCAGAAATATCCTCCTTGGAGAAACGAGATGACTTGTTCTGGTCCCAAGGAAGAATTTTCGTCCCACCGGAGGCTAGACCCATGACGTTAAAGTTGCTTCATGACCATAAACTGGCTGGTCACTTTGGGACTCAAAAGACTTTGGAATTGGTTGCCCGTTCTTTTTGGTGGCCTGGTTGGAGGCAGGACTGTAAAGAGTATGTCCTCTCTTGTATTTCTTGCCAGCGCAGTAAAGTGGCTAACACCAAATCTTGGGGATTACTTAGACCTTTACCCATTCCAGAACGCCCATGGGCTGAAGTTTCTATGGACTTCATTGTTGATCTTCCTCCCTCGGAAGGTTTCACCTCCATTCTGGTTGTTGTCGACCGCCTTTCCAAAATGGCACACTTCTTGCCCATGGTGGGCACCCCCTCTGCTTTGGAGACAGCTAACATTTTTATCAAAGAAATAATAAGGCTACATGGAGTACCCGACAGTGTTGTTTCTGACAGAGGGGTTCAGTTCACCTCCAAATTTTGGAAAGAACTTTGTAAAGCACTACAAATAAAGGTCTGTCTCTCCTCTGCGTATCACCCTCAAAGCAATGGCCAGACAGAGAGAACGAACCAAACTCTGGAGCAGTATCTCCGCTGTTTCTCTTCTGGCTCTCAGGATGACTGGTCCTCTCTGCTACCCTACGCGGAGTTTGCGTATAATAATTCAGTTCATTCAGCCACCAACCAAACGCCCTTCTGGTCTAACTTTGGGTTTCACCCTTCTTTCCTTCCAAACGCTACCCCTGAATTATCTGTTCCTGCTGTCCAAGATCGCATAGCCTCCATCCAACAGAACTTTCAAAGGATTCAGGAAACCATGCAAAAGGCCCAGGATGACTATAAGAAGTACTACAACAGGGGAAGGAAGGAGAACCCGGTTTTCAAGGTCGGTGAGGAAGTTTGGTTATCTTCAGCTAACCTCAAATTACCTTTTCCCTCACGGAAGTTGGGCCCAAAGTTCATAGGGCCGTTCAAAATCAAGAGGATGGTTAACCCTGTGGCCTTTGAATTGGCCTTACCCAGCTCTTACAGGATTCATTCTGTCTTTCATGCATCCTTACTAAAACCAGTGATTCCTAGCCCCTTCCCAGGAAGAGAGGAGCCGCCTCCTCCACCGGTCCAGGTGGATGGAGAAAATGAATTTGAGGTTGAAGCCATACTGAACTGCAGGAAGAGGGGTAGACTTCTCCAATACCTAATCAAGTGGAAGGGGTACCCACCTGAAAACAACTCTTGGGAACCCTCAAGAAACATACACGCCCCTCGCTTGATCCGAGCTTTTCATGTGAATCACCCGGAATTGATGTCCAGTTTGGGCGTCCAGAGGCCGCCCCTCGGGGGGGGGCACTGTCAGAGAAACCTTCAGCTGCAGACTGGTCATCACATGACAAGCACCACATGACTTCCACATGACTTCCTGGCTGCCTATAAAAGCTGAGCAAGTGCTCAGAGGAATTGCTGGTTTGTCTTTCAGCTTCCTGTACCTGAGTTCCTGTTTCCTGTGTGATCGTTTACCTGCTGTGACCCGGATTGACCCTGACCTGCTCTGCTCTTCTCCTGGACCCGACCTTGGCTTGTTTTACGGACTTTGCTTTTGCTTACCTGTGTTTGACCCCCTGCCTGCGACCCGGATTTACCTTCAGTCTCCTGTGCCTTGACCCTCTGCTTGTGACCAAGTCTTGTCTCCTATCTCCAGTGCCTTGACCCTCAGCCTGTGACCTGGATTGTCTGCTTACCTGTGTTTGACCCTCAGCCTGCTCCGGACTTTTACTGCTGGATCCTGATCAGTCTCTGCTCCAGCTCTACAGGACCTCCACGCAAGCTCTACCCTGCCTGCTGGTAGCTTGTGCCTCTTTGTGCCATCCACCCTCTGTATCACCTCCAGAGGGGCGGAGTGCGCTTAGTCGCAACAGCGAACCGCTCTCGGCATCTCGGCCTCGGTGAGTACCTCTATTCTGATAGTATCTCACACGTACAGAACCAGACTAGGCCCCGATTACTATTTTTTGTACCCCCAAAGGCAGGATGAGGAGTAGGAGGAGTTCGGAACAGGCAGGAGGCAGACTGAGGCGCCCCCAAATCCTCGGCAGTATGAGATGCGCCCCAAAAATTAGAAAGGTGTATCAAACACGTACCCACACAGACTATCCCGCAATTTAATTGTTTTTACCCAAAGGTGTAGATTGAATAGCGGAATAGAAAATATGATATCAAAAGGTGTATGTATCTCACACGTACCGACACAGACTATCCCGCAATTTAATTGTTTTTACTCCAAAGGTGTAGATTGAATAGCGGAATAGAAAATATCATATCAAAAGGTGTATGTATCTCACACGTACCGACACAGACTATCCCGCAATTTAATTGTTTTTACCCAAAGGTGTAGATTAAATAGCGGAATAGAAAATATTATCAAAAAAAAAGGTGTATGTATCTCACACGTACAGAACCAGACTAGGCCCAGATTACTATTTTTTGTACCCCCAAAGGCAGGGTGAGGAGTAGGAGGAGTTCAGAACAGGCAGGAGGCAGACTGAAGCACCCTCAAATCCTCGGCAGTATGAGATGCGCCCCAAAAATTGGAAAGGTGTATCTCACACGTACCGACACAGACTATCCTGCAATTTAATTGTTTTTACCCAAAGGTGTAGATCGAATAGCGGAATATAAAATATGATATCAAAAGGTGTATGTATCTCACACGTACCGACACAGACTATCCCGCAATTTAATTGTTTTTACTCCAAAGGTGTAGATTAAATAGCGGAATAGAAAATATTATCAAAAGGTGTATGTATCTCACACGTACCGACACAGACTATCCCGCAATTTAATTGTTTTTACCCAAAGGTGTAGATTGAATAGCGGAATAGAAAATATGATATCAAAAGGTGTATGTATCTCACACGTACCGACACAGACTATCCCACAATTTAATTGTTTTTACCCCAAAGGTGTAGATTAAATAGCGGAATAGAAAATATAATCAAAAGGTGTATGTATCTCACACGTACAGAACCAGACTAGGCCCCGATTACTATTTTTTGTACCCCCAAAGGCAGGATGAGGAGTAGGAGGAGTTCGGAACAGGCAGGAGGCAGACTGAAGCGCCCTCAAATCCTCGGCAGTATGAGATGCGCCCCAAAAATTGGAAAGGTGTATCAAACACGTACCCACACAGACTATCCTGCAATTTAAATGTTTTTACCCAAAGGTGTAGATTGAATAGCGGAATAGAAAATATGATATCAAAAGTTGTATGTATCTCACACGTACCGACACAGACTATCCCGCAATTTAATTGTTTTTACCCAAAGGTGTAGATTGAATAGCGGAATAGAAAATATGATATCAAAAGGTGTATGTATCTCACACGTACCGACACAGACTATCCCGCAATTTAATTGTTTTTACTCCAAAGGTGTAGATTGAATAGCGGAATAGAAAATATGATATCAAAAGGTGTATGTATCTCACACGTACCGACACAGAATATCCCGCAATTTAATTGTTTTTACCCAAAGGTGTAGATTAAATAGCGGAATAGAAAATATTATAAAAAAAAAAGGTGTATGTATCTCACACGTACAGAACCAGACTAGGCCCAGATTACTATTTTTTGTACCCCCAAAGGCAGGGTGAGGAGTAGGAGGAGTTCAGAACAGGCAGGAGGCAGACTGAAGCACCCTCAAATCCTCGGCAGTATGAGATGCGCCCCAAAAATTGGAAAGGTGTATCTCACACGTACTGACACAGACTATCCTGCAATTTAATTGTTTTTACCCAAAGGTGTAGATTGAATAGCAGAATATAAAATATGATATCAAAAGGTGTATGTATCTCACACGTACCGACACAGACTATCCCGCAATTTAATTGTTTTTACTCCCAAGGTGTAGATTAAATAGCGGAATAGAAAATATTATCAAATGGTGTATGTATCTCACACGTACCGACACAGACTATCCCGCAATTTAATTGTTTTTACCCAAAGGTGTAGATTGAATAGCGGAATAGAAAATATGATATCAAAAGGTGTATGTATCTCACACGTACCGACACAGAATATCCCGCAATTTAATTGTTTTTACCCCAAAGGTGTAGATTAAATAGCGGAATAGAAAATATTATCAAAAGGTGTATGTATCTCACACGTAGAGAACCAGACTAGGCCGCGATTACTATTTTTTGTACCCCCAAAGGCAGGATGAGAAGTAGGAGGAGTTCGGAACAGGCAGGAGGCAGACTGAAGCGCCCTCAAATCCTCGGCAGTATGAGATGCGCCCCAAAAATTGGAAAGGTGTATCAAACACGTACCGACACAGACTATCCCGCAATTTAATTGTTTTTACTCCAAAGGTGTAGATTGAATAGCGGAATAGAAAATATTATATCAAAAGGTATATGTATCTCACACGTACCGACACAGACTATCCCGCAATTTAATTGTTTTTACCCAAAGGTGTAGATTAAATAGCGGAATAGAAAATATTATCAAAAAAAAAGGTGTATGTATCTCACACGTATAGAACCAGACTAGGCCCAGATTACTATTTTTTGTACCCCAAAAGGCAGGGTGAGGAGTAGGAGGAGTTCAGAACAGGCAGGAGGCAGACTGAAGCACCCTCAAATCCTCGGCAGTATGAGATGCGCCCCAAAAATTGGAAAGGTGTATCTCACACGTACCGACACAGACTATCCTGCAATTTAATTGTTTTTACCCAAAGGTGTAGATTGAATAGCGGAATATAAAATATGATATCAAAAGGTGTATGTATCTCACACGTACCGACACAGACTATCCCGCAATTTAATTGTTTTTACTCCAAAGGTGTAGATTAAATAGCGGAATAGAAAATATTATCAAAAGGTGTATGTATCTCACACATACCGACACAGACTATCCCGCAATTTAATTGTTTTTATCCAAAGGTGTAGATTAAATAGCGGAATAGAAAATATGATATCAAAAGGTGTATGTATCTCACACGTACCGACACAGACTATCCCACAATTTAATTGTTTTTACTCCAAAGGTGTAGATTGAATAGCGGAAGAGAAAATATGATATCAAAAGGTGTATGTATCTCGCACGTACCGACACAGACTATCCCGCAATTTAATTGTTTTTACTCCAAAGGTGTAGATTGAATAGTGGAATAGAAAATATGATATCAATAGGTGTATGTATCTCACACGTACCGACACAGACTATCCCGCAATTTAATTGTTTTTACCCAAAGGTGTAGATTAAATAGCGGAATAGAAAATATTATCAAAAAAAGGGTGTATGTATCTCACACGTACAGAACCAGACTAGGCCCAGATTATTATTTTTTGTACCCCCAAAGGCAGGGTGAGGAGTAGGAGGAGTTCAGAACAGGCAGGAGGCAGACTGAAGCACCCTCAAATCCTCGGCAGTATGAGATGCGCCCCAAAAATTGGAAAGGTGTATCTCACACGTACCGACAACAGACTATCCCGCAATTTATTTGTTTTTACCCAAAGGTGTAGATTGAATAGCGGAATAGAAAATATGATATCAAAAGGTGTATGTATCTCACACGTACCGACACAGACTATCCCGCAATTTAATTGTTTTTTCCCAAAGGTGTAGATTGAATAGCGGAATAGAAAATATGATATCAAAAGGTGTATGTATCTCACACGTACCGACACAGACTATCCCGCAATTTAATTGTTTTTACCCCAAAGGTGTAGATTAAATAGCGGAATAGAAAATATTATCAAAAGGTGTATGTATCTCACACGTACAGAACCAGACTAGGCCCCGATTACTATTTTTTGTACCCCCCAAAGGCAGGATGAGGAGTAGGAGGAGTTCGGAACAGGCAGGAGGCAGACTGAAGCACCCTCAAATCCTCGGCAGTATGAGATGCGCCCCAAAAATTGGAAAGGTGTATCTCACACGTACCAACACAGACTATCCCGCAATTTAATTGTTTTTACCCAAAGGTGTAGATTGAATAGCGGAATAGAAAATATGATATCAAAAGGTGTATGTATCTCACACGTACCGACACAGACTATCCCGCAATTTAATTGTTTTTACTCCAAAGGTGTAGATTGAATAGCGGAATAGAAAATATGATATCAAAAGGTGTATGTATCTCACACGTACCGACACTATCCCGCAATTTAATTGTTTTTACCTAAAGGTGTAGATTGAATAGCGGAATAGAAAATATGATATCAAAAGGTGTATGTATCTCACACGTACCGACACAGACTATCCCGCAATTTAATTGTTTTTACTCCAAAGGTGTAGATTAAATAGCGGAATAGAAAATATTATCAAAAGGTGTATGTATCTCACACGTAGAGAACCAGACTAGGCCGCAATTACTATTTTTTGTACCCCCAAAGGCAGGATGAGGATCAGGAGGAGTTCGGAACAGGCAGGAGGCACACTGAAGCACCCTCAAATCCTCGGCAGTATGAGCTGCGCCCCAAAAATTGGAAAGGTGTGACTCACACGTACCGACACAGACTATCCCGCAATTTAATTGTTTTTACCCAAAGGTGTAGATTGAATAGCGGAATAGAAAATATGATATCAAAAGGTGTATGTAGCTCACACGTAGAGACCCAGACTAGGCCCAAATTACTATTTTTTGTACCCCCCAAAGGCAGGATGAGGAGTAGGAGGAGTTTGGAACAGGCAGGAGGCACACTGAAGCACCCTCAAATCCTCGGCAGTATGAGATGCGCCCCAAAAATTGGAAAGGTGTATCTCACACGTACCGACACAGACTATCCCGCAATTTAATTGTTTTTACCCAAAGGTGTAGATTGAATAGCGGAATAGAAAATATGATATCAAAAGGTGTATGTATCTCACACGTACCGACACAGACTATCCCGCAATTTAATTGTTTTTTCCCAAAGGTGTAGATTGAATAGCGGAATAGAAAATATGATATCAAAAGGTGTATGTATCTCACACGTACCGACACAGACTATCCCGCAATTTAATTGTTTTTACCCCAAAGGTGTAGATTAAATAGCGGAATAGAAAATATTATCAAAAGGTGTATGTATCTCACACGTACAGAACCAGACTAGGCCCCGATTACTATTTTTTGTACCCCCCAAAGGCAGGATGAGGAGTAGGAGGAGTTCGGAACAGGCAGGAGGCAGACTGAAGCACCCTCAAATCCTCGGCAGTATGAGATGCGCCCCAAAAATTGGAAAGGTGTATCTCACACGTACCAACACAGACTATCCCGCAATTTAATTGTTTTTACCCAAAGGTGTAGATTGAATAGCGGAATAGAAAATATGATATCAAAAGGTGTATGTATCTCACACGTACCGACACAGACTATCCCGCAATTTAATTGTTTTTACTCCAAAGGTGTAGATTGAATAGCGGAATAGAAAATATGATATCAAAAGGTGTATGTATCTCACACGTACCGACACTATCCCGCAATTTAATTGTTTTTACCTAAAGGTGTAGATTGAATAGCGGAATAGAAAATATGATATCAAAAGGTGTATGTATCTCACACGTACCGACACAGACTATCCCGCAATTTAATTGTTTTTACTCCAAAGGTGTAGATTAAATAGCGGAATAGAAAATATTATCAAAAGGTGTATGTATCTCACACGTAGAGAACCAGACTAGGCCGCAATTACTATTTTTTGTACCCCCAAAGGCAGGATGAGGATCAGGAGGAGTTCGGAACAGGCAGGAGGCACACTGAAGCACCCTCAAATCCTCGGCAGTATGAGCTGCGCCCCAAAAATTGGAAAGGTGTGACTCACACGTACCGACACAGACTATCCCGCAATTTAATTGTTTTTACCCAAAGGTGTAGATTGAATAGCGGAATAGAAAATATGATATCAAAAGGTGTATGTAGCTCACACGTAGAGACCCAGACTAGGCCCAAATTACTATTTTTTGTACCCCCCAAAGGCAGGATGAGGAGTAGGAGGAGTTTGGAACAGGCAGGAGGCACACTGAAGCACCCTCAAATCCTCGGCAGTATGAGATGCGCCCCAAAAATTGGAAAGGTGTATCTCACACGTACCGACACAGACTATCCCGCAATTTAATTGTTTTTACCCAAAGGTGTAGATTGAATAGCGGAATAGAAAATATGATATCAAAAGGTGTATGTATCTCACACGTAGAGACACAGACTTGGCCCAAATTACTATTTTTTGTACCCCAAAGGCAGGATGAGGAGTAGGAGGAGTTCAGTACAGGCAGGAGGCACACTGAAGCACACTCAAATCCTCGGCAGTATGAGATGCACCCCAAAAATTGGAAAGGTGTATCTCACACGTACCGATACAGACTATCCCGCAATTTAATTGTTTTTACCCAAAGGCGTAGATTGAATAGCGGAATAGAAAATATGATATCAAAAGGTGTATGTATCTCACACGTCCCGACTCAGACTAGGCCCAAATTACAATTTTTTTACCCCCAAAGGCAGGATGAGGAGTAGGAGGAGTTCGGAACAGGCAGGAGGCACACTGAAGCACCCTCAAATCCTCGGCAGTATGAGATGCGCCCCAAAAATTGGAAAGGTGTATCTCACACGTACCGATACAGACTATCCTGCAATTTAATTGTTTTTACCCAAAGGTGTAGATTGAATAGCGGAATAGAAAATATGATATATAATTGGTGATTTATCAATAGCACATGTGAACAGCAGTGTCTTATATCAGTCAGCTCTGCTGCAGGCTATGGAGGGAAAAAAAAAAAAGAAAATTCCCCCTTTTAAGTTTGTAATTTTTAACTAGATTAGTACAGACTATGCCACAATTTAATTTTTTTAACCCCCCCCCCCCACACAGCAAAATCGATTGTAGCACACTGACCCTAAATATCTCCAGCCTCGACCTAAAATGCCTATATTTCGCCCTGCCTGCAGCACTCTGACCTGTCCCTCAATTCTTTTCGGACACAATATGATGTTTTGCCTGTCTGTACCTAATCAGCAGCCAGCACATATGATGTGTGCTCTGTCCCTGTACTACAGCATAATGACGCAGCGGCGCTCGGTGTCGAACTTATAAATACTTGGTCACATGCTTCAGATGGCCAATCACAGCTACTAATACATTTGTATGCATGGCTGGGATGGCTTAAGGCACACCAGTTAAACGCTTGTTGATTGGCTGTTGAAAGCCCGCCATTAAAAGCGCGCCAATACATACAAACCCAGAAATAAAATGACTGAACACTGATTTTTACCCATACATACAGTAAAGTTTTCGGGTCCGTGTTCGGGTAACAAAAATCCAATTATTCGGTACGAACACAAATAATACAGTCCGTGTTCGCTCAACACTACTTGTAATGTTATATTTATATTTTATATTTGCTATGTATGTGAAGAGATTTAATAATAAAAAATATTTAAATTATTAACAGAAAAACAATGTATATAAATATGTGCATTTCTGTATAAATGCTCCCCATATTATGTCCCCCATAGCCTCTGCCTCTGTGTTCATTAAAGAATGAGACAGCTTTTTCTAGTTTTGCTTTTAAATTTTATGAATGATGGCAATCATTCTGAGGATTTTGCTTTCTTTGGTCCATTATAAGTCCTTTCAATGTACAGAACCTTCATCAGCAGACTTATGCCTGTCAAATATACCAGTGCCTGCTGTACTGTCTAACTAAAGAAAAAATATTTGATAATTTTGTGAATTTTTGTATAAAACATCTGTAACCAAGTGCCTGGCTAAGCAGAAGGAGCAGTTGGTTGATTTACTAAAACTGGAAAGTGTAAAATCTAGTGCAGCTCTGCAAAGAAATAAGTCAGCTTCCAGGTTTTTTTTGTCAAAGTTGAATTGAATAAGCTGAAATTAGAAGTCGATTGGCTACCATGCACAGCTGCGTCAAATTGTGCACTCTCCAGTTTTAGTAAATCAACCCCTTTTGTTGCAGCTGCTCTGTGTGCTCTCATCAGGCTGCCATGCCAAAAATGATAACACTGTTGTTTCACCTTCAGTCAGCAGAGGGAGCTAACAGATAGAAGGAATTCAAGAGACTTTGGCGCAGGCCGAATTGAACTGTGGGAGATGTAGTTTGGAAAAATGATCCTGATATGAAAATAAATGAAGGGATGAACTACAATACTCTTAAGAGGAGGGTAGAGTGAGCATTTTCCCAGGTTGAGGTGTGAAGACCTTCCTCTTGCTGTGAGGGGACTGGAGGGTGTGCATGCCTGATCCATTGTGTACACCTGCTAGCCACAACCAGGTACAAATCAAGCCAGAAGAAGTGGTAAGCAAGTAGAGCTATTTTAACTGCATATTACAGGTTATGGTAGCAGGTATATATGAAAAAAATGTATAGGCAACAGAGACTTTAGGATTGCTTTTAGATCACTGCAGAGGCAGTGGGAGCCATGTATGTGCTCATTGACACACAGGGCACAGGAAGGAATTCTTCTATTGGTTATTGGGGAATATAATTTTTCCTGGTTCAGAATTCATAAATGATTTAGTGAAGAAATCCTGAGGAGTAATGGCCGCTCACAATTCATATTTTTAAACTCTTCTACATAACTGCTAAAGAAACACTATAAATGGGAAACTGCATTAGGGTTCAGTGTACAGTATAGATACAAATAGTTCTAAGAAGAGTTTTCCCTTAATTCATTCATGCTATAAGAAGTTTTAAATACAATGCACATCTTTCTGTGTTCATCACTTCAAGATGAGTCATAAAGTGGGTTATTAAATCTTAAGTAAAGAAACATGAGATTCTGTTAGACTTGCATGTTTATTGCTCTATTTGCACTTTGTGAACTTTAGTTACTTCTAAGTATAAAAGCTATAAAGCATCTCTGTGAAATAAATAGTAAAATTTCACAAGTCTACACTTTGTTCTGCTGCTACAGACACTAAATAAATACTCACTGTATTCAGGAGTTCGTAAAATTGATTTGTTGGTATACGAATAAACAGTTCCTTTACTTTCCCCAAAACCGCAGGGGCTGTACATAGTTATGGTGTTTTTATTAAACAGATTTAGAAGCATGTATTTGTTTTTTTTTATGTAGCTGATGGTAGCTAATGCAAACACATTCATACCGTGTTTCCCATGTTTCTACCTGAAAATAAATCTACAGTGTTTCCCTGAAAACAAGACTGGGTCTTATATTAAAATAGAACTATAGGGAAAACAGTTTTTTGTATTTCGAATTGAGTACGGGAGGGTTATAACCCCTATCAGATTTTTTTTCACCATCTTTGCCCATTGCAGAGATTTCCCTTTACTTCCTATCCCATAGCCAAACAGGAAGTGATTGGAAATCCCTCTAAATCAAGGGAATTCCTTGGGGACCCCCAGGTCACCAGAACTAGGGAAAGATTTACCCTGTATTACTTTTCTAGTGACAACCCAAATTTGGGGTAATTTCTTTTACTTTCACTTTCAATGGTAATTGTAAACAGGACAAATAGAGAGAGTGAATCTCCCTAATGGGGACATAGATGGCAATGTAAACTGGAAGGTGTTGTAATCCCTCTCTGCTCTATCCAAAACTAAAGTTCTGCCTTTAGTTATACTTTAATTTTGGCTACAAAAAACACACTAGAGCTTATTTTCAGGGCGTATCTTATTTATTTACCGTATGTACAGTGACAATCTTAAAGCCTTTAAAGCATGATGTACAGCATTGTGCTTGTGCTGTGTCATTTACCCCTCTCTATATTCTAAAAAACCTCAAATAAAATAATAAAATGTTTTTAAAAAAGTTCCTGTGTCCCGTCTTTTCTCCTCCTGTCAGTTCAGGAGTCAGCATTATGACATTCTGTAATCCCCAAAATAAACGTTACTTAAAGTCCATGTAAAAACATGTAATACATTTTGTAAAAAGATTATATAATGTGCATTGTGTCTCCTTTTGTAAAATGAATATGGAAAATACCTTATTTACAGTACCACTGGGTGCTCAAGTGACCTGCCAGAGCTGTTCTTCCCCCGCTCCAAATACTGCAGAGGGAAGGGCTGAGATCCTCACTGATGTTAGCCCCACTCCAAACACTGCAAAGGGTGGGGCCGCTGGCATCATCCAGAAGGAGGGGAGAAGAGCACTGGTAGGTCACGTGAGCATCAAGCGGCGCTGTAAATAAGGTATTTTCTGCAATAAAGTTACAAAGGGAGACACACTGCACATTATATAATCTTTTTACTAACTGGATTACATGTTTTTATTGGGACTTTAACTAGGGCTTATTTTCGGGGTAGGGTTTATATTGCAGCCATTACTGAAAATCACGGTAGGTCTTGTTTTAGGGGTAGGGCTTATTTTCGGGGAAGCACGTAATCTATCTATCTATCTATCTATCTATCTATCTATCTATCTATCTATCTATCTATCTATCTATCTATCTATCTATCTATCTATCTATCTATCTATCTATCTATCTATCTATCTATCTATCTATCTATCTATCTATCTATCTATCTATCTATCTATCTATCTATCTATCTATCTATCTATCTATCTATCTATCTATCTATCTATCTATCTATCTATCTATCTATCTATCTATCTATCTATCTATCTATCTATCTATCTATCTATCTATCTATCTATCTATCTATCTATCTATCTATCTATCTATCTATCTATCTATCTATCTATCTATCTATCTATCTATCTATCTATCTATCTATCTATCTATCTATCTATCTATCTATCTATCTATCTATCTATCTATCTATCTATCTATCTATCTATCTATCTATCTATCTATCTATCTATCTATCTATCTATCTATCTATCTATCTATCTATCTATCTATCTATCTATCTATCTATCTATCTATCTATCTATCTATCTATCTATCTATCTATCTATCTATCTATCTATCTATCTATCTATCTATCTATCTATCTATCTATCTATCTATCTATCTATCTATCTATCTATCTATCTATCTATCTATCTATCTATCTATCTATCTATCTATCTATCTATCTATCTATCTATCTATCTATCTATCCTCCTAGCAATTTATTTTATTTTTTTGCAATTTTCCTTAATGTTTTGAAATTTGAGTAGGTCTACATTAAAAAAAGGTTTATATCAATGAAAAAAAGGCGCTGGCAATGGTATGGGTTAATGGGAATGAATGGGTTAATGGGAATAATTCATTAAGGCTAAAGAGGTGTTTGGAAGTCTGAATGGTTTTAAATGTGTTCTGGTAGTTATGTTAGTGTTCTTTATCCAATTTAAAGTGCAACCAGTGTGTAACTCAAATAAAATTATGATAATACCATTAAATGAACATTTTTGGTAAAATTCAAATAATTTAAAATATTTGGACACAAACAGTGTGCATGATAGGTGACTTGTTGTGAAAACAAATAATATATGAGTGACACTGGTGGTGGTGCTGTGAAATAATAATAATAATGCTATTAACCACATGCCGCCCGCCCGCCGTCATATTACGGCGGAGCTGTGCGACCATTATCCTGGGCCGCCGTCATATGAGGGCGGCACTTTAAGCAGGGCAGGCGCGCGATCGCGTGCGCGCCGCCCTGCACTACCGGTGTCGGGGTGTCCCCGGGACACCCCCCGTCACCGGCAGGGGGGAAACAGCCAATGGGCGTGGCTGTTTCCCACGTGATCGGCTGTGTTCCAATGACACAGCCGATCACAATGGAGGCGCCCACAAGATGACCGCGCAGCGCGGTCATGTCGGTGGCACTGTGTTCCGTAGGAACACAGCTGTCACCGGCTGTAGTAAACAGTCACTGACAGTGACTGTTTACTATGTGATCGGCTGTGAATCCATTCACAGCCGATCACAAAATGTAAACACAGAGCAGTAACTGACTGTTACTAGCTCTTCTCCCCTCATACAGTTTCCAGTGTGAGGAGAGCAGAGCTAGAAATAGTGAGTTACTGCTCTGTGTACCTGTCAAAAGTAAAATCACAGAAATAAATGTCCCCACACAGTCCTCAGCCCCCCCCCCCCCCAATTGCACCTGTCACCCAACAGTCACCTCATCAGTGCCCAGAAGTTGACACCCATAACGTTCACATGTGAGCGTAGCGATCGCAGGCAGAATCACCGCGATTCTGCCCGCGATCCGGAAATCATTGCAAATCACGGGACGCCTGTGCGTTGCCCGTGATTTTCAATAGCACCCCAAACGCTGTGCGATATTGCCGCCATTTCCGCCTGCCGAATCGCGGTAACATCGCGCAAACATCGCATGATGCCCAAAAAAGGTACAAGAGTTTCTTTGGGGCGTCATGCGTTGTTTGCGTGATGTTACCGCGATTCGGCAGGCGGAAATCGCAGCAACATCGCACAGCGTTTGGGGTGCTATTGCAAATCAGGGGCAACGCACAGGCGTCCCGCGATTTGCAATGATTTCTGGATCGCGGGCAGAATCGCAGTGATTCTGCCCGTGATCGCTACGCTCACATGTGAACGTAGCCTAAAGTTCACCGGTCACCAGAGACTGCCATCAGTACCACCGTGCACCATCGCCTGTCACCTGTCACCCATCAGTGACCATCGCCCGTCACCTGTCACCTCATCAATCACCGTCACCTGTCACCCCATCAGTCATCGTCACCTGTCACCTCATCAGTCATCGTCATCTGTCACCCTATCAATCATCGTCACTTGTCACCCCATCAGTGATCGTCACTTGTCACCCCATCAATCATTGTCACTTGTCACCTCATCAATCATCGTCATCTGTCACCTCATCAATCATCGTCACCTGTCACCCCATCAGTCATTGTCACCTGTCACCCCATCAGTCATTGTCACCTGTCACCCCATCAGTCATCTTCACCTGTCACCCCATCAGTCATCGTCACCTGTCACCCCATCAGTCATTGTCACCTGTCACCCCATCAGTCATCGTCACCTGTCACCCCATCAGTCATCGTCACCTGTCACCCCATCAGTCACCTGTCACCCCATCAGTCATTGTTACCTGTTTGCCATATACATGCAACCACTTACCGACCGCCTAACGACTATATGCGTTGGCCATTAAAAGCTAACTACTGGGGTTATGGCAGCAGATAGCTGCCATAACCCCATAATTTTTTTAAACGGCGGGCGGTCGGCTTTCAGATAAGGGTGGTCCCAGTGGCGGATTTGCCGCGGAATTACCCTTACGGTGCAGGGGAAGAGGTGCCGCCGCGTCCCAGACGTTTTCCCAGCTTACCGGACCCGCCGGCAGCGGGGAAAACTATCCGGTCCCGGATCCTCAGAGACATGAAGTCGAGTGAGGGCAAAATGGCCCTCACTTGACTCTATGGTCTTGGAGGAACGGAGCTACGTCAAAAGTCGTTGCCTAGCAACCGATTTAAAGGGCCGTTTTTTTTTTTTTTTCTTTCCTTTTTCAACAATTTTTTTTTTTCTTTTTTAGTGTAGTTGTGAGGTGTGAAGTCTTTTTGACCCCAGATCTCACAATAAAGAGGACCTGTCATGCCTATTTCTATTACAAGGGATGTTTACATTCCTTGTAATAGGAATAAAAATGATCAAAATTTTTTTTTTTAAACTGCGTAAAAATAAAAAAATAATAAATAAAATAAAATAAATAGGAAAAAAAAAAATTAAAGCGCCCTGTCCCCGTTAGCTCGCGCGCAGAAGCAAACGCATACGCAAGTCCCGCCCACATATGTAAACGGTGTTCAAACCATACATGTGTGGTATCTGCGCAATCGTTAGAGTGAGAGCAATAATTTGAGCCCTAGACCTCCTCTGTATCTCTAAGCTGGTAACCTGCAGAAATTTTTAAAATGTTGCCTATGGGGATTTTTAAGTACCAATGTTTGGCGCCATTCTGTGAGCATGCGCTATTTTGAAGCATGACATGTTGGGTATCTAATTACTCAGCGTAACATTATCTTTCACATTATGGAAAAAAATTGGGCTAAATTTACTGTTTTCTTATTTTTTAGTTAAAAAAAGTGATTTTTTTTTCAAAAAAATTGCATTTGGAAGACTGCTGCGCAAATATGGTGTGATAAAAAATATTGCAACGATCTCCATTTTATTCTCTAGGGTCTCTGCTAAAAAAAAATATATAATGTTTGGGGGTTCTAAGTAGTTTTCTAGCAAAAAAAAATATTTTAGCTTGTAAACACCAAGTGTCAAAAATAGGCCCAGTCTTAAAGTGGATAAATGGACAACTTTGTGAAAAGGGCTACTTGGATGTTAGGCGTCTGTATGTGGCTAGGCTGTGTAAAAGTGTTACACTTGTGGTATTGCCATACTCAGGAGGAATAGCAGAATGTATTTTGGGGTGCAATTTTTGCTTTGTACATGCTATGTGTTAGAAATATTGCATAAATGGACAGCTTTGTGTAAAAAAAAAATGTGTTTTCATTTTCTTTCCACAGTTTCCAAAAACTTGTGGAAAAAATTGACAAGTTCAAAAGACTCATTATGCCTCAAAAATTATACGTTGGGGTGTTTGCTTTCCAAAATGGGGTCATTTTATGGGGGTTTCCATTGTCCTGGTGCTCCAGGGCCTTCAAAAGTGCGATAGGTTGTCAGGAAATTATATGTGTAATTTGTGCTCCTAGAATGCCGGACGGTGCTACTTGGATGTTAGGCCTCTGTATGTGGCCAGGCTGTGAAAAAGTCTCACACATGTGGTATTGCCATACTCAGGAGGAGTAGTAGAATGTGTTTTGGGGTGTAGTTGCAAGTATACATATGCTGTGTGAGAGAAATAACCTGTTAATACGTCAATTTGTAAAAAAAAAAAAATCTTCATTTTGCAAAGAGTTGTGGGAAAAAATTACAACTTCAAAAAACTCACCATTCCCCTTATTAAATACATTGGAATGTCTACTTTCCAAAAAGGGGTCATTTGGGGGGTATTTGTACTTTCCTGACTTGTTAGTGTCTCAAGAAATGAGATAGGCCTTCAGTACATCAGGTGCGATCAAGTGTGATCAATTTTCAATGAATAGCACCATAGCTTGTGGACTCTATAACTTTCACAAAGACCAAATAATATACACTTATTTGGGTTATTTTTACCAAAGATAAGTAGCAGTATAAATTTTGGCCAAAATTTGTGAAGAAAAATTACTCATTTGCTAAATTTTATGACAGAAACAAAGAAAAATGAGTTTTTTCACAATATTTTCAGTCTTTTTTTATTTATAGCACAAAAAATAAAAAACCCAGTAGTGATTAAATACCATCAAAAGAAAGCTCTATTTGTGTGAAAAAAAAGGACACAAATTTTTTATGGGTACAGTGTTGCATGAGTAATTGTCATTCAAAGTGTGAGAGCGCTTAAAATCAGTCTGGGTAGGAAGGGGGGGAAAGTGCATTGTAGGCAAGTGGTTAATAAAAATTCATAAAATATTTATAAAACATATGCAATAAAAAGAGATATCCACAGTGTTAATTGTGCAACAAGTGAGAATAGTCCGTGAAAATAAATGAGTTCTTCAAGGTGATGTTGTGCTCCAAATGTGCTCTTGATAAAATAAGCAATCTCTGCCTCTTACCAGATGGCTTTAGGTCGCCAGGACCTAAATCACTTTTGATCCCTTTATAGGATGGATCAGTCCTACACCGAACTCCTTCACACCTCTTTCTGGATCTCGCTCAGGTGTATATAGGAAAAATAGTGGGGAAGCCAAATATAGTATAATACCGTTTTTTATTTTTTAAAATAAATGTAAAAATAAGAAATGGCTGCTTACAAGAAGTAGTGCCTTTCCTGGCACTAGGTGAAACCGCTGTTTGTATGTAAAAGGGTCTGTTTCTGGTGCTCTGTTTATTTGTCCAGAGACTCCTCTACAGCCCTGGTAGCGTGGTAGCAGCTGCGGCATGCGCTTCAAGCAGGAAGGATATGACGTCGCTGGATCTCTGTGTTTCCGGGTATCAGTAAGGACCACAATGCATTTCGCGTCTCAATCTCGCGTCATCAGGTATGAATTTCAATACAAGGACATTTAACTGTCCATGGATCAAGCGCTATCCTCACCCAAGCTGATTCTTAAATTGGCTTTGTGTCAAAGTGCCGGCATCTTAAATAGGTGCTCGAGCTGCACTGCGCTTTGTAAATGGTTCTGCAGTCTTCTATCTCACAGGACCTGTGATGTGCCCAGAAGGCTGCGGGAGAAGAAGCAGTGTCAGATGTGTGTGTGGGGGGGGGGGGGATGCAAACAAGAGACTCTTCTCCTTTTGGGTAAAAGTCCGCTTTGAGTATTGGACAGTCTAAGTCTCTAAGACCATGAGGCAAATCTCTTTGGCATTTGGTTACCTTGCACCACTGCACAGCTATTGATACCTGGTGCAATCTCAGGAACACTGCAAAACACCACTGGTCAGGTGCAAGGCTTTGCCAATTAGGGCACAGAGCACTGTCAGAGCCCTGATTGAACAAAGTGATGATTACTTTGTCCAATCACGGCTCAGTGCTCATAGTCCCAAACAGTGGCGCTGATAGGGGGGCACCACCAGTCCTCGTATGTGTCTCCCTGCAGCAGCTGAAAGGCAGGTTTTACCCCTCTCCCTCCAGCCTGCTTCCAGCTGCTGCAGGGAGAGACAAATAGGGCATCCTTTCTGTAATTGCACCCCGCTGCACCTATCATCCTCCCTGCCCTACTCACATCAGATTTCGATACCCACATCCCTGCTGTGTGCCCCCCCTCAGCTCTGCCGACTTCCTTCTTGTGACGGCTGCTGCGGGCACACAGGGGTGGGGGGTGTTCAGGATATAGAGTGGGGGAAGGGTCGATAAATACTAGCCCTTTCCTTTTCTGAATGAACTCAGTGAATGATCGGTACTGTGTTCATTCATATCTGAAGCATAGTAAACTGTGTTCACTCAGAACTTTATTTATTAACTCAATACAATTTTATCTTTTAGATTTAACAGGAATTATGTAAGCGTGGGTCCGCCAATAATGATTTTAGTGTTTGTTTAGTGAAAATATTGTTTTGATATTTTCCGGGGGGTGGAAGCTTTTGCAGTGTGTTGTTGGGTTGGAGTGGAGATAGATAGAGCAGGGCTCAGTTTGGTTTTCTACTAGCGAGTTAGTGTGTTCACTTATTGTGACTGGGTGAAGAGTGTTAGTGTAGTTTTAGTATAGTGGGAGTATAGTGTGTCAGTATAGTGTATCAGTATAGTGTAGTGCGTTAGTGTAGTCATTGTTTAACAGTTTAACACAGTATTACATAACATTTAATGCTGTATACAGTGCTGTAACCCCCCCCCCTTTCTTTTTTTTGGTTGCTGCGTGGGTTATTTTTTGTTTTTTGTGGGGGGGGTTCTTTTTTTTTATCCCCTTCCTGCCCTCTTTTTTTTATTGTCACCCTGTAGTTTTACGCTGGTGTCCGTCCCCCCCCCCTTTTTTTTATAGTGTTTATATTTCTGTCATCATCAGTCCCCAATTTAAAGTGCACCAAACACCACTTTTTTTTCAATAAAGTGCATCCAATCACACATTTCCCAGTTTCTAATAAATTTGGGTAATAACCCCTCCCCCCTTCCTCCCCATCATGTCTGGGAGGCCAAAAAGTAGATGTTCCTAATGCCACTATGAGGGGCCAGAAGCATCTGTGTCCAAAGGCAAAGGTGGACATGGTTCATTCTCAGGCAGGGTACCATTTCCTCTGTTTAGTGATGTTGCCCGTGCTATCCAGCCACGGCATTTAGAGGAGGTGGTGGACTGGCTTACTAAACCATCCTCACCCTCTATGACCCAAGATTACACTAGTGCGCAGTACAATGCAGCTGCCAGAGTGGCTTAGCCTGTCTCGTCCACAGCTAATCCTGTCTTAGCCCCGCATCATGAATGGAGTCAGCTGAATTATTTGAACACAGCATCAGCAAGCCACTTGCTTCTTGGGAATGCACACACATTACTTGATTCTGATGTTGGTTCTGAGGTAGAGGAAGAGAGGAACATGAGAACATGAGAGGGGAGAACACTGATAAACAACAAATTGGCAGTCATGTTCCCCCAGCCACCACGTATTGCCAAGATGGCTCCAGTGATGATGAGGATGAAGGGGATGATAATGATGATGAGGTCACTGATGCGACTTGGATGCGGGATAGAGCAGAGGAGAAAAGTGAGGGGGAGAAACAAGCCCAATGAGGCAGAATGTTCTCCAGAGACAGCCATCATGGAAAAGTAGGGGGAAGCCACCCTATTCTATCAGTTTGTGGAGCTTGTTTTTCCCGGCCTTCTTCCCACAGCTCAGCTATGTGTGCCTTTTTAAACAAATGTGCAGCTGATCGCACTGTTGCAATTTGCTGTCTCTCCCGCAGGCAGATCATGCATTGGGAAAAAACAGGCATTTGGATACCACTCTTTGACAAGGCCTTTAACCTCCCACCACGCAGCCTGTTGGTAAGAGCACCTAAAAGCCATATACAAGAAACAATTTTTCTCCTCCTCACTTTTCATGTCTACCCCCGTTATATCTCATGCTCTCAGCAGCCTCCACTGACAGGGATGATGGTATAGCAAAGGTCGTCACAGGTTCTTGCAACACCTCTGCCAGCAGCACACCACCAGCTGCAGAGTATAGCAGGCAAATTTCTCAGCCACAGCTGCTGCATCAAACAAAAAATACACTCCCTGACACCCTCATGCCCAGCGTCTAAGTTCCAGCTTGTCCAAATTGCTGGCTTTACAGTCTGGTGGATTCTACTCTCTTCCGTCAATTTATAGAATGTGCTGTACCACAATGGCAGGTTCCCAGTCACTATTTATTTGCACGTAAGGCCATTCCAGCTCTGTACCATCATGTGGAAGGCAATGTTTAGGCATTGTTGGGCAAGGCAGTCAGCCGCAAGGTCCACATTACTACTGACACGTGGTCCAACAAGCATGGTCAGGGACGAAATATTTTGTTCACAACACACTAGGTGACTCTGCTTTCAACTAGGAAGGATGCAGGATATGTTTTAGTGCTGGAGCTTGTTTTGCCACCATTTCTCCATACAGCTGGTGGTGATAATGCAAGATTTGTCAGCTCTCTCCCCTCCTCCTCCTCAGTGCCCTCCTCTGCTGAGTTGTCCTATGAACCACCATTACCCCCTAAGCATTCAAGGGGCAATTAAATGAGTCAGGCTAAAAGATGGCATGCAGTGCTTCAGCTGGTCTGTCTAGGGGACAGGATCCACACCAGAGCATAGATCCTTTCATCTCTGCAGGGGTAGGCCCAGAGGTGGTTCACACCACAGAAGCTTGAACCAGGAATGGTGGTGTGTGATAATGGCACTAACCTTCGGTCCGTCATTCGACAGGGGAAATTGACACATGTGCCATGCCTGGCACATGTCCTAAATTTAGTGGTGCAGCGTTTCTTAAAAAGGTACCCAGGTTTGCAAGCAGGCCATAAGAGTCTGTAGCGATTTCAGGTGGTCATACACAGCCAGTTTTCGGTTGGCTGAAATTCAGTGGAAATTCCACCTGCCCGTAAACCACCTGATTTCTGACATGCCCACCTGGTGGAACTCAACTTTGGCAATGATGCAGTGGCTGAATAAGCAGAGGGCCATCAATGAGTACCTGTGTGAGTATGGCACAACGATAGCCACAGGGAAGCTCTGTTTTTTTGTTTCCCTATGTTCTCTGTCTTCAAAAGACACACCTCACAAGATACTAGGTATGGGCTCTGAGGAGGTTCTGGAAATACCAGGGATTTAAACCCTCTATGAACGCCTAGCAAATACGCTCAGTGGAAAAAAGGATTGCCTTTAACTCCCACACACTGAACGTATGTGTTTCAGTCTGGGCTGCAGATCAGTAGCTGGTAACTGTAGCTGCAGAGTGAGTTTTTCAGTGTTTTTGCAGAACCTTTTTCAGCGTTTCTTGCCATGTTTTAGCTGTAGCATTTTTTAGCTTTTTTTTAGCAAAACTATACTCCCATAAAAGCTTATGGCTCAAAAACACTGATAAATGCAGAATAGCCACGTTTTTCAACATTGTTTTAGCATGTTTCAGTGTTTTTCAGCTCTTATCAGAGTTACAGCTGAAAAGCGTCTCTTAAAACCCACTAGTTCTGGGTTTTTTTTCCAGCCAGAAAACGCCCCTGCCAAAAACTGCTGATAACTGCCTATGTGTGCATGGACACATAGGATAACATGCTGAGGAGTGTACTGGCTGTAGAGAAAACTTAAGAAGCCAAAAGCAGCAGCTGTAAAAACGTCCAGTGTGCCTGAGGCATAATTGTTCTTTCTGTAATTAGATGCAGGGTTTCTCCATATTACTTACTGAACACCTCCCTTTGATTGTCTCAGGGTGATTTTAGGTTACTGGGGAAGCTACATTGTTATCTATTGCCATATAGATTATATTCCCATACAGTAGTATTAGTACCTGTATACATTCCTCCTCTGGGATAATGTTAATTTATTTAATTCTGAACTATCTTTTGTTACAGAAGTGACTAGCACCCCCAACAAACTCATTCAATTTGAATGTATTCAAAAGTTACACTAAACCCTGGCAAGGATGTATATCATGTATTTGCTTTCTACTGCTACATGCCAAAGATGTGCTATGTCCCAACCAGATACAGCCTACCTATTCTGGATGTATGTCTATATCAGGTTTTGATTTTTTTTTATACTAAAAAAAAAATCCTCTTGAATTGAAAGGGCACAGTTCCTCGCAAAACTGCCGAGCTGGAAGGGTTTATTAACAATCACGTACCTAAATTCTGCTATATCTACATTAATAGAGCAGGTCCCACAAAAATTATATAAGATCTGGCAACCCTGGTTAAATATGCTTTGCAATCTGGTTTGTCAGGCACATTTTAAAAAGGGGCCTTCCTCCAATATAGTAATACACCAAGTAGTTTAGTTTCAGATTCTTCCTACTGTATGTGTAGGGTGGAGATTCAGGCGGGACACTTTGGTCCAGGGTGCCTCCATGGTATTCTTGATTCCGCATCTCTTCATGTTAGGGTTATTCACAAAAGATGCAGTGAGACTGCGCTAGGCAGTTATTCCTGCACAAACCCATCACATGACAAGGCAAAATGGCGAGTGTGTGTCTGGTTCACACCACTGTGTTGTGGTGATTTCCATGCAAAAAGTACTGCAAAAAGTATTGCATGCAGCTCAGTGTGGCACAGCGTGAGGCACCACCTTGCACCACGCAGAAGCCAAGTGAATTTTATGAAATATCTGTGTGATATTTCAATAAAGTTTCGTAAGAATAGAGGAACAGTGCGATACAATGCGGTGATCCCAATGGACCCCATTGTACACCAGCCGCTACGTAATAAAGCAGCAGCTGGTATGAATGGACTCTTAATCTTGTTCCAGGAGGATGAGCTTTTATGTGTGTGAGTTTGTGGGTGCATACTTTTGTTCAGCATAACTGCATTTGTATGATCCTTAATTGTTTCCTCTTTTGTTATACTAGGATGTTATAATAATATAAAATGAAAAAAATAACCACCTAGATTAGGCTTAGGCAGGTTATAGAAAAACCTTACAGCCCGACAACTAGCTTATGTGTGGAGCTCAAAGCCATATAGTTGCAAAAGTTACAAAGAAGCCAACAGGTTTTGGAAGTATAAACTTGCCCCTTTTGTGAACTGAATAAATGAGCTATACCAGGATAGTAGTTTTTAAACAAGGTGATACTGAACATTTGGCTGGGAAGCTTGTGGTGTGGACCTGAGTACTGAAGCTAAAGTTAGTTTGCTTGTGCCAAAATAACAATTAATGACTTACCCTTACAGTAAGCCCCCACTCCATCGTGGTTCAGTTTTTGCGGTCCCGGTATATTGTGTTTTTTTCTGTAATGTTATTTTTTGACTATATAAATCATTGAAAATTAAATATTTATGTGTTTTCCATAGCTCTTGCTCTGTCTCTCAGTATCTTTTATGTGTTTAAATGAGTTTCTATTGTTTTAAAAGTGTGTTTAAAGACCTTAAAATGCTTTTAAAGGTACAGTGACAGTAAAAAAAAAACATGCCTACAGTGTATTTTAATAGAGTTTTTCTATTTCGCGGATTTTCACTTTTCGCAGGTGGGTCCGGAACGTAACCCCCGGCGATGGAGGGGGTTTACTGTATTTCTATTTCCCATTATATTTACCCTCTACTTTTGTTTTTAAGCGTATAAATGCATAAACAAAAGAAAAGTGGATCTGTTATCCTAGAAATACAGCTCTGCAATTACAAAAGATGAGAATAAATGAAAAAGTTGCTATAGGCAATCCACCTCCACATCATTTTCCTTCCATTCATATAAAGAATCTTCAGTGGGTTGTAGGTCAAACTAGCATTTTTTTCACCAGTTATACCTCTATTCTATCTCCTTGAATCCATTGCCATGGACATACATCTGTTGTTGACCTGTTATGTACATCAAAATATTATTGAGTTTCTCCTTTCAAAAGTGTAGAATAAAATGTACTTCTACCTTGATTTTCACATGTCTCTCACCTTCATTTTCATTGTTTATTATTGCATTGTTCTCTAGAAAATGCTGCAACCATTTTCTTAATGCTAAATGGGGATGAGGTTCATGAGTCATAATGCACTGCCTGGTATTTGAACTTAGGTCAGCTGGCCAATAAAGGCGCTTTTAGATAAACTACCCCCTCACTAAAACAGGGTGGGTTCCCTGCAGCCATACTGAAAATTTCTTCAGCTGAAATAGGGAAAGCATAAGATGTGCTGCTGATAATGATAAAGTACATTGGCAGAGATTAATGTGCAGGGCTTGTAGGCACTAAAAAGTCTCTCAAAGTAGATGTAAACATTTACTGAATGCCCTGTATGTAGCAAAATGCTGTGTATCTTGGAGAATTAGGGGGTAGGAGGAGGAAAGGGTTTTTACTAGGGATGCAGCTATACCGGTACTGGTATTGGTGCCGATACCAAGCATTTGAGAGAGTATCAGTAATCATGCAATTTCTTCTGATACCGAAACCAATACTTTGCAGTTCGATTTGCATCAATACAAAATGAATGGGCGCAAATATCACTGCAAAGAATCGTATGTGATTTGAAGACGAGCCTGTCCAAATCACATTCTGTTTCCCCCATCACTCCTGTGTGTGTATAGAAAGGGAAAAGGGCCATCCAGTGGGCAGTTTAAAAAATGTTAGAACTCACAGTACATATAATCTACATAGGTGTCCCGGTCACCAAGTGATAGCAAATTATGGCCACTGGAGGTGCTCACAGGCTGGGGGAGGTGTAGAGGTGGTTCGCCCCCAAGCTGACATCACTTCTGCTCTATACCCATAGGATCCCAGAACCTCCTTATTGGTATCGGCAAAAAAAAATTGTGAAAACAGTGGGCTATACCTCAGCAATGTGCATCAGCACAGCAGCGTATAGTTTCCTTTGGGAGAGCATCTGACAGAGTGATTTAGAGGCAGAAGATTGTGAAAGACAGGGACAGATCTTTGTTTCCCTATAACACAATATGCCCAGAAAAGGACTTAAATGAGTATCACCAGCTGGTGCATGTAGACAGGTATTGGGATGCAGTATATGCGGAAATCTGAAGGTAGGGCTGTGCCATTCCAGGAGAACATTGAAGACTATTCTGTTCCTTCTTATGGACTCCAGGTGGCCATCCTTGGGAGACGGGCATTTCCTATTGGATGAAAAAAGGAAGGTATGGGACTTTGAATGAGGTGGAGACCAGAACGCTGGGAAACATGGGTAATAAAAACATTTTATTACTGTACAACATCAATAGACACAGTACAACATGTAAAATAGCAATTCAAGTATAAACAGCATGTTACAAACATATCGGTCAGTTTAATGCATTTACAGGTACACAAAATATGCATAAAGAGTATAAGGACTATGGCACTTCGTATTGGCCACACAGTCCAAAGTTGCTACATTATTGCCATACTGTAGGCGGTCTGCAGGGTACACCATGGTAATGAATGTTGAATCAAAAACCTACTGCAGCAGTCATGGACCTAATATATATCATGTGTTGAATCACACAGAATTGCAATAAGCGTTCAATAGGTAAGTAACTGTTTAAAATTAATAGAGTAGCGATTATTTTCTGTATAGTAGAAAAATTGATGACATCCTTGTAGCTCTACGCGTTTCATGGCTAGATACCACTCTTCAGGAGCGGATGCCAAACAACTCTGTAAAAAAGTATAAATGTAAAAAAGTATAATTGTAACTATCGATCGACTAAAATCGCATGTATAAAAATAAGGAAAGAGGAAAGGGTTGTCCAATCCTATGGTTACTTACAAGATGGCTGTCATTAACAAAGTGCGGCTCTGTGGGCGCAGGGCATCGCATGCGCCTCCCCCGGGAGCTGTGGTGGTAATCCCCGCAGTCCCGCACAACGCACCACACATATCACCATAAAAAAAACGAAGTGCAGAGTGATAAAAAAAGGTGGGTTGCGGCTGTGTTGCTGTGAAAAAGCAGAAAAAAAAAAAAAAAAAAACTAATGCCCCATACACACGTGCAGATTATCTGCAGACTTTTGTCTGCAGACTTACCAAAACCATATAATATGAGGTCAAACCTAAACACTTTCAATTTGTATGCAATCCGGCAGGCCCTTGCACTACATAGAAAAGGTAAGTCTGCAGACAAAAGTCTGCAGATAATCTGCACGTGTGTATGGGGCTTTAGAGTCTGAAGTGACAAAAGTATGGGAAAAATGGCATGTGTAGAAGTGGTGGACCAAAAAATAAGAACTCTCCACAGCCAAAAAGAAATAAAAAGGGAAAAAAAAATTATAGAAATTGCAAAATAAATAAAATATAAGTAGCAATAGGAAATACTCCAAGAGAATCAGTCAGAATAACCAAGTAGTAAGTAGGTGCAGTATATCCAAGAATAAAAAAGTATACAACAAAGTATTAAAATGTGGTTACCTTAAATGACTGCACCAAGTGTTGTAGTAGTATACATGTCTAGTCTTTCAAATCCTGAGTCTGAATGATCTGTGGCAAACTAGGGGATATATATGTGCATCAGCACAACCACGGGTGCCTCCCAGCGTCACGTTGATTGCTAATTGGTAAAAGGTGTCTCCCCATTGAGGCAAACCTACTGCCAAAAGAGGGAGTGAAACACCTCAGACACAAAGCAATTATAGATGTGAACTAGTGGTATCTGATGCTAAGACGCCAAAAGACGCACAGCAAAAGACACAAAAACGTGGCGCTGACGCGCATAGGAAAAAACCTGCCACCCCCCCCCCCATGCTGGCGAAGCAGGGAGGGGAGAGGCAGGGCACCGATAAGCGTCGCAGCTCCCTGGTATGGAGACCAAACAAATGCCCAGTCCACAGGATCGCACAATGACAATGAAAAATAAATAAATAATTATATATCATGAACAAGAGGAACCATGATTGCCATGCTGCAGATAGTGATGAAAACACATCCAACCATAATTGGGTAATCTGTATATAAGGGTATGCCCCGCGGTCTGTGAAGCCATCTCCATCCCTATTAGTCAAACTAAAAAAGGCAGAAAGTGGGACTTTAAATGGAGCACCGTATGCGGTGCCCCCATCCCTAGTTACATGAAAAAAGGAAGGTATGGGACTTTGAATGAGGTGGAGACCAGAACGCTGGGAAACATGGGTAATAAAAACATTTTATTACTGTACAACATCAATGGACACAGTACAACATGTAAAATAGCAATTCAAGTATAAACAGCATGTTACAAACATATCGGTCAGTTTAATGCATTTACAGGTACACAAAATATGCATAAAGAGTATAAGGACTATGGCACTTCGTATTGGCCACACAGTCCAAAGTTTCTACATTATTGCCATACTGTAGGCGGTCTGCAGGGTACACCATGGTAATGAATGTTGATCCTATTGGATGCTGAAATCCCTTATGTTTTTGGCAACCATCTTAAATCAGAACTGCTTCAAAAGCATGTTCTGCATCATTCAGTGCACCTGTATTGTGGGGATAGTTTAGGGACAGAGCAAGACTGGTTAGGGGGAGAGTAGGAGCAGCATTAGGGAGAGATAGCTGATAAAGAGGGAAAAGAGTAGGTTTTCTATTACAGGGTGTTTCTTTTGCAAGTTTCATAAAACTATCGCCTACCAGCAACCAGATATCTGCAAGGACATGGGGATTGCAGGGTGACCCAATAAAGAAGGAATAGAATTCTCCAATTTGTAAGTGGATGTTTTAACACTTCTGCAAAAGTGTCCTACTAATAAATATTACCTTCTTTACCAGAAGAAATGTTCGATCTGAAACATATGTACTACCATTGCTATAACTGCCTTATTTTGTAAGCATTCAATTTCTTCAATATAAGGCCTATTCACACTCATGAATATGTCCATTTTCAATTCCCCACTGGGGACTCAGCGGGGTTCTCTGTAATTAGCTGCAAATGGAAAACCCCATTCAAAGTAACCCAAGGGAAGCCTCTGCAGTTATGTGCATGTAATTGGTTATAAATTGATCATCTGGATGCAGACAGTCTGCATCCAGGTCTGATCATCCTCAGGCAATTACCCAATTACCCATTACACATAAACCATCATTAATAGTTGCAGGAGCTGTCAACTTTTTGCTGGTTTGAATGAGGCTTCTTGTCAGCTGCTAATCACACAGAACCCCACTGATTTTTTCATGGGTAATCACAAACGGCCCTATTTGTGTGACAGAGTCCTTTAACAACATTTAAATAACTCTGCATGCTCCACCTGGCAGGAGTAGAGGAGGTGGGAAAAAGGGTACATTAGCCATGCTTGCAAGCAGTGGCTGCTTTGCACCTGGGAGGAATAAAAAGAGAAATACTTTTCTGCCAATACTCTTTCCTGCACATACTGTGGCTGTATTGCATGAACACTCTGAGATAGAAAAGGTACAAGCAACCCAACTATAGCTGGTGCAGCCCAACCAGTTGTCACGGTTCTCGCCATGGCTTACAGACAGCCAGGCGTGGTTGCCATTAAGTACCTGACATGGGATTTGAACCTGTGTACTTTGACATTCTGTCCTGTTATCCTGCCTCTAAGCCACACTTCAGCTCATATGGATCCAGTCTTGTTAATCTGGTATTGCATGCAGCACTAGGGGGCTGGACTTCACTTGAGTTTGCTCTTGACTCTCATTGTCCACCTGAAGCTAATTGCTCAATTAAGCAAGCTATTAAACACTGCCTCTCGCAGTGTCAGTTCATTGCTGATCTTTGTTCCTGTTTGACAGACTTTGTTCCTGTTTCCTAAGCGTGTGTTCCAGACTGACTCCGGCTTCCATCCTTACCTTCGCTCCTTGTTTCTATTGTGGAGAGAGGGGACATTTTATCACATTTTGCCCAACTCGTCCATCCAGGCCTAAGGCTCTCCCAGTGGATACCATGCAGATCCGTCCTGTCTTCCCAGAAACACAGCCTGGAAACTGCCAAGGTTGCTACCAGCCCTGTCCCCATTCTGTGTCTGAAAAGGCCACCTAGACTATGGCAATCGTTGAAACCAATACCCCTGTGGAAGTCCCTCCTCCAGCTCCAGTAACGTCTGTACCTCTTTCCAAAGAAACTCCTGTTCTAGCAAGCACCTTCATTACTTCCTGCCCTGACAACGAAGTTCTTTCACCTGACTGCACATATGCTTCTAATGGCACTGTGGTACGTAAGGAGGACCTGAAGTTGTTTGAGGAAGTATTAAAAGCTGCAAATGCCTATCATGTAAAAGGGTGTCTTTAAAGGGGGGGTACTGTCACGGTTCTCGCCATCGCTTACAGACAGCCATGCGTGGTCACCGTTAAGTACCTGACATGGGATTTGAACCTGCGTACTTTGACATTCTGTCCTGTTATCCTACCTCTGAGCCACACTTCAGCTCATATGGATCCAGTCTTGTTAATCTGGTATTGCCTGCACCACTAGGGGGCTGGACTTCACCTGAGTTTGCTCTTGTCTCTCATTGTCCACCTGAAGCTAATTGCTCAATTAAGAAAGCTATTAACCACTTGCCGACCGCCGCACGACTATCTACGTCGGCGGTCAGCCCCTCACAGGCAAAGTGACGTAGGGCTACGTCACTAGCTTGTGAGGGTCTAGGGAGCGAGCGCGCGCCCCCGGAGGCGCGCTCCCGCTCCCGAGTGGTCACGGACCCCCCCGCGCGTGTGACCGGCGGACCCGATGTCCGCCGGCCACTCTGCGATCGGCCGGGGAGAGGGAGAAAGTCAGGCAGCTTGTGTAAACAAGCTGCCTGTCATTCTCCTCGCTGTATGAGAGCTGATCATCTGGATCTACTATGTAGATCCGTTGATCACTCTGCATACAGCTGAAGCCCCAGCCAATCACAGTTAGAATCACGCCCCTAGGGACACACACAGCCCCTCCCTCTCAAATAAAGTTAACCCCTTCACTACCAGTGTATTTTTACAGTAACAGTGCATATATATAGCACTGATTACTGTAGAAATGTCACTGGTAACCCCAAAAGTGTCAAAAATGTCAGTCAAGGGTCCGATCTGTCCGCCGCAATGTCGCAGTACCGCAAAAAAATCGCAGATCGCCGCCATTACGCGTTAAAAAAAAAACAACAAAAATGACAAAAATCTTTCCCTTAGTTAGTAAACGCAATAACTTTTGCGCAAACCAATCAAAATACGCTTTTTGCGATTTTTTTTACCAAACATAGGTAGCATAAAACAAATTGGCCAAAAATTTTAAAAAATTTTGATTTTTACATTTTTTTTGGGGGGAATTTCATATAAAAAAAAGGGAAAAATATTGCTATTTTTGCAAAATGGACGCTCTTTTTTTGTTTATAGCGCGTGATCAAAAAATCGCACAGGTGATCAAATACCGCCAAAAGAAAGCTCTGTTTGTGGGAAAAAAAGGACGCCAAATTCGTTTAGGTACAGCATCGCACGACCGCGCAATTCTCCGTTAAAGTCACGCAGTGCCAAATCGCAAAATACCCCCTGGTCGGAATGGGGGTAAAATCTTCCGGGGCTTAAGTGGTTAAACACTGCCTCTCGCGCGGAGCAGTGTCAGTTCATTGCTGATCTTTGTTCCTGTTTGACAGACTTTGTTCCTGTGTTCCTGTTTCCTAAGCGTGTGTTCCAGACTGACTCCAGCTTCCATCCTTACCTTCGCTCCTTGTTCCTGTGATCCTTATCCGGACTCGTGTCATCCAGTGACTACCGTTATTCCTGGACTTCCCTTCCCATTGTATTCCTGCTGGTCCTGCTTATTGGAGCACCTTCCCTGCCAAGCCCCCCGTGCACAAATTCACAGCCCAGGTGGCTTTCTTACCTGGTCACCTTGGACTGTGGATATTTGCAAGGGTGAGCGTACATCTCTGCATTACAGACTCTAACAAAGGTAAGCTCCGTGACACCAGTTCTTTGCCCCGCCGAACCTGCTTGATGCCTACTATCTCTATGTACACAACTTCTGCCACTCACATTAGGCCTGTCTGACAATGTTTCCCTCCAAAACAATAAATCCTGATTTTGGGAAGGACAGGCATCTTATGGTTATAGAATTCTACACCGAACATTTGCTGCTAGCTGTCCTGCCTCCTGATGATAAAATGTTCTCTTCCATTTGTTGCTGCCCTTTCCCCTATGTTATGGAAAGGCTGGAGTCCATAACCATAGGTTTTCCCATTGCAGCTATAACTGACTGCTGAGTGTCTGAGAGGAGAAATCCAACTACCATGTAAATACCAAAATATACAGAAAAAATATATAAAACAAATACATCAGGAAAAAAATAAGTAAATGGGAATCTGCCATACTGGCACAACCCAGGCAAGGAAATATTTAGTAGAAATTTATAGAGGGGATTTACTGTACAGCATAAAGTGCTTGGACAAAAAAGTGCTCTGAGCACCAGACTTAGGATTGGTTACAGTGTAGCTCCAGCACACCACTGTACAATATTTGTGGCCATTGTCTCTCAAAATGCTACACTCTAATTTGTATTTCACATCTGTCTCTCTCTCTTATGTTATGGCCTAATCAAGCTGCTTACATACTGTATAACCACTGAACAAAATGTGTGCCCTTTGTCTCATACATAAGATCAAATTTTTCTTGCCTCTTTTTTTTTTGGTGCCCATTCCAGAGTTTGCATAGTTGCCTTAATCCCTTCTGATCTAGGCCATTTTTCAGTTTTCAGCACTGTCACACTCAGTCATGAGAAAATTGCTCAGTCATGCAATACTGTACCCATAGGAATTTTATATCATTTTTTGAGACAAACAGAGCAATTTAGTGGTGTGAACTTGGCACACCGGAGACAAGGCATTTTGCCTTTTTTGTGGCTGGAATAGCCGTCCTACTGCATCTGGTGTGAATATACCCCTAAGTTTCTCTAGTGCTCTTAGAGCCCTTCTTCTGAAAAACATATGACAAGGAGGTCCAATTCCTATATTAAAACTGCACAACTGCCATCTGAAGGATATCACTAATCTAATAAGCATAAAAAAAAAAAAAAAAAGATTTGGGACAATATAGATTGAACTTGATTTAAATAATTTTATACATAGATGCTGCAAGGAAATATTGTGCTATCAATAAATCTTCTACAATTCCTGCCCATCATCACACATCACCTTCCCAGCTGCCCATACAAAAACTCTGTAGAAATCTTTCTAAACATAGTCTTACTAAAACATTTATGGAATGGCTGTGCTGTCATTTAATTGTGTCTATGTTTTTTTAAACCATCTTGTCATTTTATGAAATATTTATTGTGTACTTTCTGAAAACTAGCCTAGCAGTAACATGTAAAATGTATGTTCTTCATCGTTTAATTCAGTGATCGATGGCTCACAGGAGATTCATGCTGAAAAGCCAAAGCTTGTGTTTCACAATGTTCTCTATCTTCTAGCAAAGAAGTCACCTAGAGATTTGTGTTGTTTTTTTTTTTTTATCACTAGCCTGCTTTTAATTTGATGAGCAGAAAATTGAGATGCACAATGTAGGCTGTATTTAAAAGGAAAGAAATGTATTTTAGGTTTTCCTCTATACTCCACAGGTTATAAATAGCTCTTGATATTACAATACTATCTGTAGGCATTCAATTATTGATGAATTTTATTATCTCGCTCACTTCAATTTGTATCAAACTGAAGAATTATAGTTACTTTATTTGATAATTTTTTGTATGGTGTATTAAGGAGAAAATATACTTTTCATCTTATTAGCCATTAAGATTTTTTTTTTATTAATTTAACACTAAATACTGAAACATTTAAAACACATTATAAAGGATAGAAAAGATTTAACATGGGCTATTTTATTTTATTTTTTTCAGACTTTTACTTTCATTTATGTGTGTATATTATAGTTTCTTTATAGGATACTTTTACTGTGTCTACTTTGTCATTTATAACATTGAATATTTTTATGGATGTACGGTAGCTTGATTTGAGCAGGTGATAATAATTTTCCATTACAGAAAATATCAAAATGTATAATTATATTATTAGAAGACACATTGTACAGTATGCATATACCTTTTATGTAATATATGTATATTTTTAAGATTTGATGCATATTGTTTAAATTTCATGTATAAATAATTCTTTACTCCTTCTTTCACTTGAATGCATTTAAGCCTGTCTTTGGGTGAATTGCATCAGATGGGGAGGTCCCTGTCAGGGGTTCTATTTGCAGGTTTTCTGAAACAGAAACTGGAGCACTGGGGCACCTTCAGCAATGTCCCAGGCAAGGAAAGCCATGTACAGTGCCTTGCGAAAGTATTCGGCCCCCTTGAACTTTTCGACCTTTTGCCACATTTCAGGCTTCAAACATAAAGATATAAAACTGTAATTTTTTGTGAAGAATCAACAGCAAGTGGGACACAATCATGAAGTGGATATTTCAAACTTTTTTAACAAATAAATAACTGAAAAAGTGGGCGTGCAAAATTATTCAGCCCCCTTAAGTTAATACTTTGTAGCGCTACCTTTTGCTGCGATTACAGCTGTAAGTCGCTTGGGGTATGTCTCTATCAGTTTTTCACATCGAGAAACTGAAATTTTTGCCCATTCCTCCTTGCAAAACAGCTCGAGCTCAGTTACGTTGGATGGAGAGCATTTGTGAACAGCAGTTTTCAGTTCTTTCCACAGATTCTCGATTGGATTCAGGTCTGGACTTTGACTTGGCCATTCTAACACCTGGATATGTTTATTTGTAAACCATTCCATTTTAGATTTTGCTTTATGTTTTGAATCATTGTCTTGTTGGAAGACAAATCTCCGTCCCAGTCTCAGGTCTTTTGCAGACTCCATCAGGTTTTCTTCCAGAATGGTCCTGTATTTGGCTCCATCCATCTTCCCATCCATTTTAACCATCTTCCCTGTCCCTGCTGAAGAAAATCAGGCCCAAACCATGATGCTGCCACCACCATGTTTGACAGTGGGGATGGTGTGTTCAGGGTGATGAGCTCTGTTGCTTTTACGCCAAACATAACATTTTGCATTGTTGCCAAAAAGTTTGATTTTGGTTTTATATGACCAGAGCACCTTCTTCCACATGTTTGGTGTGTCTCCCAGGTGGCTTGTGGCAAACTTCAAACTACACTTTTTATGGATATCTTTAAGAAATGGCTTTCTTCTTGCCACTCTTCCATAAAGGCCAGATTTGTGCAGTATACGACTGATTGTTGTCCTATGGACAGAGTCTCCCACCTCCAGCTGTAGATCTCTGCAGTTCATCCAGAGTGATCATGGGCCTCTTGGCTGCATCTCTGATCAGTCTTCTCCTTGTATGAGCTGAAAGTTTAGAGGGACGGCCAGGTCTTCGTAGATTTGCAGTGGTCTGATACTTCCATTTCAATATTATCTTTGCACAGTGCTCCTTGGGATGTTTAAAGCTTGGGAAATCTTTTTGTATCCAAATCCGGCTTTAAACTTCTCCACAAAAGTATCTCGGACCTGCCTGGTGTGTTCCTTGTTCTTCATGATGCTCTCTGCGCTTTAAACGGACCTCTGAGACTATCACAGTGCAGGTGCATTTATACAGAGACTTGATTACACACAGGTGGATTCTATTTATCCTCATTAGTCATTTAGGTCAACATTGGATCATTCAGAGATCCTCACTGAACTTCTGGAGAAAGTTTGCTGCACTGAAAGTAAAGGGGCTGAATAATGTTGCACGCCCAATTTTTCAGTTTTTTATTTGTTAACAAAGTTTGAAATATCCAATAAATTTCATTCCACTTCATGATTGTGTCCCACTTGTTGTTGATTCTTCACAAAAAATTACAGTTTTATATCTTTATGTTTGAAGCCTGAAATGTGGCAAAAGGTCGCAAAGTTCAAGGGGGCCGAATACTTTCGCAAGGCACTGTACTTTGTGCTACAGGGGTAATAGAGCAACAGACACTGAAATCCTTCCCCTTTGGGTCAGTATTCACGGTGTCCTCTCAAGCTTGGAATGTCCTTCAGACTCCAGCAAGCAGGCTACTCTGTAAACCCCCTAAGGCAGGTCTTCTGTGGATCCCTTAGTCCCTGATAGGGTTTGGGGCTAAGTAGACCCTCTCAGCATGTTTGGGATCCTGATGAGCAGGCTGAACCTTCAGCTGGATGGCCAGTAAGGCTGGCCGCCCTCCTGGCTGGGAACCCTTCCCCCAGGGAAAGAAGAACACTGGCCTCTGGGATCCCAGAATATTTATACTCTCCCCAACCACCATCTGGACACAGCTCTCTAGGTAATGACTGAGGCTGCATAAATATGCAGGCTGTCTATTTTATTCTTCCACCCACCATATTGTAGAAATCTCCAGAAAAAAGAGGTAAGCAGTCAAACCTTCAGCCTCCAGAACCCAGAGCAGCCCAAAGAAATCACAACCCTGCTCTGCTGATTACAGGAGAGCCAAAAACAAATTTTGCCAAACCAAAACTTAGCAGCCTAACAGGAGGGTGCTACATATGAAATCCTAATGTTTGGATATACTGTATACTGTTTAACCTCCTTGGCGGTAATCCCGAGCGTGACTCGGGGTTGATTTTTCATATCAGGAGCGGTAACCCCGAGTCACGCTTGGGGTGGATTGCAGAGAGCGCAGCGGTGTTCTCTTACCTTATCCTGGCGATCCAGCGATGATCTCTCATTGCTGAGATCGCCAGCCGAGAGTCCCGCCGCTCCTCCGTCCTCCGTCGGTCTGATCACTTCCTAGTTCCGTTCCCTGCAGCAGCAATGCTGCATGGGAGCGGAACTAGGGAGGGAAATTCAAAAAAAAAAAAAAAAAAACGTTGCACAAAACACAAAACACATTTTATATTTTATATATATATATATATATACACACACACACACACACACACACACACACACATATATCTATATATAATATATAATGCATGAATTATAATCTAATCAATAATATAATTTTATTATATATATTATATATTAAATAATAAAATAATATTATTGATTCGATTATAATTCACGTGTTTGTGTTTCAAATTTATCACATCTGGGATGTCTACTAGAGTCTTGTTTTGGTCAGGTTTAAGTCAGTAATTACTAAGAATTGTAGGCCTATAATACATAACGCCAAATTTCCATGAAAACAATTGTACCGCTTTTGGTATGTAATTCCTGACATAATCATACCGCCAGGGAGGTTAAAGCAATGAATAAATCAAGAGTAAGTGTGTTTCAAAAGTAGCCAATTCCTCCTTAAAGGTACAGCAAAACTTCAGAAGCCCAGGCTTGCTCAAAACAGCACCTTTATTTAGCACCTTTACTAAATGGCAATTTATTGAGTGTTGGTTACTGGAACTAAACTCAGAAAGGACACTCAGTCTAATGCTTCTGCTACTCAGGGAAAGAAGCTAAGAATATAAAAAAATAGTTGCAGGTATTGATATAAATATAGTGATGACATTAGGAGATGCTGAAATGTTTGGGTTCCCTGCCCTTCCCAGTAGTGACCACCCTTAACAGGGCCCAGTAATCACTGACATACACCAGTGATGATAAAATGGGCAAGTATAAGCCCTGGGAAAGTTTCAACAATGACTAATTTAACTTGATATAATATACTGGAGGAATTCTAAGAACAATACAGATAATGTTGTTCACTTCCCTAGCTGCCTGTGAATATGCCCTCCACATACACACTATGCTGGCATAAAAAAATGACTTCAACACTCTAGCAAACATTGTAGCTGAGCTATATATCCTTGTATTATTATGTAATTACAAATAACTCATATTGCAGTGAAATAATAATAGAACAACAGTGAGAAAAACACATGTGATAGTCCAAATGATTGCCGAATCTTCAAAGTAAACCTTGATAGCTAACTGTGAACTGATATGAATCCACCACTGAAAGAAAATATCCTCCACCAGTAGGTCAATCTGCTTACCAGAGCCACATTGCACACAAATTTTCATTTTTTTTTTAGCGTTTTAGCGCAGCTATTTTTGTTATTTATGTTTGGCTGGGTGTTATAGTTGCAGCTCTTATTTATTGTCATCTACTTATTGTTTAGCGCAGTTATTTTTTCCCCTTTTTAAATTATTATGTAATGCAAATAACAGTGTGTCCTTCTGTATGCAGGCGTTGTCAAACTTATGGCCTGTGGAATACTAGAACAAATCTGCCAGCAATGGGGACCTTGATCTCACGTTGAAGCCCTCACCCTCAAAGCAAGTGTATTTCTAATCCACAAGAAAGAGAAGGGCAAATCAAATCCCCATGACATGAAAAAGTTTATTACACTAAGTTGGCCAAAGAGCCTCTCATTACACCTATGCTTCACAGATGTCCCCCTGGGGACAGTCTGTCCTTGGATAGTTGCTCTGGCAGGCTGGATGAAGGCAGATGCACCATATGTCACCTTGTCATGGCTTGTTGACAGTGGGACGAAGGAATTCCCCCTCTGTCCCTGGCAGTGGATGTCTCTCTGACACCGTTTGCACTGCTGGCGTGTCTTTGGCTGAGGGTGGGGGAATCAAGCACAAAGTAGTCTGAAAGGCCCTGGGCCTCCCCTCTCTACCTACACCCTCATCCCTGGTGACTTTGTTGCTTTGCAGCTTGCAATCAGCTCTCTATCTCTGAGTTTATCCCAGACCACTGTGTTGTCCTTTCCAACTAGCCCTGCTATCTCTCCACTGAACCTTGAGCCCACTCTCTACACAATTTCTGGGCTACAGACAGAAATCAGAAGCTGAACTGGGAGTTTCAGCAGAGATGAAGAAGTCATCAACCACTAGTTTTGTATATGATAATATTTAGAGGACTTTTTAGGCTTATTAAAGGATCTGTCCATATAAAACTCATATTTGAGTTTAAGATCGATGATGAAGTCATTATAAGGAGGTCTCTGTCTGAGAGGATGGAATAGGATAAGTGAGATGATGTAACAGGAAGCATAGCACTGCGACTAAAAGGGCCAGAGCAGAAAACTCCAGCTAGGACATCTTGCTGCAAGATATAAAGACAGCCAGGGTCCCTAACTAAAATACTGCTAACCAACATTAGAGAATAGCAGTGTTCCTTTATCTCAGTTCAAGAAAATTCCCTTGTAAACTACAAAATATACTGAAAGTGTTTTTACAAGCAACATTTGCATACACTTCTGAATTTACTGTACACTCAAGTTACTCAGATACAACTCTCGCTGTTTTTGCCTGCTTATCATTGTATCTTTCCTGGAGTTTTGTTCACTGTCACAAAGCCTCAGAGTCACTCGCATTTTAATGTATAATGCACATATCAGTCCCGTCGCTGTAAATAGTTGCATCCAATTTCCAGCCTTATGTGCCTGCTGTACTCCTGGTTTGCAAACTCACCAAGTCTCGCCCTACATGCCTCCTGTACTCCCTGTTTGCAAACCCACCAAGTCTTGCATTACATGCCTTCTGTACTCCCTGTTTGCAAACCCACCAAGCCTCATTTTGGTTCCCACTTTTTGCCTCATTGTTCCAGTTCCTCTGGCTTCTTTCTCAGTATTCTTCAGGCATCTCTTCCGCCAACCCTGTGATGATCAGGTCCTCCTACATTTCCAGATCTTCGCACTGACTTCTACCCTTACAACAGAGTTGTCATTATCTTTACAAAGGAAAGCAGAAATGTTTCTCTTTGTGCAATACAAGCCACCTTTATTTTTGAATAAAAAAAAAAATAATAAATTAATACTAACAAACAAAAAAAAAAAAGAAAAAAACGATGACACATTGAAAGTAATGGGTTCCTGCTATTCACATCTGTCTGAGGTCAGCACCCAGTAACTGAATAGTAATCTTTTCCTCCTGCCATACAGCACCCACGTGTTTCAAAGTCGGATGGCTTAATGATAAAGAAGCAGAGTGGCTACTTTTGAGTTTTCTATCTTAACAATCTTTCTGAACAATATTCAGATTCAAGTACACTAACATATTGAAACCAAACTCCAGCTTATACTTTACAATTAGTGAACAAATGGGGATGTAGCGCTCGACAGAAATATATAAAATAAATACAAACATGTGAACCATATAAACCATATAGGATGATTCGTGCAATAAAGTCTCTGGTGTCCAAAGCAATTAGATAATTGACAGCCAATATGGAAGACACAGACTTGATAGGGTGGTTTCCTTAGCAAAGCCTTCACCTTCACACGATCACCCAGTGGAATAACTATATGAGCCGCTTACCAGATTTAATGGACCCCTTGATTATAGGGGGTCAAATGCGCTGTGTACTCCAGTAAAGAACTCTAATGCATCTTGCTCCCATAAGTAGAGGTCATCACAGCCAGAGTCAGTGCCATAATCAGAAAGCCAAGCCATTACAGGGATGAAAAAATAGTCTCATGGTGCAGTATCTCTTATCAATCAAGCATTTATTTAAGACAAATTGCACTTACTAGACAAAAAGCAGATAAAAGCCTTCAATAAAATCGTTTGCTGGGGATTGGAGACGCCGCTCCACGCTGCGCTCCTCAGACCTCAGACCCGGATGTGTATGGTCTCACGTTCCTGACGTTTCGTCAGTCAAGGCTGACATCATCAGGGGATCATGTGACCATAACTTGCTACACATACTTTATGCAGATCAAGTCCGCACCTGCACCAATCACTTCCTTGATGTGTATTCCTGAACCGCCCATGCCACATGGCTTGTAAGTTCAGCCCCTACATTGTATTAGTCTCTATGGACATGCTGGTTTACTATGCTCCCTTACGGTTGCATATTCGATCTCTCAAACCAATCGATGCTGCATACTTATAGCCGATATGACAAAATGCAACATAGAAAGTGCTATATATTATAATCAGATTCTGGAAGTGGATGCAGGATTGGCTTTTAAAACAGAATTCAATTACAATGGCATAGTGCATTTTACACACAAAATAAATAAATAAGATTTTCCGGAGACAGGACCCCTCTTTAACCCTCTACAAGAGATTTATCGATGATCTCCTGATCCTGTGGAGTGGATCTGAAGAGTCTCTGATGAATTTTGTGGAAAAAATAAATAACAATAAATATGGCCTAAAATTTACTGCAACATGGGACAAACAAACAATCAACTTTTTGGATCTAACTTTGGAAAAACAGGGCAATATTTTCTCCAAGAAAAGTTATTTCAAAGAAACCGATAGGAATAGTTATATTCCTACTAAAAGCTGTCACCATCCGAAATGGCTGGGCGCCATACCCAAAGGCCAGTACATGCGCATCAGGCGAAATTGTAGGAACGAGGACGATTATAACACCCAATCAAACTTGCTAACCTCTAGATTTGTAGAGAAGGGATATAAACTAGAGGATGTCCAAAAAACAAGGAATGAAGTGAAACGCATGTCAAGAAGTGAATTATTAGCAACAAAAAAGAAAGAAAACGACACAAAGGGCGAATTAGCCTTTCTAACTAACTTCAATAGAGACTATAAACAGATAGAAGGTATCATCAGAAAGCATTGGGCCATCTTGCAGAAGGACAAAACCTTAAATACTATATTGCCACCGAAACCCACCTTTATCTATCGGAAGGCCCAAAATTTAAGGCACAATTTGGCCCCTAACATACCAGATCCACCAACTAAAAAAGCCACCTTTCTAGATTTAAAAGGTTTTTTCCCATGCAAAAGATGCAACGCATGCAAAATTGCAAAGAAAAATCAGAGAAAAATAACCAATTTTCAATCTAAAGACACAGGACAAAACTTTACTATAAAAAAGTTCATAACCTGCAGATCCACCCATGTAACCTACATGATAACTTGTCCATGTGGGTTACAATACATTGGGAGAACGACCAGACAATTATCCGTTAGAATCAATGAGCACATAAAAAACGTGAGAAACGGGTTCCCCAAACATAGCCTCTCCAACCACTTTCGCCTGTACCACAATGAGGATCCCACCTTGATGTCTTTTTGTGGCATAGATAAAGTGGACAAACATTGGAGAGGAGATAATATGACAAAGAAGGTTTCCATGAATGAAACCGAATGGATCTATAAAATGAATACTTTGCATCCGGCAGGTATGAACCTTGACATTGATTTAAATTGTTACATATCAAATTTTTAATCTCATTTACTCAAGTTTTCCCAGTCCTATTTACTATACGATTTATTCCAGGTAATTTTAACTAAATTTTAATAAATTTTAGTCAAATTTTAGTCTATTTTAACCTTTTAGGATAATAAAGATGTATATTTATTTATTTTGTGTGTAATATGCACTATGCCATTGTAATTGAATTCTGTTTTAAAAGCCAATCCTGCATCCACTTCCAGAATCTGATTATAATATATAGCACTTTCTATGTTGCATTTTGTCATATCGGCTATAAGTATGCAGCATCGATTGGTTTGAGAGATCGAATATGCAACCGTAAGGGAGCATAGTAAACCAGCATGTCCATAGAGACTAATACAATGTAGGGGCTGAACTTACAAGCCACGTGGCATGGGCGGTTCAGGAATACACATCAAGGAAGTGATTGGTGCAGGTGCGGACTTGATCTGCATAAAGTATGTGTAGCAAGGTATGGTCACATGATCCCCTGATGATGTCAGCCTTGACTGACGAAACGTCGGGAACGTGAGACCATACAAATCCGGGTCTGAGGTCTGAGGAGCGCAGCGTGGAGCGGCGTCTCCCATCCACAGCAAACGATTTTATTGAAGGCTTTTATCTGCTTTTTGTCTAGTAAGTGCAATTTGTCTTAAATAAATGCTTGATTGATAAGAGATACTGCACCATGAGACTATTTTTTCATCCCTGCATATGGCTTGGCTTTCTGATTATGGCACTGACTCTGGCTGTGATGACCTCTACTTATGGGAGCAAGATGCATTAGAGTTCCTTACTGGAGTACACAGCGCATTTGACCCCCTGTAATCAAGGGGTCCATTAAATCTGGTAAGCGGCTCATATAGTTATTCCACTGGGTGATTGTGTGAAGGTGAAGGCTTTGCTAAGGAAACCACCCTATCAAGTCTGTGTCTTCCATATTGGCTGTCAATTATCTAATTGCTTTGGACACCAGAGACTTTATTGCACGAATCATCCTATATGGTTTATATGGTTCACATGTTTGTATTTATTTTATATATTTCTGTCGAGCGCTACATCCCCATTTGTTCACTATTTATCACGATTCCACGTTTGTGTAGCAGCTGACAGCGTGGGAGAAATCCCACTTTATCACTTTATATTCAAATTTATATATAAATGTATTTATATTAATTAATTTTTTCACACCATTTGCGCAGTTTTTTTACCCCTTTTCTATACTTTACAATTGTTTAGAGCAAACAGTTTTTTTTTCCCTTTTAGGATAAAGGTTTTACATAAATAACTAAAAGCTGTTCATTTTAAGCACCCTTTTAAGTGTTAAAAGGTTTGTCTCAGCTCTATATCTGCAAGAGATCTTGTTCTGCTGAAAACAACAGATTTGCTGTCTGAATCACCAGATGAAAATAGAAGAAAGAAAGCTTAAAAATGAAAGTAATGCAGCCATCAGATCTAAGAATAGGTAAGCTGCAATATAATACATGTTTGATTTTGAATTTATTACTGCTTTAACCGGTTGCCGACCGCCGCACGACTATATACTGCGGCGGTCAGCCCCGGCCAGGCAGAGTGACGTATCGGTACGTCACTCGCCTGTCACTGACTTGCGAGCCTATCGCGGGCGGGCGCGCGCCCGCCAAGGCGCGCGCCCGCCGCGGCTCGTTCACAGGCAAGTCAGTGCGTGTGACCGGCGGACTCGATGTCCGCCAGTCACACTGCGATCGCTCCTGTGAAGGGAGAAAGACAGAGCAGCTTGTGTAAACAAGCTGCCTGTCAGTTCTCCCTGTGTAAAAGTGAAGATCTGTCCGTTCTACTATGTAGAACGGTTGATCTTTGCTTTTACACCAATAGGAATGTCCCTACACAGTTAGAATCACGCCCCTAGGACACACTTAACCCCTCCCTGTCCAATAAAGTTAACCCCTTCCCTGCCAGTGTCATTTTTGCAGTAACAGTGCATATGTATAGCACTGATTACTGCAGTAATGTCACTGGTAACCCCAAAAGTGTCAAAAATGTCAGTCAAGGGTCCGATCTGTCTGCCGCAATGTCGCAGTACCGAAAAAAAATCGCAGATCGCCGCCATTACGCGTTAAAAAAAAAAACACCAAAAATGACAAAAATCTTTCCCTTTGTTAGTAAACGCGATAACTTTTGCGCAAACCAATCAAAATACGCTTTTTGCGATTTTTTTTACCAAACATAGGTAGCATAAAACAAATTGGCCGAAAAATGTTAAAAAATTTTGATTTTTACTTTTTTTTTGGGGGAATTTCATATAAAAAAATGTGAAAAATATTGTTATTTTTGCAAAATTTACGCTCTTTTTTTGTTTATAGCGCGTGATCAAAAAATCACACAGGTGATCAAATACCACCAAAAGAAAGCTCTGTTTGTGGGAAAAAAAGGACGTCAAATTGGTTTAGGTACAGCGTCGCACGACCGCGCAATTGTCCGTTAAAGTCACGCAGTAAAAAATCGCAAAAAAACCCCTGGTCCTTTAGCAGCCAAATCCTCCGGGGCTTAAGTGGTTAAACAGTTCAGCTCTTAGTAAACCTTTAAGCACAAGCTGATGGCTGTAGAAGCAGCCATCAACTAGTGCAGGTTTTGTTTAGATGGCTCCTACCTTGAAAGTTAAAGTGATGCGGCAGCTCTATAGCTGCCAATCACTTTCACAGATTCGGTAGTGTGGTACCATCCCCCCCCCCTTTAATTTAAAAAATTGCCGCAACCCACATTGCCCTGCACACCTGCACAAAAGCAAGTCCAGGATGTGCAAGCGTATGTAAACCATAGTCGTACCAAATCTCCACGAATTGGAGAGTGAGAACAATAATTCTAGCATAAGAGCTTCTAGTTAACTCTAAAATTATTAGCTGTAAAGGCTTTTAAAACCTCACCTATGATGATTTTTAGACACCATAGTTTTTGGTGATATCGCAGGCGCACTCAATTTTACGACATAGAATGATTGGTATCTATTTACTCAGTGCAGCCTCATCTTTTATATTTTTACCTGAAAATGGGTATTATATTGTGTGTTTTTGCACTAAAATTCATTTTGTTTCAGCTTTTTATTCTCCAGGGCCTCTGCTTTCAGAAAATATACATAATGTTCTGGGGGTTTAAGTAATTTTTTTGCCAAAAATTAGGATTTTTACATGTATGAAATTTTTTTTTTAAATTGCTGTGGAGACAAACAGGTTAAGGGGCATTTTTAATGAACAAAAATTGCAACTCTGAAATTGCTATTTACCTCAATATGCTTAACCAATGGATGCAAAACCTTAACAATTTAGCTGTTTTGCAAACTTGGGTTTGTTTGTTTATAAATCTTTAAGGTTTCTTGGCTGTTAATTGGCAACTTGAGGTTTCAGCTCCCTCCATAAATTTCCTACAGGATTAAGGTCTGGAGACTGGCTAAGCGACTCCATGACATTAATGTGCTTCTTCTTGAACCATTCTTTTGTTGCCTTGGTGGTATGTTTTGGGTCATTGTCATGTTGGAAGACCCATCTACAACCTGGCTAAGGTGGTCTGTACCTTTAGCAGGTCAACAGCACCAAAGCATCATGTTTCCACCTACGTGCTTGACTGTAGAGATGGTGTTCTTGGGGTCATAGTCAGCATTTTTCTTCCCCCAAACACGGCGAGTCAAGTTAATGCCAAAGAGCTCAGTTTTGGTCTCATCTGACCACAGTACTTTCTCCCAATCCTTCTCTGAATTATTTAGATGTTCATTGACATTACTGAGGAGGGGGGCTTGTTGGGTTTTTAGGAAGAAAAATGGTGACTATGACCCTAAGAATAGCATCCTTACAGTCAAGCACGGAGGTGGAAACATTATGTTTTGGGGCTGTTTCTCTACTAAAAATACAGATTGATTTTGCCGCATTAAGGTGCTAATGGATGGGGCCATATATTGAAAAATCATTGATGAGAACCTTCTTCCCTCAGTCAGAACACTGAAGATGGGTCATGGATGGGTCTTTCAGCATGACAATGGCCAAGGCAAAAAAGGAGTGGCTCAAGAAGAAGCACAATAGGGTCATGGATGGATGTCTTTTCTTCAAAATAAAATTTGTAACACACACTAATACTCAAAAGCAAAGACAAATAAACCATTCAAGAGTGGGCACTAATAGTGTGGGAAGATGCCCTCTCTTTAGGTATCTCTAGCTCATTAACATGGCTTTGATCCTTAGGTATCCACTATGCCTTGCGGCCCTCCTTGGACAGGTAATCCATACACATTGCATACAGAAGGACACAATATGGCACACCAGCCTTGTGTGTTAACCATGATACCGCTTATTTAAAGGATAAAAAACAATAATTATACTCACAGATGGAGATAGTTACAAGCCCATTACATATGTCACAGGAAGATCAATGGTGTACCCCAAGGTTCAGTGTTGGGACCCTTACTTTTTAATATCTTTATAAATTATATAGGGTCTGGGATTAAAAGTACTATTTCAGTCTTTGCAGATGACACCAAGCTATGCAGTGGAATAACTTCCTTACAGGCTGGCCTCAATGCACTGTTTCATTGGGCAACTATGTGGCAAATGAGGTTTGATGTTGATAAATGTAAAGTTATGCACTTGGGGCCTAAGAATATCCATGTACCATACATACTAGGGGAAGTACAACTGGGGGAATCCATAATGGAGAATGATCTGGGTGTTCTGGTAGATCATGAGCTTAATAATTCAATGCCAAGCTGCGGTTTCCAAAGCAAGCAAAGTCTTTTCATGTATTAAGAGAGGCATGGACTCCAGAGAGAGAGAGAGAGAGAGAGATAATTTTGCCCCTGTACAAATCATTAGTAATACCTCATCTGGAATATGCAGTTCAGGGCACTCTACGTCTAGAGGAAAAGAGATTTTGTTTTCAAATACGGAAAGGTTTTTTCACCGTAAGAGCTGTGAAAATGTAGAATTGACTCCTTCCGGAAGTGGTTCTGGCCAGCTCACTAGATTGCTTTGGAAAAGGCCTGGATTCTTTCCTAGGTGTATATAATATAACTGGTTACTAACATTATAGGTAAAGTTGATCCAGGGAATATCTGATTGCTTCTCGGGGGATCAGGGAGGAATTTTTTTGGTGTAGCAAATTGGATCATGCTTTGCTGGGATTTTTCTGCTTTCCTCTGGATCAACTGTGGGTATAGGATTGTGTATATGGGATTGTATGGTTGTGTTTTCTTTTTTATTTAATTGGGCAACTATGTGGCAAATGAGGTTTAATGTTGATAAATGTAAAGTTATGCACCTGGGGGGCTAAGAATATCCATGCACCATACATACTAGGGGAAGTACAACTGGGGGAATTGGAACTGAGCAGAAAGGTTTTTCCACCGTAAGAGCTGTGAAAATGTAGAATAGACTCCCTCCAGAGTTGGTTCTGGCCAGCTCACTAGATTGCTTTAAAAAAGGCCTGGATTCTTTTGGACATTTTACAATTTTGCAAAATAAACATACATTTCGACAAAAATCTGTTACTGAACATGTAAAACTTTATTTATTAACATTTTTAACATTAAGGGCTTGTTCTTCACACCTTAACTGGTAGGAATTGCAGGGACATTTAGTCATTCTAAATTTCTGATTGTGCATTAATGCATAATAAACTGCTGCAATAATTTTAAATTACTACTGCAGTGCAGTCAGTGCAAACAGCTACACAGTGGATTGTATTGGAGCTAGTAGACTATCTTTGCAGTACGGCACCCACTGCAACTACTGCAGTCAGTGCTAAACTGCTAGAAAAAGCTAGGCAACAACTACACAGTGGATTAGACTGGAGTCAGTGGACTACCTCTGCAGTATGGCACTCACTGGAACTACTGCAGTCAGTGCTAAACTGCTAGAAAAAGCTAGGCAACAGCTACACAGTGGATTGGAGTCAGTGGACTACCTCTGCAATATGGTACTCACTGCAACTACTGCAGTCAGTGCAAAACTGCTAGTAAAAAAAGCTAGGCAACACAACAGCTACACAGTGGATTGGACTGGAGTCAGTGGACTACCTCTGCAGTATGGCACTCACTGCAACTGCTGCAGTCAGTGCAAAACTGCTATACAAAAGCTAGGCAACACAACAGCTACACAGTGGATTGGAGTCAGTGGACTACCTCTGCAGTATGGCACTCACTGCAACTACTGCAATCAGTGCTAAACTGCTAGAAAAAAGCTCGGCAACAGCTACACGATGGATTGGAATCAGTGGACTACCTCTGCAGTATGGCACTCACTGCAACTACTGCAGTCAGTGCTAAACTGCTAGAAAAAAGCTAGGCAATACAACAGCTACACAGTGGATTGGACTGGAGTCAGTGGACTACCTCTGCAGCATGGCACTCACTGCAACTACTGCAGTCAGTGCAAAACTGCTACAAAAAACTAGACAACAGCAAGACAGTGGATTGGAGTTGGACTGGAGTCAGTGGACTACTGCTGCAGTAGTGCACTCACTGCAATGATTTACTGCAGTCAGTAAAACTGCTAGAAAAAAAGCTAGGCAACAGCTACACAGTGGATTTGAGTGGACACTACTCTTTTCATTACTCCCAGTTACTGTAAGTAGAACAATATTATACTGCAGAAAGCACAACATTTCAGCATGTCCAACTCCATGGTCACCTGTTAAAGGGCTTCTGTTTTGTTCATATAATGCTGCCACTTCATACACTTGCTCAGTAGTAGAGGAGGACAGAGGAGCAGAGAGAGAGAGGTATCTTCTAGCATGGGAAGCAAGTCTTTTGTAGTGTGCCTCATTTTCTTTCCGCCACTGAAGAGGATCACTTCTTCTGTCAATTTCTGGTTCCTTCAAATAGAGATGAAGTTTATCTTCCAGGCTCATTATTGCAGATTTAGAAGAAATCAAATCCTCCGCATGAGGCCCCAATAAAACACTGAAAATATCCTGATGAATTCCACTACAATGAAGATGATTCTTTTCTGTTCTTTGACGTATTTTTGGACATTTTTCTGTTTTTGCTGTATGCTGCTCTTTCATATTATCAAAATAGTGATCTGGACTTGTCTTTTCGACAGGAACCCCTGCACCTCCTGTTGAATATCTTCTGTCAGCCATTGTTTTGCCTTTGCCAATACATCATCAGAAGAGAAAGCATTGTTCTTGTATTGAGGATTCAAAAGACTTGAAAGCACAACATTTTTAATCTGTTCATGCTTCTCAAAACATATATCAATCAAAGCTCTTTGGCTTGACAGACCATCATTTGAAAGTTTCAAGGTGTCATCATTTGAATGTTGGAGGGGGTTGTGTGCCATGACACTGAGGTATGACATATCATCAAGCAGCCTCATCATTCCTTTCTGCAGGTTTGCTCCACTGTCTTGAAGTAGCACAACCATCACTCTGTCTTTGTTGATTCCCGAGTCTTCAAGCATGCCTAGAAACATTTCTGTACTGTACTCAGTGTGGGATCCTTGCATCACTTTTGTATCCAACACCAATTGCCTTTTTGTCCATCCACTGTTAATGAAGTGGCATGTAAGAATCATGGGTGACTCGGTTTGTCCTGAACAGCAGTCAGTCATGAATGAGAGTGAGTTGCCAGCATTCTCTGGTTGCAGCATAGTTTTTACTTTGTAAACGACCTTTTGGTGAATCTTTCCCAGCATTTCTGTTTGATAATAGTTCTCACTCTTCAGTGTGTAGCTTGGCTCAAGTATGGACATCAACTGTTTAAATCCTGAGTCGGACATCTTTGTAATTGGCTTGTTATCAGTGACAATCATCTCTGTGATTACTCTGTCCAGCAGTTTGGATCTTCCATCTGAATCTAGACTGTGACACATGTTTTTTTTCAGAAACATATCTGTTACTGTTGCCTGGGATAGTGGAGGAGGTATTTCAAAATCACATTGATATTCATTTTGTTTTTTCTGTGCTGCATGATATAATTCAATATGATGAACTCTTAGATGGGTCAAATGATTTTACGTATTTTTGTTTTTTGCAGTTACTGATCCCATGCTTATGTTGTTTGTACATGTGTTGAACACTGATGCTTTTCCTGGAGAAGGTTGAGACAAGAAATAGTCCCAGACCACACTTTTACTTTTTCTCTCCTCATCCATCTCCATTTCAATTTCAAAGACACAAAAAAGATTTAAAAAGTGGCTTGCTAAAGTTGCTTGCTGGCACCCTGTTGTGGGTTTGTGGCTGACGCCTGGCAGTGTGGGTTGCTTGCTGGCACCTTGTTGTGGGTTGGTGGCTGACGCCTGGCAGTGTGGGTTGCTTGCTGGCACCTTGTTGTGGGTTGGTGGCTAACGCCTGGCAGTGTGGGTTGCTTGCTGGCACCCTGTTGTGGGTTGGTGGCTGATGCCTGGCAGTGTGGGTGGCTTGCTTGCTGGCACCCTGATGTGGGTTGGTGGCAGACGCCTAGCAGTGTGGGCTTCTTTGTGGCACCCTGTTGTGGGTTGGTAACAGACGCCTAGCAGTGTGGGTTTCTTGCTGGCACCCTGTTGTGGGTTTGTGGCTGAGGTCTGGCAGTGTGGGTGGGTTGGTGGCACCCTGTTGTGGGTTGGTGGCTGACGCCTGGCAGTGTGGGTTGCTTGCTGGCACCCTGTTGTGGGTTGGTGGCTGACGCCTGGCAGTGTGAGTTGCTTGCTGGCACCCTGTTGTGGGTTGATGGCTGATGCCTGGCAGTGTGAGTTGCTTGCTGGCACTCTGTTGTGGGTTGGTCGCTTACGCATGGCAGTGTGTGTTGCTTGCTGGCACCCTGTTGTGGGTTGGTGGCTGACGCCTGGCAGTGTGGGTTGCTTGCTGGCAGCCTGGCACCCTGTTGTGGGTTGGTGGCTGACGCCTGGCAGTGTGGGTTGCTTGCTGGCAGCCTGGCACCCTGCTGTGGGTTGGTGGCTGACGCATAGCAGTGTGAGTTGCTTGCTGGCACCCTGTTGTGGGTTGGTGGCAGACGCCTAGCAGTGTGGGTTTCTTGCTGGCACCCTGTTGTGGGTTGGTGTCTGACGCCTGGCAGTGTGGGTGGGTTGGTGGCACCCTGTTGGGGTTGGTGGCTAATGCCTGGCAGTGTGGGTTGCCTGCTGGCACCCTCTTGTGGGTTGGTGGCTGATGCCTGGCAGTGTGGGTTGCTTGCTGGCACCCTGTTGTGGGTTGGTGGCTGATGCCTGGAAGTGTGGGTTGCCTACTGGCAGCCTGGCACCCTGTTGTGAGTTGGTGGCTGACACCTGGCAGTGTGGGTTGCTTGCTGGCAGCCTGGCATCCTGTTGTGGGTTGGTGGCTGATGCATAGCAGAGTGGGTTGCTTACTGGCACCCTGTTGTGGGTTGGTGGCTGACGCCTGGCAGTGTGGTTGGGTTAATGGCACCCTGTTGTGGGTTGGTGGCTGACGCCTGGCAGTGTGGGTGGCTTTCTTGCTGGCACCCTGATGTGGGTTGGTGGCAGACGCCTAGCAGTGTGGGTTTCTTGCTGGCACCCTGTTGTGGGTTGGTGGCTGATGCCTGGCTGTGTGGGTGGGTTGGTAGCACCCTGTTGTGGGTTGGTGGCTGACGCCTGGCAGTGTGGGTGGCTTTCTTGCTGGCCCCCTGTTGTGTGTTGGTGGCTGATGCCTGGCAGTGTGGGTGGCTTGCTTGCTGGCACCCTGATGTGGGTTAATGGCAGACACCTAGCAGTGTGGGTTTCTTGCTGGCACCCTGTTGTGGGTTGGTGGCTGACGCCTGGCAGTGTGGGTTGCTTACTGGCACCCTGTTGTGGGTTGGTGGCTGACGCCTGGCAGTGTGGGTTGCTTGATGGCACCCTGTTGTGGGTTGGTGGCTGACGCCTGGCAGTGTGGGTTGCTTGCTGGCACCCTGTTGTGGGTTGGTGGCTGATGCCTGGCAGTGTGGGTTGCTTGCTGGCACCCTGTTGTGGGTTGGTGGCTGATGCCTGGCAGTGTGGGTTGCTTGCTGGCACCCTGTTGTGGGTTGGTGGCTGACGCCTGGCAGTGTGGGTTGCTTGCTGGCAGCCTGGCACCCTGTTGTGGGTTGGTGGCTGACGCGTAGCAGTGTGGGTTGCTTGCTGGCACCTTGTTGTGGGTTGGTGGCTGACGCCTGGCAGTGTGGGTGGCTTGCTTGCTGGCACCATGTTGTGGGTGGCCTACTGGAACACTGTGGTGGCCAGGTGGCTGGCTTGGTGTAACCCTGTTGTGGTTGGCTAGGCTGTTTTGCTGGAACACTGTGGTGGGTGACTGGCTCGGGGTCACCCTGTTGTGTGGGTGGCTGGCTGGGTGTCACTCACTCACCCTGGCCTGTTGTGGGTCGGATGGCTGGTGGCTGGCACGCCGCTGTGGTGGTTGGCTGAGGACAGGGCCTGTGGATGGATGGCTGGTAGCGTGACTGGACCAGACTGCAGCTGGCTACACACTCATGAGACTGTCCGAGGCGTGGGAGGTGGTCTTAAGGCAGAGAACATGTGCAGTGCGGTGAAATGACGTCAGGTATGGGCCGCGCAGGCGTGGGAGGCAGTGTTAGAAGGAAGAACGTGTGCGCGCAACATACGCAATGGCGTCACGGCAATATCGGCAATACAAATACAATATATCGGGGAAAGTGCAAATCGGCCCTCGATATATCAGTGTTGCTGATAATCGGTCGATCCCTAGTACATAGTATAACTGGTTACTAATATTTTAGGTAAAGTTGATCCAGGGAATTTTCGATTGCTTCTCGGGGATCAGGAAGGAATTTTTTCCCCTGGTGTAGCAAATTGGATCATGCTTTGCTGGGGTTTTTCCGTTTTCCTCTGGATCAACCATGGGTATAGGATTGTATATATGGGATTGTATGGCTGTGTTTTTTTTTTTTGTTTCATTGGGCAACTATGTGGCAAATGAGGTTTAATGAGTTAAATCAGTAACACAGAATAGTGAATTATTTTTTTTCGATTTGGACATGGATTTGGATTTTTTAAGATTTAAGCTTAGATAATTTTTTACAGAATTCTAAGGATGTGAGGGTTTTAGTGCATATCTAAAATTTGTGAGAGGTTGTAGGGAACATTGATTGGACAACTTTGAAATATTGTTAAACATAATCTTGGTAACAACATTGGAATGTATACGTTTGGGGTGTTCCTACATAGGAATGAGATAAAGTGCTTGTTTTTTTTTTTTTAAATCAAACATTATTTGTCATTTAAACAGACCCTTTAATACAATTTAAGAAATCAGCTCAAAACATACTAACACATAGGTGCTTGCATTTTACATTTTCAGAGTCTCTGTAAGTAAGGTATTGTTCTATCTTAAACTATACCCATAATGATTTTTTTTTTGTAAGAACTAAAATGAGGTTGCCATACCAGGGGTCTGGCAGTGTGGGTGGGTTGGTGGCACCCTGTTGTGGGTTGGTGGCTGACGCCTGGCAGTGTGGGTTGCTTGCTGGCACCCTGTTGTGGGTTGGTGGCTGACGCCTGGCAGTGTGAGTTGCTTGCTGGCACCCTGTTGTGGGTTGATGGCTGATGCCTGGCAGTGTGAGTTGCTTGCTGGCACTCTGTTGTGGGTTGGTCGCTTACGCATGGCAGTGTGTGTTGCTTGCTGGCACCCTGTTGTGGGTTGGTGGCTGACGCCTGGCAGTGTGGGTTGCTTGCTGGCAGCCTGGCACCCTGTTGTGGGTTGGTGGCTGACGCCTGGCAGTGTGGGTTGCTTGCTGGCAGCCTGGCACCCTGCTGTGGGTTGGTGGCTGACGCATAGCAGTGTGAGTTGCTTGCTGGCACCCTGTTGTGGGTTGGTGGCAGACGCCTAGCAGTGTGGGTTTCTTGCTGGCACCCTGTTGTGGGTTGGTGTCTGACGCCTGGCAGTGTGGGTGGGTTGGTGGCACCCTGTTGGGGTTGGTGGCTAATGCCTGGCAGTGTGGGTTGCCTGCTGGCACCCTCTTGTGGGTTGGTGGCTGATGCCTGGCAGTGTGGGTTGCTTGCTGGCACCCTGTTGTGGGTTGGTGGCTGATGCCTGGAAGTGTGGGTTGCCTACTGGCAGCCTGGCACCCTGTTGTGAGTTGGTGGCTGACACCTGGCAGTGTGGGTTGCTTGCTGGCAGCCTGGCATCCTGTTGTGGGTTGGTGGCTGATGCATAGCAGAGTGGGTTGCTTACTGGCACCCTGTTGTGGGTTGGTGGCTGACGCCTGGCAGTGTGGTTGGGTTAATGGCACCCTGTTGTGGGTTGGTGGCTGACGCCTGGCAGTGTGGGTGGCTTTCTTGCTGGCACCCTGATGTGGGTTGGTGGCAGACGCCTAGCAGTGTGGGTTTCTTGCTGGCACCCTGTTGTGGGTTGGTGGCTGATGCCTGGCTGTGTGGGTGGGTTGGTAGCACCCTGTTGTGGGTTGGTGGCTGACGCCTGGCAGTGTGGGTGGCTTTCTTGCTGGCCCCCTGTTGTGTGTTGGTGGCTGATGCCTGGCAGTGTGGGTGGCTTGCTTGCTGGCACCCTGATGTGGGTTAATGGCAGACACCTAGCAGTGTGGGTTTCTTGCTGGCACCCTGTTGTGGGTTGGTGGCTGACGCCTGGCAGTGTGGGTTGCTTACTGGCACCCTGTTGTGGGTTGGTGGCTGACGCCTGGCAGTGTGGGTTGCTTGATGGCACCCTGTTGTGGGTTGGTGGCTGACGCCTGGCAGTGTGGGTTGCTTGCTGGCACCCTGTTGTGGGTTGGTGGCTGATGCCTGGCAGTGTGGGTTGCTTGCTGGCACCCTGTTGTGGGTTGGTGGCTGATGCCTGGCAGTGTGGGTTGCTTGCTGGCACCCTGTTGTGGGTTGGTGGCTGACGCCTGGCAGTGTGGGTTGCTTGCTGGCAGCCTGGCACCCTGTTGTGGGTTGGTGGCTGACGCGTAGCAGTGTGGGTTGCTTGCTGGCACCTTGTTGTGGGTTGGTGGCTGACGCCTGGCAGTGTGGGTGGCTTGCTTGCTGGCACCATGTTGTGGGTGGCCTACTGGAACACTGTGGTGGCCAGGTGGCTGGCTTGGTGTAACCCTGTTGTGGTTGGCTAGGCTGTTTTGCTGGAACACTGTGGTGGGTGACTGGCTCGGGGTCACCCTGTTGTGTGGGTGGCTGGCTGGGTGTCACTCACTCACCCTGGCCTGTTGTGGGTCGGATGGCTGGTGGCTGGCACGCCGCTGTGGTGGTTGGCTGAGGACAGGGCCTGTGGATGGATGGCTGGTAGCGTGACTGGACCAGACTGCAGCTGGCTACACACTCATGAGACTGTCCGAGGCGTGGGAGGTGGTCTTAAGGCAGAGAACATGTGCAGTGCGGTGAAATGACGTCAGGTATGGGCCGCGCAGGCGTGGGAGGCAGTGTTAGAAGGAAGAACGTGTGCGCGCAACATACGCAATGGCGTCACGGCAATATCGGCAATACAAATACAATATATCGGGGAAAGTGCAAATCGGCCCTCGATATATCAGTGTTGCTGATAATCGGTCGATCCCTAGTACATAGTATAACTGGTTACTAATATTTTAGGTAAAGTTGATCCAGGGAATTTTCGATTGCTTCTCGGGGATCAGGAAGGAATTTTTTCCCCTGGTGTAGCAAATTGGATCATGCTTTGCTGGGGTTTTTCCGTTTTCCTCTGGATCAACCATGGGTATAGGATTGTATATATGGGATTGTATGGCTGTGTTTTTTTTTTTTGTTTCATTGGGCAACTATGTGGCAAATGAGGTTTAATGAGTTAAATCAGTAACACAGAATAGTGAATTATTTTTTTTCGATTTGGACATGGATTTGGATTTTTTAAGATTTAAGCTTAGATAATTTTTTACAGAATTCTAAGGATGTGAGGGTTTTAGTGCATATCTAAAATTTGTGAGAGGTTGTAGGGAACATTGATTGGACAACTTTGAAATATTGTTAAACATAATCTTGGTAACAACATTGGAATGTATACGTTTGGGGTGTTCCTACATAGGAATGAGATAAAGTGCTTGTTTTTTTTTTTTTAAATCAAACATTATTTGTCATTTAAACAGACCCTTTAATACAATTTAAGAAATCAGCTCAAAACATACTAACACATAGGTGCTTGCATTTTACATTTTCAGAGTCTCTGTAAGTAAGGTATTGTTCTATCTTAAACTATACCCATAATGATTTTTTTTTTGTAAGAACTAAAATGAGGTTGCCATACCAGGGGTTCACGATTTAGAATTTTTTGGTTGAATAAATGTGTTTTTTTGCCTCCAGGGATAAGGAACAACCTATATTGCAGTGCAGAGGATTTTCTGTTCGTCAGCTGGGTCAAATAAGCCAATATTATTTTTTTTTTAAATGGATAACCTAACCCCCTTTCTATAAAAAAGTGCGCTCACAACTGCCAAATTGTGAGTGTATGTTGACATGTGTCATTCTGTAGAGAGAGATATTGCTTATATGTGTTTTTTCTATTAGCAGATGTCCCCCATGAAAGTGGCTTCCAATTGATTTTGTTTGGCATTAGATTGCTTATTAACCCTACAAATGGCCAAAACTGAATTTTCCCACTGGTTTTTGCTGCAATGTTTGCTTTAAACAAGAGTCTCAAAATTGTGTGCCTAGAAAGGACAACAGAAAATGATTTTGTAGGCAAACCATGAAATATAAATATAGCTTTAATACGATAATAATCTATCTAGCACCTCATGTCTAGAACACAGGCTGCTTGGTCAGCTCATAGGTCATATCTTCATTTACAATGCACACAGTGGTGTATTTAGGTTTTGTGCTGCCCTAGGCCAAACTAAATTTGTGCACCCCCTAATTTAACTATGACCCACCCCTTCCTGTCAAGACCACACCCCTTCCTGTTTCACGCAGCTGAGCCAGCTTGCTGCAGTAAAACTGCAGCGGGCAGTCGGCAAGTGGTTAACCACTTGCTGACCGCCTACCGCATTATTACTGCAGCAGGCTGGCTCGGCTGCGTGAAACAACGTATGTGTAGGTCGGTTCGGGGGAGCGCTCCTGGGGGTAAGCGTGCGCTCCTGGGGCCCGCACTAGGCAGCAGAGATGCCAATCCACAGGGCCGGCTGGCACACACGATCGCTCCCCGCTGGGAGAGAAGGACGGTCAGCTGTTGTAAACACAGCTGACCATTCTTCTCCATGGAATGATCACAGAGCACAGTGTCGCACGACCGTTAAAGTAATGCAGTCCTGAATTGCAAAAAATGGCCTGGTATTTATGGGGGAAAATCTTCCAGTCCAGAAGTGGTTAAAGCTTGGAGAAGTTTGCAGTACATGAACTTTCACTGCATGTGAGCTGTTAAATGAGTTTGCATTGATTTCAGCATGTATGATGCATTTTGCACACGCTGAAATCAATGCAAACTCATTTAACAGTTCACATGCAGTGAAAGTTCATGTACTGCAAACTGCTCCATATTTGTTGAACATACTGACATTTACTGCAAAAATTAAATGGAATTATTATGTAATTCTAGCAATGCCAATAGCAGTGGTGGTAGTGGTAAGTGGTAACCTAAAATCGTGACTCAGTCCTACATGCTATCGGATGTTCTGGTGGCTTGGCTGGGGGTTCCCTTGTCCTCTTCGAGTCCTCTCTCTCATCCTGCTCGACATAGACCCCGCCCCGCAGCGGGGAGAAGTTAGTATCCCACATGCGGTGCTGAGGAGGGTAGGCGGAGCATTAGGCTCCGCCCACCCACTGTTTAAAGTGCAGCCGCTCACTGTGGCTCTATGGGGGCGCCAGTCTCTCTCTCCCTGGCAAGTACGCCCCTTCACTGTGTGTGAGGGAGGCGGTGGGACAGAAGGACAAAGTGAGTGACAGCGGTAGCAAACAGGGGGGCGGCAGCACATAAGATGACTGTAGAGTGCAGACAGTTCTCAAAGAATGGATCGGGAGTTTTTTTATGCCGCCCTAGGTCTAGGCCTTGTCGGCCTAGGCCAAAATACAGCAGTGAATGCACAGCACAATTAAATAATTTGTCTAAACATACAGTATGACAACCTGTGTCAAAGGTTTTTAATGGAAAACAAATTCTATATTTACATATTGTATTTTATAGCTACTGTTACTTGCTAAAAGAAGTGTTACATAAATATAGCTTTATATAAGCGATCTTTGTATAATGAGGTGAAAGAATGTCGTTTTGAACTTCAATCTTGTATGCCGTATAATCTTTAATGCACTTACATCTCTTGAAAAAGAATCAATGTTTAATATATTATCTATCAAAAGAACTACTAATATTATTGATGTTTCAGCAGTGGCTCTATCCCAGAATTATCATTCTAGCAAAAAATTAGGAAAAGGTCAGACCCAACAGTTTCAGCACTATCAACAATATAGTTGCTAAAGTAAATCCACGTACTAGTGTTTAAAAGCCCACCTCACCATGATATAGTGACAGTGTTCTTTAAAGATTGTATTTATATTATGACTAAACCAAAGAACAAATATTTTTATATTGCAGTTCCTATATGTATTTGCAGTCCCTAGATGTGGTGGCAAAGAACATTTTCAGGAACTACAGAAAATATGTGTTGATCGTGTGCATCCTTTTCACTTCCTGTGAGCTCAATTGCAAGTAAAAACTTTTTTTTTCTGTAAACTACTAATCCCTCTACGTAATGAAGATGAACAAAACAGTTTGGGTGACAGTTTGGGTGACAACTAGTGATGAGCCGAACACCCCCCGGTTTGGTTCGCACCAGAACACCGCGAACAGAGGAAAAGTTTGTTTGATTGAACAAACCACATTGCAGTCTATGGGACTCGAACCTCGAAAATCAAACAGCCTCATTTTGAAAGCTTAAATGCAAGTTATTGCCCCAAAAAAGTGTATGGGGGTCTGGGTCCTAACCTGGGGAACATGTAGCAATGAAAACAAAGTTTTTAAAAACAATTTTTTTTAAAGGAGCACTGATGTACTGATCTTAATGAGGCTTAAAGTGAAACTATGAAAATTAAATATTCCTTCAAATACAGTGCCTGGGGGGTCCCCTGAATGTGCCTGTAAAGTAGTGCATCTCTATGATGTATGTAGCCTTCTGCAGCAATACTGACATTTTTAAAGCAAATTTCATATACAAATATACATACAAATTGCAAATCGCATGTACTTGTCATACGGGTGCAGAAAAATTGGGCCTTGTTTGTTGGTGCCGGAACACCGTAACCCCTCACAGTTACTCTTGCTGGGCGCAGGAACGGGCCCTGCTGCTAAAAAATCCATACAAATTTCAAATCGCATGTACTTGTCATACAGGTGCCAAAAATTGGGCCTTTTCTGTTGGTGGTGCCTGAACACCGTAACCAAGCCCTCGCAGTTACTCTTGCTGTGTGCAGGAACGGGACCTGCTGGTAAGAATTCCATGCTAATTTGAAATTGCATGTGCTATACAGGTGTCAAAAATTGGGACTTTGCTGTAGGTGGTGCCTGAACACCGTAGCCAAGCCCTCGCAGTTACTCTTGCTGGGTGCAGGAAGGGACCTGCTGGTAAGAATACCATACAAATTTGAAATTGCATGTGCTATACAGGTGCCAAAAATTGGGCCTTTGCTGTTGGTGATGCCTGAACACCGTAACCAAGCCCTCGTAGTTACTCTTGCTGGGTACAGGAACGGGACCTTCTGGTAAGAATACTATACAAATTTAAATTGCATGTGCTACACAGGTACCAAAAATTGGGCCTTTGCTGTAGGTGGTGCCTGAACACCGTAGCCCCTCACAGCTAGCAGGGCAGAGGGACAGGGCATGCTGTTAAAAATGACATACAACATTTAAATTGTATGCACCTGTCATGCAAGTGCAGAAAAATTAGGCCTTGGGGGTTGGTAGTGACCTAAAACAAAAACATTGTTGGAAGCTAGCAGAATCAAGGTAAAGGGATTGGATAGGAAGCATATGCAGTCTTCAAGGGATGGCAGACCCCCCAGCATATTCAATCAGTTACATTAGCATCAGGGGCTTGATAGCTCTTGTTGATCCAGGACTGGTTCATTTTGATAAAAGTCAGCTGGTCAGCAGAGTCTGTGGACAGACGCACTCTTTTGTCCATCACAAAACCTCCAGCAGCACTGAACGTCCATTCGGAAAGCACGCTGGAAGCAGGACAGGCCAGTAGCTCTATTGCATATTGAGCAAGTTCTGGCCAGTGGTCCATCCTCAAGATCCAGTAAATCAGTGGATGCTCAGCTGGAAAGGTCTCCAAGTCTGCTCTTGCACCTAGATAATCATGCACCATATGATGGAGACGCTGCCGATGGTTGCTTAAATCTAACAGCCCTGGGTGCTGCTGAGGACAAAAGAACTGTTTAAAGGCATCGGTCAGCCGGTCGCCTTCTGTACCGCTCCTCCTTTGGCTGAACGATGCCTCAGAAACATGTCCAGCGAATGTTGATCTCCCAGTGTCTGAAAAGGTGATACATACATTTTTTTTCAAGGCCTCCTCAAGATGTTTCATCCTCTGCTCCCTCTGTGAAGGCAGGATGAACTCTGCAACTTTACCCTTGTAACGGGGATCAAGAAGGGTTACCAACCAGTAATTATCCCTCTCCCTGATAGCACGAATCCTCTGGTCCTTTTGCAGGCTTTGCAGAATCAGGTAGCCCATGCATCGTAAATTGGAGGAGGCATGAGCTTCTGAGTCCTCTGGGTCACTAAGGATGACATTGTCAGCAGGAGCAACCTCTCCCCAACCACGTACAACTCCTGGGGTTTCTGGGGAATCAAAACCATCCCTTGAAGACTGCTGTATGCTATCCTCTACATCCATGCTGCCGAAATCCTCAACCTCCTCTTCCTCCTGTGTGTTTTGTGGCCATGCAGGAATGATATCTGCATAAAGGGGGCCATGTGAGGAAAGGAAGTCCTCCTCTTCCTGTTGCTGTTCTGCCTCAAGAGCCCTGTCCATGATTCCATGCAGCGTGTGCTCCAGCAGGTGGACTAGCAGGATAGTGTCACTGATGCATGCATCGTCCTGGCTCATCATCCTTGTGACCTCCTCAAATGGTGACAGGACGATGCATACATCCTTAATCAAAAGCCACTTGCGTGGCGATAAAAAGCCAAGCTCCCCTGACCCTGTCCTTGTGCCATACTCGCACAGGTACCGATTGATGGCCCTCTGCTGCCTGTGCAGCCGCTGCAGCATTGCCAACGTTGAGTTCCACCTGGTGGGCATGTCACAAATGAGGCGGTTGGTGGGCAGGTTAAATTCCGGTTGAATGTCAGATAAGTGAGCACTGGCATTCAATGAACGGCAGAAATGGCCACAGACTTTTCTGGCCTGCCTCAGGAGATCTTCGAAGCCCCGGTATCTGCTCAAAAAATGCTGCACCATCATGTGTCAAGTGTCCCTGTTAGAGAAGGTTAGTGCCATTGTCACATACAACCATTCCTGGCTCAAGCTGTCGTGACATCAACCATCTCTGAGCCTGCTCCTGCAGAGCTGACAGAATCTCTGCCCCGGTGTGACTCCTATCCCCTAGACAAACCAATCTTTTTGCCTGACTGCTTACGTAGCCCCTTGAACACTTAGGGAGCACTTTTGCTTCAGAGGACAAATGAGCAGAAGAGGACTTGGAGGAGGAGGAGGTTGGGGAGTAGCCAGATGTGGCAGAACCAGCAGCAGCTTTTTGAAAGGTGTGGTGTCAAAACAAGCTGCAACACCGAACCCTGTCCTGCATCCTTCCCAGCTGCCAGCAGAGTTACCCAGTGCACCGTGAAAGAAATGTAACGTCCCTGTCCAGGCCTGCCGGACTAAGAGTCAGCTGTAATGTGCACCTTACTGCTGACCGCTTTGTCCAACGAGGCCAAAACACTACCTTCCACATGACGGTAGAGAGCCGAAATGGTGTTACATGAAAAGAAATGCCTTTTTTGGGACCTGCCACTGTGGTGCAGCACATTCCACAATCTCGCGAAAAGGATCAGAGTCTACCAGATGAAAAGGCAGCAACTGTAATGCTAGCAATTTGGCCAAGCTAGCATTAAGACGCTGAGCATGAGGATGGCTGGGGCAGTATTTCTTTCTACGGTTCTAAAACTGGGGTAGTGAAATTTGCCTGGTGCTCAAATCAAGCGTTTGTGTACTTCTAGCAGATTGGGTGCAAGTCTCTGTGGCACTCATTGCTATACTATCATCCCTCTCAATGCTGGTATTTGAGAAGGCATGAGGTATAGTAGGGTTAGAGATCACAGATGAGGAGCAAGGTGATGTATGCTTGTTTTGATCTGGTGCCTCTTTCAGGTGCTGTTGCCAACGGACTGCATGGCAGGTCATTATAGGCCTTTGTCAAGCATTATGTGCCCAAGTGGCTGGTGTTCTGGCCACGCTTGATCTGCTTTAGACTGATGTTGCAAACAGCAACGCTGCGGTCTACTGCACAGATGCTGAAAAAAGCCCACACTAATGAACTTTTTGGAGTCCGCAGGGATTTTGCAGCACCCTGCACCTGTGGCGATCTAAGCTGTGACGCAATAGGTTGGCTACTGCTATGGCGGCCCCTGGAGCACATCCTGCCTCGTTGGAGTTGTGCGTCCTCCTCATCCTCCCCCTCCTCCTCCTCCTCTATCCTGTCAGGCACCCAAGTAAAGTCAGTGACCTCATCATCCCTTCCCTCCTCATCACTGGAGCAAACTTGGCAATATGCTTCAGCTGTGGCAACATGACTGCTGGTTTCTTGTACGTCATTGTGTCACCCCCCTCTCTCTAGGATCACTTTATTCCCTTCATTAACCTGGGAAACAACATCACAGCTTTGAAATTGCTGTGCATCCTCCAGCAGCACTCCTCTGTGCATGATGGTGGGGCAACTGAAGGAGTAGCTGTTGAGAAGGAGCCTGTTGAGCGGGCCGCTTTGGCAGCTGTGGTGGAAAGCAAACTACTGTGAGCATGGGTGTCCAAGGACGAGGAAGATGAGGATGGCTTATTGATCCACTTCACCAACTCTTCCACATCTTGTGGCTGAATAGCACGGGCAGCAACGGAAATAAAGGACGGGCATGCCCCACCTGCAGAGGATGCACTATGTTGACTGTGACCACCACTTTTCACAATGGACACAGAGGCTGCTTGCCCTCTTTTCGTGGCCTGTGAGTGTTGGCCTCTCCTTGTCGGCCTTTCGGACATGATGTTGATACAGATCAATATAGGGTATACGCAACTGACCAATAGATACTCAATGACCTGATATGATGTAATCTTTAGCCCCATAGATGATCTGTGCTGCTTTTAGGATGTACCCGAGTGACCAATGAACAATACTCTCACTGATATCTGATGCAATCTATAATCCTATAGATGGATGATCTGTGATGCCTATAGAATTCTCCACAACTAACCAATGAACAATACTCTGACTGATATCTAATGTGATCTATAATCCTATAATAGGTCTGTGATGCTTATAAAATTTTCCCCAATTGACCAATGAACAATACTCTGACTGATATCTGATGTGATCTATAATCCTATAGGTCTGCGATGCTTATAGAATTTTCCACAACTGACCAATAAACAATACTCTGACTGATATCTGATGTGATCTATAATCCTATAGGTCTGCGATGCTTGTAGAATTTTCCACAACTGACCGATGAACAATACTGATATCTGATGTAAAGAAAGAAATCTCTCCCTGCCTGAAACACGTACCTGGCCCTCCCTACACTGCTAGGAATGACTCACTCACTGGTGCTGCACTGTCTGATATGATGTAAAGAAAGAAATCTCTCCCTGACTGAAACATGTACCTGGCCCTCCCTACACTGCTAGGAATGAATCACTCACTGGCGCTGCACTGTCTGATATGATGTAAAGAAAGAAATCTCTCCCTGCCTGACACACGTTCCTGGCCCTCCCTACACTGCTAGGAATGAATCACTCACTCGCGCTGCACTGTCTGATATGATGTAAAGAAAAAAATCTCTCCCTGCCTGACACACGTTCCTGGCCCTCCCTACACTGCTAGCAATGTCTCTGCACTATCTGACAGACTCCAAAAAAACTACTCTTTCCCTGTCTCATCGCCCGCACACTACACACTGCAACTGCGCGAGCAGCCTTTATGTAGTGTGGGGTATGTTCTTGGCCCCTGAGCCATGATTGGCTAAAGGCAGCCTGCTTTTAGTCCAATCATGTCAGAGATCATTTGATTGGCCAAAGCATGAGGTCAGGGTGCATGCTTTAGCCAATCACATAATGTGCTGCATGCGCAGCGCGCGTGCAGTGCATTATGGGAATCTCAAATTTTCCGTGAAGAGGCACATTTGTTTGTCATTCAACGAACGATCGATGTTCGAGTCGAACTTAGCCTCGACTCAAACTCGAAGCTCATCCCTAGTGACAATGAGGTTTCCTCCATAGTATATCTCCAAACAGTCCTAGATTGTGCCTTTTCAGCTCCACTGTTCTGTAAAGGTTCTGCTCCTGTACATTGTACAAACAGTGACAGTGCATTTATATTCAAATTGCTGCACTACTTAATTAGCATATACATGATTTGCAGGTGGGACTTCCATAAGAATGAGTTATATTCATGTACAAAGGGAAAGACTTTCCTCAACTACTGCATGTTAGATCTCCAGAAATTGGGAGTGAGTTTAAGAGGGAAAGGGAGCTGTACTGGGGGAGGGGTCTGTACTGTGGGGTGGGGTGGGGTGGGGTGGGCTGGTCTGGGCTTAGAAGGGGCTGAGGGAAACTGTACTGAGTGGGTGAGTTAGGAGGGGGGCTGCATGGGAGGATGGATCTGCACTGGAGGGGTCTGTACTGATGAGTTTGGCTTGGAAGAGTGTTTGTGCTGAGGGGGGGGGGGGTTGGGGCTGTGGGGGGAAATCTATACTGGGTTGGGAATTGGGGCAGTTGAAATAGATCTGCACTGTAAAGAATTTTGGCCTGCGGAGGAGATTTGTCCTGGGAGGAGGAGGTAATTTCTGGTTTTACTCAAAAGTTATTGCTTGTTGAACTCTTGCATTTTACAACTTTAATATAATAACCTTTGGACCGGAAGTGTGTTATTACCTGTAAAAAAAAAAAAAAAAAAAAGGAAAAAAAGGAAAATCAACACAGTTCCTTAATCTAAGGACTAGAAAGCTGCATTATATATATTTCAATTTTGTTTGTAGGATGTATAAACTTTGGCAGGTTTTATTACAATATTAGAATACAGTGATACCACACTTGATGAATGCAGTAAAAAGGTTAATACCATGATATTGGCACGAACCAGAGAACCCTAAAATAGGAGATTGGGTTAAAAGAGTGGAAAATACATATAAAATGGAACACTTACGATGTACTGGGGAAGATGAGGTCGAAAAATTTACTAACACGTGGAAAAGTTGGACAGAGTTTAAAAAAACAAGGAAATACACTGGAATATTGGGAACATAGGAGATGAGGAGGTGGGGGAAGTAATGTAGAGGGGAAGAGGGAAAAGGTATAGAATTAAGGAGAGGGGGTAGGAATGGAGAGGGGGGGGGGGTGAGTAATTGGTAAAATGTGAATAATATTTTGTTTTTTATTTGGTATATTGGAAATTAATAAAGATATAATGAAAAAAAAAAACTTTGCCAGGTTTTTTATGTTGAGGTTTGTTATTGTTGTCACTTTATCTTTTTACATACATAGTTACATTCAATTAATATTGCAATAAATGTCCAGAACCAGTTTCTTTTATCGTTTTTACACACTCTGTCTCTACATCCCTACTGCTCCCCCAATCTTCCAGGAATTCACAGTAATCCAATCATCCTTCCTCTGAACTACATGTCCCATAAATCATAACGCCACTACAATAGTGAGGCCATTGCAAGCCACTTCCAGTCATCTGCAAGCAAAGTGTCTATTGGTCTCAGGCTGTCTGTGCCGGTCAATGCAGGCAACCTTATGAAGTTATCCTGGACGCATACAGTACATGAAAAGGTGGTACCAGTTGGGCTCCACTGGACCCTGCAAGCCAAGGAACCACCCATACAATGGAAGTCAGGGCCAGCGGTCAGTAGTGAGAGTAAAAAGGAAGGACAGAATGTTTTAAAAATTGCAGCAGATTAGGTAAATCCTCGGCCCAGCACCTAATTTAGAAAAAAAAAAAAAATTATGTTTAATATCACTTTAATGTGTTTTGGCAATAGCATGAACTAAATAGACTACTAGCTCTTAAGTGCTTATGCTCCTAATGTTCAATCAAGTGTGAACTCTTTTATTGTAACCTAAAAATAATTACATTGTGTTATGTTTACATGGGAAGGCAAAAAGTTTGATTAATTTCGTGTTTCTCACTCGTAGTTCCCACGTGTTGTTCAACCACCCTCTGTATGATAACAAAAGAACATATATTCCACTGGGTTGTCATGGAGATGACAAGTGGAAGTACAAGTGGTAGTGATTTGTGTTCAAGTGCTACTTTTTCCAGTAAATAAAACAAACAGTATTTTACCGCTTTCATTATGCCATGACAGGAAAAGCATGTTTCAAAAAGCTAAAAGGTGACTTTCGGTGGATAAGAGTGTGTGTTAAAGCATTACCCAAATTCACCTCTATGCCTCCCTCTCCCCATGTAAAGTAGGTAGTAGCATTTTTTATTTTTTTTTAAACCTTGTTCCTGTAGCAAAAAACAGCTTTTATTGCTCCCTTTGACATCATAAATTTCTTGAAGGGGCAGATGGAATCTCATTTCTATTGATGTAGGCATGCTTCTGGAACTACATATCCTAAGAGCCCTTTCCCTACACATAGTATGTAGACAGGCTCTTGGGAGTCAAGACAGCAGCAATGTTTTGTTGAAAATAAATCAACATACGTGTCCCTTATTTGATGCTTTTTTTGGTCACAGGTTCTCTTTTAGACCCCTGATGTCTCACCCATCCTCCATTGAAGCTAATGGAGTGCAGATTGCACATCATCATTTCCTTTTCTGGCCACAGTAGCCAGGGAAAGTGATAGTAGGGCTCAGAAGTGTACTTCGCTTCTGGGTTCATAGTTGGTAGATGAAATCAGCGAATGGACTTTCACTGATCTCCCTACCCTCTACCCAGTAGCACTCATTGTGCTAGTCCCTCATCCACCAATGGGAGCACAAAGTCTGATGAGAGGAATCTGATTGTTGCTTAGGTGTGTGGAAGTGATTGGATAGCTATATAGCCACTAGACTGCTTCCATCTCACAGCCGACAGTTAACTTGTCAGATTTCCATACATTCATGGCAGCAAGGAGTGTGTGTAAAACCTCCCTCTACTGCGGATGAATGGCATACATTAGTGCCAGTCAATATTGTCAGGGTGTAACATTCAGCACAACGCTACATACAGAGCCTTAAAGTAAAACTAAAGGAAACACTTTTTTTTTCCATTTTGGATAGAGTAAGGGAGGGTTATAACCTCTTTCAAAAAAATGTTTGCCATCTGTGTCCCTTTGTGCAGATTTCCCTTCACTTCCTGTTCCATAGCCAAACAGGAAGTGAGACGAAATCTCTGCAAATTAAGGAAATTACTAGGGGACCCCAAGGTCACCAGAACTTCCAATTGGAAGAATTCCTCTCCATTACTTTTCTGGGGACAACCCCAAATTTGGGATTTTCTTTTACTTTCACTTTCATCTAATGGTAAACAGGACAAATAGAGAGGGTGAATCTCCTTAATGGGAGCACAGACAGCAATAAAACTGAGAAGCTTTATAATCTCTCTCCAATTTATCCAAAACTAAAAAAAAAGTTCTGCCTTTAGTTATACTTTAAAGTGGAACTCCAGGAAAATAAATATTTTTGAAGTATGTTCTGTAACAACGAGGTTCCTATTTTGTCTTCAGTGCTGCTGCTTGTTGTAAAAATGACCCTTTCATTCTAGCTAGATGCTGCAGGGAGTTCTCTTTTTCGAGCAGTGCAACTAACAGTCTTGCCCAGCGAACAGTGTGGGGTTTATAGCATTTACTCTCCCTTCTATTTCCTTTTGTCCATTCACTAAAAGCTTTGTTTACTGTTCCCTTGAATACAAGGTATTCTATGAATGGATGGGGGAGAAGAAGTCCCGAATTGTACTAGTCAGTTGAAAGATTGTTTGTATTTCATTAGAAATATTTATTAAAGATTTAGATTACGCATTCATGTCTTTTTACAACATTGGGACAATTTGATAATTTCTTGGACAACCATTTTTTTTTTTTTTTTTACAGTATTGTAGTGTAAAGCCATGTATAGTTCTCTTCTTCATCGTCAGTACTGGTACACCATAACAAGTAAAATAATATGGTATTTTAATGATAGATATAGTCATCTTTAGCATTTGTGTATCCCTTTTCCCATAATTCTGTGTGAAGGAATGGAAAGAACTCAAAGTTATTTATCCAGGCCTTACCAAAAACAATGATGAAGTTCAGATCCTTAACGGATACTTTCAAACTTGGTGAATGAAATGAAAGCAAATAGAAATCATTTTCTTTTTTGGCTTTGGATTTTTTTTTTTATTTTGTTAAATATACAGTAAATTATGCACCATGTCTCTTTTTTTTTTTTAAAAAAAGGAACCTGCTACTATTAGAAAAATGCTTGGATTACAGTAATTTACTCATCATATTACTACATCATAAGTAGAAAGTTTCCACTAAAGCTGCCCATTGATGGATCAAAATTCGGCTGGTTCAACAGCCACATTTCTATTCATCTATGGTCATTCCTGCTTGACAGTCAATCTAAAAAGAGACTTCTGTCAAACAGTGGCTGATCAGTATATTCTGACAGTGGAGGAGTCCTGCTTTCAAAATACAATGGCACAGTGCGGAGGATTCCCCTGCCCACCTCACATTTGAGGATGGGTAACCCGTACTTTTTTTTTTCCGATTAGCAAAATTAGGCTGATCGGAAAAAAAAGGGGGCATCTATGGCCAGAATTAGTCTATCAGTGTGACAAATATTAAAGTATAACTTAGAATTCACTCTCCTACAGCCATTTTGTGAAGAATTTCTTGAAGAATTGTTTGCAGTGCCTAGGCACAAAGCAGTATCTTCTCTACAACATAGTAATCTTGGCAAACAAGTGACAAATTCACTTTAACCGCCGACAGAATAGTAATGTCATATGTAACAGAATGTAGGTATTTGATGCCACCTTGTGGTTACACATAAGTTTTCACGACCAATTCATACCTTTAATCAGACTCTCTAGTTAAAAATGATGGAGGTTGAGAAACATATTCTCTTAAAAACATGTTGCCTTGCTTTCACGCTGCTCTAATAGGTACGGTACTTCATACGGCACTAACCTGGAATAAGCATTTAGATGAAAGGTTCTGATTTCACCCTGAATATTTACTCAGCATGCCTGTTCCAGGTAAGAGACAGCCAGACAAGAGTTTTAAAAGGCAGTAATAAATTGCAAATCCCCTTTCCAATTCCCTCAGGATAGGGTTCTTTTCAATTTTACCATGCCCCTCCTAAGGTAAAAATTTTTTGTTTAATTTGTTTGAAATCACTGCGACTGAGCTTGGCATCCATGGGGTTTATTTACTGCAGGCAAAAAGGTTGTTCACTTTGCAAGCAAAGCTTTATAAGGAGAAATTTCACTTTGCAAAGAATACCCAATCACAAACAAATAAAAAAAAAATAATAATTCACTTGCAAAGTGCAACTTCCCTTGCATTGTAAATCAACCCCCATACCTCAGAAAAAGTATTTCCTGCCTTGATGAATGTATTATAAACAGCGCTAAATCCTCTTACTTGATGTCACTATGCCCAAATATTAATTATATGTATCATCTGATAAGTATCTGTACAAAAAATGACTGTGCAATAAATATATAATAACTTCAAAGTAATTATTAAGTAAAGTGCTTCTGATAGTGCTAACAACCAAAGTCAATTCGTACTTAACTATGTGCAATATAACAAGTGCAAATAATGCCAATAAAGTGCAATGTGTGCCAAATGAATAACACCAATATTGTGCTAACATTCAATGACATAAAAATATTTTAGCTGTTTGGATTATGGACCAGAAATAAGGGCAAATTACCAATGTGCAAAGTGCAATGTGTAGCAACAAATGTCACCAAAAAGGTGCTTACATACTATAGCATTGGAGTTTTTAAGTGGTTTTAAATGGTAGTCCGTAACAATAAAAGCTTAGTCCAGTGCAAAAAAATATAAAATAGTGCAAGAAAAAATAGTGCTAGAAAAAATTGTGAGTCCTTTATATGAAGGCTGACTCAGCTGGATCAAGTAGTTGTGCATGCACATTAACAATGGTGGTGTCACCCTCCACTTCACCAACAAATTGTGGTAAGGTAGCGCAATTACCAGATGGTGTTGATCCTAGCTGGCGTACGCCAGCAAAGGATCACTTTAGGCTTTAGGGTCTCCTCTCACTGGCAATTCAGAGCTCCGAGGGATGGATGGATGTCCTTATGCTTCACCTATTTGCACTCGTAGGGAGAAAAATGAATAGGGCTCCTCATAGTGCCATATGTTTAAAAACATTCCATCTTTATTAAAAACTCATCTTTCCTGCCTTGAAGCTTGTTAAAGTAGCACTAAACTAACATTTTTATAAAATAAATGCAATATGTCTAGAAATAAGTAGATTGTACCTTCTATCCCTCTTTTTACCTTTGTTTCATCTCTATAATGCAGCTTTTGCTTTTTTCTGCCGTTTTCAGACTTCCTGTTCTAGGGTGGTTACATTCATTCTCCATGTCCCCCCTTGTGTAAATGAATGTAAACACCCTTCCCTGCTTGCCCCCAAGATGGACTAAACATCTACCTGCAGGCACATTAAGTTCTATGGGAATTGTAGTACACATAGAGCCAAGCATGTAAATGGCTTTGCTGGCTTTACACTAGTAGTGGTGAGGAGCATCAGTGGAGGAGTGCATCAGTGGAGGATAGAGAGTGTGTATGGGACAAAAAAAAATAATAAAGACAATAATACGAGATAAAAAAAAAAAGAGAGAGAGCCATGGTATATTTGAGCTTAGTGCCACTTTAAATTAGTTCTAAAGGCTGAAGGTTTTTGACCTACAGTGTGCATCTCCCCCTAAGCTCCCCCTAATACTTACCTGAGCCCGATCTCGATCCAGGGATGTGCAAGAGAGCAGCAACTCTCCCAGGTCTCTCCCTCCTCATTGGCTGAGTTTCAGCAGCAGTAACATTGGATCCCACTGCTGCCAATCACAAGTGGTGAGTCTTATGGACACAGAAAGCTGGCTCGGGAGTAAGAACGAACAGGCTTGCTGTGGAGGCACTCGGCAAGGGGGAGGGGCCTAGAGCTCCATCGGTGGACCAGAGAAGAGGAAGAATGAGGCTCTCTGCAAAATCATTACACAGAGCAGGTAAGTATAACATGTTCATTTTTTTGTTAACTTAAAAACTTTTTTTAGTTTACTTTAAAAAAAAAAAAAATATCACAAGGGATGTGACGTCCCTTCAATAGGATGTGTCCCTGTTTTCCAGCCAGGTGCTGGACAACAGAAACATAGAGAAGGAGACATTTCCCTCTTTTCAATGTTTACTTTCACTTTCTACTGAGATACTGATGTTATGCTGCACTATTTTCCTCTTGCCAACAGCGGGGGAGCTAAAGCCAGGCATTCCCTTAGACTTCAATGCAAGGCACTTGAAATCCGGGAATTGTAGTCCAAAATGGCAGCCATGTAATACAGGGACTGACTTTCTGAACTACGGATTCCAGTGTGCCCTGGGCAGCTGGAGCAGTAGAGAGGGGATTCTCAATAAACTGTCTATGGGTCTTGGTTCCAAGGAGAGAGAGAGAGAGAACACAACTGTTGAGTATTCACCTGCCAGTGGGGATGCGAGAGTGGGGACACACAGGGACAGTGCAGTACCTCCCACATCACAAATCCTGCACTGCTGATCACCAGAGGTTTTCAGAGAGAGACTGAGGGGGCCCCCTACTACAGCAAGCATCCACAGCAACATTCTGGGAATTGGTGAGAGGGCTCGTCACCCATCATTCACACTGTTATCAGGAACTGAGTCACTGAAGAGAGGAGAGAGTCCATCACAGCCATACCGACCTGTGCCTTACCTATTCAGCACCTATACCAACTCTATACAACATTAAATAGAACTTTTACCACTCCAAAAAAACACATTCACAGTTGCACCTGTGCCAAGACTCTACTGTACCTATACTGCATGCAGGTTAAATGGGGCTGTCGTTAAGTGCACTGACACTCTTAAAGGCCCCAACCATAGCCATAAGAAAACTATCCCAAAGGACAGCTCCTCCCCACAATACTTATCCTCTAAGCCCTTTGTTTTCCTGCCCCCCTCCACTACCAATCACCTTTTCTTTTGGAGAGTGCCCATCCAGTCGGTCTAGACCTGGTATAGTTGCCATTAATGCACTTCGGCAGTATAATCTCTTGTATTCAGTAAATTAAGCTTTATTACTCCCCAGTGCTTCACTTTAGGTGACCTTACTACTGTTTATGCTGATCTGATAAGTGCCATCTTATGCCTAGTCCTTACTTATCACTCTGTATGCTAAATTGTGTTATTGTCTTGTTAAACCGTTTTCTTGCTTGCCTTGTTGCCCACCATATCAGGTGACAATATATTAATGCAGAGCTTTAACCAAAAAGGGGTGTTCCTACCTTGCTCCTCTTTCAGAAATTGCACTTTTGGTCTTGACAGTTCCCACTCCCACTTCTGTTCTGTGAGCACCCGCCTCTGAAGCCGCAAGCTGTCACAGCCAGGTGCCCACAGTTAAGATGCAGGCGCCGGGGACAGAAGATGGGTGGAGAAAAGGGCTCGGGTGAGCACAGCGCTGGATCCTGAGAGAGGTGAGTGTCTGTTTCTTAAAAGTCAGCAGCTACAGTTTTTGAACCTGCTGACTTTTAATTTTTACAAAAATGACTGGAACTCATCTTTAATTTTGCCTTTACTAACTGCTTCAGTGCCTGTTTTCTTGGACATGGTAGTAATAATGTATGCAAAACATTACTTTCAATGATTTCTGTGGTATTGTATGCTTTGTACACTCAAACTAGTAGGTCAGAGAGGCTAAATTTACTTTGGAGGTCGAGGCAAAGAACAGAAGACTTATCTTAACCAGCGGCTCGTATGGGAGTAGTGATACACTCTGATGCAGTAAAAATCTTCCAGGGGGTTAATAAAACCCAAGGAAGCTGCCTGACAACACCCATCCTTTCCGCCTAGCTTCTCCATTCATAGTAGCTGGTTCCACACCTTCTAAAAATTAAACATTTCCTATGATTGGAGGATAGGTGGGTGATTGAAAGGTCAACTCTTTCAATTCATAGATCCTGTTTCCTTTATAAAAGCTGTAGTACTGGTTTGCAGGGCCACCTTTAGAAATCATGGGGCCCCATGCAGCCTACTTGACAAGGTCCCCATCTCTTCCCCCTCTTGGTGTGACTATAGTGTCAGTGCAGAGCAGTACATAGAAAAATGCAGTAAAGGACAGTATGAAATAGAAGTACAGAGCTGTGGAATGTATGGTTAGTAGAAGTAGCAAATTTCAGGGCAGTCAGTGAGCAGTATACAGTGGTAGAGCAGTCAATGAGCAGTTTGAGGTGGCAAGGCAGTCAGTGAGCAGTATGGAGTGGCAGGATAGTACAGTAGTAGTAGCAAGGCATTCAGTGAGCAGTATGTAGTGGCAAAGCTGTCAGTGAACAGTATATAGTGGCAGAGTGGTCAGTGCAGACATGGAAGTAAATTACACATGTGCAAGTCACAAGCTAGTCTCAAGTCTTAACCCTCAAGTCTCAAGCAAGTCCCAAGTTACTGTGCTGAAGAGCAAGCAAGTCAAGTCGCGTCCCTGCTAGAAGTCAAGCAAGTCAAGTCAAGTCATTTATTTTGGTCAAGTCACAAATCAAGTCAAAATACTGATCTACCTTAATTGTCACCTTTAAATGAGTTAAAAGTCAGTGGTCAGGAAAGGTTTTGTTTTATTTTCAACATTAGCAAAACTGCTTAGTGCTTTTTTCTTGGCATATTTCAACACCACAGTCACTAAAAACATGTTAAGTATTTCCATTGTTAAACAGCCAGTGTCCTAAAAATCAGAACACACTGATGTGTTTTAAGTGACTGTGGTGTCAGAAACATAACAGGCACATTAATTTGCTTTAACACATCTTGAGAAAATGCAAATTTTTAATAACTTAAAAAATAAAGTCATTTCGAGTCATATGTCTCAAGTCAAAGTCAAGTCTCAAGTCATGAATACCAAGTCAAAGTCAAGTCGAATCTTTTATTAATTTTAGTCAAGCAAGTCTCAAGTCCTCAAACTGGTAACTTAAGTCTGACTTAAGTCAAGTCATGTGACTCGAGTCCCCCACCTCTGGGTCAGTGAGCAGTATGTAGTGGAAGGTCAGTCAGTAAGCAACATGTAGTGACAGGGTAGGGCATTATGTAGTGGTAAGGCTGTCAAAGAGCATTATGTAGTAGCAGTATAAGGCAGAATGTATTGGCAAGGCAGTCAGTGAGCAGCATGTAGTGGCAGGGCAGTTAGTGAGCAGTATGTAGTGGCAGGGTAGGGCAGTATGTAGTAGCAGGGCTGTCAGTGAGCAGTATATAGTGGTAGGGTAGGGCAGCATGTAGTGTGAAAGACAGTCAGTGAGCAATATGTAGTGGCAGGGCAGTCTGCATGCAGTATGTAGCAGCAGGGTAGGGCAATATGTAATGGCAGGGCAGTAAGTGAGAAGCATGTAGCGGCAGGGCTCTCAGTGTGCAGTATGTGGTGGCAGGGCAGTCAGTGAGTAGTATTTAGTGTCAGGGAAGGGCATTATATAGTGTCAGGGTAATCAACGAGCCATATGTAGCAACAGTGTAGGGAAGTATGTAGTGGCAGGGCAGTCAGTGAGTAGTATGTTGTGGTAGGGTGGTCAGTAAGCAGTATGTAGTGGCAGGGCAGTCAGTGAGCAGTAGGTGGCAGCAGGGCAGACAGTGAGCAGCATGTAGTGTCAGGGTAGGGCAGCATGTAGTGTCAGGGTAATCAATGAGCCATATGTAGCAACAGGGTAGGGAAGTATGTAGTAGCAGGGCAGTCAGTAAGCAGTATGTAGTGGCATCATCGGGCAGTGAGCAAGGCCTTGTATCTTGTTTACACATTCTCTCACTAGGCTCTAGACCTCCTCTGCTGCTGCATCTGTTGATTTGCTTATGGTTTCTATTCTGCTCCCAGCTCTCTTGGAACCTTTTACTATATGATGATGATTATAATAAAGAAGAATACCATGGACTTTAATCCAAGAAGAGAGCTAAACAATGGGAATGAGGAGGTTAATGGTGTTGCTTATAACATAGCATTGGGAGGAACAGATCTGTTCTTTTTACAACACAAAGAGGTTAGAATAAGCAGAAAAAAATATGTACATGGAAACATCTTTTACCAGTGCATGAGGCCACCTTCACTTTTTGTGATTTTAATATGTAACATGATATAGGTACATAAAAAGTTAAAGAAGTAGTTTTCCAAAAGTAATGCTTTAGTTATAGAAGTGCTATGGAGGCTGGAGTCACCTGCCTTCTTATTATTCTACTTGGGCACTTCAAGGGTAAGGTCTCTTCCTCGTAGCTAAAGGTTCTTATTTTGGCCACGGTGGATGGTCAATTCCCCTACAAAAGGGGTGTTTGTGGTGTTGTCATGCTTGCATGTCTATAATATAAGTAAATTGAAAACACAATTTACAGTATTTGTTGAACTAGATGGACTTGTGTCTTTTTTCAACCTGACTATCTATGTAACTATATGAGTGCAACTCCTTTGTAATTACTACAGTGAGCATGAATACCTAAATGTAAAGCAGAATTCTAGTCATAAAAAGCAAGATAAATATGAATAGTCCATCATAAGATAAAAAATTATGTTTGTTACAATATTTATGTTCGATCAGTTTTTTTTCTGCCTGTATATGTCCTCAGTCTGATAGCCAGCATCTTTTAAGCCATGTCATTTGAGCCCAGGTCATCCTGGATCCACAGCAGCCAATGACTGGACAGTGAAAGGAGAAACAGCACAGTGATGAGATGATCTTTTAGTTAAGTTTTTTAATTTAATGCAGAGAATGTATTACAGTTAAAAACATTTAGACTTTACAATCACTTTAAGCACAGAGAGCAAGCCAATGGAGTCCTATGAGACAAAAGAATATGTTACGCAAAATTGCCAGGGTGTACCAAACTTTGATATTTTAGATTATTGTAAAGGTGTTTAATACATTTTTCAAATGTTTGTTTTATAATGCATCTAACAGATGTCCCTGGGATTGAAGTAGCTGGCGAAAAATCTAATTCATTCTACTGTATTCCTGTTTCAGTTTTGGCAAAGAATAGGATGTATAGTAAACGGTTATGAACAGAAGTTTTTGTGGAAGAACCAGTTCCAAGACAAAAGGCTAGAAAAATTACTGCTTATCGTTTTTTGTTTGAACTCTTTTGGGACAAAATAGATGTTAAATATAATTTCTTTAAAGTCCCTCAGTAGAGCTAGACAGATTATGTTTTCAGATGGTTAAACGTTCCAGCACTTTATGATTCTTCATTGAACATATATGAGCTGCAATATACCAGTAAATCAGTAGTAAGGTAAACTTGCAGATTGTGTAACTGTTTCTTCAAGAAGTAAATGTGTAGTATTCATGTTTTAGCACCCTCTAGTGTGCTACTAGTGTGAACGTAGGGAAATGTATATCCTGAGTCGTGTTGAAACCCATGAGTCTTTAATTGGGTCAGGGTTTATTAGAGTTCAGGGCAGCATGACTCATACAAACAGCTCTCTGGTGCCTCCCCCTGGTTCTGGAAAATTGGAAAACATTCTGGAAAATAGAGGGCGGATTCTATGAGAGTTGTTTTGCATATTTAGGGGAGCTTAGCCAATCCCCAGAAGATGGGCCTGGCAGGGGACTAAGTAAACCCTTAAATAGGAATGAGTCATGCTGAGAGGAGAGTCAGGTAGAAGATAGATATAGAGTGCGGAGGAGATTTTTGGGGTCCTGAAGGTGAACCCCCTAGTCTGAGGGGGGGTGCACTGCCTCAGACCGGGGCTCAGGTGCTGGCCTGGGAGGACCCTAACATCAGGAAATGCTTGAAAGAAGTCTTCCCTAAGAGGCAGCAGGAACAAGAAGGACAGTGTGAGTACCACAGCACAGAGCAGGGAGCTACAAGGGAATAGAATACCACATGTAGCAGGTCTCTCTGAAACATAGCAGTGTGCCAAAATCTTGCCCTGGGAGATCTCTTGAGCAGTCAGTTGGGTAGACTGGTGAAGAGAGTCAGTTGGGTAGACTGGCGAAGAGAGTAAGTTAGGTAGACTGGTGAAGAAGCAGCCAGGTGGGAAAGTGGCCAGGTGGGCTAGTATTTCCTGTAGAGATAGAACTGGGACCAGCATCTACAAGGGAGTTGGAGGTACTTCAGAATGGGTCCCTTAGTGGCCAATCCAGACCAAATTGCACACACGCGCAATGCGTCCTTTCCTGGCTTCAGCTGAGCTTAGAAGTGGTTGCTCCGTGATGTTCAAACTGCACACATGTGCAGTTCAGGGTCTCCTTCTCAGGGTGAACTCATTTGTTTGTGTTTTTTTTAATCTGCCTGGAGTTCAGCTGTGTCCAATCAAAAATTATGTTTTCATGAAATTACCGCAAATTATAGAACACAATCCATTTTTCTCCATGTTTATTTTTCTTTCTGTAAACAATCTGAATATTCTTTCAATCAAAATATAAACTACATTTTAAACTACACTTAATTACATACACTGTTCAGACACATTTTTACACTTGTGGTTTCTTTTTCTTGGAAAAACCCTTGGATTTCCAGGAATCTGAGCGTAAACTTGTCATCTCCACATCATGTAAGTATAATACAGACCAACTGGTTCACTTATGGGTGAGCAATTTCCCTAGAGAAAATAGTAAAAATATAATCAATTAACATAGGACTAAATGTTTAAATAGCAAGTCAGTTGATTTATGTTGTATGCAGTAGTATCAGTTTGGCAGAGGGGACTCCATTCCATAGCTGAAGAAGGGGTGAATGGGATACTGATGTGTAAAGCCCGCTATAGATTTTCTATAGCTGCTTGCAATAATTGCATGAAAAATCTGACAGGCTGGTTGTACCCAAGTTGAATAATCAATCAACTGGGATACAATCAGCCTTCCCATACGTGGTTTGAATATTGGGTGGACCCTGCTGAACCGGCCAAGATTTGAACCGATTATCACCAGTATTTGTAAGTTGGGAATATTACTATATGAGCCTTGTCTCATTGCCTCCATTCTGAACTTTTGAGATGGCTCTACAGTTAAAAAAAAAAATGTTATGCTTGGTACTACAGTAGGTGCCAATCATTGCGGATAGCTTTTGGTCCAATTCTAAAAGCTGCCATGGCATCCCCCAAAACCTGAGGGCACATGCAGTCACCAAGGAACACATAACATTCTTTCTTTTAGGGTGATGGAGCCCCATATTATAATGTGGAATACGATAGATAGATAGATAGATAGATAGATAGATAGATAGATAGATAGATAGATAGATAGATAGATAGATAGATAGATAGATAGATAGATAGATAGATAGATAGATAGATAGATAGATAGATAGATAGATAGATAGATAGATAGATAGATAGATAGATAGATAGATAGATAGATAGATAGATAGATAGATAGATAGATAGATAGATAGATAGATAGATAGATAGATAGATAGATAGATAGATAGATAGATAGATAGATAGATAGATAGATAGATAGATAGATAGATAGATAGATAGATAGATAATATTTGTGGTTCAGTACAATCTTATTGAGTTTTTAACATTTTGTTACATACGTATAAAAGCAAGAGTTAACAGTGGTTGCAGTTTTTCACAGCACACAAAACAAAATTTTGATTAGCTGGGTGTTCTGTCCTCAATAGACAACAAACCAGGTTGTTACTATTAGGAATTTCAACACAGAAAGGGTCCTTTCACACAAACGATCCGATCAGATCCGCCTGTCAGTTTTTATGGCGGATCTGATAAGATCCCCCATGCATCCCTATGGGGCAGCGGATGTCAGCGGAGACATGTCCGCTGACACCCGCTGCCATCCGCATCCAATCCTGTCCGTGAAACCCGGACAGATGGAAACCCTATTTTACATCCATCCAGGGGATCGGATCGGGTGAGAACGGACAGGCGGTCCGCTCTCATCCGATTCCCCTATAGAGATGCATGGAGCTCTGACACCTCCCTCTCCGCACACAGAGCGGAGAGGGAGCTGCCACCTGCCTGCTCAGCGGGGATCAGTGTATCGATCCCCTGCTGAGCAGCACGGATCCGCCTATGGAGACGGACCGCTTGAAAGAAGCCAAAGGAAGAATATGCAACTTGCTTGCTGAATGATCCAGGTCCTCTCTATTGGACTGATGAGGCTCTGGGGAGGGGGGCTAAAAGAAGAGTGGAAGGGTGGACAAAGGAAGCCACGGTCAAACTCAGCAATTCAGACTATACATTTGAATTGTACCTTGAGGAGACCAGGTGGTCGGATACAGAGAAGGGCATATTCTGCTATGAGAAGGACTACTTGCCCCATTAGTTTAGTAAGGAGTGGGAAAACAGAGGTCCAGAGTTGTTGAGCCATTAGGCACAATTACCATGTTTGATAAAGTGTTCCCAGCTGTTCATAGCCCTATACATTTTTTTTAATTGTTTCACTTTCCAAATAATTTGCAAATCTGTACAGCCAGTCTTGTGATTTACACCCATTTTTCACATTGCACATCTGGACAGCTCACATATAATTCCCAAGCAATTCATCCTATTAGTTCAGCACCCTTGCCTCCAACCTGCTGTTGGAATTTGAATCAGCATTAATAACCCATTGTAATAAGTAGGGATCTGGCCTAGGAAGTAGTAAAGCTTATCCGGCCATGTAGTAGTGATACTAAACAAGAAAGTAGCTTGATGTGATGTTTATAAGGGGGACTACGACATGCCACATGTTGGTGCCAACTGAGTAAGTCCCCACCCCACTTCTTCTCAGATAGGACAATCACCCACCCGTTGCTAAATTAAACTCTCCACCATCCTGTCTCATTCTTCTGGCCTGAGGCCCACTCACAACATCCCTGCCCTAAGGCCTCAATTTTTGAGAATAAAGGAATGTCCACACATAAATATATTTTCCACACTTTACTATACCTTTCCTGTGACATAGCACTTTGACTTGCTAGCAGAATCTTCAGTGGGCAATACCACATGCAAGGTTATACATTCTGTAGCAGTCATTTTATTGCAGATCACAGGCACACATCTTTAATGTATTCTAAGTCCACAGCAAGTGGTTGTAAAGCTATTTTTTAAATATTTATTTTTAAATAATAAACCCCTACCTGCTCTGTGCAATCCTAATTTTCTTGGGTCCTCTGCTGGCGCTCCTGGCTCCTCCTCTTCTCGGTGTTCCGCCATTTTCTATTGGGGCACATCTGCGGGCTTGATTTTGAGCCAGCTGTCTGCATCTATTGACACACACAGTGCATTTCAGTCCTGCCCCCAATTCCCTCATTACAGGATTTGATTAACAGCAGCCAACTGCTCTGTGATGGGGGAGAGAGCAGTGAGAGCTGCTGCTATTGAGCACAGCATTGGATAGAGAATGGGCTCAGGTAAGTATAAAAGGATCGGAGGGGCCTGCACACAAGTGGCTTTTTTTACCCTAATGAAAACCTTTTACCTTTACAACCACTTTAAGCTTCCATCATCAAGTCACAGGACCCACAGCTGAGGGTCAGGGAGGGATCAAGGTGCTTTCTTTATATACCATTCTCTTCCAAATGTGCCTTCCGTTGCTGTGCCCAGAAAGACTAACTCCCAAATGGCCCGCTCATTATCAGGCTTAACCACCACTCACATAGAGGACTCTGTCCAGGCCTCCAAGGCCTTATGCACCCCACTAAAGGACCTGCAGAAGAAGGCCAGGAGAAACAGAGCAACTACAGCAATTCCTCCCAAGTTCTGTACCACCTCCTTTGGAACTTCAGCCCTGCAAAGGGTCCTTTAGATTAGCACTGCAGGAAACTACATCTTAACAGATCTGGGGTGCTTCAATGCCCCGTCTAACTAGGCTCTGCCCACCACTGGCATTTATGTGGTACTAACTCTACCCATTACATTACTAAGGAGGAACTTTTCTATACGGGTAGCTAACCCAAAATTACATCTTTCCCTTTACCAGACTATAGTGGGAACAGAGCCATTTAGTCTCTGGCAAGCTAACTGCATCTGCCAACATGTTCCTGAAAAACAAGGAATGTTTATCACAAGACTAGCTGGGAAAATTACAAATCCTTTGCCAGGGAAACTTCTATTCATTTAAATCATGGTTTTAGGTGTTTGTGTAGAACTACATTTTAAATGAGTTGTAAAGGCAGAAGGTTTTTTATCTTAATGCATTAAGATAAAAAGACTTCCGTGGAAAGCAGACCCCTTCAGCCCTCCTAATACTTACCTGAGCCCTATCTCTGTCCAGCAATGTCCACAAGACCCTCAGCCTTCCGGGACTCTTCCTCCTGATTGGCTGAGACCCAGCGCCAATGGCTCCCACGGCTGTCAAAGTCAGTCAGCCAATCAGGAGCAAGAGAGGGCGGGGCCAAACCGCAGCTTTGTGTCTGAATGGACACACAGAGCTGCAGCTCGCCTCGGTTGCTCCTATAGCAAGTTGCTTGCTCTGGGGACACTCGGCAGGAGGGAGAAAGGATCCAGGCTGCTCTGTGCAAAACCACTTTACAGAGGCGGTAAGTATAACATGTTTGTTATTTAAAAAAAAAAAAAAGAGAGACTTTACAAATACTTTAAACTTCATGCATAATGGAGGATATCACTCACAATAATGCTATCTAACCAAGTTGGAAAACATCAAAAAGGACTGCCCAGCCTTATATAAGGCCTTACACACAGGAGGGCTTTATAAAAATGTAGGCTAAGATGAAAAAATAGTGCATGCAGCGCTCCACATGAATTCCCATATAAAAAGATAAGGTAAGCAAGTAAGGAATCCATGTGACAGATTTTTACTGGCATGGAACATAGTAAAATTGGTAGGTCAATCCAGTTTTGTAGTCACAGTACTGGGCTCAATAGTAAGCTGAGGCTGGCTGTATTTTATAGAAAAATACAGACTACTGCTATTTAAATACTTCCATAAACCATCATTATAATCAAAGATACTATAAAGGTATGTTCATAATAAAACCCCAACCTGATTTATAATGGTGGCACTACTTACTGATTTCATGAGAAAATAACATATATCATGACCCCGCAGCCAATAAACCATCCAGCAATCAGTAAAGCCGGTACCAAGTAGCGACGATATTCAGCAATACCTGTTGAAATAAACATATTAGTGTAAACTTTTACCTAATAAGTATTACCATTGAAGAATGTTTTTATTATACAGTACAACTAATGTTGTGCCATGATATGGTGATTTTAATGTTATAACACTTTAATATTTTTGTCTTGGTTACTACACTGCAGTACATGATGCAGAATAACATACAGTAGCATCCAGATATCAGTTGATGGTATATGGGTCATTAAAGGTAAGAATTTTATTCATTTGGAATGGACTACTACAATTTGCACATCAATTTTACATCTGTTTGCCTTTTTGAATGAGCAAAATTAGAATGTTTTTAAATTTCTTTCTAGCAAAGCTTTTTTCAACGGGGTGCCTTGAGGTTTCTTCAGGGGTGCCTTGGCAAAAATGCCTAAAAAATGCCCAAACATTGTATACAATCCAGCGTGTGGATGAAGCCTGCCTTTTATTTACACAATTTAGTTACACAATTATTGTGCACCATTACAACCTTCTAGCTGCCGGCGTCCTAACAATGAAAGGCATCATCAGTTGATAAGGAGGATGTCAGTTGCCTGCATAGCATCCTTGTTCCTCCCTCCCTTGCTGAGTGATGGAAAAAAATGAGGGAGCAGAGAAACATTGGAATATTAGTCAGTACCAGTTTGCAAAAGTGTATTTTCTTTGGAAGAATACATCACCTCTAATGTTAGATGCCCTTCTTAGACATGTGGATGTTGCTGCATTATGTAAAACTATTTGTTTTACATAATGCATAACTGTCCATAATTTTTAAAGGGTGCCTCGAGACTGTCCATAACTTTTAAAGCGTGCCTTCAGATTGTTCATAATTTTTAAAGGGTGCCTTGACTAAAAAAAAGGTTGGAAAACACTGATCTAGCACACTAGTATTATAAATATTTCTACTATGAGATTATAGAAAGAGTTGTGTTTGTTAAGTGATCAGCTCACAACAAAAAATAAATGGATAAGAGCTGGTTCACACTGAGGCGACAAGACTTCGGGGGGCTACCTGTGAAGTCGCGTGCACCGCTGTGCACCGCGACTTCGGCGTGACTTGCAGGGACTTCACATAATGGAAGTCTATGCAAGTCGCTCCGAGGTCGCCCCAAAGTAGTACAGGACCCTTTTTCTAAGTCGGAGCGACTTGTGTCGCTCCTATTAGAACGGATCAAGTACTACTCAATGGACCGCGACCGACCGCGACTTGTCAGGCTGACAAGTCACCTGACAAGTCGCGGCAGTGTGAATGGGCTCTAAAGGTAACATTATATTACAGCATGCCAGTATAAGACACTTACACAGACCCAAAAATACCAAAATCAGCTAGCACTGAATAACCCCAACGCATAAAAAGACTTGGGGACACAACTTATTATGCCAATGTCCAGAATTGTTAAATAATCATATATAAATAAATATTACAGGCAGACAATATAGATAATGCTGATATTATCAAACTACTGAATGGGTTAATAAGATCATACTTTAATTATAGGCAATTCTCACTTACACATTCCTTCCCTGTCACTCCCCTCTCATAAGTGAAGAAACCAAAATTCTGCTAAACAGTCACTGAAGTGTGTTGTTTAATAGCACAGCTTGTTAGATGTATTCACTATTAAGCAAGTGCCTGTTTTGACAGCATTCCACAGCTCTTTAGGCTGATAAAGAGTACATAGCACACCAGTCAGATGGTAAAAGGCGATGTTGGACTCTCACAGACTCTGCAATCTGTAACAATCTCCCTCCCAGCTTTGCTGTGAATAGGCAGTGGTGTGGAACTCTCTTCTCTCATTCTCACTTGCAGTGCAGTCCAGATATACCAGCATTGTCTGCCTATATTGGACCCACACAGACCCTCATTGTTGATTAAAGCATATTGAAAGCCATTATTTTGTCTAAAGTAAGAAATGCTAAAACCTTTGCCAGCTATTGAGGAAATTTCCCTATACTGCCTGCCCTGTACACCCAACAGGAAGTGAGAAGAAATCTCTCCAAATTAAGGGTAATCTCTTCTTAGACAGTAGTTACCAGAACACATGTCTTCATTGGAAGGTTTACCTTCTACTACTGTTATGGTGACTACTCAAATTTCCTCACTTTCAATCTCTGTGACAGTGGTCAACAGGACAAATAGAGAATTAATCTCTCTAGCAGGGAAAAGGACAAAAAAAACAACCTAGCAAGGGTTCTAACCCTTCCACACTCTATCCAAACCAAAAAAAGGAAGGTTTTGCTTTAGATATACTTTTATTTCAGGGCAGAGAAGGCATCTCTAAGTTGAAGACAATAGGGAAAAGTAGCATAGCATCTCAAAGCTAAGGAACATTCTTGCTAATAAGAGAAAGCCAAAGCTGAATATTTCATAGAGCTGCCCATATAGAAATGTATTTGACAAGTCAGTGAAATTCAAAATTCTTTAGGGTTTAGGTGGCTGACATTAGAAAGAAGGAAGCATGTAGTCCAGCAGATTAATAATAGATTTCTATTGTCTTTTCTAGTCTATGATCTATGACACTCGCACAAAAAGAAAGGAATCTTCTTGGGGTGTTTGATGTGTTGGCATCATTACCTCTCAGCACTAGAGCAGGGTTTGGAGATGAAAACTCCAGCTGTCTAAATGTATGTTGTCATTTTAGACAAGCGGTTGGTACAACACAGTGCTTTGAATTACATTGATTCTTATTCCACAGATTGCACCATAGCAGGAAAGATTTATTAACACAAGATGTCCAGCCAGCCATCCACTCACACCCCCACCCCCGTTTGCTGCTGCCATGGGTAATTCTAAAGAGCAGTATTCAGATTTAAATTGTATTCTTTGTACACAAAAGTGCATCTATACAGCAATAATATAACAATTTCAGACTAACACAACATGCGTAGGTAACTATCAAACATGACTGTACAATAGTACAAGGCAATGTATGTCCAGGAGATCTCTGAGGATTTGATAGCTAAGAAAACAAACTGGAATCATAATAACAATACACAATTTTGCCAGAGGAAGGTCTTTTTGTACATATATTTATTTTGTATGCTTTCACTGACCCTTGCTTGATATCACATTTACTCCTCACAACCCCCCCCCCAACCCCCCCCCCCCGTTCTATTGTTCATTTTGCCTACTTTACCACTTGTCAACCCTTCCTTGGTCATTGGTTTATGTGGACTGCCAACTGAATTGTAAACTTTCTCATTAAACCGGATTGGTAGTTCAGCTGCATTTTCGGGACTAGTTTCTTTGTAGAAATAGTGTAAGTGATACCTAATTGTTCAGGCCTCAATACTTATTAAATAGATCCTGCACTCTCAGCAGAGGTCTTCCTAATCTGCTCTTATGAAGATTTCTTCACCCACACCCATTCAGGTTTTTTCAGCCCAGCTTTAGAAGCCTGTAGCTTTTCAGCACAGCCTGATTTGAGGCCCAGCGGAATTCCTAGGCTAGCCTGGGTCACACTGAAAGCGGAAGTAATTAATTAATTAATTAATTAAATAGTTTAAAAAAAAACAGTTACATTCCCGGCATGCTGGAAATGCTGTCACATTGGCTGTGCTCTCAACAAAACTGTCAAACCATCCAATGGCTGGTGTCATAACTGGTCACATGTGGAGCACAATGGCAGTTGAAAATTAAACAAAGGGCAAGATGGCAGCTTCCTTGGCTGAAAACAATAGGATGGTCTACTTCCACTTGAAGGTCATCAAGAAGTAGTAGTAGCCACAGCCAATTAGTAGGTGTTCAAAAATGGGCAGAACTCTAACAATCATTAGGGTGATGTAATTGTACACCTGTCCCAGTTTCTGCCTGAAAATAGAAAGATATTCTTCCATTCTTTACTTCTTAAGATTACTATTTCCAAACAGTGTGAAGCCTAAAACCAAACATTGCTTTTATCACAGTAAATCTTTAAATCCTTCAGTGCAGGTAAAGTAAATGTCTAACTCTACAAAGCTATATTCCCAAAATGTTGAATGATTTCCAGCTGCATGAATGTGTACCAAGAAGTCAACTTTAATTTTAAGAACACTGAAAAACTGGAGCACATACATGCACAATTACATGGGTTGAACACCATACCAAAACTAGTTCTAACGTTTATTTATGCACAGAATTTGTATTTGCCATTTGAACTTTTTGCCATATCTACACAAAACATAGTCACCCATATGGTCTTATGCAAACAAGGCAATGCAAAGAGCAGTAGTGACATGCAGTTCAGTAGTACATGCCAAGCTTTACTTAGGTTATTGAATTTATCATTTGAAGAGTTGCTGTGGGCTGCTCATTTTGCTAAATAAGTATGATGGTCTAAACAACAGAAAAAAAAATCTAATTGAACATACTAAAGTTAATTGCTGGCATGTCTATGGTTAATTGACATGTACAGAGCAGGAGCCACTAAAGCTCATCAATATTGAAATAAATATGCCTAATGCATAAAGGTTACACACCAGAATAAGTATATTTAGTAAAATAAAAGATTTTCTTTTTTATTTTTTACTTAGAAAAATGAGATATGAAAATTATAGTTATGTGACTAAAATTAGAGAGCCTTATCCTCATGTTAAAGATTTTTGATATGAGCCTAATGTACTTGTCCAAAAGGAGGAAATCAATAATCCAATACATTCTAAATGCAAACTACTAATTTTATCTAAAATTCTGGTAAACATCCACATTGAATACATGTACTATAACTAGAAAGACACGGATAAATGTTTGTGAACCCAAATAAGATGCACAGTGGCTCATGTACAAGCTGACCAATGGGAAGAAAAGGAGGGAAGAAAAGTTCAGATCTATACTTACCCTATAAGTACTATAGTTCTGCTACAGTGTTCTATAATCCATTAAATATTCAAAATTCAACTCAATATTTTAGTTTACAGTTCAGTTCCACTCAGAATAATAGTCATTAAAATTACCTGATGCAGCCATTGTTTTGTCTCCCATTTGTAGTGCTTGAAGGTAAAATATTCTCAGTCTGATCTTTCAAAGCAGGTTAAAGGCTTTAAATAGAGCTTATGGAGGAATGTGTGGCAGCTGTTAGCACTAGCTATGCCAGTTCACTTGCATTATTAATTGGCTAAGTCAAGAGCCTGTAGTTAGATTTCACTTTTGACATAGGATTAGCACCTGATGCTCTATGTACTAACATAGCGCTATTTCAGCCTAATCTGGACCATTGCTCAAAATAACCATTGTAAGGGCTTGTAAGACTTCAAAGAACCTTTGTGAGCTAAAATAAAACACAATACACTAATAAAAGACCAACACTACCGTAATTAAGTTTCCACTGCAATACTCACCTTCTCTCCAGCACTGTACCCCACAGATTCACTGTTCCAGTTGCTGTAATACATGTAATATAGTTGTTTTATTATCCCTTGTTTGGGTTTATCCTTCCTACTCCCTCACTTGCCTATACTGGGACACAGAAGGATCCTGTATAATTTGGCCATGATGCCAGCCTTCCAAAAATACCACTCAGCCAAGCAATTCTGAGACCCTAGGATGTCTGGAATGTATGCATGCATGAAAAAAAACAGAAGAACACATATAAAAAAGTATGTACAGTTACGTGTGTATGTGACAACTTGTAATCATATTTGTATATATAGTAAACCTTTTTATATTTATGTTCTTTTATATAGATTTTTTAAAATTTGTCTACTAACTTATTCCCTGACGGTGGAAAGAAGTATCTACACAAAAAATTTGAAGCATCCATTTCCTGAAGATGCAGATAGAGAATTCCTGACACGTCTAGACTATTCAAGGATGTTCATAAAATGATATACAGACCAACATATACATGTCTACGTTCGGGTGATTATTTAACCTGTTGAAGGTCATTTTATGTGGATAAGAATGAGATTGAAGATCTCTCTGTCCTTAAGTTATTTATATACAATGTCATATTAAAAAGTATACATTTTTTATCTAAATATTCTCCTACTCCACTCTAAAACATATAAATAGAGATGGACGAACATCGGCCGGGGTGGTTCGCGAACGTCAGCCGCAAATTTTCTCAAAAGTTCGCAAACTGCGGCGGGTCCCATTGACTTAAATGGGAGGCGAACTTTAAAAACCTTTAGGTCATATTTGCAGCCACAAAAGACGTACTAGCTGTGCACAAATAGTCCCAGCACTTTGACAATGTCATAACAAAAGTATTGCAATTGGAAAAGTTGCCCTAAATCTTTTTTTTACGGCAAAATTTTTTTTTTTTTTTTTCATAAATCAGCCAGAACTGACAGCAGCTTGGTAAATACATTGTCTAATACATATAGGGTCCATTCACACATCTGTAAAATGGGTCTGCATCCATTCCACAATTGGGCGGAACCTTTACAGACCCATTGATTTTCAATTCAAGTCTGAAAAATTAGGCATTCACAGGATACAGGAGTAAGTGTCAGCCAGTATTGGCCCCAAAAATTAGCCCACATGGGTTTACCTGACAGCTAAGAACATAGTATTCTGTGGCTGAAGGTACATTAGGCATTCACAGGATACAGAAGTAAGTGTCGGCCAGTATTGGCCCCAAAAATTAGCCCACATGGGTTTTAGCTGACAGCTAAGAACGTAGTATTCTGTGGCTGAAGGTACATTAGGCATTCACAGGATACAGAAGTAAGTGTCAGCCAGTATTGGCCCCAAAAATTAGCCCACATGGGTTTACCTGACAGCTAAGAACGTAGTATTCTGTGGCTGAAGGTACATTAGGCATTCACAGGATACAGAAGTAAGTGTCGGCCAGTATTGGCCCCAAAAATTAGCCCACGTGGGTTTACCTGACAGCTAAGAATGTAGTATTCTGTGGCTGAAGGTACATTAGGCATTCACAGGATACAGAAGTAAGTGTCGGCCTGTATAGGCCCCACAAATTAGCCCACATGGGTTTACCTGACAGCTAAGAACGTAGTATTTGGTGGCTGGAGGTACATTAGGCATTCACAGAAAAAATAATTGTCTGCCCTGAAAGGCCCCAAAAATTTGCCATTCAATGGACATGAAATGCCTTTTATGACGCTGTATGTAGCGAAGCCAAAGACTAGGAATTTCTGTGGGTGGATGGCAGTCTGGCGGATATTTGTGGCCTGGCATGAGGAATTTCAATGAAACATGGTCTACTGGTCACATGTGTTGAATTTCTCAGAGATCCATGCCTCATTCATTTTTATAAATGTGAGGTAGTCTACACTGTCATGAGCTAGGCGAGTGCACTTATTGGTCACGATCCCCCCTGCTGCGATGAACGTCCTTTCGGACAGGACACTGGACGGGGGGCAAGCCAACATTTCCACTGCAAATTGTGCAAGCTCTGGCCAGAGCTCAAGCCTGCCCACCCAGTAGTCCAGGGGTTCATCACTCCTCAGAGCGTCCACATCTGCCGTTAACCCAATATAGTCGGACACCTGTCGGACACCTTTTTTTACACTCCAACATTTGGGCCACAGAAGCCTGCCTTTTTCCAGAACAACGTGACAACGGCATCATGGAAGGTGGAGTGAAGGACAAATGTGAGGAGAGAGGAGAAGGAGAAGGAGGAGAGGCTGGACGGAGAGAGCCTGGAGTGTGGCTTTGTGGGTTCTGACGGTGTTGCTCCCACTGGGCTTGGTGATGGGATTTCAGGTGCCTTCTTAAGGCGGTTTTCCTTAGGTGAGTGTTGGGCTTACCGCGACTTATGCGTTGACTGCAAAGGCTGCAGATGGCAACGCTGTTGTCAGCAACGGACACATTAAAAAAAGCCCACACTGCGGAGCCATGTGCCGGCGTCCAGGGAGCGCCAGATGTGACTGTACATGGTTGATGGCTCGCTCCTGATACATTTGCAGTCTGCTTTGTACCTCTCGTGAAATGCAGGTTCTGCCTGCCTCTCCTCCCTATCTGCCGGTCCGTCTCTCTCTCTGAACTCCCCTCCTCTTCCTCTCTTGTGGCCACCCACGTGATGTCCATAGACACGTCATCATACACGTCACCTTCCCCACCACTAACATTCGAGATCTCGGAGTAGGCAGCAACAGTGGGGACCAACCTCCTTGGGCTGATTTGGGTACTATCGTCAGACTGCTGAGTGGCGGCTGTTGCTACCTCCTCTTCCTGATCCGATGCCAACAATGGCTGCGCATCACAAATGTCTTGTGATGGATTGGAAAATAATTCAAGTGACTCAAGCGGTGGGTATGTGGTGGTGGTGGTGTTTGTGGTAGTGTCTTTGGGGGTGCACACAGCAGAGAGTGAAGAGGGTGCAGATAGACAGGATGAGGAGGGTGCAGAAGAGCAAGGCTGAGTGAGCCTCTTAACCAAGTCTGGTTCGTCTTTTGACGTAATTGCATGCAGCTTTTGAAACTTCACACTTTGGCTCCGGCCTGCAGCTCCCACAGTCCCAGACATGTCCCACAGTCCCCTGCTTTCAGTAGTGGTCTCTCATTTTCTGCTTTCAGGAAATTATGTTGCAATGGCCAGGCTGAACACTAGAGGGAAACAAACTCAATGCACTGAAGGCAGCCCTTGTTAAAGAATGTTCCATGATGCCAAAGGCAGACTAGCCAGCACCTGGCTACACACTGTACAGGTTATTATGCGTCATGCTGCAGTGCATTGCATTTTGGAAATGTTTTAGTTTCCATTATGTATCATTACATATGGAAATAAAGCAAACTGTTGCTTATCTAATCTATTTTATATATTTTATCTTATAGACAGGGGTGAAATTATCAGGTTTACACCTTAATTACCACCAAATGTAATTTATTAGTACTTGACTATAAAAAATCTTAAAGTGTTACTAAACCCACAACAGTCAAATCAGTGCGTATATGTAGTAAAGCATCCTTGGTATACTCACTGTGGAATCTAAGGGGTTAATCCTCTGCATTGTGTTAAAAGGCTGTTTGATCCTGTCTTCTCTGATCTTCACCTCCTTCCAGTGTCTCCAACTCCTCTCCGTATATTATAGAGGCCACAAGACAAGCTGCACATGACCAGTTTGGTGTGTATTGCTAGAGAGTTTCTCTTTTTTTTTTTTTTTTTCTTGGGAGAGTGCATGTAATCAGCATAGGGCCATTCAGCACTGTCCAGGCAGAGGGTCAGGGGTCCTGCATTCTTATAGGACAGTGGGAACAGAATGAAAACTCCTTCTATAAGCTTTAACCAGACACTGATAGAAGATACAAGACTGCTATATACTGCTGATGAGAAAATGTATTTAGCAGTTTATGTTTACTAAACTATTGCATTTTAATGTTCTATGTACTGTGGGAGATCAGATATAGTGAATGCAGAGTCCTGGGTTTAGTAACACTTTAAGGCTTAGTCAATAAAACTGTAAGTGTCGTCCCCGTGCATCCTAGCATATACCTAATTGGCTGCAATGTTTTTTTTTCCCTGTGTTAATCCTTTCAGTTTTTTTCTAGTTTTATGTAAGCCCTACTTATTGGTTTCCCAAAAAATATGTAATAACTGTTACAGCACATCAGAAAATTGAATCAATGTACATAAAGCACGTGACATAATAGAGAAATTAGCCATGTGTTAAAGTATTCTTTCTCCCAACCTCTCCCTGTGACAATTCATTTCCATATTAGTCTGTGCTAATGTGTTTATGGCTTGTCCTTCAGCCACACAGAGCAAGTGGAAATTATTTTCATCACAAGGATTGTATTGCAAACAATGTCTGTTGACTTTAAAAACTGGGAGAGGTCCAGACTGTGTTTTGATGTATGCCAAGGTCACTCATAACATACGTTACTGATTTCAAAGGGTATAAATGATTATATGTGTCCAGCTGCTTTCCTAGACACTGTATATATATATATATATATATATATATATATATATATATATATATATATATATATATATGTCTATCTTATATCTAACTCAATAGTAGTGGCATTCACCAATGGGTCCACAATAGTCAGAACTGTATTTTAGGGTTTGTTGACCCACTTTTATTTAAAAATAATGTTCCTTACATTAGGATTCCCACACATGGAGTTTCAACTTCGTACAGCATTCAAAGCAAGACATTAAAACAACAAAATTATACCAAGCCTTCTGGCTCCTTCTCTTCACAGCATCCCTGCTCAGGCCTTTTGTCTTGGTACTTCAGTCCAACTAACAGCACACCTGTACTCATGTACAACAGCTTTCTATCTTTGGTTGCAGTTCCCTGCGGCATTTTTCCATGCCCTGGTCTCTCAATGGGGGAATCTGCTGGCACCCGTATGAAGCCCTCCTGTCCCCTAGTCTAAGAACGTGGCTTTTGGGTTGAGCACACAAGTCCCCTCAATGGAGCACGCCTATCTTCTGGTTGGAGCCCTGAGTAATTGCCAATTCTGCTGGTGTCTGGCAAGACCTGGACACTGAGTTGGTGACCTACACTGAGTTGGTAACCTTAGTCTTCTCAAAGCTCGTTGAAGCCTCCGAACTCCAGAAACCAAAGCAGGAATTACAGAGCCCCAAGAAAACGGAGAAAATGTTTTTCTCCACTCAGAATCGCCAGTCTAGAACCCCCACACTTAGCATTCATAAGAATCCTGTCTCACTTCTGTCTATTGTTACATCTTACACAGCCTCACACTGTCAATATACACTATATTACCAAAAGTATTGTGACACCTGCCTTTACACGTACATGAACTTGAATGGCATCCCAGTCTTAGTCCGTAGGGCACAATATTAAGTTGGCCACTCTTTGCGGCTATAACAGCTTCAACTCTTCTTGGAAGGCTGTCCACAAGGATTAGGAGTGTGTCTATAGGAATGTTTGACCATTCTCCCAGAAGCGCATTTGTGAGGTCAGGCACTGATGTTGGATGAGAAGGCCTGGCCCACAATCTCCACTCTAATTCATCCCAAAGGCATTCTGTCAGGTTGAGGTCAGGACTCGGTGCAGGCCAATCAAGTTCCTGCTCCCCAAACTCGCTCATCCATGACTTCATGGATCTTGCTTTGTGCACTGGTCCAAATCATTTGGTGGGGAGATTATGGTGTGGGATTGTTTTTCCAGGGGTTCGGTTTGGCCCCTTAGTTCCCAGTGAAGGGACTGGGTGCAGCATTTTTTCTGGAGGATCCTTCTGAGTTTAGAGCCAGGCACTGGTAGCATCCCTTCCACCTGGGAACCGAGCTGTGCAACTTGCCTGAACTTGCAGTTCAGGCAAGTAAATTAAAGCCCCAGCCTGCCTGGTGGATTGTTACAGAAGAGACCGGGACTTTAATTCAGTTGTCAGAACTGCAGTGCAGTAGATAACTCCGCCTGCACCCGAAAGTGGTTAAATAGTACCTTTTCTACCCCAGGTCCTTAGCTGAACAATAAGACCCAGGAAGTGTTTTCTTTAAATAGGTGCCTTAACCACTCTACTACCGCTCACAGTAATACTACTGCGGCAGAGTGGCTCGTTCCCGTCCAGTCACGTAGTATTAACGTGACTGGACTCCTCCCCTTCTGGGCGGCGCTTGCGCGCCGCCGGAGGCTCGCTCCCGCTGTTTTCATTCACAGCGGGAGTCGGGCCAGGGGAGGAGCAGCGGCGATCGCCGCTGCTCTTACCCGATCGTCGGGGATCGAGTCTGGAGATCCGCCCGCTGTGTGTAAACACAGCGGGCGGATCTCCATAGTGACAGGGAGTGACAGATCGGACTGTTCAGCATAGCTGGACATCCGATCTGTCCATGAATCACATAGTCACCTCCCCCCCTACACGTCAGTAAGCACCAGGCATACATTAACCCCTCCCTCTCCAATAAAATTAACCCCTTCCCTGCCAGTGTCATTTTTACAGTAACAGTGCATATATATAGCACTGATTACTGCAGTAATGTCACTGGTACCCCCAAAAGTGTCAAAAATGTCAGTCAGGGGTCCGGTCTGTCCGCCGCAATGTCGCAGTCCCGCAAAAAAAATCGCAGATCGCCGCCATTACGCGTTAAAAAAAAAACACCAAAAATGTCAGAAATCTTTCCCTTTGTTAGTAAACGCAATAACTTTTGCGCAAACCAATCAAAATACGCTTATTGCGATTTTTTTTACCAAACATATGTAGCATAAAACAAATTGGCCAAAAACTTTTAAAAAAATTGGTTTTTACATCTTTTTTGGGGGGAATTTCATATAAAAAAATGTGAAAAATATTGTTATTTTTTCAAAATAAACGCTCTTTTTTTGTTTATAGCGCAAAAAGTAAAAATCGCACAGGTGATCAAATACCACCAAAAGAAAGCTCTGTTTGTGGGAAAAAAAGGACGTAAATTTCGTTTGGGTACGGCGTCGCACGACCGCGCAATTGTCAGTTGAAGTCGCACAGCGCCGAATCGCAAAAAGTGGCCTGGACGGAAGACAGCAAAATCCTCCGGTTGTAAAGTGGTTAAACAGCCTTAAGTGGGAGGTACCCAAAATGTGCCAGTTGGAGTCCTCTCTCTACCTCCAACCCCCCCCCCCCACCCCCACTGAATTAGCAGGTTCGGACAGAGCAATGTGCATGGGTGATTGAGGTATGCACAGAAAACAAGCAAAACTGAAAATAAATCTTTGCCATCCAGGCACTAATTAAACAGTACGGGTTTCTACTCCACAGGTGAAGGGCTTCTACCAACAAAAAACACACATTTTGCAAACATTTTCCTTTCTTTTACAGAGCAATCTCCACATGTAGCTCTCTCAGGTATTAGCTTCCCTGAGTTCCAGGCCAGAGCAATCTCTTGCTTCAGTTCTTCCTTATTTATGCCACCTGTCCTGGTCACAAATGGAAAGCAAAATCCAGTTCAGAACATTACTGCCAAGGTGGCCGGAAAAACCTAAACTGGATTCCACCTTAGTTTCCTACATATGAAAGCATGCAAGGTGATACATAGCATCCCTCAATCATCTCGCCTTTCATAATGTCACACATTGTATGACCAATACCACCAAATCAGCTTCTCTAGTACTATTTACAGAAATGGTTTGAAGCTTAAACGCTAGTTCAGGCATGGATTTTTAATAGCTTCTAATGTAAAGATTCATTTAGTTTCTAAACGTTGCTGGTCAACATTCCCTCCTCCTTTAGAACTTACAAAGTGTTCTAATGTATAAAACCTCACCTATTACTGCCAAATACAATGCTTAAAGAATTCCTTTGGCTAAAGAGCATGATGGGAAACATGGTCCAAGAGTTGTCTCATCTTTCCCTTTCTCGGAAACTGCATATTTTAAAGTGGTAAATATGCCTAAAGCAACATGGAAAGGGACGTAACACGCAAACATAAAAACTGAATTTATTAGCACAAAGGGTCTGCTATTGTATACTTCAATTGTGTGATGCCCATTGTCCAGTTTTTATATCAGAGAAAAATGCTGCATGTATATATGTAGCAATATTTCCAGGCATTGGGCCTGATATGGTTCTGCCATCGTTACCGGTAACACTTCCAATACATTTAAGTTGAAAATCCAAGTGTGAGAACTGAGACAATGACCATTACAGGCATATTTGGTTTGTTTTGTTTATTTTGTAATGGGGATGGGAGAAGGGAATGAGTGGGATACTCCTCTGGCTCAACTAGGTTCAACTGGGACACTGTACAGATAAATGCCTGTTAGCGCTGTCTTGATGCCAGCTAAATGCTGACCAACGCTCCCTGGTGCTTGAAGATACTATTCTGCTGAACTGTGCTGAAACTTTGACTTTAATGCTCAGATTAACTCAGAAGATCCAGGACTGTAAGACATTTGACTCCTGACACTCTGTTTAGCTCAAAAGTCCGGTGAACAGCTTCCTCCATCCCTTCACTGACTGAGGTAGCTCCTTGTAACTGCTTGTGCTGCTGCAACTCTTAATACTGTACACTTCACACTGTAGACTTAACTCTTCAGGGCCCAACCACTGGTGCCCCATATACACTTCGGGGTCCTCTCACTAGGCACCCCCTCTAACACTTCAGGGTCCTCTTGCTAGGCAACCCCCTTGACACTAGCTGGCTCCCGGATCCCTGGGACCTTCACCGGAGTGGTCCCCTCTACACTTCAGGCAGACCCTCAGGGGCAATTCACAGTACTCACGAACTTGGCATGCTTTCCTGGAACTGAACCCCTCTATATCCTCGGCACACCGGATCCTCTCTGCAGCTCAGCTCTCTCTCTGGACTCTTAGGCAGTCACCCGAGGCACCCGATCCTTCTGACAGGAGGAGAGACAGCCATACCCTCCCTCCTGGGACTCTGCTTCACGCCAAAGACACTGCGTCATGCGTTCCCCTCAAACTTATACCCACTCCCAGAAACCTATGCGGCAGAATCTGCCTTCTGGGGTAGATACAGGCCTGAATGAGCCACTGATTGGGTTTCCTCCATTGCCCAATGAGAATCCTCTCATGGAGCCAGTGGGGAGACTCCCCTCTCAGCAGTCACACCTGGGAGACATGACAGCTCAGCTGAAAATCATGGCCCTGCTGTTAGGCATCCAAGGCCCACTATGCTTTTACCTAGCACCTAACTTGTAGAGGATTCTGGGAGTGGGTATAAGTTTGAGGGGAGTGCATGATGCAGCATTTTTGGCGGAAAGCAGAGTCCCAGGAGGGAGAGTATGCCTGTCTCTGCTCCTGTCAGAAGGAACAGGTGTCTTGGGTGGCTGCCTGAGAATCCAGAAGGGAGAGCTGAGCTGAGCTGCAGAGAGGATCCAGTGTGCCGCGGACCAGTGGAGAAAGATGGGTTCAGTTCCAGGAAAGCCTTCCAAGGTTGTGAGTACTGTGAACTGCCCCTGGGGTCTGCCTAGTGTAGAGGGGACCACTCCGGTGAAGGTCCCAGGGATCCTGGAGCCTGCAAGTGTCAAGGGGGTTGCCTAGTGAAAGGACCCTGAAGTGTCAAGGGGGTTGCCTAGTGAAAGGACCCTGAAGTGTTAAGGGGGTTGCCTAGTGAAAGGACCCCCGAAGTGTAGAGGGGGCACCAGCGGTTGGGCCCCGAAGAGTCAAGTATGCAGTGTTAGGAGTTGCAGCAGCACAAGTAGTTACAAGGAGCCACCTTAGTCAGTGGAGGGCTGGAGGGAGTCATACACAGGACTTTTGAGCTAGACAGAGTGTCAAGAGTCAAGGATCATTACAGTCCTGGATCTTTTGAGTTAACCAAGGAGTTAAAATCGAAGTTTCAGCACTTTCAGCAGAACAGTATTTAAAGCGCCAAGAAGCGTTGGTTGGCATTCAGCTGGCGTCTGGACAACGCTAATAGGCATTTTTCTACAAAGTGTCCCAGTTAAACCTAGTTGAGCCAGAGGAGTACCCCACTCATTCCCTTCTCCCATCCCCATTATAAAATAAACAACACAAACCAAAGATGCCGAAATGGTCATTGTCTCAATTCTCACACTTGAGTTTTCAACTTAGATGTGTTGGAAGTGCTTCCGGTAACAATGGCAGACCCCCCTCAGGCCCAATGCCTGGAAATATTGCTACATAGAGATTGAGACCAAGCTTTGAAGGTTTGCCTTGACATGGCAGTGTGGCTTTGTTAATTATTAGCGTGTTATTGTAAATGTTGTAAAACATTTATGACAAATTTTTTTTTTTTACGTCTTGCTGGATTGAGTTCCTCACCTATTTGCCCATTTACTTTGCTGTTTACAAATTGATTTGTGCAGCTGCCAATTTTTGCTGAGTTATTTCTTCACATGGAATCGTTATTTAATGATTGAAACTTTTATGTCTCCTGAACTGCTTTTTTAATATTTAATGTCTACATTGAAACTTTCGATCTTATTCGCTCCTCAAAGACACCTCAGAACTATTTAGTTAATGTCAGTCAGAAGCTACTGATACTGTATCTTTAGGCAGAATAACCTGTGGAATAATTTATGTAAGTTGACTTTAAAGCTGAAAAATAAGCAAACGGTTAAATACACAGAAACAAATTACATTTAAATGAGCTGTATTACCCACCAAGGGATTTGTATTTTTGTCTATCCAGTCCTAATATACAGAGCTCTGACAAATAGCACAGTCAGCTACCACAGTTAAAGTGGATCTTCACTGCATCTGAGCACCACAAACAAAAAACACTATTTAATTATTTATTTGCCTGTATGGGGCTGACCGCCGCAGTATATATACTTGCGGCGGTCGGCAAGTGGTTAAGATGGTCAGATGAGACTACAATTGAATTATTTGGCCTCAACACCAAATGATATGTCTGGCGGAAATCCAATACAGCTCACCATCCAAATATCATAATTCCTACAGTAAAGCATGGAGGTGGTAATATCCTGTTATGGGGTTGTTTCTCTGCAGCAGGGATTGGAGCACTAGTCAGGCTAGAAGGAAAAATGGTTTGGGGGCAAAATATTATCAAATTCATGAGGAAAATCTGCTTCCCTCTTCCAGAAAGTTGTCAATGGGAAGAAGGTTTATCTTCTAACATGACACTGATCCAAAGAACACAGTAAAAATGATCACACAGTGGTTGAAGGGGAAAAAGTTGAATGTCCTTGCATGGCCTAGTCAGAGCCCAGACTTAAACCCCATTGAAAATCTGTGGAACTACTTGGAGGCTGCAGTCCACAAATGGTCACCATCAAATTTAACTGAACTTGAGCAGTTCTGCAAGGAAGAGTGGGCAAATATTCCAAAGTCTAGATGTGCAAAGTTAGTAGAGACATATCCCACCAGTCTTAAGGCTGCAATTCAACAAAATACTGACACAAGGGGGGTGATCCCTTTTCCAATCTGTTTTTTTTTCCTGACATGTTGCTGTTATATCTTTCACTTTCAAGTTGCACTAGTAAATACAGCTGGATAAAACTAAAACAGTGCCTGTCTTCATTTCAGGCTGCAAAGCAACAAAATGTGATTTTTTTAAAGGACAGTGATTCTTTTCTATAGCCGCTGTACATGACAGATACCCACTGTCAATAATTGTTAAGAATGGTTGAAGGCACCACTATGTTCTTATCAAACAATCATGTCACAAGCCTATTTTATTACATTGGCAGGAAAATAGCATGGTGTGTTCCCCCATGATTTATAACAATCCCCTTAAAATTGTATGGGTTCTCCCTTGATATCCATACCAGACTAAGGAGGAACCCCCACAAAAAAATAAAAAATGTTATTAAAGGTCAACAGCTGTGCCTGTGTTTGACTTTACATATTTTTTGTAAATGAGTAGGTTTACCCCTTAATCGATCTCATGTAAATGAGTGTGTACCTTTAGTCATTCACATGGGGGTGGTGATATTTGAATGCTCCCCTTAAGCTTCCAGTTTCTGATAAGCCTCCCACATGCAGACCCCCCCAGGGTTGTGGGGAAGGGGCCCCTGGGGAAAAGGTACCCCCACATATTGAGGGATTGTGATCTAGTGGGGTTCAGGAGGGACCCTCAATATGGGTCTGGTATGGATCTTGTTTGGGGGGGGGGCGTCAAGCTTTTTTTTTTTTTTATAGATTTTTGGATCAGTTCCCCCTTAAAATCCATAGAATTCCATGAATGGAATCCCTGGCTGCTTTTTTTTTTTTTTTTACAAATAGAATGAAGCAGCTGGTGGCTGTCATTGCTGCTGGCAATTTAAACACACTTTTTTCTTTATCAATGTCAGTTTGGTTGTAGTAGGTTGTAAACATTACATAGATGCACCAACTCACAGACAGGATCCGGACATCCCCCAGGCATTGTATTTAATAGATTTAGGCATTTTTACTGTTTAACTTGAAGCATTATTAAAATCCCTGCTCCCCAGCGAACAGAATTTTTTTTGATACATGTCCCCTGGGGCAGAGCCCAGCCCTCCATGCTATTTGTTAGACAATTTCTTGGCCATTACTGTTTTTTAACATTTGGCTCCTATTGACTGCAATAGGATTTGGATTCAGAACCTGAAGTTTAGTAAAGTTTGCCAAACTCTGCTCAAACCAAACAAAGGTACATTTGGCTCATCACTAATTGCCAAATGAACAGAGATTGTCATTTGAACACAGACTGTTCCTTGAAAACAAACTTCCAATAGATGAAAGTATGTACAGGAAGAAGAAACATTTCAAGTTGAGAGAAGCTTCTAGGTAAATGCGAGACTGCATTAAAGGAGAAGTACAGCCAAAGCTCATTTGTGTACCTCTCCTGTGGATCACAGGAGTGCAATTAGTTTTGCACTCCTGTGACACGTTTTCAGCAGAGAGCAGGCTGAATTCTGCTCTCCGCTGATCACACAGAGTCGGTTCAGGCTCGGCATCATCACACCATAGAGTTGGGATCCAACCACATGCCTGGATTGGTACCTGGCTTAGCCCCTCAGCGAGACACTGAGAGCCTGAGTCGGCCACCCCCCCCCCCCCAGGTGTTCAATTGCTCGGTTCTCAGTGCACAGGCACTGGGGGACAGATACAGCATTGAACCGATGCTGCAACCACCTAGGTAAGCATGAATCCAAAAAAAAACATACCCATACATCTCTTTTGAGAGAGAGACAGTCCTATAATGAGCCTGACAAGTAGCATGCTAACATTAGAATAACCCTACAATTATGGAAAGATAGGCAAGAAGATGAAAAGAACTTGCCATTAAACACAGGGTTCTTTGATTGTGGAGAGAGTCTACCAACTAGAGAAAGCCTGCCACGTGGAAGAGACAGCATCGGAGCTAGTGCTGGTGGATACAAAAATGTTCTGTAGGGACATTACTTGCAGAGTAATGCAAGGAATTGACTGTTACTATTACAACCTAGGCTATGAAGAGGGTGCTAATGAAGAGGGTGCAGGAGACACTTGGAACAGGTGATGTGTAAAAAGCCCAAGATGGAATAGGCAGTGTTTTCTCCTGTAAACAGTTCTGCCAGTAACCAAAGATAATAATACCTCAATGGTCACATGTATTATCATCCCACTAGAACTCAACTGATCCTGCATTGGATTAGAAACAATGGTGCTCCTCACAGTTGGACATTGGCTGTGCTAGCAGGTAAGTCTTACTTTCCTGCATATTATGTGTGCATACCTTATATGTGACACCTGTGTGGTTAAGGCATTTCTTATCTTGGTGCCACTGAGACACTTAGGAGTCTTTTTTTTTTTTAAATAAATGTTTTCACAGAAAATGTACACAGCTTTTACCCATACATCACGCCTTTTTCTAATTGGATTGAATTAAAAATATGTGTGAATCCTAAGTGAAAATTGTGCAAACATTTATGAATAGGCCATATAGTAATTGAAAATCTCTTTTAAAAAAGCCAGAGACAGTATTTTAAATCTACCTGGAGTTCAGCTATAGTTTGCTCAATTTGGTGTTGTTCTGCTAACAGTCATAAGGACAGTTTTACCACAAAATTCCAACTTCAGTGCATGCATTATTGTCATTATAAACAAAGTAACAAAGTAATATAAACTACATTAAGGTAGTTACTTTGCAGTGGGCTATCATATGCTCTTGTGACCAGTGATGATCAACTAACCCAGACATTGCAAGGTTTCCTTCCAGAAAATGTTTCTCCAAGGAAGCAGCACATTATGTAAAAGAGAAAAGTCATGTATTTTATAAGTCACCTTTTTATATGTATCATGATGGAATTGCAGTGTACCAGAGTCATCTCAGAGAGTAGGCAACCAGCACTGGTCCATGTTTTAGCAGCAAGGTCACCAAGAAATGCTTTAAACATGGAGTGTGTTAGTCAAGAAAATCCAACAATCTCAAAAACTTGGCACAAAAGCCATGAAAGGAAAGACAAGGGGTAACTACAGAAAACCATGAACGCAAATTCTGAAATATCCATGAAAGAAATACTGAATTCATAATGTCGGTAATAACAAAAATGTATCCATTCATGAAAAATTTAGATAATAATATAGACAAAATAATACAAAATAAGTTGATACGGGATATCGTTGTTTAATGAAGTGTATCTATGTTTTGACCTGTTTGGGGGGAAAAAAAATGAAAAAAACGAAGAAGGGCTGTTGTGCAAAATGAATTCATACACGCATTAGGAAAGGGAGTCCTGACAACCTACTCCATTAGAGCAACTTTGCCAAAGCAGGGGTGTAATTAGGAAGACCCTTTCGCTGGCCTACTAATGGGAATACATTCCTGAGAGGACCAACATTTTCTTCCCAAATGAGAAAAAGACTTGAATACTGTTCTTTGTGTACAAAACATCAATCTGTTGTAAATAACAAGAAACTACTGATAAAATACTGACACTATGGTATAGGATCCCTGCTATCCTTTCTAAACTTTTTTTGCAAGGGAATTGTGCTGGAGATGTAAGGAAACACTTTTACATATATTCTGGGACTATCCTCCATACATCCTTTGGCAACAAGACCTGAAATAGTCCAACAATTTATAGATATTTCCCTTCTTGACAACCTGGCCACTGTCGTTTTAAACCTAATGTCTTTAACCAAAAAACATTACCATAAATCACTACTTAAACATCTACTAAATGTTGCAAGGGCTTGTGTCCCAAGCGAAAACAACAGTCCCCATCTACAGATGCACAATGATTTTCCAGGGTGAACAACATACATGGCATGGAGCAGAATATTTCTGCCCTATGTAAAAATCTGATGAACATACGGCTAGATGGTTCATAAAATGTCCAATGGATATCTATAATAATAAGTAGCTCTTTTTCGCAACTCATTTCTCTGTTCAAGATGCCTCCTCAAACTCCCTCTCTGGGGCACTGCCTTTCCCCACTCTCCCCTTTAAAAACTTTTTTTTTCTTTTTTCTCCTAATCCTTGGAACCCTTTACCCCATCTTTTCTTTCCTTGCCTTTACTTCTAATCTCTCCTTCCACCTACACCCATAAAACTACCAAAGATTTGGTGAGCATCGGACTCACATGACTGAAGAAATACCCCTTTGGATTAGAAATTCAACTGAAGCTCTTCGTAACATGTTGTACATGCTAATTTATGTTTATTTGTCTGATTATGAATATGTATACCTATTCTGAATGTTAAATGCAGTATCTTGTCATTATATCAAATCCTAATGTAAACCTATGAATACAAAATTTAAAAAAAGGGAGTCCCATGAGACCTTTTTGCCAGGATGTACTGTATGACAAGCTGAAAGCACTACACTGCTCCCTCCTGTATAAACTATTCATACACTTCAGGTCGAGTTTATTAATTTCATATTGATAACAATAAACAGGTTATTAAAAACCAACAGCACATAAAGACAGTCATCATACTGTATGATAGGTTAAGTAATCTAGCCAAACTGCAAAACCACCAGATGGCACTCTGCAACTGTCAAATATTAATAGACTTAGTCCATCTTTTGTGCTCCGTCTCAATATAAGTATAAGACACCAATCTCTTTATATTATGGTAAACTAATATGTGTAAATAATATGTGTATACAAAAAAATGAATAGCAATGCAAACATGTTTGATTTTGTCTCCCAAATAGCATGTTCTAATTCAAGTGATCTGAAGCACAGGACAGTTGTTTAGATATTGGAATTGATTTACTAAAGGCAAATAGGATGTTCACTTTGAAAAGGGAAGTTGCACTTTGCATCGGGGACTTTCCCCAGGGCGCAGTCAATGTGGTGAGGTTTCCCTTTGCAAATAATACCCACTCGCGTGTAAGGGAAGTTAAAATAAAGGCATTTGCATGTGCTTGCATGTGATTGAATAATTAGAATCACCAAGGCTTCACCTGGTGAAGGTTATTGACCAAATAATAACTTGACCATATTTGGTCATGATGCCACGGGAGATCCCTGGTGACGCCATTGACCAAATAAGATCATGTCTATATTTGATCAATGATATCACTTGGGATACACCCACTTATTTGTTTACATTCTGTAGTGGGTAAATGTCACTTTTGCTGTAGTACATTCTACAAATGTGCCACTTCACAGACAGATTTAGGGCATCCCCATGCATGTTATATAAATGAATTTTGTATTTTTAATATTTTACTTTAAGCATTGTAAAAATCATTACTCCCTGCACACATTTTTATTTATTTTTTTTGTTTTTTTTTTGCATTTTCGTCAAGGGCAGTGCCCAGCTCCCCATGCCCTTTATTTGACATTATCTTACCTATTAGCTTTAAAATGGTCAGAATTGATTTTAAAGATTTAGCATCCATTGACTGGGTTCAGGTTAACATTCAAACTTTTAGAACAGTTTAGAGAACCACCTTAATAATTACTTCTGATATTCTGTACAGTGCTTTAGCAAATTAAAAATCAGTCAGCTAGGCATTCATTCTACTACTGTATAAATAATCCATAATAGTCCATAATCTTAAAAAATATATATATTACTTGATACAGGGTAGACTGCAGAGGCAATATTTTTTTACACAGTGTACAAAGCATTTCCTCATTGTTAACATAGCACTAATTTTAACTACTTGTGGACTGCAATGTACTGCGTGCGAGCCGCTGCTGTAGGCAAAGCCGTGGCTGCCTACTTCTGGGTTTGGGGCGCACGCATGGGCCCCCAGCCTGGATCCCACTGTGCACAATCGACCAACGATTCATGGCTGGGACCTGCTAATCGACTGTGTGCAATCACAGCCTAGAGTAATGGTTCTCAACTTCTGTCCCTATGGTCCTGAGGACAGGAGCTGAGATCCACTGGCGTAGAGCTCTTGTGCTGTTAAACAGCACAGAGCTCTGTACCAAGGGAGGATCTGTCAGTTTCTCATCCTTGCAAAGCAGGGATAAAAAAATTGAAAGATCAGTTAGTAAAAGCACCACATTTTACACACATTACACATAGTTAGGCACATATTTAACCCCTTGATCGCCCTGGATGTTAACGCCTTCCCAGCAAGTGTTATTAGTGCAGTGACAGTGTATAGTATTAGCACTGATCACTGTATTAATGTCACTGGTAATGTCAGTGGCAGTTAGTCAGTTACCCCCAGCGTCAGTAAGTGTGAGATTGACCACCACAGCATTGCAGTTCCATTATAAGTTGTTAATCGCCACCATTAGTACCTTGTTTCCCCTAAAATAAGACCGGATCTTCTATTAATTTTGGCTACAAAAAACACACTAGGGGATGATTTATTTATTTACGGTATGTACAAAAATGTTCCTATGTCCCCTCTCTTCGCTCCCCCTGTCAGCTCAGGAGTCAGCATTGTGAAATTCTGTAATCCCAAAAATAAACCTTAGATAAAGTCTTTATAAAATCATGTAATCCATTCTGTAAATTTATATAATGAGCAGTGTGTCTCCTTGTGTAACTTTTTTGTGGAAAATACCACAATTTTTTACAGCACGCTGGGCGCTCACAGGACCCGCCGGAGCTCTTCTTTCCCACTCAGAAATACTGCAGAGGGAGAGGCCTAGATCCCCGCTGACATCAGCCCGCTCCTAACACTGCAGAGAGAGGGGCTGCTGACGTCAACCAGGAGGAGAGGCGGGTCACATGAGCACCCAGCAGCACTGTAAATAAGGTATTTTACACAATAAAGTTGCACACGGAGACACACTGCATATTGTATGATCTTTTTACAGACCAGATTACGTGATTTTACAAGGACTTTACCTAGGGCTTATTTTCAGAGTAGGGCTTATATTGCAGCCATCCCAGAAACTCACGCTAGGTCTTATTTTCGTGGTAGGGCTTATTTTTTGTGAAAACTGTAGTATAAAAAAAAAAAATTTAAATGTAAATTCCAGTATATATAACCATAGTTTGTAGGCGCTACAACTTTCACGAAAACCAATCAATATACTCTTATTGGGATTCGTTTTATCAGAAACATGTAGCAGAATACATTTTGGCCAAAATTTTGGAAGAAATTTGATTATTTCAAAATTTTTTATTGGATATGTTTATAGCAGGAAGTAGAAAATAGTGGGGTTTTTTAAAAGTTTTGGTCTTTTTTCATTTATATTGCAAAAAATAAAAAAATCCAGTGGTGATCAAATACCACAAAAAAGCTCTATTTGTGTAAAAAAAATTATATAAATTTTGTTTGTACCAGTTTGGTTTTACCAGTTAAAGTAGTGCAGCGCTGATTAGTAAAAAAAAATGGCCTGGTCGTGAAAGGGGTGATATCTTCCAGAGCTCAAGTGGTTAAAATACAACAAACATATCAATAGAGTTATATACAACACATCACAGTTTAGAAGCAAAAAAATTCACAAAAGACTTTCTCTTGACTAAATACCATGGAGAATGTCATATACTAAAAGATATGTTTCCCCAAGCAGTCTTCAGGTATTAATAATATTTTCCTTCACCAGACATTACAAAAAAATGTAATTATTGAGTTAGAAGTAATCTCATTATCTCTCTGGAAAGCATTTTTCTGCATGTAAAATACTTTTTCGTAATTAACATCTACTTTTTCGAAAGACAGAATGATCCTCCGCTGTTTATATTGAAAAGTTTTATTTTTATATGAATTATCAGTGTGCTGGAGGGCTGGCAGAGCTGTCACAGTGAAGCTACTGCACTGTGGGAAATCTCAGCGAAACAACAGAGAGGACAAACACAATCGTTCACTTATGAAAATACAGCTCCAGGGCCATACAGCAAGAAAAGCATTTAGCCTGTTATTCTGCAATATTGTCGATCTGGTTCAAGTTTTCCAAAACATGATAAATTATGAAAGTGTTGAGAAGAGTAGCTCTCATCTGTAGTTTTACTATCAGGGAATATTGTTTAAAGTCCAATTGAATTGTCAGTTTAAATAAGCTAAATACATTCCCAGTACACCAAAACAAAAGACATTCGGAGTCTTACAGTTCTTTTTCTTAAGAAAACAGACAAAGCCTGAGTAGTGCAGCATATCTCCTGCCAGTATGCAGGAGACTTGTGGAAAAAAATGACATGTTCAAAAGACACATTATGCCTCCTAGATTATGTGTTGTGGTGTTTGTTTTCCAAAATGGTGTCATTTTTTGGGCGTTTCTATTGTCCTGGCGCTCCAGGGCCTTCAAAAGTGTGATAGGTTGTCAGGAAATTATATGTGTAATTTTTGCTCCTAGAACACCTGGAGGGGCTACTTGTATGTTGGGCTTCTGTATGTGGCCAGACTGTGTAAAGGTCTCACACATTGGTATCACCAAACTCAAAAGGAGTAACAGAATGTATTTTGCGGTGTAGTTGCAAGTATGCCTATACAGTGTGTGAGAAATAACTTGGCAATATGACAATTTTGTGAAAATAAAAATCTTCATTTTGCTAAGAATTGTGGGAAAAAAATTACAACTTCAAAAAACTCCCCATGCCTCTTACTAAATACCTTGGAATGTCCACTTTCCAAAAAGGGGGGTCTTTTGGGGGGTATTTATACTTTCCTGGCTTGTTACAGTCTCAAGAAATGAGATAGGCCGTCAGTACATCAGGTGTGGTCAATTGTCAATGATTGGCACCATAGCTTGTAGATTCAATAACCTTCACAAACACCAAACAATATATACTTATTTGGGTTAATTTTACCAACGATATGTAGCAGTATAACCTTTATCCAAAATGTATGTAGAAAAATTACTAAATTTGCAACATTTTAAAACTGAAACAAAGAAAAATGCATTTTTTTTAAAAAAATTTTCAGTATTTTGTCATTTATAGCGCAAAAAATAAAAAACACAATGATAATTAAATACCACCAAAAGAAAGCTCCATTTGTGTGAAAAAAAGGATGACATTTTCATATGGGTACAGTGTTGCATGACTAAGTAATTGTCATTCAAATTTTGAGAGCACTTAAATCATAAAATTGGTCTGGTTAGGAAGGGGGTTTAAGTGCCCAGTGGGTAAATGCTTAACATATGCTTATTGGGAATTCTTTACCAAAAACATGTATCAGAACACAAATTGGCCAAAATTGATGAAGAAATTCGATTTTTTTAACATTTTTTAATTGGGTATGTTTAATAGCAGAAAGTAAAAAAATATATATATTTTTTTTTTTCAAAATTGTCGGCCTTTTTGTTTTTTCTATAGCGCAAAAAATTAAAACTGCTGAGGTGATAAAATACCACCAAAAGAAGGCTCTCTGTGTGTGAAAAAAAGGTCATACATTTTTTTGGGGTACAGTGTCGCACGTCCGTGCAGTTGTCAGTTAAAGTAACACAGTACTGTATCACAAAAAATGGCCTGGTCATGAAGGGGGGTAAACCTTCCGGAGCTGAAGCCGCTAGAGCATGTTATTGGAGGAAGCATGGTATCGGCTTTATATTCACATCTTCTTTTCATAGACTAACAAACAAGAGAAAGCACATACGGTTTCTGTTTCCTGAATTGTGAAAATTGTATGGTACATTGTTATGGCTAAACAATAAACTTAGTGCATCGGAAACATCAGCAGAAGCAAAGACTGGGTGGTCATCAGTGGATCTACAAACTATTGTGAACATTTTTGTTTTCATTTACTAGGGTTGTTATTCTGTTACTTTTTCATGTAAAAAAATAAATAAATAGCTGAAGTACTGATTCATGTATAATTGTAGAATTTCCTTGTATATTTCATTACATTTACTCAGCTTTCTTGATTGATAATTGTCAAGATAAAACCTCAGACACACAGAGAGGGCATTGTTTTTCAAACATCAAACATGACAAACAATAAGGCAATGCCACCATAGTGTATTATTCCCTTATAACCCTTTGGCCACCCATGTAAGGAGATGGTAAATGGACATGAAGAAAGTTTTGGGACTTTGAGTGAGAGGCATGGCCAGGATAGCAGGAAAAAAGAGGTCTCATTTATTACTACATACATGCATACAGATAATAAACATCACATATATTGGTATATGTATTGGACTTGAACAAGTAGCGATAAAAAGGGGAGATGGTGCATCCCAATTCCAGTTTCCATAAGATCAGCATAGCAATTGTACATACAAAAGTATATTCATAAACATCAATGGACTGCAATGGTCAACAGTATTGAAGTAATGGATAACAATCAAAACATCATAGTAACTCGACGCGTTTCGTGGTCTTAGTATGCCACTTCATCAGGAGTAGATGTATGATCTGTGTGTGTAAAAAAGTATATGTAAAAAATAGCAAATGAGAACGAATAAAAACTGGAAGAAAAAAGGGGGGGGGAAAAAGAGGCAATGTGGACCTCAAATTCCCAAACTTACGTTACTTTGCAGGTGTTTGCTGGCTGCGGGAAAAGGACATGGCCCGGATAGTCTCCCACGGGAGCTGAGGGTCCGCAGGGCGGGCAGAAAGGAGTCAGACACGCCACACGCATGAAAAGTGTGGGCTGGAGTATATGGTGTGATGACATTGCTTGTGGCAGCAGAACGGGAAATATCTGTCAAGTAGTAAACATAATACACATATGTATATATGTATCAAACATGCCGTAAGTACATATGTATTTCTATGATAGTATTATCATAGTGCTGCTGCCAAAGAAAAAGTATAGGAGGTGCCAGAGGGGAGTGAAAATCATCCATGGTAAAGTGAAGTGAAAGGTAAACTTTACCATGGATGATTTTCACTCCCCTCTGGCACCTCCTATACTTTTTCTTTGGCAGCAGCACTATGATAATACTATCATAGAAATACATATGTACTTACGGCATGTTTGATACATATATACATATGTGTATTATGTTTACTACTTGACAGATATTTCCCGTTCTGCTGCCACAAGCAATGTCATCACACCATATACTCCAGCCCACACTTTTCATGCGTGTGGCGTGTCTGACTCCTTTCTGCCCGCCCTGCGGACCCTCAGCTCCCGTGGGAGACTATCCGGGCCATGTCCTTTTCCCGCAGCCAGCAAACACCTGCAAAGTAACGTAAGTTTGGGAATTTGAGGTCCACATTGCCTCTTTCCCCCCCCCCCCCTTTTTTCTTCCAGTTTTTATTCGTTCTCATTTGCTATTTTTTACATATACTTTTTTACACACACAGATCATACATCTACTCCTGATGAAGTGGCATACTAAGACCACGAAACGCGTCGAGTTACTATGATGTTTTGATTGTTATCCATTACTTCAATACTGTTGACCATTGCAGTCCATTGATGTTTATGAATATACTTTCGTATGTACAATTGCTATGCTGATCTTATGGAAACTGGAATTGGGATGCACCATCTCCCCTTTTTATCGCTACTTGTTCAAGTCCAATACATATACCAATATATGTGATGTTTATTATCTGTATGCATGTATGTATTAATAAATGAGACCTCTTTTTTCCTGCTATCCTGGCCATGCCTCTCACTCAAAGTCCCAAAACTTTCTTCATGTTCATTGAACCGGGATGGAGGCGCACAATTTGTCCCATTGTGCTCCTCACTCAAAGTCCCAAACTTCCCCCTTCTCTACAATTTAATAGGGATGGAGAGACATGACCTTGGTATAGCAGGTTTATCTTTTTTGATTTTTGCATCGCATTGGCTTACGTTTTCCTTGTCCAATGCCATGCTACACAGTGTTTCCCAGGCACACTGGGGACTATATACACGTTACTATCATGCTACATCCAGATTTACATACATTATCTTTGCCATTATTTTTTCCTTGCATTGGTTTGCAGTGTGTGCCCATTTGGGTGCTGGCTTTGTGGATTGGCGGGCTGTGGGCGGTCTCTGCTGGGAGCTGCGATGCGCGGCGGGCGTTCTCCCTTTCTCCCTTTGCTTTCGGGCACGGGGGATCGGGTGGGCGGCTCCCCGTGCATCGGCGCCACGCCTCGGCGCCGGCGTGTGACGTCATTGCATGACGCCACTACGCCGACGTTCCGCTTTCCATCCACAGTGTATTTCAGGCAACCGCATAGACGGTTTGCCTGTTCGGTCTGCCGCTTCGGCGGCGGCCACCTCTATGCACTGGCGTGACGCTGGGCCCGCAGTGCGTAGCTATGATCGGCGGGCACGGGACGCGCATGTCCACAGTCTGGGCTTGAAATTCGGTATGTTTTGTTCGGCCTCTACTCCTCGGGCTTTTCACTTCACTTGTTACCTTTGGCTATTGGTTTTTCCTCCCTCCACATTTTTCTTTGCCTTTGCACACCACCATTCCCTCTTTAGGGGTTCTCATACACACTCGCTACTTTATCACAGGGTTGATCCTTGATACTATGGGCAAGCAGTCTCTCACTTCATGCACTTATCATCATTCTTTCACTTTACCATGGATGATTTTCACTCCCCTCTGGCACCTCCTATACTTTTTCTTTGGCAGCAGCACTATGATAATACTATCATAGAAATACATATGTACTTACGGCATGTTTGATACATATATACATATGTGTATTATGTTTACTACTTGACAGATATTTCCCGTTCTGCTGCCACAAGCAATGTCATCACACCATATACTCCAGCCCACACTTTTCATGCGTGTGGCGTGTCTGACTCCTTTCTGCCCGCCCTGCGGACCCTCAGCTCCCGTGGGAGACTATCCGGGCCATGTCCTTTTCCCGCAGCCAGCAAACACCTGCAAAGTAACGTAAGTTTGGGAATTTGAGGTCCACATTGCCTCTTTCCCCCCCCCCCCCCCTTTTTTCTTCCAGTTTTTATTCGTTCTCATTTGCTATTTTTTACATATACTTTTTTACACACACAGATCATACATCTACTCCTGATGAAGTGGCATACTAAGACCACGAAACGCGTCGAGTTACTATGATGTTTTGATTGTTATCCATTACTTCAATACTGTTGACCATTGCAGTCCATTGATGTTTATGAATATACTTTTGTATGTACAATTGCTATGCTGATCTTATGGAAACTGGAATTGGGATGCACCATCTCCCCTTTTTATCGCTACTTGTTCAAGTCCAATACATATACCAATATATGTGATGTTTATTATCTGTATGCATGTATGTATTAATAAATGAGACCTCTTTTTTCCTGCTATCCTGGCCATGCCTCTCACTCAAAGTCCCAAAACTTTCTTCATGTTCATTGAACCGGGATGGAGGCGCACAATTTGTCCCATTGTGCTCCTCACTCAAAGTCCCAAACTTCCCCCTTCCCCGGAGATGGTAAATGGTGCCCAAGAGGACAAGTCCCTGCCAGTTGTCTTCTTTCTAGAACAATGCTTTTCCACGACATCCCTGGCCATAAGCCTTTATATTCCAAAGAAAGGCTTTGAAGGGTTTCTTCGGGAGAGGGCTGCATTCTGTGTCTGCCAAAGCTGCCCCAGAGACGGAGCTGGAGCGAGAGAGTCACTGCATCTTCAGAACAAAGCTGAGAGACTGCACCCTGTAGGATCTGACTCCTGGAACCTGGTGATTGCCAAGCCTTTGGGACCAGACCAGTCATCTGCCAGGAAATGGTGAGGTGAACTACACATTCTAAATGCCCGCCACACACTGTTAGCACATATATAGACTGCCCCTACTTAGCAGCCTATCTCCTATCATTTACTCACATGCTTAAAAGGACAGTGCGCCACCTAAAAAAGGGCCCCATCAAAAGCTGGCCAACTTTTAATATCAGGTGTCAGGTAGGTTCAGCCCCTTTCAGACTAGCTAACTGCACCTGCTTACACCCATGCTTCTAGAAGCTTTGGTTTATACATAGATGCATACATTTATAAGTTATTGAAAGCATGGCTTTTATGAAGCATGCTTGGGGAACAACAAGACCAGATAGCCAGTAAAGTTTTAGTAAACAGGTTGAAAAGCTGCATTGAAATTACTGTAACTGGGTCATTGTGCATTATAGAATGTTTTGCATCACTATCCAAGTCCAGGCCAGCAAATAAATACACAGATGAAAAATATATCTGAGAGCTGTTTTACCTTTCAAATAATTTGTATTATTATCTGCCATCCTGGAGTAGCCTGCAGACCTGACTTCCCTATCTTACTGTAGTTAGGAAAGGACAGTGAAAGACAAGCTCAACACTAATGAGCTCATCTCCTTGCCATTCTGCTCTCTTCTGTCAGCATGCTTCTTGTTAACACAAGTGCTTTTAAAAAATACAATTAAAGGACAAAATACAGTTAAAATATATAACAAAAGGGCAAATGTACTTTAAGAATTATTAAAATTAATACACCCTTTAACCCAGGGGTGTGTAGCCTTCTGATGTCTGATGGAGGTTTGGCAAGCCCAGATCAAAGTTAATGGGTTGCCAACCCTCCATCCCAAAGCATCAGAGTGTATGGAGCTGGCACTGGCAGCAGAGGGAACTGGCAGCCACAGAGGAAGCAGGAGCCACATAAGTCAATGTTTCCTCTGTAGCCCTGGCTCCTGTCTCAGGCAGAGTGATATCAAGTGCACTTCCCCTGGGACCTTTCTATCAGCCTGGTGAGCAAAGTTAGCAGAAGCTGAAAAAAGGTTAATTTATTAAACATCACAAACAGTACATTGCACTTTTGCAATGGGCATATTAGCACTTATAAAATAGGTAAATTAGGCTGCTTTCACACTGATCTGCAGGTACAGCACAGTGCACCTGTGGCTTTCCTGTGGGTTAGCAGCACTGAAACATAGACTTCTATTGTACCCTATGCTTTTTGAAAGCACACCAAAACTCCTGAATGGAGAAAGTGCACAACAATCACAAGATGTAATAGAAGTCTATGGCTCAGTGCAGCCAACCCACAGGAGAGCCGCAGGTGCACTGCACTCGCAGTGCAGGTAAATCACAGCACATCAGTGTGAAAGCAGCCTTATAGGTGGCACAGTGACGGTAAGGGCTCTTTTATATTCATGATTTGGGGGACAGTAAAACACCTAACTATATTGTAACCCTGAGTCTTCAAAAGGTTGTGCACCCCTGCTTTAATCCCTCAAGCAAGTGCAACCGGCCTGATAAAATATCTACCTTTCTCATCATCCCAAATCTTCACTCTGCAGCCTCGCCCACCCCTGCAGAACTTTTGCAACAAAAACATCGCTCCAGCTCCACATTTTACTGCATGTGCATGCTGCTGCTCTATTAACCACTCTACGACCGCTCACAGTAATACTACTGCGGCAGAGTGGTTCGTTATCGTCCAGCCACGTAGTATTAACGTGATTGGACACTCCCCCTTCTGGGCGGCGCTTGCGCGCCGCCGGAGGCTCGCTCCCGCTGTTTTCATTCACAGCGGGAGTCGGGCCAGGGGAGGAGCAGCGGCGATCGCCGCTGCTCTTACCCGATCGTCGGGGATCGAGTCTGGAGGTCCGCCCGCTGTGTGTAAACACAGCGGGCGGATCTCCATAGTGACAGGGAGTGACAGATCGGACTGTTCAGCATAGCTGGACATCCGATCTGTCCATGTCTCACACAGTCACCTCCCCCCCTACACGTCAGTAAGCACCAGGCATACATTAACCCCTCCCTCTCCAATAAAATTAACCCCTTCCCTGCCAGTGTCATTTTTACAGTAACAGTGCATATTTATAGCACTGATTACTGCAGTAATGTCACTGGTACCCCCAAAAGTGTCAAAAATGTCAGTCAGGGGTCCGGTCTGTCCGCCGCAATGTCGCAGTCCCGCAAAAAAAATCGCAGATCGCCGCCATTACGCGTTAAAAAAAAAAACACCAAAAATGACAGAAATCTTTCCCTTTGTTAGTAAACGCAATAACTTTTGCGCAAACCAATCAAAATACGCTTATTGCGATTTTTTTTACCAAACATATGTAGCATAAAACAAATTGGCCAAAAATTTTTTAAAAAATTGGTTTTTACATCTTTTTTGGGGGGAATTTCATATAAAAAAATGTTAAAAATATTGTTATTTTTTCAAAATAAACGCTCTTTTTTTGTTTATAGCGCAAAAAGTAAAAATCGCACAGGTGATCAAATACCACCAAAAGAAAGCTCTGTTTGTGGGAAAAAAAGGACGTAAATTTCGTTTGGGTACGGCGTCGCGCGACCGCGCAATTGTCAGTTGAAGTCGCACAGCGCCGAATCGCAAAAAGTGGCCTGGACGGAAGACAGCAAAATCCTCCGGTGGTAAAGTGGTTAATCTCTATGGTTCAGCCATACTCCGCCTTACAGCTGAAGGCCTTCATGACCATGAGTATGCTTACTAATGGAAATTATTTTAGACCTTGGTGAATGCACATTAGAATGAGGTCCTGGTGGAGATATTATCAATGCGGTGTGGATATGGCTCTACAGTGAAGGTTACTAGAAGAAAGATACATATTTTACTAGACAGTCTGCACTTATGGGGGTGAAAGGATTATTTGAAGGACAATAGTATTAAAGGTACAGGTGTTCTTTTGAAATATTTGAACACACACAACTACATGAACTGATGGTTTTTTTTTTTTAAATCAGCCTGGAGTTCAGCCTTAATTAGGAATAAACCCTTTAATGCATTGTAAAGACAGCCATATCATGTTAACACTGCTTTTTAGAAATTCTATCCTGTATTATGAAACAAATTGAATAGTTGGTACAAGGCTATGCCGAACCAGCCCAAACTCCCTTCCCCACTGAATTCATGTAAGAAACAACTATAGGTGTCCCTGGGGAATTTGAGTGGAGGGGCTGGAGATAGTCAGTATAGTAATGAGAGGTATAGAAAAGAGCATATAAAATTTTAACATTTATTGATTTATATTAAAATTCAACAGAATACAAAAAGTAAACTTTAAAATAACATTCCATATACATATCCTAGTAGGGATAATACATTAGGGGTTCATGAAGCAGGTGAGTGTGTCCTCCAACATGTTTCGGAATAATTCCTTCTTCAGGGAAGTGTAACGCTTCTGCGTTTCTTATATGGTGTGGATTTTCAGCTGCAGAAATAGTTCCACGTCAGTAGTCATGTAAGAGATATGCTGAGATACCATTCCCAACCTCAATGACTCATCATGTGTGGAAGGTCTTATTTAAGCCAGTAAATACACACAATTAGCAAGCTGGTTCCTAGAATGACTTTATGTATGTGGTAACACAATGATGAAGGTTGAGGGATAGGTTGAGTGGAGGTGGTAGGTGATAGACACTTGAAGGTGAGACAGTAGCAGATGGATGCAGGAAGGTTTAGCAATGTTGTATGGTAGCAGATGACAGAATAGCAGGTGGACATACAAAAGAGATCAACCCAGTGCAGAAAAGTAGCAGTAGTCTCAAGAGCTAGCAATCTAGTTATGCAGATGTGATAAACAGTCTTTACTATTCAGAGCTAGATAGTGTAAGCTTAGTATAAGTTTATAGAGAATTCCCCTGCGGGGTACTTAGCACTATTAGCGATACAGCCGAAGGGTGGTTCAGGAGAGGCGGATGATCCAGTAGCGGGATACAGGGATCAGCGCGGCGAGGTTCCGTCAGCGAGGTAAGCTTGCAAGCATGGAAGCTTCAAGCAAGGTTAGCATCCAGGTAAGGGTGTTTGAACGAACACATGTGAGTGAGAACCGGCGCTTTAAATAGCCATCTAGTCCGGCGCTGGGTGATGACAGCTCCAGTCTTAAAGGTGTATGCGCACCTTTCCAAAAGTAAATGGTGGAGCGCATACACTTGTGGAAAGTGTAATTTAGGGTACCAAAGGTACCGGAACATTACAATACCCCCCCCTTAAGGCCTGCTCCTGAAGGCCTCTGGAGCTGGTTTGTCTGGGTATCTCGCATGAAAATTGCGGATTAATCTAGGGGCATGTATGTCAGAGGTGTTTAGCCAGGTGTCGTCTTGGGGCCCATAGTTCTTCCATCTAACCAAGTACTGAAGTCTTCTTCTGTGGATACGAGAATCCAGAATCTCTTTTATCTCGTATTCTTCTCCACCTTCAACTTGTACAGGAGGGGGAGGTGGAATATTAGGCCTTATTCCTTGGTCCGGAACATGGGGTTTTAGTAGCGACACATGGAAAATGGGATGGATTTTTAGGTCCATTGGCAATGTAAGCTGCACTGCAGCTTTTCCAATAAGTTTCTTGATTGGGAAAGGTCCCAAGAACAGAGGTCCAAGCTTTTTGCTAGGGATCTTCAGTCTCAAGTTTTTTGTTGCGAGCCAAACGAGGTCCCCGATAGTATACTGTGGAGAAGGTCTTCTACGAAGATCATAGTACTTCTTTTGTTGACTGTGAGCGTGTGCAATGGTAGTATTTAGTAAACCCAGAGAATCCTTTATTTGGGTAAGATACTCTGAGGCTACTGGGTTATTTGAAGGAAGGATGCGTGGAGGGAGAATAGAGGGATGGAACCCATAGTTCAAGTAGAACGGACTCTGCTTGGTTGTACTGTGAGTTGCGTTGTTGTAGGCGAATTCTGCCAGGGGGAGAAGATCCAACCAATCATCCTGTTGGTAAGAAGTGTAACAACGTAAATACTGCTCGATGCATTGGTTGACTCTTTCAGTCTGTCCGTTGGTCTGCGGATGGTAAGGAGAAGTGAGCTTCCGCTCAATCCGTAGTATGTGACATAGTTCTTGCCAGAATTTAGAAATAAATTGGGATCCACGGTCAGACAGAAGAGTTTTTGGGATACCATGTAATCTGAAGACATGTTTCATCAGGAGTTCTGCCGTTTGTTTGGACGAAGGTAGTCTGCGAATAGCAATGAAATGTGCCATCTTTGTCAGATGGTCCACTGACACCAAGATGGTATTAAATCCTTTGGAAGGAGGCAATTCTACGATGAAGTCCAATGACAAAACCTCCCATGGAGTTTGGGGTATTGGTAGACTGCATAGTAGACCGGATGGTCTCGTAGTGTCAATTTTGGACCTGGCACAGACATTGCATGAAGAGACGAATTTTTGTATAGATGTTTTCATGTCAGGCCACCAGAATTGCCGAGAAATCAAATTGAAAGTCTTTGTCATACCCATATGTCCTGCCATAGGCACATCATGCGATAATTCCAAGATCTTGGTGCGTAGGGTAGGTGGTATGTAAAGTTTGTCGTTGTAGTAGAGGAAGCCTTCTGCATCAGTATTTAGTTGTGGTGGGGGTGAATCCAAACTTATACCATGCAGAACCTCTTCCTTTAAGGAACGGACAACTCCAATAATGCGTTTGTGAGGTATTATAGGAACGGAAGGGATTTCAAAGTAGTTTTCTTCAGTTAGTCGTGATAGTGCATCCGCCTTTTTGTTCTTATCTGCAGGTGTGTAGGTCACTAGGAAGTTAAACCTTAGAAAGAATAGTGACCATCGTACCTGTCGATGCGAGAGAGTTTTGCTAGTCTGAAGATATTGGAGGTTTTTATGGTCCGTGTATATAATTATTGGTAGTTGGGTGCCTTCGAGTAAATGTCGTCAATTCTCCAGAGCCAATTTTATAGCAAGCAGTTCCTTTTCACCCACGGGGTAATTTATCTCGGGACTGCTCAGGGATTTAGAAAAAAAAGCGACTGGATGAAGTGGTGAAGTGTGGGTAGGTCGTTGGGAGAGTATTGCTCCTACTGCCATGTTTGACGCATCTACCTCCAGAATGTATTGGAGGGATGGGTCTGGATGGCGTAATATGGGAGCGGAAGTAAACCTTGTCTTTAACAAGTGGAAAGCCTTATTTGCTTCTTCTGACCATTTAAATTGTATTTTTATGCTAGTGAGCTGTGTGAGGGGTCTCACAATAGCAGAAAAGTTTTTTATGAACTTCCTGTAGAAATTTGCAAATCCCAGGAATCGCTGTAGCGCCTTGCGTGTAGTTGGTGTAGGCCAATCCTGAATGCAGGATATTTTACTCATGTCCATCTCGATTCCTGTTTTGGATATGATGTAGCCTAGAAAGAGTACCTCATCTTTATGGAGCAAGCATTTCTTCAGCTTCACATAAAGATTATGTGCAAGCAATCTCTATAATACAAGTCTTACATGTATTATGTGTTCAGACAGGGTCCGTGAATATATAAGTATATCGTCCAGATATACCACAACACAGACATCTAGTAAGTCTTTAAAAATATCGTTTATAAATCGTTGGAAAACTGCAGGGGAATTGCATAGGCCGAATGGCATCACAAGATATTCGAACAATCCATATCTAGTTCTGAATGCAGTCTTCCACTCGTGTCCATCACGGATTCGAATGAGATTGTATGCTCCTTTCAGGTCTAATTTTGAAAAATAAGTAGCTCCACGCACCTGCTCAATGAGCTCAGGGATAAGCGGTAGAGGATAGCGATCTTTTATTGTGATAGCATTCAATTTCCTGTAGTCGATGATAGGTCTGAGACTTGAATCTTTATTGCGAACAAAAAAGAGTCCTGCTGCTGTGGAAGAAGTGGAAGGTCTAATAAAACCTTTTTCCAAGTTCTCATCCAAATAGGTTTTGAGATGGGCAAGTTCATCCTGTGAAAGAGGATAAACATGACCGAACGGCAATTTGCTATTTGGGAGTAGATCAATGCTACAATCATAGTCTCGATGAGGAGGTAATGCTTGAGCATTTTTCTCAAGAAAAACCTCAGAAAGATCCTGATAACATAGTGGTGCAATCTCATCTGTCACCACAGACAGAATCTTCCCGGAAAACGGGAGGTTACACGTTTCCTCGCAATAACAAGAAGGGAAGGTCAAGGACCGTTTCTTCCAATCTATGGTTGGTTGGTGTGTGTGCAACCAGGGAAGTCCCAACACAATGGGAAAGTGGGGTGATGGTATTAAATCGAAGGTAGAAGTCTCCCTATGAGACTCGTTAATAGTGACTAGAAGTGCTTGTGTCTGATCGGTGATCGGACCAGAGGATAACGGAACACCGGTAATAAGACTTACTGAGACAGGTTTGAGTTTAGAAATAATAGGAATTTTATTTAAAGCAGCAAAACATATATCCATATAATTTCCACAAGATCCTGTGTCAATCATGGCCTTAGTAGTAATCCTGTTCTGGTCCCACTGTAATGTCAAAAAAACAGAAATGTAGGGGTTAGTGAATGAAGTTGTCAATCCTCCTAGGGAGACATGTGAACACTCACCCTTCTTTTTGTTGACTAGGGGACAGACATTTATCTTGTGATCCGGGGATGCACAGTACAAGCAGAGATTTTCATTTCGTCTTTTGGCTTTTTCCATAGTTGATAGCGGTGGGCGTATGGTTCCTACCTCCATAGGAACGGCCAGACTCCGAGAGGAAACGGATAATGGCATTCCCATCTTTTCAGCCTTTCTTTCTCGTAGTCTTCTATCTATGGTAATACTGAGTTGTATTAATGCATCCAGGGTTTTTGGCTGATCCGCTCGGGCGAGCTCGTCCTTAACGGCTTCTGATAGGCCAAGCCTAAATTGGGTTTTCAGAGATGCATCATTCCATTCTGAATCAAGGGTCCATCTCTTGAACTCTGCGACAAAGTCTTCTACAGGCCTCCTTCCTTGTTTCAAGGATCTTAACTGAAGATCAGCAGTACTCTGCCTATTGGGGTCATCATATAGGCTAGTGAGCTCTGCCAGGAACAAGGCATAGGAGTTGAGAAGCTGGTCGCTTTTCTCAAAAAGAGAATCTGCCCAGGCCCGAGGATCGCTTGATAGGTAAGAAATAATAGTACAAACCTTAATGTGATCAGTAAGGTAGGTACGAGGTTTTAGCAAAAAAAGTAACTCACATGCGTTTTTAAATTTGCGAAATTTTTTGCGATCGCCTGTAAATACCAAAGGGGGATTTATCTTGGGTTCAGGGGACTGAGCAGAGGTAAGTTGTGTCAGTCTAATTACCTGCTGCGACAGAGCCTGATTGTCTTCTTTTAATTCAGCAAGTGCGTGTATTAACGCAGATACTTGCTGTTTTAATTGTGTCACCTGAGTGGTTATTTCTGCTGAATCCATTTTTTGGTTCGTTCAATCTGTAACGCTTCTGGGTTTCTTATATGGTGTGGATTTTCAGCTGCAGAAATAGTTCCACGTCAGTAGTCATGTAAGAGATATGCTGAGATACCATTCCCAACCTCAATGACTCATCATGTGTGGAAGGTCTTATTTAAGCCAGTAAATACACACAATTAACAAGCTGGTTCCTAGAATGACTTTATGTATGTGGTAACACAATGATGAAGGTTGAGGGATAGGTTGAGTGGAGGTGGTAGGTGATAGACACTTGAAGGTGAGACAGTAGCAGATGGATGCAGGAAGGTTTAGCAATGTTGTATGGTAGCAGATGACAGAATAGCAGGTGGACATACAAAAGAGATCAACCCAGTGCAGAAAAGTAGCAGTAGTCTCAAGAGCTAGCAATCTAGTTATGCAGATGTGATAAACAGTCTTTACTATGCAGAGCTAGATAGTGTAAGCTTAGTATAAGTTTATAGAGAATTCCCCTGCGGGGTACTTAGCACTATTAGCGATACAGCCGAAGGGTGGTTCAGGAGAGGCGGATGATCCAGTAGCGGGATACAGGGATCAGCGCGGCGAGGTTCCGTCAGCGAGGTAAGCTTGCAAGCATGGAAGCTTCAAGCAAGGTTAGCATCCAGGTAAGGGTGTTTGAACGAACACATGTGAGTGAGAACCGGCGCTTTAAATAGCCATCTAGTCCGGCGCTGGGTGATGACAGCTCCAGTCTTAAAGGTGTATGCGCACCTTTCCAAAAGTAAATGGTGGGGCGCATACACTTGTGGAAAGTGTAATTTAGGGTACCAAAGGTACCGGAACATTACAGGAAGTTATGTATACACAACCAGCAATTCACCACCTGTGTATCTACGGATGTATAGAATATAAGTAATATTATTTTGAACAAGTACATAAACAGAGAGGCAAACAATATATCTCATCATCAGTAAGGAATCCCCATAGTCCCATAAGGGTAGAGGATACCCATAATAGGCATATATCTGTATACATTGTATCCTTTCAAGTCCGCATACTCGCTGTACATATGCAGACAAACTACAGAGCAGCACAGCCAGACTGCATGAATATAGGGTATCTTTTGCCATATAAACAGTCATTTCTTTAGTACATCCTCTGTAAGGAGACAACTGGAAGGACGCTTTTCATTCCATACTCCCCCTAGGGGTAAGTTGATATCCTTACAGTTATTATCCATTTTTAAGGATACACATATGTATACAGATATATGCCTAGATAACATTCCATATACATATCCTAGTAGGGATAATACATTAGGGGTTCATGAAGCAGGTGAGTGTGTCCTCCAACATGTTTCGGAATAATTCCTTCTTCAGGGAAGTTATGTGCACACAACCGTGCATTCACCACCTGTGTATCTACGGATGTATAGAATATAAGTAATATTATTTTGAACAAGTACATAAACAGAGAGGCAAACAATATATCTCATCATCAGTAAGGAATCCCCATAGTCCCATAAGGGTAGAGGATACCCATAATAGGCATATATCTGTATACATATGTGTATCCTTAAAAATGGATAATAACTGTAAGGATATCAACTTACCCCTAGGGGGAGTATGGAATGAAAAGCGTCCTTCCAGTTGTCTCCTTACAGAGGATGTACTAAAGAAATGACTGTTTATATGGCAAAAGATACCCTATATTCATGCAGTCTGGCTGTGCTGCTCTGTAGTTTGTCTGCATATGTACAGCGAGTATGCGGACTTGAAAGGATACAATGTATACAGATATATGCCTATTATGGGTATCCTCTACCCTTATGGGACTATGGGGATTCCTTACTGATGATGAGATATATTGTTTGCCTCTCTGTTTATGTACTTGTTCAAAATAATATTACTTATATTCTATACATCCGTAGATACACAGGTGGTGAATGCACGGTTGTGTGTACATAACTTCCCTGAAGAAGGAATTATTCCGAAACATGTTGGAGGACACACTCACCTGCTTCATGAACCCCTAATGTATTATCCCTACTAGGATATGTATATGGAATGTTATTTTAAAGTTTACTTTTTGTATTCTGTTGAATTTTAATATAAATCAATAAATGTTAAAATTTTATATACTCTTTTCTATACCTCTTATTACTATACTGACTATCTCCAGCCCCTCCACTCAAATTCCCCAGGGACACCTATAGTTGTTTCTTCCATCTATCCTGTATTATATTTCCAATTTTAAAAATCATATTAATGTTGATTGTTTTTTGTACACAAGAAAATGTAGTCAGATGACATCCTTTATATTTTTTTGCAGAAAATTTCTCTTATCATAAACCCTTCAACTCACAGAATTAAAATACTCAGCTGTTCCAGTCTGTATGAAGGATGCATTAGCACATAATTGGAAAATGAATGGATTGGCCATTGGGGTATATGGAAACTGATACACCATTCAATTCACTAGTGGCTGTTAGCTCTTCTAATGAAGTCATCTTGTTATTCCCTCTCCTGCTTGGCTACATACTTTATTGTATGTTTCAGCTTGACTGATAACATGCTAATTGCTGGAAAAAAATCTGATCAGTTCATTTCCTATGATCATGGGGTTTCTTTATATCCTGGGGTGACAAATAATTGCAATACACTTATTAAATGTTTTGCAGGAGTATTAAACTGATACTTTAGCTTTTAAGTGGAGATAATCATAGCATGTGAAATATACGTAAGTGTCAATGAGCAAGAAACCAACACAACAGTTCATATTTTGTCATTGCGTTATGTTGTCATTTGAGAACAAGAAAAAAAAAATTGCCTAATGAACAGATCACAGTTCAGAGTGTGATAGGAAACAGGTGGATCAAGAAACATGTATAAAACCCAGGTTACTTGCAGATTATGTAAACCTTTTAATGGGAAATTCTAACATATTTATTTTTAGTAAGTGCAAGTGGATGACAAGTTTATTTTCTAGTTACCATTGCTATAACGGCACTAGCGGGCCAGTGCATTGAGCAACAGGGTATAGAGGACAACACCAAATGTCAACTTTGTAAATAATGATAACATTTCCTAATTTGTTTTCCTCTTCTTAAAACTTTTGCATGTTGGTGGGTAAAGTCTTTAAACGAGTAAGGAAACAGAATAAAATAAGAAAACATACTTACCTAGATAGCTGTAGCACTGATTCCAGCTGCAGCTGTCCTCTGCTACCTCTAAGACCAAGAACTGAGCAATATAACACAGCTCATTAATAAGCTCTCAGTCCTCAGCCTGCAGAGAGTCGGTGGCTACCAGTCACCGGCTCTCTGCTCTACCCCTCCAGTGTTCACTGGAGCTCTGGGTTGTGGAGGGGTGAGAGCGGTTGGCTCAGGCCCCCAGTGGCTCGTCAGATCCTGACCATATGGGAAAATGGGTCAAAGGAGTTCAGAATTAACTGCACTCCTGTGACCCACAGATGAATTATAGCCCAGAAAGCTTTGGCCATACTTCTCCTTTAAGAGAACTGTAGGAACAAAGGAGATGCTATGAGGAGTCAAAAGGCTCTCTATAATTCAGAAAAAAAGAGGTAATCTCTCCCTGGTTTGTTGGTCTATTGTTAAAACGTATCTTCCTATATAAAGCAGTTGTCTCCACACTGTATCCAGAATCACACTTAAACTTGCCATACACTATGCAAATTTTGGCTGGTTCCTATTGAAATTTGATACATAAGTGGCCTATTCAGCCCCCTCCCAGCCAACATCTTTCAATTGAAAAAGCAAAGGAGCCGGAATACGTTTCTTGGCTGAGCAGCAGCTGCAATTAGATGCAGTCGCTCCTTCTATATTCAGCTACAACAAGCATAAAAAGGGAAACGTTTACAATTTTTTTTCCATTAGCCCACAGTCTGAACGAAAAAATCTAATAGTGCATGGCATTCTTACCTACCCAAAAACAAAATGAATCTTGTATGCCCATCTTTGACAAGACTAAAAAAATGAATCGTGTCTTATGGGATAGTTTAAGAAAAAGTCATCCAGTCCTTATCGGCTCTTCACCTTTTACTGTCTACTTTGTCCACCACCTTCTCCACCCACTAACTCAATCACTGTCCAGGAGACTTTCAATCACTTCGCAATTTTTGTTGGGACATCTCCAGTGCACGGATATCTTCCCCAATTACCCTTTACTCTGTCTCTCTACCACATACAATACTGTCCTCGTTTGACCTCCTTAGTGCAAAAGAGGTTAACAAAACTTTTCTCAGAAGCCCACCTAACCACCTGTCCCCTGTTACCTCGCAACTACTATGGTCACCCACTTGTTTTATTCTTTGCTCTCTTACTCACATTTTTCAATCTCTCCCTCTTTACTGTCACAAGAAATGTGACAGAAAGGTGCCTCCAAAAAGCTGGTGGTGATTCTGCCATATCTGTCTGCTCCACCCCCTTCTCTTCCTCTTCCTCTATGGCCTCTTCTGTTGAATTGTCCTTTGAACCAGCAGCGCTCCCTAAGCGTTCATGGAGTGCGCAAGCAGTCAGGCTAAAAGATGCCATGCGGTGCTTCAGTTGGTCTGTCTAGGGCAGCGCTTGCCAATTAGTGTTCCTAGGGGTTCTATCTAGAGGATAGGAGCCACACAGGGGCAGAGATTCTGTCAGCTCTGCAGGGACAGGCTCAGAGGTTGTTGATGCCATGGCAGCTTGAGCCAGGAATGGTTGTATTTGGCTATGGCACCAACCTTCTCTCCACCCTCTGACAGGGACACCTGACACATGTTCCATGTTTGGCACGTGTCCTGAATTTGGTGGTGCAGCATTTCTTGAACAGGTACCCAGGCTTACAAGATCTTCTGAGGATGGCCAGAAAAGCCTGTGGCCATATCCGGCTGTCATACAATGCCAGTGTTCGTCTGGCTGATATTCAATGGGAATTCAACCTGCCCACCAACCGCCTCATTTGTGACATGCTCACCAGGTGGAACTCAACATTGGCAATGATGCAGTAGCTGCACATGCTGCAGAGGGCCATCCATGAGTATCTGTGTGAATATGGCACAAGGCCAGGCTCAGGGGAGCATGGCTTCTTTTTGCCACGCTAGTGGCTGCTAATTGAGGGTGTATGCACTGCACTGTCACCATTTGAGGAGGCCACAAGAATGGGGAGCTGCGACAATGCATGCATCAGTGACACTATCCCTCTAGTCTTCCTATGCCCTCTAGCCTTCCCATCCTGCTGGGGCATAAGCTTGGTGGAATCATGGACAGGGCACTTAGGCAGAACAGTGCGTGGAAGAGGAGGACTTCCTTTGCTCTCAAGGCCCCCTTTATGCAGATACCATTTCTACGGGACCGCAAAACACACAGGAGGAGGATTGTGGCAGCATGGATGTAAAGGAGTTGGACATGGCTGAGAGGAGGTAGTTCCTGACAAAGTCATCCATAGTGACCCGGAGGACTCAGAATCTCATGCCTCCTCAAACTTACATGGGCTTACATGGGATCCCTGAATCTGCAAAGACTGTGGAAGGACCCAAGGATTCGTAGTATCAAAGAGAGGGATCATTACTGGTTGGCAACCCTTCTTGATCCATGTTACAAGGGTAAAGTTGCAGAGCTCATCCTGCCTTCGCAGAGGGAGCAAAGGATAAAACATATTGAGGATGCCCTGAAGAAAAATTTGTGTACCGGCTTTCCAGACACTGGCAGGTCACCATACCACCTGGACAACGTATTTCTGAGGCTTTGTTTGGTCAAAGGAAGAGCAGTGGAGAATAGGGCCGGCTGACTGATGCCTTTAAACAATTCTTTAGTCCTTAGCACCCAGGGCTGTTAGGTTTAGGCAACTATCGGCAGCGTCTGAATCATATGTTGTAGGATTATCTAGGGGCAAGAGCAGACTTGGGGATCTTTCCAACTGAGCATCCGCTGGGTTACTGGGTCTTGAGGATGCACCACTGTCCAGAATTTGCTCAATATGCAATCGAGCTCCTGGCCTGTCCTGCATCCAGCGTGCTTTTTGATTGGATATTCAGTGCTGCTGGAGGTTTTATGCCTCTGTCCACAGACTCTATTGAGAGACTGACATTTATCAAAATGAATCAGTCCTGAATCAACAGCAGCTATCAAGCCCCTGATGTAACTGATTGAATTCGCTAGGGATTTGGGATCTGAAGACTGCCTATGCTGCCTATTCTCTTCCTGAATCTTGATTACGCTAGCTTCCAACAATGTTTTTAGTTTAGGGCACCATCAACAGCCAAGACCCAATTTTTTTGCACCTGTTTGACAGGTGCATGTAATTTAATTTTATTTTTTCTAACTTTTAAAAGCAGGGCCCATTCCTGTGCCCAGCAAGAGTAACTGCGACGGATTAAAGTGTTCAGGTACCACCAACACCCAAGGCCCAATTTTTCTGCACCTGTTTGACAGGTACATGTCATTTCAATTGTATTTCTAATTTTTAAAAGAAGGCCCGTTCCTACGCCCAGCAAGAGTAGCTTTGAGGGGTTACAGTATTCAGGCACTACTAGGGATGGGCGAATGGTTAGGACTGAGCTTATGTTTGGCCTGAATGATCACCCATTCAGGTACATGCCTAACACTCAAACTTTCTGGGCACTTAGCGGGATGTTCGCCCACCGAGCACGCAGTCAATAGGTTGTTAAGGTTTCCCAGCTGAGAGCTATATTTAAAAAAATGATTGTGAAAAAGAATGTAAATTTAAAAAAATTGCGGGAAAAAACGTTGTGGGGGAGACCCCCTTGAGTCTGGTATTGATTTTAAGGGGAACCCCATGACAGAATTAAGGAAAAAAACAGAGTGGGGGTCCCCTCCCCCAAAATCCGTACCAGGCCCTTTGGGTCTGGTATAGATTTTAAGGGAAACTCAACACCAACATTTAAAAAAAAAAAAAAAACGGCATCGGGGCCTCCCCAAAATCCATACCAGGCCCCTTGGGTCTGGTATAGATTTTATCCACTTGCCGACCGGCCCTACCTGAATAATGGCTACAGGGTGGTCAGCTAGTTCTTGGATGGCGTACTATGACTTCCTCCCGAACTCACGCTTCCCGCGCTCCCCTCTCGAACTCACTGGATCACAGATCAGGGTAGCCAATGACAGCGGCCCTTTAACACGTGATCACTTTGTCCAATGATGGAGCGATAACTTGTCAACAAACCATTGCATGTCCAATTCAGCTCCTCTCCTCACACTGATCGGTACAGTGTGTGAGGAGAGGAGGGAGCCGCTGCAGCAGCGGCTGTGGGCTGGATCTGAAGTGCCTACGGCGCTAATTTGTACCTCATTCTTGATCATCCATGGCTCATTAATGCCTCATCCATGCCATCCATGGCTCATTCATGCTCATCTATGCCCATCAATGCTAATCCATGCCTCAATCATGCCCATCTATGCCTCATTCATGCTCATCCATGCTTATCCAAGCCCAGCTATGCCTCATTCATGCCTCATCCATGCCTCATTCATGCTCATCCATGCCATATTCATGCTCATCCATGACTCATTCATGGCTCTTTCATGCTCATCCATGTCCATTCCTGCCTCATTCATGCCCATCCATGCTCAGCAATGCCTCATTCATGCTCATCCATGGCTAATCCATGCCTCATTCATGCTCATTCGTGGCTCATCCATGACTCGTCCATGGCTCATTCATGCCTCATTCATGGCCCATCCATGCCTCATCCATGCTTATCCATGGCTTATCCATGCCCATCCATGCTTCATTCATGCCCACCCATGCCTCATTCATGCCCCTCCATGCCTCATTCATGCCCATCCATGCCTCATTCATGCTCATCAATCCCTCATTCATGCATATTCATGCCAAATTAATGGCTCATCCATGCCTCATTCATGGCTCATATATGCCTCATCCATGCTCATCCATGGCTCATCAATGCCTCTTTCATGCTTATCCATGGTTCATCCATGACTCATCCATTGCTCATGCATGCCTCATTTATGCCCATGCATGCCTCATTATTGCTCATCCATGCCTCATTCATGCCAATTCAGGTCTCATTCATCCATGGCTCATTCATGCCTATCAATGCTTCATTTATGCTCATTATGCCCATCCATGCCTCAATAATGCCCATCCATGCATCATTCATGCCTCATTCATGGCTCATCCATGGCTCCTCCATGCCTCATTTATGCTCATTCATGGCTAATCCATGCCCCATCCATGCCCATCCCTGCCTCAGCCATACCACCTCAATGCTCATTCGTGCCCATCCATGGCTCATCAGTGCCACATCCGTGCCACATCCGTGCTCATCTATGCAACATCAGAGCTCATCCATGCCACATTCATGCTCATCCATGCCAAATTCATGGCTCATCCATGCCCATGCAGGCCAATTCAGGCCTCATTCATGCTCATCCATGCCTCAATAATGCCCATCCATGCCTCAATAATGCCCATCCATGCCTCATTCATGCCTCATTCATGACTCATCCATGGCTCCTCCATGCCTCATTTGTGCTCATTCATGACTCATCCATGCCTCATCCATGCCCATCCCTGCCTCAGCCATGTCACATCAATGCTCATCCGTTTCCATCCATGCCACATCAGTGCTCATCAGTGCCTCATTCGTGTTCAGCTGTGCCACAACAGTACTCATCTATGCAACATCAGTGCTCACCCATGCCTCATCCATGCCACATTCATGCTCCTCCATGCCTCATCTCAGGCCCTTTGGGTCTGGTATAGATTTTAAGGGAAACTCAACGCCAACATTTTTTTAAAAAATGGCATGAGGTCCCCCCCAAGATCCAATACTATGACTACTACTATGACTCCAATACTCCAATACTATGACCAATACTACTATGACTCCAATACTCCAATACTATGACCAATACTATGGCTTCTCGCGCTCCCCCTCCCGAACTCGCCAGATCACGAATTGGGGTATCCAAAGAAAGCGGCCCTTTAACACGTGATCACTCCGACCAATGACGGAGCGATAACTTGTCAACAAACTGTCGCATATCCAATTCAGCTCCTCTCCTCACACCAATCGGTACAGTGTGTGTGGAGAGGAGGGAGCCGCTACAGCTGCGGCTGTGGGCTGGATCTGAAGTGCCCACAGCGCTAATTTGTGCCCATTCATGCCTCATTCTTGCTCATCCATGGCTCATCAATGCCTCATTCATGCCATCCATGCCTTATTCATGCTCATCCATGCCCACCAATGCTCATCCATGCCTCAATCATGCCCATCTATGCCTCATTCATGCTCATCCATGCTCATCCATGCTTATCCAAGCCCAGCTATGCCTCATTCATGCTCATCCATGTCTCATTCATGCTCATCCATGGCTCACCCATGCCATATTCATGCTCATTAGTGCCCTACAGTGCTCATTAGTGCCTTACAGTGCCTCACAAAAGTGTAATAGGTAGTCAGGAAATTAGAACACCTGATGGTGCTCCCTGCATGTTGGGCCTTTGAGTGTGACCAGGCTCACACTCAAAAGTCTCACACATGGGGTATCGCCATACACAGGGGGAGTAGCAGAATGTATTTTGGGTGTCATTTTCTCTATGTACATGCTATGTGCTAGAAATATCTTATAAATTGACAACTTTGTGTAAAATAAATAGTTTTTTCATTTTTCCACATTTTCCAAAAACTTGTGGGAAAAAAATGACATGTTCAAAAGACTCATTTTGCCTCCTAGATTATGTGTTGGGGTGTTTGCTTTCCAAAGTGGGGTAATTTTTTGGGCATTTCCATTGTCCTGGTGCTCCAGGGCCTTCAAATTGTGAGAGGTAGTCGAGAAATTAAATGTGTAATTTATGTCCCTAGAACACCAGATGGTGCTCGCTGCATGTTGGGCCTCTCTATGTGGCTAGGCTGTGAAAAAGTCTCACATGTGGTATCACCAGAAGATTGTGTTTTGTGGTGTAGCTGCAAGTATATATATGCCATGTGAGAGAAATACCCTGTTAATATGACAATTTTGTAGAAAAAAAAAAAGAAAAAAAAAATCTTTCTGCAAAGAATTGTGGGAAAAAACTACAACTTCAAAAAACTCAAAATGCCTCTTAATAAATACCTTGGAATGTCTGATTTCCAAAAAGGGGTCAATTGGGTGTATTTGTACTGTCCTGGCTTGTTAGTGTCAGTACATCAGGTGTGATTAATTTTCAGTTATTGGCACCATAGCTTGTAGACTCTATAACTTTCACAAAGACCAAATAATATGTACTGATTTTTGTTATTTTTACCAAAGATATGTAGCAGTATACATTTTAGCCAAAATTTATGAAGAAAAATGACTAATTTGCTCAATTTTATAACAGAAACGAATAATATATATATATATTTTTTTTTTTTTACAAAATGTATGGTCTTTTTTAATTTATAGCGCAAAATATAGAAAAACCCAGCGGTGATTGAATACCACCAAAAGAAAGTTTTATTTGTGTGAAAGAAAGGACAAAAATTTCATATGGGTACAGTGTTACATGAGTAACTGCCATTTAAAATGTGAGAGCACTGAAAGCTGAAACTTGGTCTGGCTAGGAAGGGGTGTTAAAATGTAAAAAAAAAAATGGAATGGGGTCCCCCCCCCCAAATCCATACCAGACCCTTATCCAAGCATGCAGCCTGGCAGGCCGCTTTACCTCAACATGGGGCACCCCAAAGCACCTTGTCCCCATGTTGATAGGGACAAAGGCCTCTTCCCAACAACCCTGGGCTGTGGTTGTTGGGGTCTGTGGGCAGGGGTCTTATCGGAATCTGGAAGCCCCTTTTAACAAGGGGGCCCCCAGATCCTGGCCCCTCCCCTATGTGAAAGGGTATCCCTACCCATTTACCAAAAAAGTGTTAAAAAGTAATAACCACAGGAAAGTTCTTGACAAAGCCTTTATTAAAAAAGAAAAAAAAATGATAATGTCCCTCGATGTACAGTAAATCCATTGTCAATCACGACGCTCGCCAGACCTGAAATATAGACAAGACCCGGTGCCCCCCCCCCCTTTTGACGTTGTGTGATGGCAGTGCCACCGGGTGATGTAGCCGGGTGGCCCCACCCCTTGCCTATATAAGAACTGTTAAGGTGGAGAGGATGCAAATGGTGGGAGGGCTCCCAAGAGATGTGAGTGTATTTTTTTTCTAATCTTCGGGTCGGGCGGGCGTGGTTATTGACGATGGATTTGCATCGAGGAACACTATATTTTTTTCCTTTTTTTAATAAAGGACTTTCACGTGGTTATTACTTTTTGACACTTTTTTGGTGAATAGGTGGGGGTACAATGGGGGATTCCAGATTCCAATCAGCCCCCCACCTGCAGACCCCATCTGGAAGAGGCCTTTGTCCCCATCAACATGGGGACAAGGTGCTTTGGGGTGGGAAGCTGAGTCCCCTTACCCCAAAGAACCCACCGCCTCATGTTGAGGGCATGTGGCCTGGTAAGGTTCAGGAGGGGGGCACTCGCTTGTCCCCACCCCTTCCCTGACCTGCCAGGCTGCATGCTTGGATAAGGGTCTGGTATGGATTTCAGGGAGGACCCTACGCTGTTTTTTTTTTTTTTTTCAGCATGGGGTTACCCTTAAAATCCATACCAGACCAAAAAAGGCCTGGTATGGACTGAGGAGGGGGGACTACACACCGTTTTTTTCATTATTTTTATCTGTATTTCTGGGAGCCGGCAATACATTACAGATGCTAGCAAGTTTAAATGACATTTTGTCCTTTAGAAATGTCATTATTGGTGCAGCAGGCTTCTGCAGACTGTATGATGTATAGAGCTGCAGCAGGCATCATACTGTCATACAGTCTGCCACTTTACAGGCACGGTATTAATTAAAATAATTTTTCATTTTTATTGTTTCACTTTAAAGCGGAGTTCCGGGCATATTTTTTTTTTTGTGCCCGTCCGCTTGTTCCCCTTCACCTGAAAAGGAATTGGATAGTTAGGTTTTTTTTTTTTTATTTATTCACCTTGTAATTGAAGATCGAATATACTCACCTAGTCTTCACTTCCTCCCTCTGTGCCGCGGCTCCGCCGTCACTTCCGGGCTTGCACTGATTCCTGGGAGCTGAACGTCATTGCTCCCAGGAATCAATGCGACGGCACCGGCCCCGCTCGTCACTTCCGGAAGTGACGAGAGGGGCCGGTGCAGGCGCATTCTGGGAGAAGAAGAGGCGGAAGAAGATGCCGAAGAGGACCGCGCCGGCTTCAGCTGCCCACAAGAGAGATGGAAACGCTGTGGAAGAAATTTTATAAGTGAGTATTTCTTCTAAAAGGTAAGTGCAAACCGGGACAGATCAGAGGCTAACCATTGTGGAATTTACTAGCCCTGACTGTCCCGGGGGTATGTTTGTTGAAAAATTATTTCTGTGCCCGGAACTCCGCTTTAAGCATCATTAAAATCACTGCTCCTTTAAAAACGTTAATTTAAAAAAACATTTTTTTTACATTGATACATGTCCCCTAGGGCAGTACACAGGTCCCCATACACTTTTTATGGTAATAACTTACATATAAGCCTTTGAAATGAAACATTTTTATTTTTCATGTTCGTGTCCTATAGACTATAATAAAGTTTGCATGTTCAGGAGAAATTTTTCCATGTTCGAGATGTTCTGGTGTGAACCGAACAGGGGAGGGTTCGTCCTTTCACTATCAGTGAGGGTGAGAGTGATCTGTTGTAGACAGAAATTACTAGGTCAGGTCATCACAGGGGTGACATTTTGTCCTAGAGGTGGTTAGTAGCAGAATAGAGAAGATACTGGGTAAGAGTGAAGAAGGTTTATACAGGTAATCATTTCCTGCTTGGAGGGATAGATGCTTTTAAACACCCACGAGTCACCTCATGAACACAGTGTTTTGACTGCCAGCACTTGCTCTTTTGTCTGCTCTTGCAGTTAAAGGAGCAAAATGGATCCAAAGGCACCCTGGTACACAGATAATGCAGTTATTTGAAGAAGAATGGATAACAGGATTTTTAAGGTGCTCATCCACAAAAATGAGACGTTATATCTAAAAGTAATTTTACTTTCAAATATCAATAGTAAATTTATAAGAAAAAAACTCACAATTATGCTCATTCATTGGACATATTATGTCAACAATATTCAAAGGAATTGGAATTAGTTGATAAAGAAATTGAGAAATTACACTCGGATAATGCCAATTTAGTATTGAACCACAGTTTTGTTCAACCGGAGAACGGAAGGGAACATTAAAGACACATTTAGAGTAATTTGTGGGTGACCTTTAAAAAAACAAAGAAAATAAATTTGCTTGAGATAAACTTGCTTATGACTTAAATGAGGCGTATAGGTGGTCATAAGATGGCGGTAGAAGGCGTCGTAATAATATAAATTTGGTACATAAAATAACCATGAATACTGATCCAAATGACTCTGATGGCTCATCTTTGTCCTCTATATCATCTATATAGGCTATTACACATCATCAATCCTTTAAAGGAAAGGGATAACAAAAATGTAAGAATGAAGGGGAAAGTCTCCAAACGTCGGTACCTAAGCACACCTTTCTTCAAGCATGAGCACAAAATGCTTTTCGTTCTCAAACCTCTAATACAACACCCTCTCAAACTTTATCTGTCAATCTTGGTGATATGGCTATAGCACCCTCTGTCTATTCTTCTCATACACTTAGTCTACCTAAGGTAAGTCAATTCAGCACTAATTCCACAAGTGGAGATGTACGAACTGCACCTTTTTTTTACCACTGACAACTCCAGACACCAAAAAAGTTTCCAACACGGAAACTTTGGAGTCAAAAACACTTTGACTTCAAATTAATTAAAGATGTCCATTTATTTGCTCGTAGACTAATGTACAAGGTCATATTTGATAAGGATAGAGAACAGTCTAAATCTTGTCCTCCAGGTGCACTATGGCAGAAGTTTACATTGGAGGATATGAAGTCCCTAAATGATTTGATGGAGTTGTGGGAGGAGGGCAATCCTCCGGATGGACTGCCCCCACGGGGGGAGGAGGATGAGCCCCTGTTCCCCCTGTCGGACGGCTCATCTGGGGACTTTTGTTTCCCTCCCCCGCAGCTCTATAAACCAAAATCTCGTGCTTTCCCCCTTCTTCAAGCCAACCCTAACATTTGGGTTTTCACACAACAAGTAATCAAAGAGATTAAAAACACCAAATGGAAGGATTTATCTATGTCCAATTTGAGTCCCGCACAAAAATCGGCAATTGCCAGTTTGAGGGATAATCCTCAACTGGTAATCAAGCCAAAACGATAAAGGCAGAAATATAGTCATCATGGATTCTGTCCAGTATAAACAAATGGTTTGGGATATATTGAGCAACCATGAGTGGTACAGGAGGGTACCAGAAATCTTCCTTGAAAGGATGACAAATAAATATAGATATCTTATTACTGAAGTACACTTGAAAGGAATTATTGATAAAAAGACCTCCGAATATTTTAATGTTAAATGTCCAAGAACTCCCACCCTATACGCGCTACCAAAAATACACAAAAGCTTGATTCAACATCTGGTAGACCCATAGTATCAGGGAATGGTTGTTTAACTGAATCCGCTAGCCAATTATTGATGATTATTTGAGACCCCATGTGAGAACCAATGCTCTTGCTTCACACATCCAAGACACCAGAGATTTCATTCAGGTACTCAATGGTATTGACATCCCTAGAGGAGCCTGGTTGATAGCAATTGACGTGGAGGCCCTCTACAACTCCATTCCCCATGATTGGGGGGGGTGAGGGTTGTGGAGGGCTTCATATCAGAACGAGGTATCTCAGCTGGACCCTACAACCAGTTTATTTTGAGCCTGTTATGGTTCATTTTGACTAAGGTGCAGGGAGTTACGATGGGGACTCGTTGTGCCTCATCGTATACCAACCTGTACCTGGGGGGGTGTGAGCGTGACCATTTTTCAAGGGATTACCCGTAAGATCATTTAAGTAAAATCCCAATAAGGAAAAGATTAATTGATGATATCTTCCTTATTTGGGCTGGCTCTCTGGATGAACTAAAATCTTTCTGGAGGCATTGAAAATTACCAACTACAACTTAAAATTTACGGTGACTTATCATCAAAAAACTATAAATTTTTTGGATATTCAAATCTATATCAATGATGATGGAAGCTTGGGATCCACTCATTATATGAAAACGGCATCTGGTAATACTATTCTTAATGCTAATAGCTCCCATCCGGCACCACTTGTATCTAGTTTACCCTACAGCCAATATCTTTGCTTGAAACAAAATTGTTCAAGACAGGAGGATTATGAAGCGGAGGCAAAAGCATTACAGGGGTGTTTGTTACATAGGGGATATAGCAGATCATCCCTAAAGAAGGCCTACCAGTGGGCTAATGGCCAAGATAGAAATTCCCTTACACATAAACGAAAAATTAGAGCAAAAAGTCAAACTGTGAGACTTATCACACCTTACTCTGGTCAATATTGTCAAGTAAGCAAAATTATGCAGAAATGTGGTACTTATTGGAGGCAGACAGAAATAACATTTAGAAGGTCTGAGTCTCTTAAAGATCAATTAGTCCATAGCTAGGGTTGAGCGGACACCTAGATGTCCGTGTTCGACGGGTTCGGCCGAACTTTAAAAAAAAGTCCGGGTCCGTGTCCCGGACTTTTACCGAACTTTTCCCGGACACCGAACCCCATTGAAGTCAATGGGGACCCGAACTTTAAGGCACTAAAATGGCTCTAAAACACCAAAGGAAAGGGCTAGAGTGCTGCAAATGGCAGCAAAACGTAATTAAGAGCATGGCAAGTGCTCTGCAAACAAATGTGGATAGGGAAATAACTTAAAACAACAAAAAAAAACAGAAAAATAAAACAATGTTCTTCTTCATCTCTGAAGGACGAGGCCCATATGGAGTAGGAGGGAGGTTGAGGTGGTGGTGGATGTGGCGGTGACATAGGCGTGCGCACAGGGTGTGCTGGGTGTGCCTGGGCACACCCTAATCACCTAGGGCACATAGCATTGCCAGTGAGGAGATGGGAAAGATCTCCCTGGGACCTGCTCTGCTCTATTTCTCCTTGCCTACAGGTACATGGCCCCGATACATTACTCTCCCTGCTGGCAAACACATGCATGTGTATTTCAACTTTGGGGTGCACACCTTAATGCAATAGGCTGCGCACACCTATGGGCGGTGTAGGTGGAAGCGGCGGTGGAGGAGGACCAGGGCCGGATTAACAGCATCATGGGCTTGGTGCTGAGGATTTTGAAGGGCCTTAAGGGCCGTGCCTTGCCATGCACCCAGAGGAGGAAGGGTGCAGCCATGCATGCCTAATTCAACATGGGATGCTGTCTCTGAAGCCCATAAACACATCCATGCATCGCCAACTGTCCCTCCTTGTCCGGCCTTCACGCTGTGTGGGGAGGTTCTGAGGGTGCTGCCTGGGGAAGCGAGCATAGAAGCCAGACTTCTGTGTTTACAAGTGACAGAAGAGCGGTAACAGTGAATATGGCCAACCCGGGGCCTATATAAAAGGTAGGGGCCTGGAGCTGCAGCTCCAATAGCCCCTACATTAATCTGGCCCTGAGGAGGAGGACGAGGTAGCCAACACTGCTTCTTTTCAAAAATTTTAAATGAGGGTACACCCCAAAAGAGTGAGAAAGAGCAAAAATGGAACAATGGGTGGGTAAGGTCGGTATCCATTGCTATTCTGCATAAGGTACGGAAAAGTCCCGTGGGATCCATGCCTGGTTCATTTTAATGAACGTGAGCTTGTCCACATTGTCTCTGGACAGGCGGCTGCGCTTGTCTGTTATAACGCCCCCAGCCGTGCTAAATACCCGTTCAGATAATACACTGGCTGCAGGGCACGCCAGCACCTCCAAGGCGTAAAGGGCAAGCTCAGGCCATGTGCCCAATTTGGAGACCCAGAAGTTGAAGGGGGCAGACCCGTCATTCACTACATGTAGGCGTGTGCACACATACTGCTCCACCATGTTGGTAAAATGCTGCCTCCTGCTAAGACGTTCCATCTGAGCTGCTGGTGCTGCTGTTTGTTGTGGCGTGCTGACAAAGCTTTTCCACATTTCGGCCATGCTAACCCTGCCTTCTGAGGTGCTGGCGGTGCCCTGGTTGCGTTGGCGACCTCCTCCTCCTCCTCCTCTGCCTTGTGCTTCCACTGTGGCCCCGCTGTCAGATGGGAATGCCAGCAGCATGGCGTCTACCAGCGTGCGCTTGTACTCGCGCATCTTGCGATCGCGCTCCAGTGAGTGAATTAAGGACGGTACGTTGTCCTTGTAACGGGGATCCAGCAGCGTGGCCACCCAGTAATCAGCACAAGTTAGAATGTGGGCAACTCGGCGGTCGTTGTGGAGACACTGCAGCATGTAATCGCTCATGTGTGCCAGGCTGCCCAGAGGCGACGAAAGGCTGTCCTCTGTGGGAGGTGTATCGTCCGTGTCCTCTGTATCCCCCCAGCCACGCACCAGTGATGGCCATGAGCTGGCCTGGGTGCCACCCTGCTGTGAACATGGTTCCATCTCCTCCTCCAGCTCCTCCTCCTCCTCATCCTCCTCATCCTCCAGAACTGTGCCCCTGCTGGACAATTGCGTCCCTGGCGTTTGCGTGTGCAGGAACCCACCCTCGGAGCCCCTTGCGAATGACTGCCCTGAAAGCCTTGGAAATGTTACCTCTTCATCCTCCTCCTCCTCCTCATCCTGTGCCACATCCTCTTCCATCATCGCCCGAATTGTTTTTTCAAGGAGGCATAGAAGTGGGATAGTTAAGCTGAGAACGGCGTCATTGCCACTGGCCATGTTGGTGGAGTACTCAAAACAGCGCAACAAGGCACACAGGTCTCGCATGGAGGCCCAGTTATTGGTGGTGAAGTGGTGCTGTTCCGCAGAGCGACTCACGCGTGCGTGCTGCAGCTGAAACTCCACTATGGCCTGCTGCTGCTCGCACAGTCTTTCCAGCATGTGCAAGGTGGAGTTCCACCTTGTGGGCACGTCACATATGAGGCGGTGAGCGGGAAGGCCGAAGTTACGCTGCAGCGCTGCCAGGCGAGCAGCAGCAGGGTGAGAACGCCGAAAGTGCGCACAAACGGCCCGCACTTTCTGCAGCAGCTCTGACATATCGGGGTAGTTTTTAAGGAACCTCTGCACCACCAAATTCAGCACATGCGCCAGGCAAGGGATGTGCGTCAAACCGGCTAGGCCCAGAGCTGCTATGAGATTTCGCCCGTTATCGCACACCACCAGGCCGGGCTTGAGGCTCGCTGGCAGCAACCACTCATTTGTCTGCTGTTCCATGCTCCTCCACAACTCCTGCGCGGTGTGTGGTTTGTCCCCCAAACAGGCAAGTTGTAAAACTGCCTGCTGTCGTTTACCCCTGGCCGTGCTGAAGTTGGTGGTGAAGGTGTTACGCTGTCCGGATGAGGAGGCGGTAGAGGATGAGGAAGCGGAGTAGGAGGAGTTAGGAACAGGAGGCAAACTGAAGCGCCCTGCAATCCTCGGTGGTGGAAGGACATGCGCCAAATTGCTATCCGCCTCAGGCCCATCCGCCACTGCATTTACTGAGTGTGCCGTTAGGGAGATATAACGCCCCTGACCGTGCTTACTGGTCCACGTATCCGTAGTTAGGTGGACCTTGGCACAGATGGCGTTGCGCAGTGCACACCTGATATTTTCCCCCACTTGGTTGTGCAGGGAAGGGATGGCTTGCCTGGAAAAGTAGTGGCGGCTGGGCACGACGTACTGTGGGACAGCCACCGACATAAGGTTTTTAAAACTGTGCGTCTCCACCAGACGGAATGACAGCATTTCAAAGGCCAATAATTTTGAAATGCTGGCATTCAGGGCCAGGGATCGCGGGTGGGTAGGGGGGTACTTCCTCTTCCTCTCAAGTGTTTGGGAGATGGAAAGCTGAACGCTTCCACGGGACATTGTGGAGATGGTTGTTGGTGACCCAGGTGGTGGTGTTGCTGACAGATCGTCTGTTTGCGGGGTGGCAGGTGCCGGTATCACTACAGATGTGGCTGGAGCGGCCGAGACTGCAGCAGAAGAGGAAGCAGGATGAGCCAGAGACGTTTCTTGGTTTTGAAGGTGTGTACTCCACTGCAGCTCGTGCTTTGCACTTAGATGCCTGATCATGCAGGTTGTGCTCAGGTTGAGAAGGTTTATGCCTCGCTTCAAGCTCTGATTGCACAGGGTGCAAACCACTCGTGTCCTGTCATCAGCACATTTTCTAAAGAACTTCCACGCTAGAGAACTCCTTTGAGCTGACTTTGGTGCGCTCGTTCCCTTGCTGCGTTGGGCAGTAGCGGGCGTAGTGTCTAGGGCACGGCCGCTCCGCTTCTGCACCCTGCTCCCTCTTCTGCTGTGCTGGTGGCTCTGTGCGACCACCGCCTCTTCCTCCAAACTACTCAGGTCACCTGCATGACGTTCATTCCATGTGGGGTCGAGGACCTCATCGTCCTCCACATCATCTTCCACCCAGTCTTCACCCCTGCCCTCCTTGTCGGTCTCCACAATGCTGAACGCCGCAGCAGTTGGCACCTGCGTTTCGTCATCATCGGAGACGTGCTGCGATGATCCTTGCATGTACTCATCTTGAGAAATAAGTGGTTGGGCATCGCTGCACTCAATCTCTTCCACTTCTGGGGCAGGGCTAGGTGGATGGCCCTGGGAAACCCTGCTGACAGAGTCCTCAAAAAGAATAAGAGACTGCTGTATGGCTTGGGGCTCAGACTGCTGGCCTGATTTGCAAGGGGGTGAGGTGAAAGACGGTTGGACATTGGCTGCAGGTGCCAACTCTGACCTTTCTGCAGTAGACTGGGTGGGAGACAATGTGAAGGAACTGGAGGCACTGTCAGCAGCAAACCAATCTACTATCGCCTCAACTTGTTCTGGCCTCATCACTTCTAGGGGCGTTTGATGCCCTACCAAATACTGATGCAGGTTCTGTCGCCTACTCACACTTGAGGAAGGTGTTTCACTTGTGCGTGTAGCTGGCACAGATCGACCACGTCCTCTCCTTGCAACAGGAGCTCTACCAGCAGCACCACGACCCAGGCCACGGCCCTTATTTGACGGTCTCCTCATATTTCTGTAATTTAAGATCTTGCCCTAGAAAGGTTTTTATTGAATAGCGGAATAGGAAATATGATCCAAAAAAGTGTATGTATCTCGCACGTACAAAACCACACTAGGCCCCAATTACTATTGTTTCTACCCCTAAAAGGATGGATGAGGAGTAGGAGGAGTATGGAACAGACAGCACCCTCAAATCTTCAGAAGTATGAGATGAACCCCAAAAACTTGGAAAGGTGGATCTCACACGTACCGACACAGACTATCCCGCAATTCAATTGATCCTCAAAGGTTTTTATTGAATAGCGGAATAGGAAATATGATCAAAAAAAGTGTATGTATCTCGCACGTACACAACCACACTAGGCCCCAATTACTATTGTTTGTACCCCTAAAAGGATGGATGAGGAGTAGGAGGAGGAGTATGGAACAGGCAGCACCCTCAAATCTTCAGAAGTATGAGATGAACCCCAAAAACTTGGAAAGGTGGATCTCACACGTACCGACACAGACTATCCCGCAATTCAATTGATCCTCAAAGGTTTTTATTGAATAGCGGAATAGGAAATATGATCAAAAAAAGTGTATGTATCTCGCACGTACACAACCACACTAGGCCCCAATTACTATTGTTTGTACCCCTAAAAGGATGGTTGAGCAGTAGGAGCAGGAGTATGGAACAGGCAGCACCCTCAAATCTTCAGAAGTATGAGATGAACCCCAACAACTTGGAAAGGTGGATCTCACACGTACCGACACAGACTATCTCGCAATTGAATTGATCCCCAAAGGTTTTAATTGAATAGCGGAATAGAAAATATGATCAAAAAGAAAGTGTATGTATCTCGCACGTACACCACCACACTAGGCCCCAACTACTATTGTTTGTACCCCTAAAAGGATGGTTGAGCAGTAGGAGGAGGAGTATGGAACAGGCAGCACCCTCAAATCTTCAGAAGTATGAGATGAACCCCAAAAACTTGGAAAGGTGGATCTCTCTCACACGTACCAACACAGACTATCCCCCAATTTAACTGATCCCCAAAGGTTTTTGATTAAATAGCGGAATAGAAAATATGATCCAAAAAAAGTGTATGTATATCACACGTACACAACCACACTAGGCCCCAATTACTATTGTTTGTACCCCTAAAAGGCTAGATGAGGAGTAGGGGGGGTATGGAACAGGCAGCACCCTCAAACCTTCAGAAGTATGAGATGAACCCCAACAACTTGGAAAGGTGGATCTCTCTCACACGTACCAACACAGACTATCCCCCAATTTAACTGATCCCCAAAGGTTTTTGATTAAATAGCGGAATAGAAAATATGATCCAAAAAAAGTGTATGTATATCACACGTACACAACCACACTGGGCCCCAATTACTATTGTTTGTACCCCTAAAAGGCTAGATGAGGAGTAGGGGGAGTATGGAACAGGCAGCACCCTCAAACCTTCAGAAGTATGAGATGAACCCCAACAACTTGGAAAGGTGGATCTCTCTCACACGTACCAACACAGACTATCCCCCAATTTAACTGATCCCCAAAGGTTTTTGATTAAATAGCGGAATAGAAAATATGATCCAAAAAAAGTGTATGTATATCACACGTACACAACCACACTAGGCCCCAATTACTATTGTTTGTACCCCTAAAAGGCTAGATGAGGAGTAGGGGGGGTATGGAACAGGCAGCACCCTCAAACCTTCAGAAGTATGAGATGAACCCCAACAACTTGGAAAGGTGGATCTCTCTCACACGTACCAACACAGACTATCCCCCAATTTAACTGATCCCCAAAGGTTTTTGATTAAATAGCGGAATAGAAAATATGATCCAAAAAAAGTGTATGTATATCACACGTACACAACCACACTAGGCCCCAATTACTATTGTTTGTACCCCTAAAAGGCTAGGAGTAGGGGGAGTATGGAACAGGCAGCACCCTCAAACCTTCAGAAGTATGAGATGAACCCCAACAACTTGGAAAGGTGGATCTCTCTCACACGTACCAACACAGACTATCCCCCAATTTAACTGATCCCCAAAGGTTTTTGATTAAATAGCGGAATAGAAAATATGATCCAAAAAAAGTGTATGTATATCACACGTACACAACCACACTAGGCCCCAATTACTATTGTTTGTACCCCTAAAAGGCTAGATGAGGAGTAGGGGGGGTATGGAACAGGCAGCACCCTCAAATCTTCAGAAGTATGAGATGAACCCCAAAAACTTGGAAAGGTGGATTTCTCACACACGTACCAACACAGACTATCCCCCAATTTAACTGATCCCCAAAGGTTTTTGATTAAATAGCGGAATAGAAAATATGATCCAAAAAAAGTGTATGTATATCACACGTACACAACCACACTAGGCCCCAATTACTATTGTTTGTACCCCTAAAAGGCTAGATGAGGAGTAGGGGGAGTATGGAACAGGCAGCACCCTCAAACCTTCAGAAGTATGAGATGAACCCCAAAAACTTGGAAAGGTGGATCTCTCTCACACGTACCAACACAGACTATCCCCCAATTTAACTGATCCCCAAAGGTTTTTGATTAAATAGCGGAATAGAAAATATGATCCAAAAAAAGTGTATGTATATCACACGTACACAACGACACTAGGCCCCAATTACTATTGTTTGTACCCCTAAAAGGCTAGATGAGGAGTAGGGGGGGTATGGAACAGGCAGCACCCTCAAACCTTCAGAAGTATGAGATGAACCCCAACAACTTGGAAAGGTGGATCTCTCTCACACGTACCAACACAGACTATCCCCCAATTTAACTGATCCCCAAAGGTTTTTGATTAAATAGCGGAATAGAAAATATGATCCAAAAAAAGTGTATGTATATCACACGTACACAACCACACTAGGCCCCAATTACTATTGTTTGTACCCCTAAAAGGCTAGGAGTAGGGGGAGTATGGAACAGGCAGCACCCTCAAACCTTCAGAAGTATGAGATGAACCCCAACAACTTGGAAAGGTGGATCTCTCTCACACGTACCAACACAGACTATCCCCCAATTTAACTGATCCCCAAAGGTTTTTGATTAAATAGCGGAATAGAAAATATGATCCAAAAAAAGTGTATGTATATCACACGTACACAACCACACTAGGCCCCAATTACTATTGTTTGTACCCCTAAAAGGCTAGGAGTAGGGGGAGTATGGAACAGGCAGCACCCTCAAACCTTCAGAAGTATGAGATGAACCCCAACAACTTGGAAAGGTGGATCTCTCTCACACGTACCAACACAGACTATCCCCCAATTTAACTGATCCCCAAAGGTTTTTGATTAAATAGCGGAATAGAAAATATGATCCAAAAAAAGTGTATGTATATCACACGTACACAACCACACTAGGCCCCAATTACTATTGTTTGTACCCCTAAAAGGCTAGGAGTAGGGGGAGTATGGAACAGGCAGCACCCTCAAACCTTCAGAAGTATGAGATGAACCCCAACAACTTGGAAAGGTGGATCTCTCTCACACGTACCAACACAGACTATCCCCCAATTTAACTGATCCCCAAAGGTTTTTGATTAAATAGCGGAATAGAAAATATGATCCAAAAAAAGTGTATGTATATCACACGTACACAACCACACTAGGCCCCAATTACTATTGTTTGTACCCCTAAAAGGCTAGATGAGGAGTAGGGGGGGTATGGAACAGGCAGCACCCTCAAACCTTCAGAAGTATGAGATGAACCCCAACAACTTGGAAAGGTGGATCTCTCTCACACGTACCAACACAGACTATCCCCCAATTTAACTGATCCCCAAAGGTTTTTGATTAAATAGCGGAATAGAAAATATGATCCAAAAAAAGTGTATGTATATCACACGTACACAACCACACTAGGCCCCAATTACTATTGTTTGTACCCCTAAAAGGCTAGGAGTAGGGGGAGTATGGAACAGGCAGCACCCTCAAACCTTCAGAAGTATGAGATGAACCCCAACAACTTGGAAAGGTGGATCTCTCTCACACGTACCAACACAGACTATCCCCCAATTTAACTGATCCCCAAAGGTTTTTGATTAAATAGCGGAATAGAAAATATGATCCAAAAAAAGTGTATGTATATCACACGTACACAACCACACTAGGCCCCAATTACTATTGTTTGTACCCCTAAAAGGCTAGATGAGGAGTAGGGGGGGTATGGAACAGGCAGCACCCTCAAATCTTCAGAAGTATGAGATGAACCCCAAAAACTTGGAAAGGTGGATCTCTCTCACACGTACCAACACAGACTATCCCCCAATTTAACTGATCCCCAAAGGTTTTTGATTAAATAGCGGAATAGAAAATATGATCCAAAAAAAGTGTATGTATATCACACGTACACAACCACACTAGGCCCCAATTACTATTGTTTGTACCCCTAAAAGGCTAGATGAGGAGTAGGGGGAGTATGGAACAGGCAGCACCCTCAAACCTTCAGAAGTATGAGATGAACCCCAACAACTTGGAAAGGTGGATCTCTCTCACACGTACCAACACAGACTATCCCCCAATTTAACTGATCCCCAAAGGTTTTTGATTAAATAGCGGAATAGAAAATATGATCCAAAAAAAGTGTATGTATATCACACGTACACAACCACACTAGGCCCCAATTACTATTGTTTGTACCCCTAAAAGGCTAGATGAGGAGTAGGGGGGGTATGGAACAGGCAGCACCCTCAAACCATCAGAAGTATGAGATGAACCCCAACAACTTGGAAAGGTGGATCTCTCTCACACGTACCAACACAGACTATCCCCCAATTTAACTGATCCCCAAAGGTTTTTGATTAAATAGCGGAATAGAAAATATGATCCAAAAAAAGTGTATGTATATCACACGTACACAACCACACTAGGCCCCAATTACTATTGTTTGTACCCCTAAAAGGCTAGGAGTAGGGGGAGTATGGAACAGGCAGCACCCTCAAACCTTCAGAAGTATGAGATGAACCCCAACAACTTGGAAAGGTGGATCTCTCTCACACGTACCAACACAGACTATCCCCCAATTTAACTGATCCCCAAAGGTTTTTGATTAAATAGCGGAATAGAAAATATGATCCAAAAAAAGTGTATGTATATCACACGTACACAACCACACTAGGCCCCAATTACTATTGTTTGTACCCCTAAAAGGCTAGGAGTAGGGGGAGTATGGAACAGGCAGCACCCTCAAACCTTCAGAAGTATGAGATGAACCCCAACAACTTGGAAAGGTGGATCTCTCTCACACGTACCAACACAGACTATCCCCCAATTTAACTGATCCCCAAAGGTTTTTGATTAAATAGCGGAATAGAAAATATGATCCAAAAAAAGTGTATGTATATCACACGTACACAACCACACTAGGCCCCAATTACTATTGTTTGTACCCCTAAAAGGCTAGATGAGGAGTAGGGGGGGTATGGAACAGGCAGCACCCTCAAACCTTCAGAAGTATGAGATGAACCCCAACAACTTGGAAAGGTGGATCTCTCTCACACGTACCAACACAGACTATCCCCCAATTTAACTGATCCCCAAAGGTTTTTGATTAAATAGCGGAATAGAAAATATGATCCAAAAAAAGTGTATGTATATCACACGTACACAACCACACTGGGCCCCAATTACTATTGTTTGTACCCCTAAAAGGCTAGATGAGGAGTAGGGGGAGTATGGAACAGGCAGCACCCTCAAACCTTCAGAAGTATGAGATGAACCCCAACAACTTGGAAAGGTGGATCTCTCTCACACGTACCAACACAGACTATCCCCCAATTTAACTGATCCCCAAAGGTTTTTGATTAAATAGCGGAATAGAAAATATGATCCAAAAAAAGTGTATGTATATCACACGTACACAACCACACTAGGCCCCAATTACTATTGTTTGTACCCCTAAAAGGCTAGATGAGGAGTAGGGGGGGTATGGAACAGGCAGCACCCTCAAACCTTCAGAAGTATGAGATGAACCCCAACAACTTGGAAAGGTGGATCTCTCTCACACGTACCAACACAGACTATCCCCCAATTTAACTGATCCCCAAAGGTTTTTGATTAAATAGCGGAATAGAAAATATGATCCAAAAAAAGTGTATGTATATCACACGTACACAACCACACTAGGCCCCAATTACTATTGTTTGTACCCCTAAAAGGCTAGGAGTAGGGGGAGTATGGAACAGGCAGCACCCTCAAACCTTCAGAAGTATGAGATGAACCCCAACAACTTGGAAAGGTGGATCTCTCTCACACGTACCAACACAGACTATCCCCCAATTTAACTGATCCCCAAAGGTTTTTGATTAAATAGCGGAATAGAAAATATGATCCAAAAAAAGTGTATGTATATCACACGTACACAACCACACTAGGCCCCAATTACTATTGTTTGTACCCCTAAAAGGCTAGGAGTAGGGGGAGTATGGAACAGGCAGCACCCTCAAACCTTCAGAAGTATGAGATGAACCCCAACAACTTGGAAAGGTGGATCTCTCTCACACGTACCAACACAGACTATCCCCCAATTTAACTGATCCCCAAAGGTTTTTGATTAAATAGCGGAATAGAAAATATGATCCAAAAAAAGTGTATGTATATCACACGTACACAACCACACTAGGCCCCAATTACTATTGTTTGTACCCCTAAAAGGCTAGGAGTAGGGGGAGTATGGAACAGGCAGCACCCTCAAACCTTCAGAAGTATGAGATGAACCCCAACAACTTGGAAAGGTGGATCTCTCTCACACGTACCAACACAGACTATCCCCCAATTTAACTGATCCCCAAAGGTTTTTGATTAAATAGCGGAATAGAAAATATGATCCAAAAAAAGTGTATGTATATCACACGTACACAACCACACTAGGCCCCAATTACTATTGTTTGTACCCCTAAAAGGCTAGATGAGGAGTAGGGGGGGTATGGAACAGGCAGCACCCTCAAACCATCAGAAGTATGAGATGAACCCCAACAACTTGGAAAGGTGGATCTCTCTCACACGTACCAACACAGACTATCCCCCAATTTAACTGATCCCCAAAGGTTTTTGATTAAATAGCGGAATAGAAAATATGATCCAAAAAAAGTGTATGTATATCACACGTACACAACCACACTAGGCCCCAATTACTATTGTTTGTACCCCTAAAAGGCTAGGAGTAGGGGGAGTATGGAACAGGCAGCACCCTCAAACCTTCAGAAGTATGAGATGAACCCCAACAACTTGGAAAGGTGGATCTCTCTCACACGTACCAACACAGACTATCCCCCAATTTAACTGATCCCCAAAGGTTTTTGATTAAATAGCGGAATAGAAAATATGATCCAAAAAAAGTGTATGTATATCACACGTACACAACCACACTAGGCCCCAATTACTATTGTTTGTACCCCTAAAAGGCTAGGAGTAGGGGGAGTATGGAACAGGCAGCACCCTCAAACCTTCAGAAGTATGAGATGAACCCCAACAACTTGGAAAGGTGGATCTCTCTCACACGTACCAACACAGACTATCCCCCAATTTAACTGATCCCCAAAGGTTTTTGATTAAATAGCGGAATAGAAAATATGATCCAAAAAAAGTGTATGTATATCACACGTACACAACCACACTAGGCCCCAATTACTATTGTTTGTACCCCTAAAAGGCTAGATGAGGAGTAGGGGGGGTATGGAACAGGCAGCACCCTCAAACCTTCAGAAGTATGAGATGAACCCCAACAACTTGGAAAGGTGGATCTCTCTCACACGTACCAACACAGACTATCCCCCAATTTAACTGATCCCCAAAGGTTTTTGATTAAATAGCGGAATAGAAAATATGATCCAAAAAAAGTGTATGTATATCACACGTACACAACCACACTGGGCCCCAATTACTATTGTTTGTACCCCTAAAAGGCTAGATGAGGAGTAGGGGGAGTATGGAACAGGCAGCACCCTCAAACCTTCAGAAGTATGAGATGAACCCCAACAACTTGGAAAGGTGGATCTCTCTCACACGTACCAACACAGACTATCCCCCAATTTAACTGATCCCCAAAGGTTTTTGATTAAATAGCGGAATAGAAAATATGATCCAAAAAAAGTGTATGTATATCACACGTACACAACCACACTAGGCCCCAATTACTATTGTTTGTACCCCTAAAAGGCTAGATGAGGAGTAGGGGGGGTATGGAACAGGCAGCACCCTCAAACCTTCAGAAGTATGAGATGAACCCCAACAACTTGGAAAGGTGGATCTCTCTCACACGTACCAACACAGACTATCCCCCAATTTAACTGATCCCCAAAGGTTTTTGATTAAATAGCGGAATAGAAAATATGATCCAAAAAAAGTGTATGTATATCACACGTACACAACCACACTAGGCCCCAATTACTATTGTTTGTACCCCTAAAAGGCTAGGAGTAGGGGGAGTATGGAACAGGCAGCACCCTCAAACCTTCAGAAGTATGAGATGAACCCCAACAACTTGGAAAGGTGGATCTCTCTCACACGTACCAACACAGACTATCCCCCAATTTAACTGATCCCCAAAGGTTTTTGATTAAATAGCGGAATAGAAAATATGATCCAAAAAAAGTGTATGTATATCACACGTACACAACCACACTAGGCCCCAATTACTATTGTTTGTACCCCTAAAAGGCTAGATGAGGAGTAGGGGGGGTATGGAACAGGCAGCACCCTCAAATCTTCAGAAGTATGAGATGAACCCCAAAAACTTGGAAAGGTGGATTTCTCACACACGTACCAACACAGACTATCCCCCAATTTAACTGATCCCCAAAGGTTTTTGATTAAATAGCGGAATAGAAAATATGATCCAAAAAAAGTGTATGTATATCACACGTACACAACCACACTAGGCCCCAATTACTATTGTTTGTACCCCTAAAAGGCTAGATGAGGAGTAGGGGGAGTATGGAACAGGCAGCACCCTCAAACCTTCAGAAGTATGAGATGAACCCCAACAACTTGGAAAGGTGGATCTCTCTCACACGTACCAACACAGACTATCCCCCAATTTAACTGATCCCCAAAGGTTTTTGATTAAATAGCGGAATAGAAAATATGATCCAAAAAAAGTGTATGTATATCACACGTAAACAAACAAACTAGGCCCCAATTACTATTGTTTGTACCCCTAAAAGGCTAGATGAGGAGTAGGGGGGGTATGGAACAGGCAGCACCCTCAAACCTTCAGAAGTATGAGATGAACCCCAACAACTTGGAAAGGTGGATCTCTCTCACACGTACCAACACAGACTATCCCCCAATTTAACTGATCCCCAAAGGTTTTTGATTAAATAGCGGAATAGAAAATATGATCCAAAAAAAGTGTATGTATATCACACGTACACAACCACACTAGGCCCCAATTACTATTGTTTGTACCCCTAAAAGGCTAGGAGTAGGGGGAGTATGGAACAGGCAGCACCCTCAAACCTTCAGAAGTATGAGATGAACCCCAACAACTTGGAAAGGTGGATCTCTCTCACACGTACCAACACAGACTATCCCCCAATTTAACTGATCCCCAAAGGTTTTTGATTAAATAGCGGAATAGAAAATATGATCCAAAAAAAGTGTATGTATATCACACGTACACAACCACACTAGGCCCCAATTACTATTGTTTGTACCCCTAAAAGGCTAGGAGTAGGGGGAGTATGGAACAGGCAGCACCCTCAAACCTTCAGAAGTATGAGATGAACCCCAACAACTTGGAAAGGTGGATCTCTCTCACACGTACCAACACAGACTATCCCCCAATTTAACTGATCCCCAAAGGTTTTTGATTAAATAGCGGAATAGAAAATATGATCCAAAAAAAGTGTATGTATATCACACGTACACAACCACACTAGGCCCCAATTACTATTGTTTGTACCCCTAAAAGGCTAGGAGTAGGGGGAGTATGGAACAGGCAGCACCCTCAAACCTTCAGAAGTATGAGATGAACCCCAACAACTTGGAAAGGTGGATCTCTCTCACACGTACCAACACAGACTATCCCCCATTTTAACTGATCCCCAAAGGTTTTTGATTAAATAGCGGAATAGAAAATATGATCCAAAAAAAGTGTATGTATATCACACGTACACAACCACACTAGGCCCCAATTACTATTGTTTGTACCCCTAAAAGGCTAGATGAGGAGTAGGGGGGGTATGGAACAGGCAGCACCCTCAAACCTTCAGAAGTATGAGATGAACCCCAACAACTTGGAAAGGTGGATCTCTCTCACACGTACCAACACAGACTATCCCCCAATTTAACTGATCCCCAAAGGTTTTTGATTAAATAGCGGAATAGAAAATATGATCCAAAAAAAGTGTATGTATATCACACGTACACAACCACACTAGGCCCCAATTACTATTGTTTGTACCCCTAAAAGGCTAGGAGTAGGGGGAGTATGGAACAGGCAGCACCCTCAAACCTTCAGAAGTATGAGATGAACCCCAACAACTTGGAAAGGTGGATCTCTCTCACACGTACCAACACAGACTATCCCCCAATTTAACTGATCCCCAAAGGTTTTTGATTAAATAGCGGAATAGAAAATATGATCCAAAAAAAGTGTATGTATATCACACGTACACAACCACACTAGGCCCCAATTACTATTGTTTGTACCCCTAAAAGGCTAGATGAGGAGTAGGGGGGGTATGGAACAGGCAGCACCCTCAAATCTTCAGAAGTATGAGATGAACCCCAAAAACTTGGAAAGGTGGATCTCTCTCACACGTACCAACACAGACTATCCCCCAATTTAACTGATCCCCAAAGGTTTTTGATTAAATAGCGGAATAGAAAATATGATCCAAAAAAAGTGTATGTATATCACACGTACACAACCACACTAGGCCCCAATTACTATTGTTTGTACCCCTAAAAGGCTAGATGAGGAGTAGGGGGAGTATGGAACAGGCAGCACCCTCAAACCTTCAGAAGTATGAGATGAACCCCAACAACTTGGAAAGGTGGATCTCTCTCACACGTACCAACACAGACTATCCCCCAATTTAACTGATCCCCAAAGGTTTTTGATTAAATAGCGGAATAGAAAATATGATCCAAAAAAAGTGTATGTATATCACACGTACACAACCACACTAGGCCCCAATTACTATTGTTTGTACCCCTAAAAGGCTAGATGAGGAGTAGGGGGGGTATGGAACAGGCAGCACCCTCAAACCTTCAGAAGTATGAGATGAACCCCAACAACTTGGAAAGGTGGATCTCTCTCACACGTACCAACACAGACTATCCCCCAATTTAACTGATCCCCAAAGGTTTTTGATTAAATAGCGGAATAGAAAATATGATCCAAAAAAAGTGTATGTATATCACACGTACACAACCACACTAGGCCCCAATTACTATTGTTTGTACCCCTAAAAGGCTAGGAGTAGGGGGAGTATGGAACAGGCAGCACCCTCAAACCTTCAGAAGTATGAGATGAACCCCAACAACTTGGAAAGGTGGATCTCTCTCACACGTACCAACACAGACTATCCCCCAATTTAACTGATCCCCAAAGGTTTTTGATTAAATAGCGGAATAGAAAATATGATCCAAAAAAAGTGTATGTATATCACACGTACACAACCACACTAGGCCCCAATTACTATTGTTTGTACCCCTAAAAGGCTAGGAGTAGGGGGAGTATGGAACAGGCAGCACCCTCAAACCTTCAGAAGTATGAGATGAACCCCAACAACTTGGAAAGGTGGATCTCTCTCACACGTACCAACACAGACTATCCCCCAATTTAACTGATCCCCAAAGGTTTTTGATTAAATAGCGGAATAGAAAATATGATCCAAAAAAAGTGTATGTATATCACACGTACACAACCACACTAGGCCCCAATTACTATTGTTTGTACCCCTAAAAGGCTAGAAGTAGGGGGAGTATGGAACAGGCAGCACCCTCAAACCTTCAGAAGTATGAGATGAACCCCAACAACTTGGAAAGGTGGATCTCTCTCACACGTACCAACACAGACTATCCCCCAATTTAACTGATCCCCAAAGGTTTTTGATTAAATAGCGGAATAGAAAATATGATCCAAAAAAAGTGTATGTATATCACACGTACACAACCACACTAGGCCCCAATTACTATTGTTTGTACCCCTAAAAGGCTAGATGAGGAGTAGGGGGAGTATGGAACAGGCAGCACCCTCAAACCTTCAGAAGTATGAGATGAACCCCAACAACTTGGAAAGGTGGATCTCTCTCACACGTACCAACACAGACTATCCCCCAATTTAACTGATCCCCAAAGGTTTTTGATTAAATAGCGGAATAGAAAATATGATCCAAAAAAAGTGTATGTATATCACACGTACACAACCACACTAGGCCCCAATTACTATTGTTTGTACCCCTAAAAGGCTAGATGAGGAGTAGGGGGAGTATGGAACAGGCAGCACCCTCAAACCTTCAGAAGTATGAGATGAACCCCAACAACTTGGAAAGGTGGATCTCTCTCACACGTACCAACACAGACTATCCCCCAATTTAACTGATCCCCAAAGGTTTTTGATTAAATAGCGGAATAGAAAATATGATCCAAAAAAAGTGTATGTATATCACACGTACACAACCACACTAGGCCCCAATTACTATTGTTTGTACCCCTAAAAGGCTAGGAGTAGGGGGAGTATGGAACAGGCAGCACCCTCAAACCTTCAGAAGTATGAGATGAACCCCAACAACTTGGAAAGGTGGATCTCTCTCACACGTACCAACACAGACTATCCCCCAATTTAACTGATCCCCAAAGGTTTTTGATTAAATAGCGGAATAGAAAATATGATCCAAAAAAAGTGTATGTATATCACACGTACACAACCACACTAGGCCCCAATTACTATTGTTTGTACCCCTAAAAGGCTAGGAGTAGGGGGAGTATGGAACAGGCAGCACCCTCAAACCTTCAGAAGTATGAGATGAACCCCAACAACTTGGAAAGGTGGATCTCTCTCACACGTACCAACACAGACTATCCCCCAATTTAACTGATCCCCAAAGGTTTTTGATTAAATAGCGGAATAGAAAATATGATCCAAAAAAAGTGTATGTATATCACACGTACACAACCACACTAGGCCCCAATTACTATTGTTTGTACCCCTAAAAGGCTAGGAGTAGGGGGAGTATGGAACAGGCAGCACCCTCAAACCTTCAGAAGTATGAGATGAACCCCAACAACTTGGAAAGGTGGATCTCTCTCACACGTACCAACACAGACTATCCCCCAATTTAACTGATCCCCAAAGGTTTTTGATTAAATAGCGGAATAGAAAATATGATCCAAAAAAAGTGTATGTATATCACACGTACACAACCACACTAGGCCCCAATTACTATTGTTTGTACCCCTAAAAGGCTAGGAGTAGGGGGAGTATGGAACAGGCAGCACCCTCAAACCTTCAGAAGTATGAGATGAACCCCAACAACTTGGAAAGGTGGATCTCTCTCACACGTACCAACACAGACTATCCCCCAATTTAACTGATCCCCAAAGGTTTTTGATTAAATAGCGGAATAGAAAATATGATCCAAAAAAAGTGTATGTATATCACACGTACACAACCACACTAGGCCCCAATTACTATTGTTTGTACCCCTAAAAGGCTAGATGAGGAGTAGGGGGGGTATGGAACAGGCAGCACCCTCAAACCTTCAGAAGTATGAGATGAACCCCAACAACTTGGAAAGGTGGATCTCTCTCACACGTACCAACACAGACTATCCCCCAATTTAACTGATCCCCAAAGGTTTTTGATTAAATAGCGGAATAGAAAATATGATCCAAAAAAAGTGTATGTATATCACACGTACACAACCACACTAGGCCCCAATTACTATTGTTTGTACCCCTAAAAGGCTAGGAGTAGGGGGAGTATGGAACAGGCAGCACCCTCAAACCTTCAGAAGTATGAGATGAACCCCAACAACTTGGAAAGGTGGATCTCTCTCACACGTACCAACACAGACTATCCCCCAATTTAACTGATCCCCAAAGGTTTTTGATTAAATAGCGGAATAGAAAATATGATCCAAAAAAAGTGTATGTATATCACACGTACACAACCACACTAGGCCCCAATTACTATTGTTTGTACCCCTAAAAGGCTAGATGAGGAGTAGGGGGGGTATGGAACAGGCAGCACCCTCAAATCTTCAGAAGTATGAGATGAACCCCAAAAACTTGGAAAGGTGGATCTCTCTCACACGTACCAACACAGACTATCCCCCAATTTAACTGATCCCCAAAGGTTTTTGATTAAATAGCGGAATAGAAAATATGATCCAAAAAAAGTGTATGTATATCACACGTACACAACCACACTAGGCCCCAATTACTATTGTTTGTACCCCTAAAAGGCTAGATGAGGAGTAGGGGGAGTATGGAACAGGCAGCACCCTCAAACCTTCAGAAGTATGAGATGAACCCCAACAACTTGGAAAGGTGGATCTCTCTCACACGTACCAACACAGACTATCCCCCAATTTAACTGATCCCCAAAGGTTTTTGATTAAATAGCGGAATAGAAAATATGATCCAAAAAAAGTGTATGTATATCACACGTACACAACCACACTAGGCCCCAATTACTATTGTTTGTACCCCTAAAAGGCTAGATGAGGAGTAGGGGGGGTATGGAACAGGCAGCACCCTCAAACCTTCAGAAGTATGAGATGAACCCCAACAACTTGGAAAGGTGGATCTCTCTCACACGTACCAACACAGACTATCCCCCAATTTAACTGATCCCCAAAGGTTTTTGATTAAATAGCGGAATAGAAAATATGATCCAAAAAAAGTGTATGTATATCACACGTACACAACCACACTAGGCCCCAATTACTATTGTTTGTACCCCTAAAAGGCTAGGAGTAGGGGGAGTATGGAACAGGCAGCACCCTCAAACCTTCAGAAGTATGAGATGAACCCCAACAACTTGGAAAGGTGGATCTCTCTCACACGTACCAACACAGACTATCCCCCAATTTAACTGATCCCCAAAGGTTTTTGATTAAATAGCGGAATAGAAAATATGATCCAAAAAAAGTGTATGTATATCACACGTACACAACCACACTAGGCCCCAATTACTATTGTTTGTACCCCTAAAAGGCTAGGAGTAGGGGGAGTATGGAACAGGCAGCACCCTCAAACCTTCAGAAGTATGAGATGAACCCCAACAACTTGGAAAGGTGGATCTCTCTCACACGTACCAACACAGACTATCCCCCAATTTAACTGATCCCCAAAGGTTTTTGATTAAATAGCGGAATAGAAAATATGATCCAAAAAAAGTGTATGTATATCACACGTACACAACCACACTAGGCCCCAATTACTATTGTTTGTACCCCTAAAAGGCTAGAAGTAGGGGGAGTATGGAACAGGCAGCACCCTCAAACCTTCAGAAGTATGAGATGAACCCCAACAACTTGGAAAGGTGGATCTCTCTCACACGTACCAACACAGACTATCCCCCAATTTAACTGATCCCCAAAGGTTTTTGATTAAATAGCGGAATAGAAAATATGATCCAAAAAAAGTGTATGTATATCACACGTACACAACCACACTAGGCCCCAATTACTATTGTTTGTACCCCTAAAAGGCTAGATGAGGAGTAGGGGGAGTATGGAACAGGCAGCACCCTCAAACCTTCAGAAGTATGAGATGAACCCCAACAACTTGGAAAGGTGGATCTCTCTCACACGTACCAACACAGACTATCCCCCAATTTAACTGATCCCCAAAGGTTTTTGATTAAATAGCGGAATAGAAAATATGATCCAAAAAAAGTGTATGTATATCACACGTACACAACCACACTAGGCCCCAATTACTATTGTTTGTACCCCTAAAAGGCTAGATGAGGAGTAGGGGGAGTATGGAACAGGCAGCACCCTCAAACCTTCAGAAGTATGAGATGAACCCCAACAACTTGGAAAGGTGGATCTCTCTCACACGTACCAACACAGACTATCCCCCAATTTAACTGATCCCCAAAGGTTTTTGATTAAATAGCGGAATAGAAAATATGATCCAAAAAAAGTGTATGTATATCACACGTACACAACCACACTAGGCCCCAATTACTATTGTTTGTACCCCTAAAAGGCTAGGAGTAGGGGGAGTATGGAACAGGCAGCACCCTCAAACCTTCAGAAGTATGAGATGAACCCCAACAACTTGGAAAGGTGGATCTCTCTCACACGTACCAACACAGACTATCCCCCAATTTAACTGATCCCCAAAGGTTTTTGATTAAATAGCGGAATAGAAAATATGATCCAAAAAAAGTGTATGTATATCACACGTACACAACCACACTAGGCCCCAATTACTATTGTTTGTACCCCTAAAAGGCTAGGAGTAGGGGGAGTATGGAACAGGCAGCACCCTCAAACCTTCAGAAGTATGAGATGAACCCCAACAACTTGGAAAGGTGGATCTCTCTCACACGTACCAACACAGACTATCCCCCAATTTAACTGATCCCCAAAGGTTTTTGATTAAATAGCGGAATAGAAAATATGATCCAAAAAAAGTGTATGTATATCACACGTACACAACCACACTAGGCCCCAATTACTATTGTTTGTACCCCTAAAAGGCTAGATGAGGAGTAGGGGGAGTATGGAACAGGCAGCACCCTCAAATCTTCAGAAGTATGAGATTGTGTTCACTGTACCCCACAAAGATTGAGTTCACTGCACCCCACAATGATTGTGTTCACTGCACCCCACAAAGATTGTGTTCACTGCACCTCACAAAGATTGTGTTCACTGTACCCCCCAAAGATTGTGTTCACTGCACCCCACAAAGATTCTGTTCACTGTACCCCACAAAGATTGTGTTCACTGCACCCTAAAAGGATGTTGTTCACTGCACCCCACAAAGATTGTGTTCACTGCACCCTAAAAGGATGTTGTTCACTGCACCCCAAAAAGATTGTGTTCACTGTACCCCCCCAAAGATTGTGTTCACTGCACCCCACAAAGATTGTGTTCACTGCACCCCAAAAAGATTGTGTTCACTGTACCCCCCAAAGATTGTGTTCACTGCACCCCAAAAAGATTGTGTTCACTGTACCCCCCAAAGATTGTGTTCACTGCACCCCACAAAGATTCTGTTCACTGTACCCCACAAAGATTGTGTTCACTGCACCCCAAAAAGATTGTGTTCACTGTACCCCCCCCAAAGATTGTGTTCACTGCACCCCACAAAGATTCTGTTCACTGCACCCCACAAAGGATTTTGTTCACTGCACCCCAAAAAGATTGTGTTCACTGCACCCCAAAAAGGATTTTGATCACTGCACCCCAAAAAGGATGTTGTTCACTGCACCCCAAAAATGATTTTGTTCACTCCACCCCAAAAAGATTGTGTTCACTGCACCCCACAAAGATTGTGTTCACTGCACCCCAAAAAGATTGTGTTCACTGTACCCCCCAAAGATTGTGTTCACTGCACCCCACAAAGATTCTGTTCACTGTACCCCACAAAGATTGTGTTCACTGCACCCCAAAAAGATTGTGTTCACTGCACCCCAAAAAGGATGTTGTTCACTGCACCCCAAAAAGGATGTTGTTCACTCCACCCCAAAAAGATTGTGTTCACTGCACCCCACAAAGATTGTGTTCACTGCACCCCAAAAAGATTGTGTTCACTGCACCCCAAAAATGATTTTGTTCACTGCACCCCAAAAAGGATTTTGTTCACTGCACCCCAAAAAGGATGTTGTTCACTCCACCCCAAAAAGATTGTGTTCACTGCACCCCAAAAAGATTGTGTTCACTGCACCCCACAAAGGATTTTGTTCACTGCACCCCAAAAAGATTGTGTTCACTGCACCCCAAAAAGGATGTTGTTCACTGCACCCCAAAAAGGATTTTGTTCACTGCACCCCAAAAAGATTGTGTTCACTGCACCCCACAAAGGATTTTGTTCACTGCACCCCACAAAGATTGTGTTCACTGCACACCAAAAAGGATTGTGTTCACTGCACCCCAAAAAGATTTTGTTCACTGCACCCCAAAAAGATTGTGTTCACTGCAGCCCAAAAAGATTGTGTTCACTGCAGCCCAAAAAGATTGTGTTCACTGCAGCCCAAAAAGATTGTGTTCACTGCAGCCCAAAAAGATTGTGTTCACTGCAGCCCAAAAAGATTGTGTTCACTGCAGCTCACACACAGAAAAATGGATGTGGATCACTGACACCTGCCTATCTCCAATCCCACACCACACAGCAATATCGATTGTAGTTTGTAGAACACAGTTTCCCTAAAATTCAGCAGACTCTGTCCCTAACAGGATTGAGAAGAGATCGTAGATCAGGATTGAGTGCAGATTCACCCCACCCCCCACACAGCAATATCGATTGTAGTTTGTAGAAGACACTGACCCTATAATTCAGCAGACTCTATCCCTAAAATGCCTACAACTCGCCCTGCCTAAACACTCCGACCTGTCCCTCAATTCTATCCGGACACAAATGGTTTTTTCCTGCCTATCTTTCCCTAATCAGCAGCCAGCACATTGATGTGTGCTCTGTCCCTTAGCTAAGCAGCAGAATGACGCTGCTGCGGCGGCTGCCTCGAACTTATAAAGACTTGGTCACATGCTTCAGACGGCCAATCACAGCTACTAAGACATTTGCAGGCATGGCTGGGATGGCTTAAGGCACACCAGTTAAACGATTGTTGATTGGCTGTTGAAAGCCCGCCATGAAAAGAGCGCCAAAGCATGCAAAACCCGGAAATAAAACGACCGAACACCGATTTTTACCCGAACATACAGTAAAGTGTCCGTGTCCGTGTTCGGGTAAAAAAAATCCAATTATTCGGTACGAACACGAATAATACAGTCCGTGTTCGCTCAACACTATCCATAGCCAGTCCATTTAGGAAGGTCCTAAAACTACTGGTACTTTTCCATGTAGAAACTTTAATTTCTGCCAATATATGTGGAAAGCACAACAAATGTTGCCTAATGGTAGAATGTATCGACCACATTTTTTTGTAAATTGTCAATCTGTGGGCATTGTTTACTACATGGAGTGTGAATGTGGCGTTTTTGTATGTAGGGAAAACTAAGAGGCTATTTTTCCATAGAATCAGGGACCATGTCAAATTGGTCTCCAATAAGAAATGTATAAGTTCAATAAGTTGTCATATGGGTTTACACCATTAAATTTATGTCACCAAGATGAAATTTTTTGCCTTGCAGTACATCCCCAAAAATGAAAGAGGAGGTGATGTAGATAAGTTTATCTTACAACGAGAAGCTAAATGGATATTTATTTTGTTAGCTCCGAAATATCCAAGATTGAATAAAGCTCTTCGCTTCAAACCTTTTCTCTGATACATTTAATTTAATAGTATCAATGTACTGTATATGAAGTTGAGCTACTGACCAGCCTGATCTAATGTTTGGAAATAATGATGTATATTCTTATCCCATAGATGATGGGATTGTTTCATGTTCAATGTAGATTTTTGATGGTTAAATACATTATTTGCAATCTCATTTGCTTATGTGATATTGATTGTAAAAGTTGCTTGATGATTTAGTTCAACCATTGGTGTCATGCTTTAGGTGATCCATTAATATTTTTGTGTTTTCTTTTGGACATGGGTGGGTTGATTCCTTGTGGGGTGGGTGGTCATACGAACACCAAGGGCATTACTCTGGCCTAGAAATTTGGACAATGCCTTTGTTGCTCATTTCGGGCCAGAGGGCACTATATACTGTATATATGTATATATATATATAATCTGTGTCCACCTTTAATTGGTCTATAGTGGTGTCAATAGATTATTCAAGCCAGGAGTCATTAGCAATAGATAAGTTTGCTATGGTCATACCCTGTCAGATTAAAATGGTGTAATATAGATCGGTATTGTAGGGATAATATGCTTTACCAAATGGCAGCTGTTTGTTGTCAATTGTTTGTCTTTCCTTGATATGCTTAGACTGTTACCATAATAGATAAATGGGCATTTCACTGCATTCAGTACTGAATAGGAACTTCCAAAATGGCCACAACTGTTTCCGCGCATGCGTGTGACATCATCAATTGCGTATGGATTCACGTGTGGGCAACAATAGCGCTGCAAAATGGCTGCGGCTGTTTCCACGCATGCATCACCAATGACATGGGGAGTCACAAGTGCACGGTGGCCAATAGCACTATAGTCTATGACCATTGATGTTGGACAGCGGGGAATGGGTGTCCGCATCCTGGCAGTGACGTCAGACGCTGCCAGGATGGAGGGAGCATATGAAATCCTCCCAGAAGGCGGTCTGTCTGCTATGGCCATTTGCCCTGGTGTAAGCCTACATTAACAGGATGTGAGATCTGAACAGGTAATTTGGCTAAACCCTCCTTTCTTTCACCGCAAGTGGAGATTTACCCCATATACTTATTTGATGTAATAATATGGCTGCAAGTGGGAACATATCTCAGTTTTTGTTCCAATATGTTGTGGTATCTGTTTTATCTAGAGTTTGGGTTTTATCCTGAAAGTGTTACAGACATTTGGGACCTGCTCTGATCCTGGCATGTGGATTGATTTTTTCCTCTAATTATTGAGGGCTATTCCCGTTGAGGTAAGGGGGTTATATAAAGTGTTCAGGGGGTTTTATGTTGCCCATTTTTGTGCGTTAGGTTAAGGTTTGTATGGCGATTGTTAGCATGTATACTGTATATTCTTTATACAGCCTACCACTATTAAGGAGAAACACTGCCAAAATCCTGAAGTATCAAGAAGCTAAAGGCTGACTATAGGATCTAATTGGATCCCACCATTGGGATTTGGATTATCCCATGTGGTTATTGTGGGTAACTATGGGTCATAGCTTTCAGGGGAGGTTTTAGAATTCAGTCTTTAATAAAAGTAAATTTAACCATTTTGAACATCCAAGTATAATTATTCTCACATCTTTGCAGGCGTCACCTGAGAGGGGTATGTTCTCTCTATGACACACTGATATTCCACGGATCTATTTATGTATAATTTTATCATCACATTTTTGAACACCTTGCAGACACCCCTGGTGAGAACTATTTATTGGATGTCTTATTGAAATATATATACTGTAAATGTTATAATCAATTGTATTTTGTAAATAAGCTTATGTAAAACCATTTTTTCATGTGGATCTTTAGGATCCATATTTAATAAATTGATATTGTTTTTCATTCTGTCCTTAGAAACAGTTGTGGTGAAACATGTTGAGCGGAAACCTCTATACAAAGGCCATATGAATTTGTTATGGTTTTTTAATTTCTATGTTTTTTTTAACCGCTTTATGACCGCCCGCCGCAGTTATACTGTGGCAGGCAGCCAGGCAGGCAGCCGCTCCTGCGCAAACCGATGTAGGTATACGTCGGTCGCCCCCGCTCGTCAGCAGGGAAGCCGATGCAGTGGGCAGGCAGCTCTGATTGCCGCCTGACACCCGCGATCGCTCCCCGCTGAGAGAGAAGGATGGGCAGCTGTTGTAAACACAGCTGACCGTTCTTCTCCCTGAAATCATCATAGAGCCCCTGTGATCCTTCTATATAGGATCTCTGGTCTCTATGGTCATTTCACAAGCCACACCCCCCCCCCACAGTTAGAATCACTCCCCTAGGCTCACATTTAACCCCTTGATCACCCACAATGTTAACCCCTTCCCTGCCAGTGTCATTATTACAGTAACAGTGCATATTGTTAGCACTGATTACTGTAGTAATGTCACTGGTCCCCCCAAAAGTGTCAGAAATGTCAGTCAGGGGTCCGATCTGTTTGCCGCAATGTCACAGTCCCGCAAAAAAAACGCAGATCGCCGCCATTACTAGTAAAAAAAAAAAGAAAAAAAGAAAACTTGCATAAATCTTTCCTGTAGTTAGTAGACGCAATAAATTTTGCGCAAACCAATCAAAATATATATATAGCAGAATGTGAAAAATATTGGATTTTTTTCAGAATTGTCGCTCTTTTTTTGTTTATAGCGCAAAAAATAAAAAATTGCTGAGGTGATCAAATACCACTAAAAGAAAGCTGTATTTGTGGGGAAAAAAAAGGACATCAATTTTATTGAGGTATAGTATCGCACGACCGCGCAATTGTCCATTAAAGTACCGCAGTGCCGAATTGCAAAATATGGCCTGGTCATTAAGGGGGCAAATCCTTCCGGTCCAAAAGTGGTTAAAACACTGTTGATACTTGAAATAAAAATTACTTTTAGATATAATGTCTAATTTTTGTGGATGAGCACCTTAAAAATCCCTTAGTCCATTCTTCTACAAATAATGTTTACAATATTTGGGATGTGGTGCATTTAAAATAAACATATCTCTAGCAAAATTATTTGATATACTAATAATGCAGTGTTTATTTGCAGAAAAATCCACCAGTCACAGTCAGGGCAATGAATTTGGAGCCAATGGCAGGACCGTTATCTGCTACTAAAGAACTTCAAGCAGGGTTCCCTCACCTCCCCGAGGCATTCTGTGCTGGGATCATAATCTGGAGAAGAGTCTTCTCTGAAGGACATGTCCGAGTTGAAGGAGTCACCTTTGGATTGAATGCATCCCAGGAGGACTATGTCTGGACTAGTCCAGCTGAGGTGTGAGCTACTTCAGTGGGTGAATCTACAGAAGTGCTGTGGCAAGAAAAAGTTAACACCAACTTCTATGCACGTGAGCGGCTGTCGGTTGCCACCTGAAAAGGGGTGGTGGACATGCTACCCCTATCACAGCAGAAGAGTTAGAAGCTCCTGTGATGGCTGTTGAGCTAGAAGGGGAGCTTGCAGCTGCCTGTATTGCTCAGGAGGCTGTTGCTAGGTCAGCAGTGGGCATGACAGAGTATTTCCCTTTAGGTTTGGAACCCATGGCATTGGAGAACTTTTCTAGGTATTCAAGATCAAACTGTTCTCCTTTCCTTCTGTACCTGCTGATGATCTGGGGCTGGGACTACCCAGAGTGGATGGCATGCTCCCAATTCCTAACTACCACCTTGGTAATGATTCATCTCACCTATTTGCATCAGGTCAAGCTGGAATTTAGCAGGGTGTTCCATGCATTCCAGATGATGTTTTTGACCTGTTCAAGAAGGCGAAATGATGCATGTACTAGAAGGCAGCTGTGAGGCAAGATTATAGTCAGTCATGCCACATGTAAGTGTACAGGTCAGGTGTAAGGAATACAGCCTGGGAACATATATTTTAAAAGGTAAAGCACTTCTAGTCCATGTCCAGACCTTTCCCAGGGTGAGGGTGTAATTTGGTCTGTCACCAGACTGCATCCTAAAACCAGCAGGCTAGTACATATATCGGACCCCTGTTCTACATCTGAGGAGTTGAGGTTTGTTTTAACAAGTGCCTTGTTGTAGAACATTCTAATGATGTACTTGTAATTGTTATTTAAGATAGATAGATAGATAGATAGATAGATAGATAGATAGATAGATAGATAGATAGATAGATAGATAGATAGATAGATAGATAGATAGATAGATAGATAGATAGATAGATAGATAGATAGATAGATAGATAGATAGATAGATAGATAGATAGATAGATAGATAGATAGATAGATAGATAGATAGATAGATAGATAGATAGATAGATAGATACTGTAGACAGAACAGTTAGAATAGATATGTAGTGAGGTGCTGAACTACAGAAACATGGAGAAGGAGACATTTATCTCTTTACAATCAGTTTACTTTTACTCTGCTGTTATGCTGAATGTTGTGTTGCACTATCTCCTTCAGTAGCAGAGGGAGAACTATAGCCAAGAAAGTCTGTGGAATCTTATGCAGAATACTGAGGATCATGGGATTTGAAGTCCAAGATGAAAGCAATATTGTTGAATCTATGGACCCTTTGCACTATAATTCCCAAAATACACAGAGGTAAGGAGGAGCAGAGGAGCTGCTTTTCTGAGCCTTTCTATCTAGGTTATACCCCTCTGTGCCAAGGGATCTGATAAGAGCACATCTGCTGCATATTGACCAGACTGCTGAGAGGCCAGACCAGCAGGGACACCCAAGGCAGCGCACAACAGACCCAGTGGCGGCTGGTGCTCAAAATTTTTGGGGGGGGGCGCAAAAAGAAAAATGTAATAGGTATTGCTTCGCGTCAAAAAACGCAGTAAAAAATTGCGTGACTTTGAAGTCATGGTACAGGCATGGCACAGGTGATGGTATAGGCATGGCATAGGTGATGGTACAGGCATGGCACAGGTGATGGTATAGGCATGGCATAGGTGATGGTACAGGCATGGCACAGGTGATGGTATAGGCATGGCACAGATATGGTATAGGCATGTCACAGGTCATGGTACAGGAGATGGTATATGCCCCCTTTCAATGCAGTGACCAGCGTACATGCCCCCTTTCAATGCAGAGACCAGTGTACATGCCCCCTTCAATGCAGAGTTCAGCGTGCGTGCCCCCTTCAATGCAATGAACATTGTGCTGTGCCCCCTTCAATGCAATAAACACTGTACTATGCCCCCTTCAATGCAATAAACACTGTGCTGTGCCCCCACAATGCAGAGTTCAGCGTGCATGCCCCCTTCAATGCAACTGTGCTGTGCCCCCTTCAATGCAATGAACAATGTGCTGTGCCCCCTTCAATGCAATAAACACTGTGCTATGCCCCCTTCAATGCAATGAACACTGTGCTGTGCCCCAACAATGCAGAGTTCAGCGTGCATGCCCCCTTCAATGCAACACTGTGCTGTGCCCCCTTCAATGCAATAAACACTGTGCTGTGCCCCCTTCAATGCAATGAACACTGTGCTGTGCCCCCACAATGCAATGAACAATGTGCTGTGCCCCCTTCAATGCAATAAACACTGTGCTGTGCCCCCTTCAATGCAATAAACACTGTGCTGTGCCCCCTTCAATGCAATAAACACTGTGCCCCCTTCAATGCAATGAACTCTGTGCTGTGCCCCAACAATGCAGAGTTCAGCGTGCATGCCCAGTTCAATGCAACTGTGCTGTGCCCCCTTCAATGCAATGAACACTGTGCTGTTCCCCCACAATGCAGAGTTCAGCGTGCATGCCCCCTTCAATGCAACTGTGCTGTGCCCCCTTCAATGCAATAAACACTGTGCAGAGTTCAGCGTGCGAGCCCCTTTCAATGCAGAGCGCCACAGCATTGTCCCCAATCACTGCAGAGCGCCACAGCATTGTCCCCAATCACTGCAGAGCGCCACAGCATTGTCCCCAATGATTGCAGAGCGCCACAGCATTGTCCCCCAATGATTGCAGAGCGCCACAGCATTGTCCCCCAATGATTGCAGAGCGCCACAGCATTGTCCCCCAATGATTGCAGAGCGCCACAGCATTGTCCCCCAATGATTGCAGAGCGCCACAGCTTTGTCCCCCAATGATTGCAGAGTGCCACAGCATTGTCCCCCAATGATTGCAGAGCGCCAGCATTGTCCCCCAATGATTGCAGAGCGCCACAGCTTTGTCCCCCAATGATTGCAGAGCGCCACAGCATTGTCCCCCAATGATTGCAGAGCGCCACAGCATTGTCCCCCAATGATTGCAGAGCGCCACAGCATTGTCCCCCCAATGATTGCAGAGCGCCACAGCATTGTCCCCCAATGATTGCAGAGCGCCACAGCTTTGTCCCCCAATGATTGCAGAGTGCCACAGCTTTGTCCCCCAATGATTGCAGAGCGCCACAGCTTTGTCCCCCAATGATTGCAGAGTGCCACAGCATTGTCCCCCAATGATTGCAGAGTGCCAGCATTGCCCCCCAATGATTGCAGAGTGCCAGCATTGTCCCCCAATGATTGCAGAGCGCCAGCATTGTCCCCCAATGATTGCAGAGTGCCAGCATTGTCCCCCAATGATTGCAGAGTGCTAGCATTGTCCCCCAATGATTGCAGAGTGCCAGCATTGTCCCCCAATGATTGCAGAGCGCCAGCATTGTCCCCCAATGATTGCAGAGTGCCAGCGTGCGTGCTCCGTTCAAACTTACCTGGCGGCGGCGCGGCTCAGTTTCTTCCTCCTCTTCTGCGGCGGGTCCTTCTCCCTCGTCGTCTCGGCGGCGGGAACCGGCGGGCAGCCTCTCCTCTTCTCTGAGTGGCGGTGACAGTGAGTGACTGACGCACGCACCGGCACCGCCCCCATTGCGACGTCAGCGATATCCTGGATATCCAGCCTGGACCAATCACAGCCAGGATATCAGAAAGTGGGGGTGTCCAACCGCAAAGACTTGCGCCCAGGATACCCCCCTACCCCCCCAGAAGGCAGCCAATCGGCGCCTCTTCTGGGACGTAACCCCACCCCCCCCCCCCCCCCCAGCCACCAGTTCCTTGGGTTCAGGCCGGCGAACCCAATTTTTTTTTTGAACAACTTTATTTGTTCGTTTTGTTTTTTTTTCTTTTTTTTTTTTCTTTTTTTTTAGGGGTAGGGGGGCGGCGCCCTGGCGCCCCCTATGCACGGGCCGCCACTGAACAGACCACAGCATCCTCTCACCCTCTACTTCCCACTGCTGAAACTCCAGAGGCATTATGTGGAGAGACTGAGGGGGCCCCCCCTTTTTACAGCAAGAGATCACATCTGAACCTCAGGGACTGGTGAGAGAGCACTGCCTGAGGACTGCAAGCTAATGCTAACACACAGCAAAATGAATCTCCGCCATCAGGAGCTCTGGTGAACACTGGTTAATACTTGGACTCCACACCTCAGGCGAGCCTATGTCATCCCCCAGGGTGACCTGCCTGTGCTCTTATCCTGCTAGTTCTGTGTGAGCTTCCCAGTGCTATAGCAACTGGTTTTCGAGTCTGATCCTTTAATCGTGGTTCCATCGTGCAAATCCCCTTTGTTCTCTTCTCCTCTTTCCTCCATTTATATGGACAATCCATATCCAGGTGGTCTAGGCCTAGCACAATTGCCAACAATGCACTTTGGCAGTAAATATATTTACATAGTTAGTCTGGTTGAAAAAAAGGCACAATTCTATCTAGCTTAACCAATAAAAAGGAAAAAAACATACAATCTAATATACACAATCCATTACCCACAGTTGATCCAGAAAGGCAAAAAAAAAAACCCCAGCAAAGCATGATCCAATTTGCTTCCTGATCCCCCAAGAGGCAATCAGATATTCCCTGGATCAACTTTACCTATAAATGCTAGTATTCAGTTATATTATGTACCTTTAGGAAAGAATCCAGGCCTTTTTTAAAGCACTCTACTGAGCTTACCAGAACCAGCTCTTAAGGGAGCTTAGTCCACATTTTCACAGCTCTTACTGTGAGGAAACCTTTCTGTATTTGCAGATTAAATCTCTTTTCCTCCAGATGTAAAGAGTGGCCCTTTGTCCTCTGTGATGACCTTAAAGTGAATAACTCAACACCAAGTTGATTAAATGGGCCACTTGTATTTATACAGTACATGTTGATCATATACCCCTTAATCTCCTTTTCTCAAGAGAAAATAGGTTAAATACCTCTAATAATTTCCACATAGCTGAGCTCCTTGATGCCTTTTATCAGTTTGGTTGCCCTTCTCTACACTTTCTCCAGTTCCCCAATATCCTTTTTTGTAAACTGGTGCCCAAAACTAAACTGGATATTCCAGATGAGGTTTTACTAATTATTTTTACAGGGGAAAATGTTATCTCTCTCTCTCCCTACTGCCTATACCTCTCTTAAAACTAGAAAGAATGTTGCTCGCTTTGGAAACTTCAGCTTAACATTGCATGCTATGATTAAGCTCATGATCTACCAGAATGCCCAAATCCTTCTCTACCATTGATTCCTCCAGTTTTACTCCTCCTAGTATGTATGATGCATGCATATTCTTAGTCCCTAAGTGCATAACTTTACATTTATCAAAATTAAATCTTACTCAGCAGCGCTGTATATGCTCACACGTATCTTATAATAGAATGTCCATGGTAAATAGTAAAATATAAGTAGTCCCTCTGATCACCAGTGAGTCTATTTTATTGAGTGGCATGGAGTCCGTGTCTATGGGTTCCACAAACGATGGTACTCCCAATTTTAGATGAAATGAATGTGTCCTTTACCACACCTCCAGTGCACCCCTCAAAATGGACACTCACCAGATATAAGATGAATCAGAAGCCCTTAAAAGATTTGCTTTATAGAAAGCTCCTCTTGATTCCTCTGGCTCTGTTGCTACGATCACTACAGCCTGTGACTTCCTGTTTCCACTCAAGCCTCCCAGTTGCATCTGATCCAAATAGCCAATAGGAAAGAAGCAAAGTAGGGCACGGATAGTGTGATATCGTTTTAAATTTTATTAACATATAAAGCATATATCCACACCCCCCGTTTTCAATCTGCTTCCATTTGGCACAAAATAATAGGCGTATAAATGTTGCAGATATTCCTCATGACGCTACCTCTCTGCTCGCTTTCGGTGTCTGCACAGCCTACAGCGTGGAGTCACGGATCAGCGGTTATGGCGTCTGTCGTATCCTTGGTTACGGCGTGCTTACGTCCTGACGCGTTTCATCACTAGGACTTCAACTGAGGACATAAGCACGCTCTCCTGCCGTCCAATTTATGTGCACAGAAGGACCACCTCCTTGACACTGTTAACCATTCAATCGCCCGGCGGCACCTCGCGGTAATCGCCATAACGTACAATGCCACAACTGATCTCTCGGTTTGCGATCTCTCACAACACCCATATCGGCGTACATTGATTATCGGCCCATCATAAACTTTTTTTCGGAAGTTTGTTATTTAATCATGTACTGACGCCATTATACACTCAGGCCAGTCTATTCATTGTCACTTATACACCCAATACAATATATAAAATATATTCAGAAATTCACAAACATTATAAACTGAAAATCATATAAAATTGGTTAAATGAATGTATAGATTATATCACAATAATAGCAGATACATTAAAATCACATAAAATGACATACTATAAATAATCATGCATAATCATAAAATACTCATATATAATATCATAATTCCTTAAAATTTTTTGCAGGCTTAAATATCATAAAAGTTATTAAGTAAATGTGTTGGATACTTAAATATAAAGTTAATAAATGTGTTAAAAATGATTTAACATATTTTCAGGAAGTAATGTTGGACCAGTTCTCCTTTAGATCAGACTTATTATTAATAGTTGCTTAAAAAACAATTTAGGTCCAAGTCTATATTTAACCCATTAGGTGCAAGTGCATTTCCCAAATAGATCCATTGAGTTTCTTTTTTGGATAGTTCTCTTACTCTATTTGATCCTCGCCAGGATTAGGGCATTTTCTCTATTCCCCAAAATTTGAGGCCTGATGGGTCTCTGTTATGTTTATCTCTGAAATGCAATGGGACGCTATGTTCTTTGAACCCCGTAGTAATTTTGTAGATATGTTCGGAAATTAATTTCCCCAATTTTCTTTTGGTGCGTCCAATATGTATGAGACCATATGGGCATTCCATGCCATATACTAAGTGAGTAGACATGCAGGAAATTAATTCTTTTTTTTCAAAGGATCTGCCATTTGCATTTGATGTAAAGGATGTGAGTCCTCTAAAATGGGTATTAACTTGCCGACATGCCTTACATCTTCTGCATGCATGAAATCCTATTGTGTTCCGGAATATCTTCGGTATCTTAGGCGGATCTAGAACTTTTTTGACTATTTTGTCACCTATTGTTGGAGCTTTGCGATAAATGAACAGGGGCTTCTCAGGTAGTGATGGTCCTAAAATTTTATCCAATCGCAGGACATTTCAATGTCTTTTAACTATCTCCTCAAAATCTCTGTACTGGACTTCGTAATCAGTAATGAAGCCCCATTGGTGCTCATCATTCTGTGTTTTATTTGATGTTGACAAACAGGCCTCGTGGGAGGTTGCATATACCTCTCTTACTGTTTGGTCAATGATTTCCGGCCTATACCCCTTCTCCACAAATTTATTTTTAATGATCGTTGATTGGGTTATAAAATCATCATCTGTTGTACAATTCCACCGGATTCTGAGCAAGTGACCTTTAGGTATATTTTTCAACCAACTAGGGTGATGACCACTTCCTGTCTGTTGGTTTGAAGAAGGCCTTTGTTGTTATTCTTCTGTCTGCTAAATTGACACATACGTCCAAATAGTTAATAGTTTTCAGACTCCATGTAAATTCTAATTTAATGTTCTGCCCATTGGAGTTCAGACTCTCAGCAAAACTTTTCAAGGATGATTCCGTACCTGCCCAGATAAAAAATAGATTGTCAATGTACCTTTTGTACATTAACAATTCTTCCCTCTGGTTGTCATATATACTTCTGTCCTCCCATTCACCCATAAAAAGATTTGCGAGGCTGGGCACAAATTTTTCGCCCATCGCAACTCCCCTCTTTTGTGTATAAAACTGCCCCTCATACCAAAAATAGTTATGGGAGAGAGAGAACTCCAACACCATCCCCAAGAACTTCTTCTGCATATGCGGTAAATCGGACCTCTGACTCAGGGCCCAATTAAGTGATAATAATGCGTCCTCATGCTGGATAATAGTGTACAGGGATGCAACATCCGCTGTCACTAGATATATCTCGGGTACATCAGGCAATATTAAACCACCTAAAACTGCATAAGAAATCCTTAGTGTCTTTTAAATAAGCTCTTGTTTGAATTACACTCTCTTGTAAGAACCGGTCCAAGTATTCACCTGCCCTTGCTGTAACCGATCCAATGCTATTTACAATGGGCCTGGCCAGGGGATTGATTTGATCCTTGTGGACCTTAGGGAGGGTGTAAATAGTTGGAATTCGGCTATAACTTGGCATTAAGTACTTCTTTTCTTTCTTAATTAGTACTCGTTTATTGAATCCAAACTCAATAAGGCCACTCAGATCTTTTCTTTAGCTCGAAGTGGGATCCTTTTCCAGAATAGCATAAGTGTCAGGGTCATTAAGCATCCCTGTCAATTGATTATGGTAATATGTCTTATCCAATATGACTACGCCTCCTCCTTTATCGGCCGGTCCGATCACTACTTCTTTTCTTTTTTCTAAGGACTCTATGCCTTCTTGTATATATCTTGGATTCGCATTCCTGACGGGTTTGATCCCCTCCAAGTCTCTAATCAATAATTGTTTAAACACTTCTAAATTTTGATTAGAAGACTGGGGCGGATTAAACAATGAGTTGTTCTTAAGCCCACTGTTCACTCCGACTGTTTGTCTTGGACCCACAACCATATTCCTATTTTGTGTTGGATTCACATTTAAGAAGTACTTCTTCTTATTGAGCTTTCTAACATATTTCTGGATATCCATATAGACGTTGAATTTATAAATGGGTTTTTTTATTCCACATTTAAGTCCGGCATTCAGAACATTCATTTCTTTTTTTATTTAATTCAACTCCTGCTAAATTGTAAATTCCTTCTAGTCCATTTCTCGCCTGGTCCCTTCGTCCTGCTCTGCATCCTTTGTATGGTGTTGGGCAGGTAGGTTGTTCCTCTCCCCTTGCTGTTAATACTGGTCTACTTCCTCTCTGGGGACTCTTTGGCTGATCCATGGTCTTCCTCTCCATGGTCTCCCCCCTCTTCCACGGCCCAAGGGGGGCTTCCAAGGGGGGAGACCATGGAGAGGAAGACCATGGAACAGCCCAAGAGCCCAATATTCTGGAACACAATATGATTTCACGCATGTAGAAGATGTAAGGCATGTCTGCAAGTTAATACCCATTTTAGAGGACTCACATCCTTTATATGAAATGCAAATGGCAGATCCTTTGAAAAAAAGAATTAATTTCCTGCATGTCTACTCACGTAGTATATGGCATGGAACCCCATGTGGTCTCATATATATCGGACGCACCAAAAGAAAATTGGGGAAACAAATTTCTGAACATATCTAAAAAATTACTACGGGGTTCAAAGAACATAGCGTCCCATTGCATTTCAGAGAAAAACATAACAGAGACCCATCAGGCCTCAAATTTTGGGGAATAGAGAAAATGCCCCTATCCTGGTAAGGATCAAATAGAGTAAGAGAACTATCCAAAAAAGAAACTCAATGGATCTATTTGACAAATGCACTTGCACCTAATGGGTTAAATATAGACTTGGACCTTAACTGTTTTTTAAGCAACTATTAATAATAAGTCTGATCTAAAGGAGAACTGGTCCCACCTTACTGTAAGATTCTGGTACCTCTGGTACCCTTCATTTCCATTTCCTTTCAATATGCGTCCCACCTTTCTAATTAGGTGGTACGCATACACCTTTAAGACGGATGACGTCATCGCCGAGCGCCGCTCTGAGCGGCTATTTCAACCGCCGGCGTTCTCTCTCACGTTGTTCGTTCAATGTGCCTGTGCCTGTGCTTATGTGCCTGTGTGTCTACATGCTTACAAGCTTGTCTCGCTGCCGGAACCTCCAGCTATTTGCTTTTACCTGGAACAGACCGAAACCTCGCTACTGATCCATGTATCTCGCTACCGGATCACTCCCTCACTACTGGACCCCTCTACTACTAACCTTACTAGTGATAAGTACCCCACAGGGGAATCCTCCATAACCTAACTTACACTACCTACCTCTGCACATTAAGGACTGTTACTATCTATGCATACTAATTCTATCATCTGCATTGTTACATAGATTGCTAGCTCTTGAGTCTACTACCATCTATCCTTGCACTGGGTTAGCCTATCCTGTATTTGTCATCTGCTGTCCTTACCACCTGTTACCATACTCGATTACTAACCTATCTGCATTCTACCTAAATACCATCTAATACTCTCCTGAACATTTCTATCAAGTGCTTACCACCATCTCTGTCACTGTTCACACCTGTCCCTTCAGCACATCACCTTCATACTATCATATACATCCTATCACTCCAGGAACATCTTATTGAGTGTGTGTATATCTGTATGCTGAAGCTGACGGGCCCACAGTGATGAGTCTGGAGAGTTGGATCTGGTTATTCAACACATCTCTACATGACTACTGAGTGGAGATTCTGCAGCTGCAAATCCAGCCTACTACAAAAACGCAGGAGCGTTACACTTACTTCCTGAAAATATTTTAAATAATTTTTAACACATTTATTCACTTTATATTTAATTATCCAACACATTTACTAAATAAATTGTATGATATTTAAGCCTGCAAAAATTTTTAAGGAATTATGATATTATATATGAGTATTTTATGATTATGAATGATTATTTATAGTATGTCATTTTATGTGATTTTAATGTGTCTGCTATTATTGTGATATAAACTATACATTCATTTAACCAATTTTATATGAATTTCAGTTAATAATGTTTGTGAATTTCTGAATATATTTTATATATTGTATTGGGTGTATAAGTGACAATGAATAGAACGGCCTGTAGGTGGCGCCCACACACGAGTGGTACCGTGTATAATGGCGTCAGTACATGATTTAATAACAAACTTCCGGAAAAAGTTTATGATGGGCCGATAATTAATGTATGCCATTATGGGTGTTGTGAGAGATCGCAAACCGGGAGATTGGTGTGGCATTGTACGTTATGGCGATTACCGCGAGGTGCCGCCGGGCAATTGAATGGTTAACAGTGTCAAGGAGGTGGTCCTTCTGGGCACATAAATTGGACGGCAGAAGAGCGTGCTTACATCCTCAGTTGAAGTCCAAGTGACGAAACGCGTCAGGACGTAAGCACGCCGTAACCAAGGATACGCCAGATGCCATCACCGCTGATCCGTGACTCCACGCTGTAGGCTGTGCAGACACCGAAAGCGAGCAGAGAGGTAGCGTCATGCGCAGTATCTGCAACACTTATACGCTTATTATTTTGTGCCAAATGTAAGCAGATTGAAAACGAGGGGTATGGATATATGCTTTATATGTTAATAAAAATTAAAACAATATCACACTATCTGTGCCCTACATTGCTTCTTTCCTATTGGCTATTTGGATCACATGCAACTGGGAGGCTTGAGTGGAAACAGGAAGTCACAGGCTGTAGTGATCGTAGCAATCGTAGATCGTAGGTACTGAAGACCTATCTCATTTCTTTAGACACTGACAAGCCGAGAAAGTACACATACCCCCCAAATGACCCCTTTTTGGAAAGTAGACATTCCAAGGTATTTAGTAAGACGCATGGTGAGTTTTTTTAAAGTTGTCAATTTTTCCCACAATTCTTTGTAATATGAAGGGGTTTTTCTTTCACATAATTGTCATATTAACAGATTATTTCTCTCACAAGGCATTTGCATACCACAAATTATACCTCAAAATACATTCTGCTACTCATCCTGAGTATGGCAATACCACAAGTATGAGACTATTACACAGCCTTGGCTCAACATGCAGAGGCTCAACATGCAAGTAACACCTCAAGGCGTTTTAGGAGCATAAATTATACATATAATTCCCTGACAACCTATCACACTTTTGAAGGCCCTGGAGCACAGTCCAGGACAATGGAAACGCCCACAAAGTGACCCCATTTTAGAAAGATAACACCCCAACCTATATTCTATGAGGCATTATGAGTCTTTTAAACATGTCATTTTTTCACAAGTTTTTGGAAACTGTGTAAAGAAAATAAAAATGCATTTTATTTTACACAAAGTTGTGCATTTATCAGATTTTTTTAAAGACACAGCATGTGCATATCACAAATTACACCCCAAAATACATTCTGCTACTCCTCCTTAGTATAACGATACCACATGTGTGAGACTTTTACACAGCTTGGCCACATACAGAGGCCCAACACACAAATAGCACCTCCAGGCGTTCTAGGAGCATAAATTACACATATAATCGCACTTTTAAGGGCCCTTCATATTTCTAACACATAGTATGTACATACCAAGAATTACACTGTAAAATACATTCTGCTGAGCAAAGGGTAAACAAAAGATTACCTGTGGTTTTAGTAGTGCAGTTGTCCACCAGAGAGCATTGTTCCAGGCAGCAGGCAGGGATATGGTCAGCCACAGTGAACTGAATTGTCCAGGCAGCAACATTGTCCATAGTCAGGCAGGGATACTGCCCATATACAATCCAGAATCAGTGCAGGCAGAGATATTGCCAGCAGTGCCAAAATATTGGTCCTGCTAGTAGGCAGGAGCATGGTCCATAGTACAGGTAGCCAGCCAGGAAAGAATGGGTACAGGGTTAGAGGCTTCTCCCACCCAAATCTCCTTGAAGCCTCCGGGCTCCAGACCCTAATCCATAATGAGAAAACCAAAAAAATAGTTTTCTTCATCCAGAAAAACAATTCTGAAGCCCCTCACATACGTGAGACCCCTGTGTTATGAATCCCACTACTCCAGTAGCAGGGTAAAAGATTAGTCCAAGAGGCAGGCCAAAAGCGTGGTCAATAAAAAGTCCAGGGTCAGTTCCAGAGCAGGCAGCGTTAGGCATAAGCGGGGTCGTATAACAAGCCAGGGTCAGTTCCAGAGCAGGCAAAGGTATGTACAGTTTAGCGTTAGGTAGAAACGGGGTTGTATAACAGGCCAGGGTCAGTTCCAGAGCAGGCAATGATATGTACAGTTTAGCATTAGGCAGAAGCGGGGTCGTAGAACAGGCCAGGGTCAGTTCCAGAGCGATCAGAGGTATGTACAGTTTAGCATTAGGCAGGAGCGTGGTCAAATAACAAGCCAGGGTCAGTTCCAGGGAAGGCAGAGGTATATACAATTTAGTTCAGTTGCATAAGGGGTGTGGAGGTAAATTATATAATTTCAGGATTTGAGAATTAACTTTACCATACTTCATTAATAATGTAGAGAAGTATGGTAACGGTCAAAACAGTTACCTATACAGAGGCCTGGATGGGAAGGACACTGGGGGCAATAATATGTGGTGTCTTTTCTAACTCCTCCTCTGGAGCACACCGGGCATTTCCTTTGACATCTTTAGCCTGTTTCATGGGGGGGAGTTTCTCAGAAAAATGGCGTTCGTAGAGTCTGCTCACTGAATCTGAACAAATGCTTTCCGGTGAGACTTCGGGGTACAAAAGAGCGGTGATAATTTCTTCTTGGTAATGAATATAGGATACAGGGGTCTCGGTAGATTTACGGTAAATAATAACACATGGCCAAACTGAAAAAAATAAATAGAGACTTTTTTTATACCAATGGTGGGTTTTTTTTTGTGGGAAGGTAGGGCTCGATCATTTAATCATTGAAGTCGACTCCCCCCCATGAACTAATTATAGTCGTGGACACATGCTAGTTTCTTGATTGGGCTGTTCCTTCTGGGGATTTCCCCATAGGTGTCATTATGAATGGATGAGAGCATGTAGACCTTTCATCTGTCCCTTCACCTGGTAGCCAATATCTCATCAATCCAGAAACTCACCGTCTCGCCTCGTTGTAGTCTTTTATTAGCAGGAAGCCCTTCCTATTGGCTCTCACTGTCCCACACGCTGGAGTCTTCGTCCAGTAAAGATTGTGGAAGAGAGGCAAGCTTGTGTAGTAGTTATCCACATATAGATGGTAGCCCTTTTCCAGGAGTGGATATACAAGCTCCCAAACAACTTTTCCGCTGGCCCCAATGTACTCTGGGCATTCAAGGGGATGTAGCTGTGTGTCCTTCCCTTTGTGCACCAGGAAGGCATAGATGTACCCCATATTGGGCCCTTATGCTGGAGATAAACTGCTTGAAGCAGAGCCGTCCTGTGAAATGGACAAGTGACTCATCCACGGAGATATTTTGGTCAGGGGTAAATAAATGGGCGAATTTCTCAGAGAAAAAATTTAGAAGTGTCTTGAAATATTTGTTGTATGCTGGGTCATTTTGGGGAGGGCACTGGGTGTTGTCTTTGTAATGAAGGAACCACATAATCATTAGGTATCTTAATCTTGCAATAATGGAGGAGAAGATTGGCATGTGGTTTATAGGGCTGGTTGACCAGTAGGAGTACAATTTTCTTTTGTGATCCCCATATTGAAAGAGAGGCCCAAAATATTTTAAATTCCTCCACGGTTAGTTCTCTCCACTCAAAGGGACGAGCGTAACTTAAATCTGGCTTTCTTGAGAAACTGTTGTGCATAGAGGTTGCACTGGGCCACGATGGAAGATAGAAGGTCTTGGGTAAAAATTTAATTTAAAAAATCAATAGGGGCAAAGTTCTCTGTATTAACTTGGACATCTGGCTGAGCAGTAAAAGGGGGGATATTTGCTGCTCCTGAATTAGGGGGAAGCCACAGAGGGTTTTGAAGGGCATAGGGAAGGCTGGCATGGGTCCTAACCCTTTGGGGCTGAGATTACACCCCACTAATGCTTGGCCTTTCTTGCAGTGGTGCTCCATTTCTCATGGATGGCACTGCTTTACTAGTGGATGCCCCTGCGCTACTGGTGGATGGCATGGAGCTGCTGGTAGATGCCATTGCGCTACTTGTAATAGCCTTCTCCTCGCCAGAATGCCTTTGTTTCATGGGCACACTTTTTTCCTCCGATTCTGTAGCAGACCCACTGCTTAAAACGGGTTCAAATGCCGAATCAATATCTGACTCAGACTCCGAGAGCTCCCCTCTGCTCTCGTCGCTCACGCTTAGAAGCTGGTATGCCTCATCACTGGAAAAAAATGTTTTCGCCATACTGGTTACTGTGGGCTGGGGTGCGATAGGGACTCTAGGACAAATGTGGCGGTGCTGATGAGGCTGGTCTAATGAGACTGCACAGCTGGGTGCTGCAGAAGCTGCACTGCTGGGTTCTGATGTGGGTGCACTAATGGGTGCAGATGAGGGTACACTAATGCACTGCACTGAGGCTGCACTGATTAGCTGGTAGTGATGTGCACTAATGGGGTGGCACTGATGTGCACTGATGAGGTGGCACTTATGGACACTGATGAGGATCCACTGATAGGGTGGCACTGATAAGCACTAACTTATGGGCACTGATGTGCACTATTAGACATTGTAGTGGCACTAACGAGCACTGTAGTGGCACAGATGAGCACTCTAGTGGCACTGATGGTCACTATAGAGAACTGTAGAGCACTGAAAATGTGGAATAGACTCCCTCCAGAGGTGGTTCTGGCTAGCTCACTAGATTGCTTTAAAAAAGCCCTGGATTCTTTCCTGGGGGTACGTAATATACAGTAAGTGGGTACTAATTTTTTTTTTTTTTTTTTAGGTAAAGCTGATCCAGGGAATATCCGATTGCCTCTAGGGGGATCAGGAAGGAATTTGTTTACCCTGCTGTAGCAAATTGGATCATGCTTTGCAGGGTTTTTTCACCTTCCTCTGGATCAACTGCGGGTATAAGATTGTGTATATGGGATTGAATGGTTGGGTTTTCAATACTGTTTTTTTTTTTTTTTTTGTTGGTTGAACCAGATGGACTTGTGTCTTTTTTCAACCTGACTAACTATGTAAGTTGTGGGCACTGATGTGCACTATTGGACACTGTAGCGGCACTGAAAAGCACTGTAGTGGCAAGGATGAGCACTGTAGTGGCACTAATGTGGCACTGTAGTGGCACTGATGGCACTGTAGAACACTGTAGTGGCGCACATTAGCATTGTAGGGCACAGATGACCACTGTAGTTGCACTAATGTGGCACTGATGAGCTCTGTAGTGGCACTGATGTGGCACTAATGTGGCACTAATGGCACAGATGAGCGCTGTAGTGGCAGTGATGTGGCACTGGTGGGCACTGTAGTGGCACAGATGGCACTGGTGGGCACTGTAGTGGCACAGGTTGCACTTTAGTGACATTGATGGCACAGATGAGCCTTATAGTGGCACTGATGTAGCACTAACGGGCACTGTAGTGGCACAGATGGCACTGTAGCAGCAGTAGTGATGAGTGGAAAAATGACGGGGGACACTATTAATGACCTTCCCTTTATGAGTAGATGTCCCCTTGTGGATAGCCCTGTGGTGTTCCCAAATCCGCGTACTGAGGTGGCAGATGGTACGACCGACATACAGCAGATTGCAGGGACACCGCAGGACATAAACAACAGGTGATAAATTGATAAATGGAAAAACAATTACCTGAAGTGTCACAGAATGAACTTTGACCGTGAGGGATGAACTGGCAGGTGAGACAATCTCTCTTCTTACATTAAAAAATGCCCACCCGATCACCAAAATAGGATTCCTAAAAACCACCTAGGGGACCGATGGTAAATGGGGAACCAACCGAGGGTCTGAACATAAAATTGGCCAATGTTTCTTAATGGTTTGGGCAATTATTATTAAAGCCTGTAATAAACCTAGCCTGAGCAGTGGCAGAACCCTTAGGCTGATTGGCCCTAGCCCCACGAATCGGGTATTTGTCACCGTAGCGGTCTTCTCAGCATAGAGAGACGGCTGATTCCACGTACTCTGCGGTCACTGCCTTACCTTGATGTGGTCAGTGCCTCTACAGTTATGTGAAGGATGGCTTTTGTGTCGTTCCCTTCATCCTCCATCACGGAACCCTTCTATTTGGCCTCTTACCATCCTGTTGCTTGGCGGCATTGCCCGCTCCTCATTCCATCCTCCTTCTGGGAACACAAAGTAATTAGTCATCTGCACTGGCTCGATTCAAGGTACAGCCGTTTTGCCATTTTCCATCTGTGTTTTTTTATATGGTGGCCAACGTTCTTTACTATTTGAATTATTTACTGTGAAGCATTTATTGTCAATAAACTAAGACTTTTGGACTTTAATTTTGCAAGCAAATGGTTCTTTGCCTGACTCGGGGTAGCGCTTTTTATCCCACTTTGGCGTTTGTATTATCTATCTCATTGGGTTTGAGTGTGGGTTACCAGCACCCCCGGCAGCACTATTCATCTACTATCTGATCCCTTCATAGGACTGTCCTCCAGCGCCTGGTTATTTCTGTGTATTCTTATCACTGATCACCCTGTATACTAAATTCTTTTATTAACATTGTTAACCCATTTCTATGATTACTTATTACTTATCAACCATATCAGGTGACAATATATTGGCATTTACTAACTGGTTTAGGGCCTATTTCTTTGATATAGTGCTACTACTGGGTACTATGTATTACTTTCAGTGATTTTCTGTGATATTGCATGCTTTATACACTCAACCTAGTGTGTCAGAGGGGCTAAAGTTCTTAAGGAGTTCAAGGCAAAGAACAGAGGAGAGGACCCATCCTAACCAACTGCTTTCAGGAGTACCAGGGGGGTAGGGGCGATAGATAGATAGATAGATAGATAGATAGATAGATAGATAGATAGATAGATAGATAGATAGATAGATAGATAGATAGATAGATAGATAGATAGATAGATAGATAGATAGATAGATAGATAGATAGATAGATAGATAGATAGATAGATAGATAGATAGATAGATAGATAGATAGATAGATAGATAGATAGATAGATAGATAGATAGATAGATAGAGGAATCAAAAAGTACTAAGAGGACTTTTTGCTTTTAAATGCTTTATAAACCCTTTCTAAGCCTGATAATATTCAGATTGATGTTAGGAAGGGTTATGTACTGTATGCACCATGATGGAACATTTTAAAATTGAACAGACCAATTTTTTGTACGGAAATAATAGCAATCAATCTTGGTAATCGAACAAAATAGTAAAAAAGTGCATAATTTAAGAAATACTTTAGAAAAAAGATGAGTACAAAAGGACATAAAATTGCCTGGGTTTACATAGAAGTACAGTATAAATGCTACTTTTTGCAAGAATTTACCCATGGCCTGGGTGAACATTTCAAGTGTATAGCATTAAAATAAATGTGTTGCAAATCACTTTTGTTTCGTTGTGAATAATAATACTTTTAATTGTAATCACTCTCAACATCAAAATAACTGGTATTCCTCATTTCCCTGCAGATTACAATTTCATGCCTACTGAATTGTTATTTGAATGAATGGACACATACAAGTAACCACTGGGGCATTCCACCATTTAAATGGCATTATACACAGTACATGAAATAAAAGCACTGGTATGGAAAATGCACCCAGCACACAGATAGTAAAAACATTCCCTTTAAAAGCATTGTCCTGTAAGGTCATTTTCCCAAGAAGAAAGGCGGCATCTCACCGGTGATGTGGTCTGGGGCAATCTCATTCTTGTTTCTTTTCCTTTGAAGTTCAGAGAATCCTAGTTAACCCTGGGGTAAGGTTAGCGATAGATAGAATTAGTCTAAATAAATGGTAAAACGTTGTGACCTGCAGCTTAAATAGTCTCTCTGCTTTACATTGGATGAAAAGAGAAATCTTTAAAAGCAACGCTTGGCACATGTTATACCTTCACAATTTCAGTATTTAATTGCTTTTTTTTTTAAACTTTCTTAAATAAAAAAATAAAATAAATTTGCTATAAATATTTGGTGTTATTAATAATAAATGAGAAACAAGCTGTATCATAGTACAAATAAGTGTCCTTATGTAAGCTGGTTGTTAGTCATCCATTATTTACTTCAACTGCTTATCATTGGCACAAAAGATACTGTATGTAGAGCAATGAAAAAAATGAATGTGAAAAAAGGCCTTGATAGAAAAGAATGTGTACCACTAGCATGATGCCATCTTGCAAAGATCAATTGGGTTAGAGTACAATTTTTATTCAGCTTACTAATGCTGTATTAATTTTTTTTATCTATGGGTAATGGTGTTTTTTAAAATTTCTCTGATCATGATTGCATTTTCCAAATAAACGCAGGTTTCAATGGCAGTGAACTAACTTTATTGAACTGGAGGTTAAAATAAATTCAGGTGTTAGCTTGACCTATTATGCCACATAAAAATCACAAAGTTGCAGTTACTTGTTCTTTACATGTGTTGACAAGTAGCAAATCAGAAAACTCATAAAATTTGAAAGGTTTTTACTCTAATATCTACATTTTTGGGTTTCCATCATCAAATTTTTAGGCGGCTAGATAATACATGGCAAAAATATAGAAACTTGTTATCCTATAAGGAGTTACATTTACATTTGTAAATGAATACACCATTTTTGTAAATATATTCTATGAATGGAGAAGATGGAAGCCCAGCTTTTGATAAATGTACATAAAAATAAAAACCTAAACCATATCACAACCATGAAGAATTGTGGAGATGGTAGAATATGTAAACAGACTCCGAATGTTAAAGTATCTCAAAGCAATGCAACAAAACAAAGCCCAAAGCATTTGCTCTTAATTTTGAGTGCTTTGCTTAAGCTTTTAGATCTGCTAATTTGTTTGAATCCAAAATTTGACCAGTACACTGCAGAATCTATGTACGCATTTCTGCTGACCTGTATTGCTTAAAAGACACACTGTCACTTTGCTCATAGCCTATCCCCAGGACATGTATACTTACCCAAGCGCTCTCAATCTTCACTTCCCAACGCTGCTATCCCCCATCGTAAATGTGGCAGGACTATAAAGTTGGACATGCACTGTTGCTAACATATTACTCCATCTACACTATACAGCACAAATCTCCCACTGTGTCTATTGTTTCAAAAGCTGCATCTGAAAAGATTTAGCCAATGTTTGGTCACAGAAAATGCATGAGATTACCTTCATAATTCATACCAGACCCTCCAGGTCTGGTATACATTTATTGAGGGACATCACGCAAAAACATTTAAAAAAATTTGGATTCCCCCAAATTCCATAGCAGACTCTTTTGGTCCAGTATGGGTTTTAAGGGGGAATCCCACTCCATAACCACAGCAGGTTCTAAGAATGGAGGATTGGCAGATGATTGAAAGATTGTGTTTCATTCATAGAATTCGTAGTACAGCTTCTATGAATATAGCAGCTTAGTGGAGATGGCAGGCATATTTAGGCTTGATGAAAAACCTGTGACAGCCCCTTAGTTGTATTAACCCAAACCACAATGGAAAATTATGGCGGCAGGGGTGGGGGACATAAATTGAGGAATATTTCAACTAAATAAAGTAGAGGCATCAGCACAAGGGACACATCCTACTGACTATATGCTATGCCCCTTATGCTGATTTTTCAGTTTTTTTTTTTTTACTTTTGCTGCATTTAGGCGTTAAAGCAGTGATAAAACCAAAAACAAATATTTATTATATTGCAGCTTACACATTCTTAAATGTGGTGGCTGCATTTGTTTTATTTTTTAGGCTTTCTGTCTTTTATTTCCATCCGGTGATCCAGCCAGTAAGTCTGTTACTTTTCAAAAGAACAAGCTCTCTTCCAGATGTACAGTGCCTTGAAAAATCATTCATACCCCTTGAAATTTTCCATATTTTGTCAAGTTACAACCAAAAACATAACCTTATTTTCCTGGGATTTTATTTTATAGACCAAACAAAGTGGCACATAATTGTCAAGTGGAAGGAAAATGATAAGTCATTTTTAAATTGTTTCACAGTTTCACAAAAAAATATCTAAAAAGTGTGGCATGTATGTGTATTCAGACCCCTAAGTCAATACTTTGTAGAATTACCTTTCCCTGCAATTACAGCTGCAAGTCTTTTTATGTCTCTACCAGCTTTGCAAAACTAGAGAGTGACGTTATTGTCCATTCTTCTTTGAAAAATAGCTCAAGATCTGTCAGATTGGATTGAAAGCATCTATGAACAGCAATTTTCAAGTCTTGCTACAGATTTTCAATTGGATTTAGGTCTGGACTTTAACTAGGCCATTCTAACACATGAATATGCTTTGATATTAACCATTCCATTGTAGCTCTGGCTGTATGTTTAGGGTCTTTGTCCTGCTGGAAGGTGAGTCTCTGCCCCAGTCTCAAGTCTTTTGCAGACTGTAACAGGTTTTCTTCTAAGATTGTCCTGTATTTGGCTCCATCCACCTTCCCATCCAATCTCCCATCAACTCTTACCAGCTTCTCTGTCCCTGCTGAAGAAAAGCATCCCCACAACATGATGCTGCCACCACCATGTTTCACGGTAGGCATGATGTGTTCAGGGTGATGTACAGTGTTCATTTTCCGGCACACATAGTGTTTTGCTTTTAGGCCAAAAATTACATTTTTTGTTTTACCTTACCGGAGCATCTTTTTCCACACATTTTCTGTGTCCCTCACATGGCTTCTTATAACCTGCAAACAGGTCTTCTTTTGGATTTCTTTCAAAAATGGCTTTCTTCTTGTCACTCTTCCATAAAGACCAGATGCTAATCTGGATGCCATATGTCATCTTATGTCCAGCTCTTACTGTTAATCAATTTGCATGCTAAAATGTGTTATAACCATTGTTAATCCATTTGCAAAAATTTCTGCAGCACAGTGGCCCGCCATCATCCATAAATGGAAGAATTTTGGAACCACTAGGACTCTTCTTAGAAGGGGCTGCCCAGCCAAACTGAGTGATCGGGGGAGAAGGGCCTTAGTCAGGGAGGTGAGCAAGAACCGGATGGTCACTTTGACAGAGCTCTAGCATTGTCACTTTGTCAGAGCTCAGCTGGAAGAGAACCTTCCAGAAAAACAACCATCTCTGCAGCACTCCGACAATCAGGCCTGTGTGGTAGAGTGGTCAGATGGAAGCCATTTCTCAGTAAAAGGCACATGACAGCCCGCTTGGAGTTTTCCAAAAAGAACCTGAAGGACTCTTAGACCATGGGAAACAAAATTCTCTGGTCTAATAAATAAAGATTGACATGGCAAATGTCATGTCTGGAATAAACCAGGCACTGCTCATCACCTGCCCAATACCATCTACAGTGAAGCATGGTGGTGGCATCATCATGCTGTGGGGATGTTTTTTAGCGACAGGAACTGGAACATTAGTCAGGATCGAGGGAAAGATGAATGCAGCAATGTCCAGAGACATCCTTGATAAAAACCTGCTCCAGAGTGCTCTGGACCTCATACTGGGGCAACGGGTCATCTTCCAACAGGAAAACGACCCTAAGCACATAGCCAATATAACAAAGGAGTAGCTAATGGCTACGGGACAACTCTGTGAATGTCCTTGAGTGGCCTAGCCAGAGCCCAGACTTGTACCTGATTTAACATCTCTGGAGAGATCTGAAAATGGCTGTGCACCTACACTCCCCATCCAACCTGATGGAGCTTGAGAGGTCCTGCAAAGAAGAATGGGAGAAACTGGCAGAATATAGGTGTGGCAAGCTTGTAGCATTACACCCAGAAAGACTTGAGGCTGTAATTGGTGCCAAAGGTACTTCAACAAAGTATTGAGCAATAGCTGTGAATACTTCTGTACATGGGACTTTTTCATTCTTTATTTTTAATAAATTTGCAAAGATTTCAAACAAACATCTTTCACGTTGTCAATATGGGGTATTGTTTGTATTTTGAGGAAAATAATGAATTAAATGCATTTTGAAATAAGGCTGTAACCTAACAAAATGTGGAAAAAGTTAAGCGATGTGGATACTTTCCGGATGCACTGTTTCTGTTTAGGAAGAAAATATGACAATACTACTTAACTAAAGATGCTGTTTTACCATGGAGTTCCCCCATGATGTCATGGCATAGGTGATGACAGACGCATGCATAATGCAGCTCTGACAGAAGACGAAAGGCTTACCAGTTTTGGCTGTGGTAATATGGAACTTGAATCTAAGGAAATGGTCACCCCGCCTTTAGAGCAGTATGACCTTCTAAGGAAAATGGCATATTCCTGAAAGGAGTGGGCTTGCTTGTCCATATAGTCAGTCAGCTTACAATCACATTCCTATCACGTGAGTCATCCAAAGTAATCAGGTAAACCAGGAAATTAGAGGCTTCATTATGTCTTGTATGGCAAATTAACCAAGTTTAGAATGTATTATTAGATATTATGAGCCATAGAAAAGATGCAATTTCCCTATCACTCCACCCCCTGGCTCACAAACATCATACAGTAATGCTTCCAACTGTATATAAAGGCAACATCAACAGTGGAGAGAAAGCACCTGACTATTTTACATTCTTCCACCCCCTGATTAAATTGATCTTAAATGAAAAATGGGAGCTCAAAAGTGTATCTATCTAGAGTATATACCTACATTTTCTGTCTGAAGAAAGGAAAACACTGCTCCAGGTGTATAGTGTGTAGTAAATGCCAGGAGATAGGATATCCCATAGAGTGCTGGCCCTGGCCCGCCTCCGTGGGAACACTTGTAGAAAAAGAAATAGCTGCATATCCAGGGATTCCAAAATGTTGCAAGTAATGACACCAAAGACACCAACATGAAGTCTCGTAGACGCATTTCACACATACATCTTGTGCTTAATCATTATTGGAATTCCTGGATGTGCGGCTATTTCTTTTTCTACATTTTCTGTCTGATTTACCTACATAGAAAATCTTATCCAGCTGTGTTAGGATTAAAAAATACAAAAATATCCAAATTTCAAAGCGTATAAAAAAAAAAATACATGTTGGACTAACAAAATATCACTAAACTTTTCCTTTCAAGAATTTGAAAGCACAGGAGCAAATATGAACACTCAACTTTATTTTCCAAGATTTTAGAAGCGTAGAAGCTTGTTAAAGTTCTTTAAATTTGGTGATGGACAGCACAGTCTTAGACATATGATGATCAGATCGCAGCTGCAGAACAGAAATTGCAACACTGTAGAACTTAAAGAACCATAGAATAAAAAGTCAATTTTATCCTCCGAACTATTGCAGCTCACAAGTCATAGACGTGCAGGTACATAACTACCATGGAAAAAAAAAATAATAAAGATGCGCTTATCAGAAGGTGGATTGCTGCACTTAGGGATCCCAAATTTTGGAGAATAAATGTGAAAAATGTAATAAAGTGCGCTATCCTAGAAAGTGTATATGTAACATAGAATAACTTCAATGAAAATATAAACAAATAAAGTATAGTGATTCCATAAACATGCAAATACACAAAAGTCAGAATAGTGAGCGATTAAACTTCTATACACTGTGTCAAGATGTTCAATGAAATTTCTATAAAGAAACAGTTTATAGAAAAACAGAGTCCAATCCCATATAGAGAAAAGGAGAGGTTGTCACTGCCAGTGACACAGAGTGAAATGAATGAACTGCTCCAGGTGCTCCTAGATCCACCCAAGTGTGGAGATAAGCAATGGCCGCTAACCAAAAGGCTGCAGACAAACAGCAATAAATGACCAAGCTTTCCAATATAAGATGACGGTCCCCTTCTGATCAGACTCCAAAGCCAACATCCATGATAAAGCAAAAGATGAGCTCCATAAATGAGGAATGTGTGTAAAAAAGAAAAGGGGACTAATAGTGCATTAACTTCTTACAATGCCGTTTATTAGTTAAAAAGTTGCACTTACATCCAATCCTTAGAAACGTAGCAAACGGTGCACAGTATTAGCAAACACGGCCGCCTGCAGTGCGGACCGTGTGAAGTGGCAGGCGCTGGCTACTCCATCAGACGCGTTTCCCCTTCTGGCAGGAGTTAACTGGGAATGGAGTGTAGTGCGCGCCATCACTCATCAATATTTACACAATGAAGGAGTAGAACTTCCGGCAGGAATGCAAAGAACCCCCGGGGGTCTAAAGAACTTTACTTCCGCCCATATAGATAAAAACTATACCACCAAAATTGCCCAATGTGACAGATCATCACTACCTGGGACCTGGCAGGAGATAAATTGTACCGCCCAGGCAAAAGATATTTGTTATAACAGATCTTCAGAAAATGGAATTTAGCAAAGAGTTATTTTATCTCAGGACACAGTGTATAGAAGTTTAATCGCTCACTATTTTGACTTTTGTGTATTTGCATGTTTATGGAATCACTATACTTTTTTATTTGTTTATATTTTCATTGAAGTTATTCTATGTTACACATACACTTTCTAGGATAGTGCACTTTATTACATTTTTACATAACTACCATGGAAGATGGAACTTTTGCTTATTTGTACAGATAGTTCAGGTACTCAGCCATCAGAACAGATAGAACAATTGAGTTACTTGACCATGATAGTGGATGGAACAGTTCAGGTAATTGACCATCAGAGCAGGTGGCACTTGCACCAACAGTACAGCTGCTGCTAAGTGGTTAAGTCTTTATAAACGGTTGCTGCTGTCAAAACCATTTATCTCCTTTCTTCAATATGCTTGTGGTTGACGTCAAGGCAGGTGTGTTACTAAGACTGTCAGTCCAACATTCCATAACTAACAACAATGCCCATTTAGCCCATTATATATTTCTGAACAGTTAAATCCACGATCCCTAGTGACATAGCCTAACACTAAAAGAAAAAAACTCCACTTGTTTTGTTCATTAAGGGTGAAATATTAGTACAGGAACACCACCCACTACTCTGTATCTAAACTAATGATTAAAATGTGTAGTGCGCTAATTCTGTGAAACTTATAAACATAAATATGTGAACAATAGTAACACCAATGTCATTAATTAATAGGGTGATATAGAAAACATAAAAGTCCATGAAATTCATAAAAGGTCCATATATGCAACAGTTCACATAAGTCCTTGAATGAAGAGATCCCAATACCAAACAAGTGATTTCAATGAAAACAAATAAGGGAAAGGTGTTTCAAGGTGCTTGTTTAAGGTGCAGGTATTCCCCTTACCAGACGGGTAAAAAATAAGGTGCGATATATCTCCAAACAAAAAGATGCGTGCAGTGATATAGATAGCCCAGCTCTGCCCACCTCGTGGCCGGTTTGAGAGTAGATAAACTCTTACCAGATGACATAAAACTTAAGGTGTATGGATAACTTCTGGATATCTTTCAGCTCAATGGTAATGACCGTCCCCCAAGCTTGCGACTCCCTGTTGTCCCTTGGAAGTGAAACTTCATCCAGGTGTTCGCAGGTGATTTCCCAAAAATAAACAAGGGGGGACTAATAGTGCATTATCCTTATAACTTTTATTGCTGATAATCAAAGATGCACTTACAGTTAAGACGATATAATAAGCTTACTGGAACCCTGTAGATCCGTGGCCGCCTGCAGTGCGGACCGCGGATGTAGTTAGTGACGGCGCGCCTCCTCTCTGACGCGTTTCTTCCGAGCGGACTTCTACTGAGACAGGAGGGATGTCCGCGCCGTCACTTCCGCCTTTTAAATACAAATCCATCCAACACAGTCCTTCCGGTGTCAGCAATGAAAAACAGGAAGTGGATTGTCTTTTGTGTAAATCGCTATAAAACCTTCTCTTGTTACAAAATATATATTACCATCTGCATTACGAACATAAAAATACTAAAATATCCGATGTTTATGCTGTTTTTTCACAAATACAATGTTTGAGCACAAACAGGAAGTGATGTTAGTGCAAACCAAGGTCACTTCCTGGTCTAAGGTCACTTCCTGTTGACACCGGAAAGAATGTTTCTCTACTTCCTCTTCACCGTGTGACTCTGACAGGACGGTGAACATAGCTGCGAGTCTAAAATTCTCACATATTTGTATATATTAACTTGAAATTAGGATTAAAACCATATTAAAAACATATTAAACTTGGTGATGGTAAAATTACAAATATAAAATTAAAACAATATATTAAAATGACGCTAAAATCCCTTAAAACTTTTACCTAAAAGGTTACCAGAATTAGGTTACAATCACATTATAGAGATTTAATTGGATGAAATTTGGTGAAATTTTAAAAAATGAAATAAAAGTGTTGATCAACTGTTGTTGATGTGGGAATTAATATCCCACTCTATGTTATGTCCCCACGGACGGTAGCTTTTGAGCTCATAAATCCAGAAGGTTTCCCTTCTGGAAATCGTTCTTTTCAAATTGCTACCCCTCCAATGTGGTATGTATTTCTCTATCACAATCACTTGGAGATTTTTGTGTTTCTTTTGATGGCAAATGGCAAAATGTTGGGACAAATTATGTCCTGTGAATCCCTTGGCAATATTTGCCAAATGTTCTCCTATCCGTATACAGCCAGTGCGTATGGTCCTACCCACATATTGTTGACCACAGCTGCACTGTAGGAGGTATACCACACCTTTAGTGTGGCAGGAGATGAAATGTTGGATCTCATAACTTTTACCAGTAACAGATGAGGAAAATTTGTTGGTTTTAATTGTGTTGGAATCTTTGCAGATCCTACAATTCCTGCAAGGAAAGAAACCCTTCATGTCCGGAAACATCCTTGGGATGGAGGGCTTCTCAATGGGATTTGGTGCTACAAGATGTTTCAGATTGGGAGCTCTTTTATATATCATTTTAGGTCTTTCGGGAAGCAATGGCCCTAGGACCTTATCTCCCTTTAGCGCTCCCCAATATTTTTTAAAGGTGTGATTCAGCCACTTATAGTTGCTAGAGAATTGGGTGACAAACGCATAATCAAATGGTTGTTTAGCCTTAAAAGGGTTCTTCTTTTCTTTATGTACCACCAATTCACCTTGTTTTAATGGTCTTACTTCTTCAATATCTTTATCCAAATTCTGGGGGCTGTATCCCTTTTCTAGAAACCTTTGTTTTAGAACAAGAGCTTGTTTTTCAAAATCTGAATCCTCTGTGCAGTTTCTTCGAATCCTCCGAAACTGCCCTTTCGGAATGGATCTCAGCCATGTTGGATGGTGGCAACCGTCCAATGCAATAAAGCCATTTCTGTCAGTGGGTTTAAAATAGGTCATCGTAGAAAACCCAAAACCTTTCCTGGTAATGACCAGATCCAAAAAATTGACAGCAGTGGGGCTGTATTCGTACGTGAATCTTATACCCCATCCATTGCAATTAAGATCTTCCATAAATGCTTGTAAGGAATTGACGTCCCCTTTCCAAATGAATAGGGTATCATCAATGTATCTTCTCCACCAAACTAGCTCTTTGGCCCTATTGCAAAAGATATTCTTATCCTCCCATAGGGCCATGAACAAATTGACGAGGCTGGGAGCAAATTTGGCTCCCATAGCCACGCCAGTCCGTTGCAAGTAAAATTTATTCCCATAGAAAAAATAGTTGTGTTCCATACCAAAGGTAAGCAACTCCAGAATAAACTTTTTTTGCTTCAAAGGAATCCCAAAATCCTGGTCGAGAAAGGTACTGACGGCCTCATACACTATATGATGGGGAATAATCGTATATAGGGATGACACATCTGCCGTAACTAGCAGAATGTCACCTCTAATTTCCAATTCCGTCAGTTCCCTAATGCATTGTGCCATATCCTTTAGAAAAGCGGGTGTTTCTTGCACCAGGGGCTGTAGAAAAAAGTCTACATATTTACCCAATCTTGAGGTCACTGAGTCTATCCCACTAACTATTGGTCTCCCAGGTGGCTTAATTAAGCTTTTATGTACCTTGGGTAGATAATAGATTGTGGGTATCCTCGGTGAGAGCGATATTAAGAACTCTTTCTTTTTTGTTCAAGATACCGTCTTTAAACCCTTCATTAACCAATTTCTCTAGCTTTTTCTTGTATGACCAAGTGAGATCTTTTCGTAGGACCTCATATGTCTCCGAATCCGATAAGAGATTTTCCATTTCTTCAATGTACTCTTCTTTTCTCAAAAGAACAATTCCCCCACCCTTATCGGCTGGTCTAATGATGAGGTTCTTGTTGTCACACAGAGTCTTAACCCCTCTCATTAGATCTTTTTGCGGTTTCGGGTGTAACTCCTTATCTTCTAGATCCTTCAATACCATGTCTCTAAATACCGTAATATTATTACTTTGTACCCCTGGGGGATTATACAAAGAGGCATTTCTTAGACCGGTAGAAACACATGACCCTTGTTGATAGGAGACCCAATTCCTCTCATTTGCTTTTAATAAAAAGTGACGTTTAACATTCAACTTTCGTATAAACTTGTAGATGTCTACGAAAGTTTCAAACTTATTGAGAGGTTTTCTTGGAGCATATTTTAGTCCTTTGTTAAGGGTAGCCTTTTCTGAGTTCGTTAACTTGACACCACTCAAATTGAAAATTCCTTTTTCTTCTACTATTTCTTTTTTCCGGGATGCCCCTCCTCTACACCCCCTTGTTTTTTTCTTCTTTTGCCCTTCTTCTGGCCCTGTCCTAAACAATTCCTCGGCTTGGAACTAATTGGTGTCCTTAATTGCCGATTCAGAGTTCTCTCTACCTCCATTTCATCATAATCACCATGGTATAAAGGTTCATATCTATTGGAGGTAAGGTAGGGTCTCCGGCTGCAAGGGGATTCGTAATAATTGCCCCTGTAATCCACAGACACCCTCCTCGGAGACCTGGATCTGGATCTCCTTTGGTGTCTCTCATGGGAGGCATAATATCCTCTCTCATCTCTCCTTTGCATTTCTGCATTTGAGGAGTGTGGATTTCCTCTTTTATTCTCTCCTTTCTGCCTTCCCCTGTTAGACACAACTTGAGAGTTGTCTCTTAGGGGCTTAATTTTTTGCTGATTCTTTGAAACATTAGTTCCTGGTGGGTTTCCAGGAACTCCCTGCACAGAAGTATTGTTTCTGGAATTGTCTAACCCAACAAAACCCACTCGAGTGGCTGTATCCTTAGAAGTGCCCTCCCCTGGGGATGGTGCTCTTTCTATGTTGATTTCTTTCTCAGCCATGTTGATTTGCCATTTGAAAACTCTTGAGGATTGGTAATCCTCCAAATCCCTAAAGTATTTCTTCCGTTTTTTCTTTTTTTTTTTTTTTTTTTGCACACATCTTTTTGTTTGGAGATATATTGCACCTTATTTTTTACCCGTCTGGTAAGGGGAATACCTGCACCTTAAACAAGCACCTTGAAACACCTTTCCCTTATTTGTTTTCATTGAAATCACTTGTTTGGTATTGGGATCTCTTCATTCAAGGACTTATGTGAACTGTTGCATATATGGACCTTTTATGAATTTCATGGACTTTGTTTTATATGTCACCCTATTTATTAATGACATTGGTGTTACTATTGTTCACATATTTATGTTTATAAGTTTCACAGAATTAGCGCACTACACATTTTAATAATTTGTACACTTAATTATCCTCACTGGGTAATCGGATTTTAGTTGCTGCTTTTTCATCGATTTATTTATCAGCGCTCCCTTAATACATACCATTGCATTTTTCTTACCCTCGGGACGCAGCAGATAAAGTATGGATATTTTTGAGTATCATAGCACCAGGAAATTAACTGTGGAGAAGGTATTTGAGAATACCACCACAGATTCCACAGACCTCAGAGGCATCTTCATGCGATTAAAAAACATTATGGTGGCTGAATTGCATGCCTCATGGGACATAGTGTTCCTAGAAAAATATGTACAAGAAAAAATGACCCCCAGGAGTCTCAGGTGGAATATTGGCCCTGACCAAGGTGACGCTGACATTACTGAGTGGTATCAGTTTTTTAATGGGGCCGGCATGAGTCTTTTAAATTTTTTAATTGATCGGAAGAGAAAAAAGGTTTTAAGATTAAACAAAGAAATTTTAGAAATAAAAGAGAAACTGTTACCTTCAATGAAAGAAGAAGCCTATAAATTATACAATCAAGAACTAAGAGAAATATTGGCCATTGAAGAGGAAGACCAAAAAGTTAAAAAAACTGAAGAAATACTTTAGGGATTTGGAGGATTACCAATCCTCAAGAGTTTTCAAATGGAAAATCAACATGGCTGAGAAAGAAATAAACATAGAAAGAGCACCATCCCCAGGGGAGGGCACTTCTAAGGATACAGCCACTCGAGTGGGTTTTGTTGGGTTAGACAATTCCAGAAACAATACTTCTGTGCAGGGAGTTCCTGGAAACCCACCAGGAACTAAGGTTTCAAAGAATCAGCAAAAAATTAAGCCCCTAAGAGACAACTCTCAAGTTGTGTCTAACTGGGGAAGGCAGAAAGGAGAGAATAAAAGAGGAAATCCACACTCCAAATGCAGAAATGCAAAGGAGAGATATGAGAGTATATTATGCCTCCCATGAGAGACACCAAAGGAGATCCAGATCCAGGTCTCCGAGGAGGGTGTCTGTGAATTACAGGGGCAATTATTACGAATCCCCTCGCAGCCCGAGACCCTACCTTACCTCCAATAGATATGAACCTTTATACCATGGTGATTATGATGAAATGGAGGTAGAGGAGAGAACTCTGAATCGGCAATTAAGGACACCAATTAGTTCCAAGCCGAGGAATTTTTTAGGACAGGGCCAGAAGAAGGGCAAAAGAAGAAAAAAACAAGGGGGTGTAGAGGAGGGGCATCCCGGGAAAAAGAAGAAGTAGAAGAAAAAGGAATTTTCAATTTGAGTGGTGTCAAGTTAACGAACTCAGAAAAGGCTACCCTTAACAAAGGACTAAAATATGCTCCAAGAAAACCTCTCAATAAGTTTGAAACTTTCGTGGACATCCACAAGTTTATACGAAAGTTGAATGTTAAACGTCACTTTTTATTAAAAGCGAATGAGAGGAATTAGGTCTCCTATCAACAAGGGTCATGTGTTTCTACCGGTCTAAGAAATGCCTCTTTGTATAATCCCCCAGGGGTACAAAGTAATAATATTACGGTATTTAGAGACATGGTATTGAAGGATCTAGAAGATAAGGAGTTACACCCGAAACCGCAAAAAGATCTAATGAGAGGGGTTAAGACTCTGTGTGACAACAAGAACCTCGTCATTAGACCAGCCGATAAGGGTGGGGGAATTGTTCTTTTGAAAAAAGAAGAGTACATTGAAGAAATGGAAAATCTCTTATCGGATTCGGAGACATATGAGGTCCTACGAAAAGGTCCCACTTGGTCATACAAGAAAAAGCTAGAGAAATTGGTCAATGAAGGGTTTAAAGATGGTATCTTGAACAAAAAAGAAAAAGAGTTCTTAATACCCCTCTCACCGAGGATACCCACAATCTATTATCTACCCAAGGTACATAAAAGCTTAATTAAGCCACCTGGGAGACCAATAGTTAGTGGGATAGACTCAGTGACCTCAAGATTGGGTAAATATGTAGACTTTTTTCTACAGCCCCTGGTGCAAGAAACACCCGCTTTTCTAAAGGATACGGCACAATGCATTAGGGAACTGACGGAATTGGAAATTAGAGGTGACATTCTGCTAGTTACGGCAGATGTGTCATCCCTATATACGATTATTCCCCATCATATAGGGTATGAGGCCGTCAGTACCTTTCTCGACCAGGATTTTGGGATTCCTTTGAAGCAAAACAAGTTTATTCTGGAGTTGCTTACCTTTGGTATGGAACACAACTATTTTTTCTATGGGAATAAATTTTACTTGCAACGGACTGGCGTGGCTATGGGAGCCAAATTTGCTCCCAGCCTCGCCAATTTGTTCATGGCCCTATGGGAGGATAAGAATATCTTTTCCAATAGGGCCAAAGAGCTAGTTTGGTGGAGAAGATACATTGATGATACCCTATTCATTTGGAAAGGGGACGTCAATTCCTTACAAGCATTTATGGAAGATCTTAATTGCAATGGATGGGGTATAAGATTCACGTACGAATACAGTCCCACTGCTGTCAATTTTTTGGATCTGGTCATTACCAGGAAAGGTTTTGGGTTTTCTACGATGACCTATTTTAAACCCACTGACAGAAATGGCTTTATTGCATTGGACAGTTGCCACCATCCAACATGGCTGAGATCCATTCCGAAAGGGCAGTTTCGGAGGATTCGAAGAAACTGCACAGAGGATTCAGATTTTGAAAAACAAGCTCTTGTTCTAAAACAAAGGTTTCTAGAAAAGGGATACAGCCCCCAGAATTTGGATAAAGATATTGAAGAAGTAAGACCATTAAAACAAGGTGAATTGGTGGTACATAAAGAAAAGAAGAACCCTTTTAAGGCTAAACAACCATTTGATTATGCGTTTGTCACCCAATTCTCTAGCAACTATAAGTGGCTGAATCACACCTTTAAAAAATATTGGGGAGCGCTAAAGGGAGATAAGGTCCTAGGGCCATTGCTTCCCGAAAGACCTAAAATGATATATAAAAGAGCTCCCAATCTGAAACATCTTGTAGCACCAAATCCCATTGAGAAGCCCTCCATCCCAAGGATGTTTCCGGACATGAAGGGTTTCTTTCCTTGCAGGAATTGTAGGATCTGCAAAGATTCCAACACAATTAAAACCAACAAATTTTCCTCATCTGTTACTGGTAAAAGTTATGAGATCCAACATTTCATCTCCTGTCACACTAAAGGTGTGGTATACCTCCTACAGTGCAGCTGTGGTCAACAATATGTGGGTAGGACCATACGCACTGGCTGTATACGGATGTTCACCGTCCTGTCAGAGTGACACGGTGAAGAGGAAGTAGAGAAACATTCTTTCCGGTGTCAACAGGAAGTGACCTTTGAACAGGAAGTGACCTTGGTTTGCACTAACATCACTTTCTGTTTGTGCTCAAACATTGTATTTGTGAAAAAACAGCATAAACATCGGATATTTTAGTATTTTTATGTTCGTAATGCAGATGGTAATATATATTTTTGTAACAAGAGAAGGTTTTATAGCGATTTACACAAAAGACAATACACTTCCTGTTTTTCATTTCTGACACCGGAAGGACTGTGTTGGATGGATGTGTATTTAAAAGGCGGAAGTGACGGCGCGGACATCCCTCCTGTCTCAGTAGAAGTCCGCTCGGAGGAAACGCGTCAGAGAGGAGGCGCGCCGTCACTAACTACATCCGCGGTACGCACTACAGGCGGCCACGGATCTACAGGGTTGCAGTAAGCTTATTATATCGTCTTAACTGTAAGTGCATCTTTGATTATCAGCAATAAAAGTTATAAGGATAATGCACTATTAGTCCCCCCTTGTTTATTTTTGGGAAATCACCTGCGAACACCTGGATGAAGTTTCACTTCCAAGGGACAACAGGGAGCCGCAAGCTTGGGGGACGGTCATTACCATTGAGCTGAAAGATATCCAGAAGTTATCCATACACCTTAAGTTTTATGTCATCTGGTAAGAGTTTATCTACTCTCAAACCGGCCACGAGGTGGGCAGAGCTGGGCTATCTATATCACTGCACGCATCTTTTTGTTTGGAGATATATTGCACCTTATTTTTTACCCGTCTGGTAAGGGGAATACCTGCACCTTAAACAAGCACCTTGAAACACCTTTCCCTTATTTGTTTTCATTGAAATCACTTGTTTGGTATTGGGATCTCTTCATTCAAGGACTTATGTGAACTGTTGCATATATGGACCTTTTATGAATTTCATGGACTTTTATGTTTTCTATGTCACCCTATTTATTAATGACATTGGTGTTACTATTGTTCACATATTTATGTTTATAAGTTTCACAGAATTAGAGCACTACACATCGATTTATTTATCAGCGCTCCCTTAATACATACCACTGTCTCTAAACTAAACTGTCCAATTATAGGCCAAACTTCATACTACTTCACGTGTGTGCTTCCTCTGTGTACACCGGTCTCCTCCCACACTCTAAAGACATTCTGGCAGGCTAACTAACTCTTGTCTACATTGACCACAGCATGTGTGTACATATTACCCATACGTAATGCGTTGACTAACCATTCTCTACATGCCAGTCCCAAACCCAAGCAATTGGGGAGGTTTGAGGAAAACCAATCATAGGAACCTATCTCATTTCATAATCATTTACCAAAAAAATTCTCAACTAGGTGTATCAAACGTGGCCAAAAGATCACTGTGTGTCAGATATAACAATGTATATATCAGTATATACAGCACCTTATTTTGAAGGACTTACTTTTAAAAAATTGCATCCATTCCAAAATCATGATTATCTTTGATTGAAACCAACAATTATGAGTAGGCATACAATTACATTTTTCTTTAATGAATGATTTGATTAGCTTAAATTCAAACTGTCATTCATGTAGAAAAATATACTTCAAATCCAACACCAGTTATGTGTAAAACCCCAAAGTAATATCACCCTTTCTCTCCCTGTACTGTGCACATCCTATATATTTTGTTTTTCACTCCACCAGTGGTTCTACAGTTCCACCACAATAATTATGACCGAATATACCAAAGTACATGCTACCATAATCCGGTCTAAATACACACAGGAAAGGACAATACAGAAAGATATACAACCACATTTTTTGTGTAAATGTTTCTATATTCTTACAGCCTCTGAAGCATTAGAAATAAGTAAACCATCCCAGATGTGAAAACAATATTACTGTTGATCAAACACTTGTACTAGTATTTTTCTCTATTGTTTTGGATTCCACCTAATCAGAGAAAAAAAAACTTTTAAATACCCATTATGCAGCATCAAAATTATTAGCTATTCTGTTTACAATTGGTTCTAACAAAAACTGTCATTACATTCACATAAACATAAAAACAATATTAAAACAGCGCAAATTGTCCATTAGAGCTGTGATCGTCTTCTTTAATTCTGTTCAATCAACCATATATTTATGCCGTTTAGTACAATCTAGGAACTAAACAAATTATAGGTCTTAGTGAGGTACCAATCCATTTCCTTCTTACTATTGGTTAGTAGGGATGGGCCGAACACCCCTCTGTTCGATTCGCACCAGAACATCTTGAACACGGAAAAAGTTCCAGCGAACATGCAAACTCTATTAAAGTATATAAGACATGAACATGAAAAATCAAAAGTCCTAATTTTAAAGGCTTGTATGCAATTTATTGCCATAAAAAGTGTATGGGGACCTGGGTACTGCCCTGTGAGACATGTATCAATGCAAAAATACATTTTAAACAATCATTTTTAAAGTAGCAGTCATTTTAATGATGCTTAAAGTGAAACAATAAAAATGGAAAATTCCTTTAAATATCATGCCTGGGTGGTCCCCTTGGTCTGCCTGTTAAGTGGCACATCTGTATGATGTAAAGAGCCTGCTGCAGCAATACTGACATTTCTAAAGGAAAAATGTAATTTAAACTTGCTCGCTGCTGTAATATAATGCAGTCTCCTGGCAATACAAATTTAAAAAAATGAAAAAAAAAAATGGTGTAGGATCCCCCCCCCCCCAGTTCATACCAGGCCCTTATCTGAGAATGCAGTCTGGCTGGTCAGGAAAGAGGGGGGATGAGCGAGTGCCCCCCCAAACCATACCAGGCCACATGTCCTCAACATGGGGGGGTGGATGCTTTTGGGCAGGGGGGCTCTGCCCCCCGGCCCAAAGCACCTTGTCTCCATGTTGATGGGGACAGGGGTCTTTTTCCAAAAACCCTGGGCAGTGGTTGTCAGGGTCTGCCGTTGGAGGGCTTATCGGAAACTAAAGCCCCTTTAACAAGGGGGCCCCAGATCCCGGCCCCCCCATGTGAATGGGTGTCAGGTACATCGTAGCCCTACCCATTCACCAAAAAAAGTCAAAAAGTAAGAAACACAAGAAACTGTTTTTGACAAGTCCTTTAAAATAGTGTCCCTCGATGTAACTCCATCGTCAATCACGACACCCGTCAGACCCAAAAAAAATAAAAAATAAAAAATGCTCAACACTTAAGAGGCATCCTGCCATCTGCTTGCTCTGTGCTTTGACAGTTCTTATATAGGCAAGGGACAGGTCCACCCGGCTACGTCACCTAGTGGCACAACCCACTTTTGATGTAACATGACGTTACACAGTGTCAGAAGGGGCGGTGCCACTGGGTGACAAAGCCGGGTGGCCCCATCCCTTGCATATATAAGAACGGTCAAAGCACAGATCAGGCAGACTGCGGGAGGCCTCCCAAGAGGCGGCGCGTTTTTTATTTTTTCTATTTTTCCGGTCTGGTGGGTGTCGTGATTGACGATGGAGTTACATTAGGGACACTACTGCCACTGCTGATGGAAACCACTGCTGATGCAGAAAGAGGAACACCTGCAACATATAAGGGGGGCAGTAATTGTGTCCTAAATATTATTAGTGCTGCTACGCCAAAAAAAAAAAAGAAAACCACTGCTGACACAGAAGGAATAGCACTTACGGCACAGAAGGGGAGAACTAGCAATGCAGCAACAGAACCTGATGCTGCTGCAAAAAAAAATAATTATCAATGAAAACAAATGGGATCAGTTGGGTGACACATACGTGCTGTATACATCAACTCTTCAGTGGCACCACTACATTGTGTTACACAAGAATCACAGCACAGCACTACACTACACTGACTGCACTAAACTGACTGAACACACAATCCACTGACTACCCTGCCCAATCTCCACTAATACACTACACAGGGCTGCCATGTAAGCAGCCTTATATAGTGTGGGGCGTGGACTTAGCCCCTGAGCCATGATTGGCCAAAAGCATGCTGCCTTTGGCCAATCATGGCTCCCACAATACATTGTGCTGTGATTAGTGAAAGCATACAGGTCCGGTGCATGCTTTGACCATTCATCAGCAATCAATGCACATGCAATGCGAGATCGCAGTGCATTATGGGACGCTTGTTGGTGGGCAAACTTCCTGCTGAGCTCCCCGTTTGTTCGTGTGTTCAGCAAACACAAAAACACCCGATGTTCTGAGCCCATCTCTAATGGTTAGCACTCAACACATACTGACCACAAAATACAAAACATATGGCCATGTTGATATTCATGAGTGCACTCTGTATTACCCATATTGAATGAGCTCATATTAATAAATTAATTAATTATCACCATGTGGATTTTCATTAACCTCCCTGGCGGTATTTCCGAGTGTGGCTCGGGGTTAATTTTCAGTACCAAAAGCAGTAACCCCCGAGCCACACTCGGGATTACCCCAGAATGTTACTCACCTTCCCTGCGATCCCCCGCCGTCCTCCCCTTCCTCCTCACAGTCTCTCCCCACTCTGTGCACAGCCAATTGCCGGCACTTGCCTTCCGGTTCCCTCCCTGCGAGCGTTGCGACGCAGGGGGGTGGAACCGGTGGCAAATTCAAAAGTGTAAAAACACTAAATGACATGATACAAAGCTGTGATCCTAACGGATTAGACTGTATCGTGCCATTTCACCACAGGATTGCACCTGGTGAGTTGTGACTATTCCAGTGCCCTGTTTGTGCTTTTCCAGTGCTTTGTGCCTGGAAAATCTTGGGTGACCATGGCGTCCAAAAAGCCTTTTTTTGCGCAAAAGCGATTTTAGACGAACTGGAAAACAGCGACAGCGAAACTGAGTTACTTGAAGAACTGAGTGATAGCGATTCATGGGAAAATTCATCATCAGGTACAGAAAGTGACGACAGCGACGATTCTGATGTCTCTTTCTGGCGCATAGCTTGTGGAATTTGGGAAGTATATCAAATGATTCTTCAGAATTTCCCATGGAAACTACAAACTGAAGCTTCCTGACAATAGAACTATTTCACTTGTACATAAGTCTCTCACCAAATTTATCAAACTAAAACAAAATCGCAAGCCAACTCAGACTGGGCTTGCACCTGATCACCTACAAACATTTCAATCAAGGTGGGGTGAGTATCTGATATATTACAATACAAGAAAACAACATTATAGAAGGCACAAAAATCTAGCACAATTCTGCATCATTATTTGTATCTCTTGTTTACACATATCAAATCCCATCCTCATCACCATTTGTTTTATCACAGTCATGTGATAGTTTATGTTTTTGGGATTGTATTCAATATGTGCAAAGAGAAATCACACAAATACTTATATGTATATAATGTATTAAAAGTAATGACAAATATAGATAAAGATAAATAAAATATGACAATAATACTTAACTAAAGATGCTGTTTCGCCACAGAGTCCCCCCATGATGACGTGGCATAGGTGACCACAGACTCATGCATAACGCAGCCCTGACATGAGATTAAAGTCTTACTAGTTTTGGTTGTGGTAATATAGAACTTGAATGTAAGGAAATGGTCACCCCACCCTCAGATCAGTATGAACATCTAATGAAAATGGCACATTCCTAAAAGGAATGGGCTGGCTTTTCCATATAGTCAACTTACAATAACATTTTTATCACATGCGACATGAGCCATCCAAGGAATTCCAGAAAACCAGGATATTAGAGGATTTCTTATGTCTTGTATAGCCCATTAACCAAGTATGGAATTCATTATTAGATATTGTGAGTGGTATGAAATATACAATTTCCCTATCAAGCTCCTACGGGGGTAAGCGCTACATTATTTATGTAAAACATTTATCCCAAATATAAAAAAAAACTGTTGCTGTAACTGCTCATAAAGCATTAGGCCCCTTTCACACTAGTCGTGCGATTTTGCTGCGATTTTTTGCTGTAATTTTGCTGCGATTTTGAATAGACTTGAATCAATGCCTGTGTATTCTTGAGGTCAGATTGCAACTTGAACTCGCACAGATATGAAAGGTACAAATTGGAAATCATAAGGCAAGACTTGTCATGCGACTTTGCAGTTCCAAGTCGCAAGACAAGTCGCACAGATGTGAAAGGGGCATTAGCTGGAGTTTGGCTTCAATTTGTTAGCGTATCTAATTCTGCTAGTACATTTAACAACTCCCCCTACCCCCGACTGACAATGCTGCTACCCCCCCTGTGCTCCTTCAGCTAGAATGTGGGCACACTAATACAGGAGGTGTGTTACTGGCCAGATCCCCAGGTGAAAACAGAGGGAAAAAAAACAAAAAAGAAAAGGAATACAGCCACTACATCCAACGATTGATAAGTTATAATATATTACATTTTTGGTTATTTAAAGGAATTTTGCATTATTTCAATCAACACTTCCCACTAAACAGAATATTTAAAAAATGTATTTTTGCTTTGGTATATGTTCCCCAGGGCACTGCCCAGCCCCACAATGACATTTGTTTGATAACCCCTTGCCTATTAGCCTATAAAATATCCACAACTGATTTTTAACATTCGGCTCGTCAAATTCATTGAATCTGCCTCAAAGCGTACCCAGGTACATTTGGCTCATCTTTACTTAGAATATGTTCATCAAATCTTCAGGGGTATAGGTTACCATCAACTTATGCTCTTGTAGCTGAGACAACATTCGTTGCAGTCTTGCAAAGGCTTGACCAGTGGAATTAGACATAACAGCATGTATTGGTTAACACTGGCTCCTTAGGTGTATTGATAGAATTTCTTTGTTGCAAATGCAGCTGTCAACATCTTTGTAAATGATGTTCTGTATCTGATTATTACTCAATTTCTGTTGAAGAGACATAAGCGTTATGCAAACTGTTGGCACTATATAAATCCTGGGTAATAATAATAAAAAAAGAGACATGTTGGAACATTTTTGGGTGCCCGGCAGCTGAAGCCAATCTGCTGCAGCCACTGATCAATGTCCCAAAGGAGAGCACTCCTCCATTTACCTCAGTTGTGTGTTCAGCCAACTAGCTGATCGGCAAAGAACCAACTATGTGTGGCCAGCCTTATTTGTAGTTTCTACCATTTATCCCTCTAGACTGCACGCTCATGAAGATTATATCTTATTTTTAGATATTGCGTTTGCTAAACAGCTGTACTTATGTTTTATTGGAAACATGTTATGTACCTGTATTGTATATGCAATGCACTTTTGTTTGTACAAGATGACAATTCTAAATATACTGTACATCAATACCGAAAATAATACATTGATAATTCCTGTGTTTCTGAATGTCTTGTAGCTTTAGCCATCCAACTGTAAGAAATATGCTTTCGTAAAATAAAGAATAAACTCTCATAAGTACAGTAGGCTGTATTTTTTTTCTAATACAAAGAAGCATAGCATTTAGAGTGAAATATGAGCTTCTAAGGAATTGTAAGTGATTCATCTCTTACTGTATCTTGTTAGATTATGTCTCTCCAGGGCAGTTCTAGGCAACAAGTAATACCTAATACAAATGCAATCCTCAAAACTTTTTCATTATGCTAAAGTCAAAACTTCTTGAAAAACCTTTTTCACCAAGATTTCAACGAGTCAGACTGAGCAGGGATTTTGCGATGCAGAGAAACTAAGATATTAGAATCCCTGGTCTGAACAATCACATTAGGTGTTCCCAAAATGGTAGATCAAGAGTTACCAGAGAATTTACCACAGTGGGGTGGCTTTATGTGCTTGAGCAACACCAAAATAAAACTGAAAGCGCTGGTATCATTGTATCTACACACTCTCCCATTGCATATACATTTGTGCTTGGCAGATTTGACAGGGCACACATTTTAAATGAACTTTCAAAAAAGAGTTTGTGACAGATGGTGCCTGCATGTCTATGACTATAGAGTCTACATATTTTTTGCATTTGTTTTTACCTATGGGGCATTCACAGTTCATCAGAGAATAAAAAAACAATGGTTTGGATTCAACCAGAGAACTTTCTGAACTATTTAAAGCAGACAAGAAGCACTAAAGCTACAACTAACTCTGGAACATGAGCTATATGTTTTAATAGTTGGTGGTAGAAGACCTGCATGTTTAAAGTATTACTTTTTTTTAATGAAATAACATGGCTAGACACAAACATCCCATCTAAACCAATAACCTAATGTTACTTATTGGAAACTTTCATTGTAATCTGGCCAGTTCAAATATGGCAGCAAGGTAATACCTTTGCCATTTGCTTCTTCGTTGTTAGATGAGTTGCATGAGGTACAGGAGCAGTTTCCATTTCCAAAGTGGACAAGTAAAATATTTCTCTGCCAAGGTTCTCTAGAAGACAATTGTCTGCCTATGGCTAGCTTATCAGATTTACAGAAAGTTTGTTTTGTCTTATATGAATCCTTAAGTTCTGTTGTAATAAGCTAATTTTTTTGTTGTTTAATATTTCTGCAGACCTCAAATGTCAAACAATCTCTGTGTGCCCCAAATGTTTTACAAACATGTCTGTGTTGGCTATGGGAACGCAGATGGATTTCAGCTACCTATTTCTGCAGCAAGATAGAAATTGTAAAAGAACATCTAATTGATTGCTATCGGCAACACACATAGTTTTCCCTTTTAGACACTTTTGATATACGACACACTATGTGAAGTAAACAAGAATAGTAGATAATTTGATCTTTAGATCTGATGCTTAGCAAATTGTCAGAACACCTGAGCATCAATTTTACTTACACCGATGCAAATAATCAAGCTTGAACCTTTAGGGGATTGTGTATGTTTAACTGCCAGGAAATGAATTTTGTACAGTAACTTGAAGTGAATGCTGATTAGAGTCCTCAGTGAATTCATGTGAAACAGGGTAACTTTCATAGCACAATGCTGCTGGGTTTTCCTGCACAGCTGCTTATGAGTGGGTCAGTGTGGGCCGAGGGAAATCTGTGCTAATACCAAGGGAAAGAAAAAGGATAAAATATCAATTACTAAATATACACTGCTGTGAGTGGAATTTTTTTTTTTGTCTTGATAGAGGTAAATTACCAATTGATGTCAATTTATCTAACAAATAGAGTTATTTTACTTGGGTCCTGTGCTAATATATTACTTACAGCATTGTTAGTAAACCTTAAAGGCTAAGCCCACTTTGTAGACCAGGTTTCATGTTACACTGGTGTAAAATTAGGCATGGTTGCATGCATCTCCAAAACCCTGCTTTTCCTGAATTGCAAGATGGTCCTGCCTGAAGAATTTTGTAAATATGTCAATTTGGTGTATCTGTGTGTGGCTCCACCCTCATAACCATATCAACAAGGTCCAGTATCACTCACAGAATTTTCTACCAGTCCCATCTGCCACCATGTGCCGAGATCTGCCCTCCTGTTTCAAGCCATAGTTCGGCCATACCTCCAGGCTACTGAACAGCAGATCTGTACCACCATATGGACCTAAGGCTGGGGTAGCACATTTTAAAAGCCTTGCAAGGCACCTGCAACACACTGTTCATGAATGAAAAGCTCTACAGGCTTCATTGCAAACAAAAATGAGTAAATACATAATATTCAGGAGATTAATGTTGTTGCGTGTATTGCTTTTTGAAAAAAGATGGACTACATGTTTATTTGGGATTTTAGCTAATGCCTAAAAAAATGATCAATATAGTATGACAGAAATCAAGATTTTGAAAAATATATATATTTATATTCCTCCAGGAATTGCGTCCCTACCATTGTAGTGGATTCATATCTTTCCAATGGTGCCTTTAGTGTTCCCTTTCTGGCTATCATTCTAACTGATTAGCTGCCCAACATTACCTTAAATTCCAACACTGAAACCACTGCAGTGGATTGATATCTGCTGAACCCCATCCTTAGAGTTCTGATGCCTAACAACATATTGAGAGTCCACAGTGCAGCTCTGGCAACCGAAACTCCTCTTTGCTCTATGATGCTTCCAGTATGTGGGCAAACCCTCAGCATCCTGGTTTTTAGTGCAGGGCTGCTGGTTCAAAATTGCATGTGATGATGGTAGAAAGATTTAAACAGTCAAGCAGCAAATGGAAGTAGCTTCAGAGACCAGTCACATGGAGAGCATAAAACTCAGGGGAGCCAGGATTAAGAAATCCTTATACCTACATCCCTAGACAAATTGAAAGGGAGGGGGCACTGTAAAGTTATTTTTTTCAGCTGCACAAAGTTAGGCTTTAATGTTAACACTGTACAACAACGCCAATGCCAGTTTAATCTTTTTTCCTCTATGAACCAATGCAAATTTTGTGTTACCCCTATACACCAATGCAAGTTTAATCTTTTCCCATTGAACACCAATGCACATTTCATCTATCCCACTGAACCTTAATAACTGTTTAATCTTTTTCATTGCTAGTTTATTATTATTATTAGTATTATTATGATTATTGAATACAACCATAGCTTTCATTTTTTCCCAGTAATCAACAATGCCTGTTTAATTTTTATCCAGTAATCGTCAATGGAAGTTTATGCTTGTCAATGAATGGCAAAAGCAGATTTATAGGGTGAAATCCATGTATGTATCTCAGGTTTTAACAAAAATTTAGGTTGCAAAAAAAAACCCACTGTGCTAGACAATTAAAGAAAGCCTTGTACCTGAATAGCAAGGTCAGTTAATTTAGTGTGCTCGTTACTTATTTACCAACCATATCAAGGTGACAATATATAAGTCAGTCTATTCTAACTGTTCAGTGCCTATTTTCTTTTAAATAATACTACTACTGGGTACTAAGTATTACTTTCTGTGTTTTTCTGTGATATTGCATGTTTTTTACACTCAACTTAGTGAGTCAGAGGGGCTGAAGAGATTGAGTCAAAGAACAAAAAACCCATCCTTACCAACGCCCATATGAATAGGCTTAGAAGTATGAGTATGTTATTTATACATAATAAACAAAAGAAGAAGACTACAAACACTTGCTTCATTCTAAAACTATACAGTACTCATTTATTTCAGCATGCTAAAACCACACACACACAACTGATTATATTGTATGTGTATCTATCGATCTATCTATCTATCTATCTATCTATCTATCTATCTATCTATCTATCTATCTATCTATCTATCTATCTATCTATCTATCTATCTATCTATCTATCTATCTATCTATCTATCTATCTATCTATCTATCTATCTATCTATCTATCTATCTATCTATCTATCTATCTATCTATCTATCTATCTATCTATCTATCTATCTATCTATCTATCTATCTATCTATCTATCTATCTATCTATCTATCTATCTATCTATCTATCTATCTATCTATCTATCTATCTATCTATCTATCTATCTATCTATCTATCTATCTATCTATCTATCTATCTATCTATCTATCTATCTATCTATCTATCTATCTATCTATCTATCTATCTATCTATCTATCTATCTATCTATCTATCTATCTATCTATCTATCTATCTATCTATCTATCTATCTATCTATCTATCTATCTATCTATCTATCTATCTATCTATCTATCTATCTATCTATCTATCTATCTATCTATCTATCTATCTATCTATCTATCTATCTATCTATCTATCTATCTATCTATCTATCTATCTATCTATCTATCTATCTATCTATCTATCTATCTATCTATCTATCTATCTATCTATCTATCTATCTATCTATCTATCTATCTATCTATCTATCTATCTATCTATCTATCTATCTATCTATCTATCTATCTATCTATCTATCTATCTATCTATCTATCTATCTATCTATCTATCTATCTATCTATCTATCTATCTATCTATCTATCTATCTATCTATCTATCTATCTATCTATCTATCTATCTATCTATCTATCTATCTATCTATCTATCTATCTATCTATCTATCTATCTATCTATCTATCTATCTATCTATCTATCTATCTATCTATCTATCTATCTATCTATCTATCTATCTATCTATCTATCTATCTATCTATCTATCTATCTATCTATCTATCTATCTATCTATCTATCTATCTATCTATCTATCTATCTATCTATCTATCTATCTATCTATCTATCTATCTATCTATCTATCTATCTATCTATCTATCTATCTATCTATCTATCTATGTTACAGGTAAAATGTGATTTGCAGAACACTTAATACACATTTAATATTAGAATTCATTTAATTTTTGAAAAGTCTGCAGGGAATTTATTCAGTCTCATTAGTTGTTCTCAGAAGAGATGCTGGTATTTCCCAGCTGTATTTTTTGTCTATAAAAAGTAAGAGCTGCGCATAAAAAGATCTTCCTCTTGTGATCTGTTAGAAAGATGATGGGCACCACTTGTCAGAATGAATTTCAAGCAGGTATTGTTAGGGCTGAGGTTTCTTTTTTTAATAAGGACACTAGCTGAAAAGGAAATTCATCCAAGCTGCGTACTAGATGGACATTTTGACCTGACAGCTGTAATTAGGAAGGGAAACGTGAATATAGGGGGAATCTTTTCTGCAAACTATGTGGAGTCTCATCCAGATTTATCATTCAGAAATGACCCAGAAAAATTACAATGTTCAGGGTAAGTACTGAGATCTTATGTATACATAATAAAGACTATAGTTATTAATAGTAATAAAGATTAAAGCATAACTGCACAGCACATTGAACCAGTGTCTGCACAGATTCACAATGAAACAATCATATATTACACTGAAAGCTTACAAATGAATCTAAGAATGGCAGCATACTATTTTACTGACCCACTGACTTTCCTCTTCACTAGTTAGGGATATATCTGATAATCCACTTCTCCCCGCTGCCCACCAAATTTGGTGGGCAGCCTCACTGGCCAGTAAGAAAAGTGACCTGGGTTTGGGGAATCCCATAGTGCACTGGAATTAACGGGTGGTCATCAGGATATAGCTGGAGATGCCTGCTCAAAGGTTTCAGGGGTCACCTAACCAGGTAAATGAGTGTGTCTTGTTCAGCCAGTAAAAAAGAAAGCCACCTGCAACAGTAAATGTTCTTTCTACACAACCGCTAATATCATGCATTATTCTTAATATGCTTTCTTCACAGGTTTAGTGTTGCTGATTTCCAGGCTATACAAACTATGATTTTCACGATTGAAGAAATAAACAAAAGCGATAAGTTGCTACCCAATATTACTTTGGGCTACAGAATTTATGATGCATGTTATACCCACTTCCAGGCCACGCGGGCAGCTATGTTATTGACCACTGGTGTTGAAGATCAGCACATAACCTGTGAAAAATTTCCATTAGTACCAGTGATAGTTGGAGGCTGCTGGTCTACCCAATCAATTGCTGTGACTAGAGTGGCGGGGCTTTTCAGAATTCCAGTGGTAATATATTAATGTTATGTTTTAATATGTATTTATTATGCATTTTCCAATACATAATAATTCACACAGTTTATTTACAGTTATGGTCAGCTATATACCAACTTTACTTTACTAATTTCGCATTTAAGTCAAAGTTACACAAAATATTGCAAAAAAAAAAAAAAAACAGGGTTTAATCACAACAAGTTGTATATTGTTCTAAATCAAGTAACAGCTGTATCAACAAGCATAACCAATACCACATTTACCTTAATTTCCGATATTTGGAGAATATATTTTACATTAATTTAGCAGCGCTTTGAAAGCTGGATTTGGAAGACTTGGGCTTATGGACCCCAGGGCCGGCCCTACCTTGGGTCCTGCTGGGTCCATTGGACCCAGGCGGAAGTTTGAGCAGGGGCAGCCACGGCCCGCCACCTCTATGTCCCAGAAATGCATTGTAAGAAGAATCGCTAAATTGTCGGCCTTTGCTAGCTCAGTGTTGTGGCCGCCGGTCGGGCACAGCAATATACAAAATACCACCGTCTCTGCCTCAGTGCCTCCAGCATACTAGTGTCACCTCTGGCTCTTGTGTACATTGTATAACTGGGGAGCAGCTGAGCAGCATGAGGCATTGATTGTGGAGCAGTGTGGGCATGGCTTGTGGGGTAGAGACAGAGCGGGCATGGGTTAGGGAGCAGAGCAGAGGAGGTTTCCCGGGAAGGCACAGCATATAGCACAAATACAGGGCCAGCACCAGCATAATGCAGCATAGGCAGTTTATGTTGGCACCAGCCCTGCTCACATGCAGCTTTACCCAGCTCAGGTCAGGCAAAGCACACGGTGTCAGACAGCACAGCCCCAGGCTCTGTGAACTTCAGCTGCTGCTTTTCTACAGTGACTTTCAGCTGCTCTCTCTGAGTCCCAGCCCCCTGCCTCCTCTCTCCTAGCACCGACTCTCTTTCCGAACACCTGACCCACCTCCACCACCAGTTTCTCTCCCTTCAGTGCCCACAATAAAAATCAATTCTCTCCCACCTGGGCGGTAGGTAGCAGAGTCTGCGGAGGCACCATTCCAGCCTGGACACACTCGCTGCTGAGCTGGTGGTGTGTGTGACATGATGTGGAGGAGTTGAGACCAGGGGGAGGGGTCAGGAGGCACAGGAGTGGGAATGGTACGGAGGGATCTCACAGCCACAGTGGAAGGTAGGGCAAAATGCTTAGATAGTTCTCATTATACAGCCCAGTGACCGTACACTATAGATTCCATAGGAAAGATGAAAACATGAGGACATAATGGGGACAGAGAAGGGGACATGGACAAATGGGGGTAGTCATTGAAGAGTACATGGGGACAGATCAAAGGAGATAGGGAGAAAACAGAAGACATGGTGATTGGTGAGATGTGGACAGAGCAAGGAAGATGAGAACAGGGCAGGGAGATGGACAAGTTAGAGCAGGAAACATGTGGACAGTCAAAGTCTGGGTTGCTAAACCCAGATGAACAGTTAGTAAAAAGGCGCTTTTCTCCTGTTCATAAGATTAGGTTCACATATATGCGGTGCGGAAAATGCAGCAAATGCTGTGCATTTCCCTCATCACATTGAAATCACACAACATTCATGTAAACCGCATGGGGTGTCAATGTTAAATTAATGACACCCCAAAACTATTTGAAAAATGCAGTGCGATTGACATAATCGGATCGCATAGGAGGGAGCACACATGTGATCTCATTCCAGTGTGGGAAAAAAGGATCCTGCACCTTTTTTGTGCAGATTTGGTGTAATTGGAGCCATAGAAATGAATGGCTCAAATCTCACTGTACAAACACCAGATGTAATTACATGTGGTGTCCTGCATTGCAGATATGTGAACCCAACCTAAATGTCTATAGACAGGAGAAGAGCACCCGTAAATTTTCTGGCTTTGCCCCAGTTCTGCACATGTATAGATCCAGAGCTGGCCAATTGTTAGACAGCTGAGCTCGACCTGACTCAAGCAGCATGACGAGTATAAGAGGGTGCATGTGACATCAGTCGCTTGGCACCTGTTTCTAGTAGCTTGAAGAAGACAGGCAGGAGGAGGAGGAAGGACCAACAGCCTACCTGAGCCAGGGCAAGCTGACAGTGCGCCACAGCCTGCCTCTACCTGCCCACAGTGCCCTACAGGCTGCATGCATCGAATGGACAACGATTTAAGAGGGAAGTGCAACTAGGAACCCTAAGGTAAGGGGGGGGGGTGAGGTGGACACTTATTTAAGGTGGAACTCTGCAAACTCTTGTGTAAAGAGGAACTCTAATGTAAGGCAGTTCTGTCACCAGAGAGTTGCCAGTGCTCCCCTAAATCAGGTTGCCCAGGGCCCCCTTTTATCAGAGTTTCCCCTTACAGTTTGAAGTTTGAACTCTGCAGATTCTATTGAAAGGGCTCATTCAAACAGGTGTTGAGTCTCTTTCTGCAAACAGAGCTGCTGTCTGCCTGTGTGTCCATCTTGGAGCTGCATGCAGGCAGCCCATAAAAGTAGATGCAAACTGCACCTTCGCCTATGTAGACAAAAATCCTTGCACTGGCCCTGCACAAATACTGGCTAATCACAACTGCTGCAAGGAGAAGTTATTGTTGCTACCCACGGAATAGGAGGCTAAGGCACCACTTTGCCAGCTGGTGAGTTCTACAGGAACCAAGCCAAGTTTTCAAGGGGTGGACACAGTAAATCTAGGTAATGTGAGTGGTTGGTTTTATTGGTTGCTCTATTTTTACTCAGGGCAAGTCCCTAATCAAGTGTTGTGCATTGACTAGAAAGAACTGCCCTCTCCATCTCACCCAAACTAATGTGGCAGATGTGCAAAAAAAGGGGGTTTAAGTTGAGCTGTTGCCCACGGTAACAGCAAAAGGTCCAAGGCTAGGTTCAGATCTCCACGGTTCTGCATGCTGTATTTGTAAGGGAACAGCACCCATTCATATGAATGGGCTATTGTACCTGTGTTAAATGCAGAAAAATGGTCCCCTGAAACTTTTTTTTAACATGCAGCGGCATAGAAACCACATGTGCTATCATGTCACCATGTGTTTCCTGTCTGGGAAACCACATTACGTTGTTCAGTGTGTGGGAGTGCCATTAAGATTTATTGGTACCCTGTGTGTTTTCTTAAAGCAGCGCATTTTTTTGTGTAATTGCATGTGGATATGGGAACACATGCAATTTGCATGCACTCCCACACCCACACAGATGTGAACCTAGCGTAATTTTTGTTTTAATTATCATGATATAAAATAATGGATGTGGGGGCATTTTGGTGGGTGAGATTTTTTTTGGGGGGGGGGCAGCATTTCATTTTTGGACCCAGGCAGCACAATGTTTTGGGCCAGCCCTGATGGACCCTGCAATTCAATAACAACTTACAGTAGATTATAAGGTATCACTAGTTTAGTAGTTATGAGCTCTACATGTGATGAGGAAACCCCCTTGTACCAGAATCCCAACACTCACTAAGCTGTCTGCTCATACTGCAATAACATTTTGCAGTTTTCATGATATGTGCTTATGTGTCATGTAGCTTTATGTGTGTCTCCAATTCAACAATCTCTGGATCAGGATCTGATTATGATGGCTGGCCTTACTTTGCCTCATGGTCATATAGTATAACTGCTGCGTGTGTACCTAGCTTAAGTGGGTATACTAAAGCAACTAACTTTTATTGAAATCCGTAAATGTTATAATCAGTTTATTGCAAGCTCTGACTGAAAATATTTGAAATCTGCTTGGGAAGCTATTTCACTTGAGCTGGGAGCAGTACTTTGCTTTGTTAGAAAGTTTTGCATTTATTCGAAGATTAAACTTATGGAAATATCTGACTGTGACTGCAGCTAATTGTGGATTCAGTATGAGAACTCTAAAAATAAAAGCAATGTTACAGAGTCACAAATAAAAAAAAGGGAAGTTATGATAGTAAGCACACATTCTAAAGAGAAAAGAAAATAATTCATCCACAGACAAACTGCTGCAATATATATGCAAGTAGGAAATCCACCTAAAAGCTAACCAGCTCATTATTTGTTATTTTCTATTGACTGCCTTGAGATTTTCTATTGACTGTGTTGAGAAACAAGAACATATTTTCTTACAGAGATATACATGATTTTTGTAAATAATGTTCTTTACTGCAAGGAAATGATCTAACAGCTGCACAATTAATTTGCAGGATCTCATTTTACCAATGTTATTAAGCCAATAGGCAAGCTCAGAGTAATCTCAATTGCCTAGAATCCCCTTATGGACAGGAACTTTATCACATTTTATACATATATTGGATATACCATGATATACCTACATGTTTCCTTGCTGACATGCCTGGTATTGCTTAAAGTGTCAACCCTAACAATGAACGTATCTTATTTTTTCCCTTTTAGCCTGTTTAACAGGGGCAGACTGGCCCCTAGTATACAGTCTAAAAATAAATTAAAAATACCTAGTGGATGTCTGACATTATTGACCCATTTATATTTATAATTTCTACCTGTAATTCCTGTCAATGTCATGTCTGCCTCTCTGCACCAATTGTTTCACCCTCAGGGCCACCAGCCATGTCATTCAAATCAATTCACATTGTGCACAGCTACAGCATCAAGTCACTCTATGATTGACAGCTGCTGCCTGGCTGTGACCCACCCTCAGTTTTCCACTGTGCCTGCGTCCCGCATTTTTAGGCAGTGACTTTCTTGATATAAAAAATAAGGACTGATGTCAGACCACCGGAATTTTACTCCGATTAGCACCCTCCACAACCTGATTTAAAACAAGCTCATGCAGGCATGCCCTGGAAGTTGCAGGAGACCACTGACTGGCTGTGTGGCCTGGGAAACCAGGAAGGGAGAGACATGTGGCGTGTCAGCCAGTGGCCATCTTCCCTATGAAGGTGATCCAGAGAAGCTTATATATTCTCAATAATTGCTTTTCAGAATCTTCAACTATGTCCTGGGGCACAGTAATTATAGTACAATTTATTTGGGGGTCAGTTACTCAGTTCTGAATGGTAATGCTGGGTTTTGTAGGGATTTTTACAGCCCTCTTCTTTAGTAAGCAAATTGGAAAACATGAATCTCAATAATTGACTCTCTGATTAAGAATAATAAACTGTATCCTGAGGCACCGTAGGAACAGTATCATTTATATGGGGCCCAAATGGCCAGTCACTCACTTCTGAACTGGTCATTTTGGGATTTGAGTAGACATCTTCTTCATCAAGTGAACCACTGAAGCCTAAAGTATTCCCAATTGATTGAATAATACCTGAAAAACTAAATCTTGGGCACTGTGAGGCTGCTAATATTTATTTGGTAGTCATTCGCTCTGAACTCTGAATTGGTAATGCTGGGAGCAAGTGAAAAAGGTGAAAATTTAAAGTAATACCAACAAATGATTTTGCGAGAATGGTAAAATCTATTGAGGTATCACTTGGACTATATAGAACTTTCTAGAAAGGACTTTTTCAGCTACACAGCCAGGCCATGCTTGGATGCATGTCAAAATGAGCTAAGAGCTTCCTCTGCTGACTAAATATGTAATTTACAAACACGGCACAGAGGAATGGCTTCATATCAAGTAATAAGGAGCATGGAGCTCAACCTGTGGGCTAAAAAAATATTCAAATAACTGCCATTTGCAATGTTGCTGTAAGGTTCTGGCACTCTCAGTGCCTCCTATCACATTTATTCCGGGTGATTTCCATCTACCTAGACAGAAGAAACACATATAGGTGTGTTTCCCTTTAAGGCTGAAGCTGTCATCACCCAGCGCCGGACTAGATGGCTATTTAGGGCGTCGGTTCTCACTCACATGTGTTCGTTCAAACACCAGTACCTGGATACTAATCTTGCTTGAAGCTTCCATGCTTGCAAGCTCTCCTCGCTGATGAACCTCGCTGCGCTGATCCCTGCATCCTGCTACTGGATCATCCGCATCTCCTGAGCGATCCTTCGGCTATCGCTATTAGTGCTAAGTACCCCACAGGGGAAATCTCTATAGACTTGTACTAGGCTTACACTATTTAGCTCTGCATAGCAAGGACTGTCTTTTACATCTGCATAACTAGATTGCTAGCTCTTGAGGCTACTGCTACTATTTCCTGCACTGGGTTGATCTCTCCTGTATGCACCTGCTACTCTGTCATCTGTTATCATACATGATCGCTAACCCTTCCTGCATCCATCTGCACTGTCTCACCTCAAGTGTCTGTCACCTACCACTTCCACTCAAACCTATCCCTAAGACCTTTATCATTGTCTTACCACATGTATATAAAGTCACACTAGGAACCAGCTTAATTACTGTGTGTATTTACTGGCTGAAATAAGACCTTCCATACATGATGAGTCATTGAGGTTGGGATTGGTATCTCAGCATATCTCCTACATGACTACTGACGTGGAACTACTTCTGCAGCTGAAAATCCACACCTTATAAGAAACGCAAGGAGCGTTACAGATTGAACGAACCCAAAAAATGGATTCAGCAGAAGTAGCCACTCAGGTGACACAATTAAAACAGCAGGTATCTGCGTTAATACACGCACTTGCTGAATTGAAAAACGACAATCAGGCTCTGTCGCAGCAGGTAATTAGACTGACACAACTTACCTCTGCACAGTCTCCTGAACCCAAGATAAATCCCCCTTTGGTATTTACAGGCGATCGCAAAAAATTTCGCGAATTTAAAAACGCATGTGAGTTACTTTTTTTGCTAAAACCTCGTACCTACCTTACTGATCACATTAAGGTTTGTACTATTATTTCTTACCTATCAGGCGATCCTCGAGCCTGGGCAGATTCTCTTTTTGAAAAAACGACCAGCTTCTCAACTCCTATGCCTTGTTCCTGGCAGAGCTCACTAGCCTATATGATGACCCCAATATGCAGAGTACTGCCGATCTTCAGTTAAGATCCTTGAAACAAGGAAAAAGGCCTGTAGAAGACTTTGTCGCAGAATTCAAGAGATGGACCCTTGATTCAGGATGGAATGATGCATCTCTGAAAACCCAATTTAGGCTTGGCCTATCAGAAGCCGTCAAGGACGAGCTCGCCCGAGCAGAGATGCCAAAAACCCTGGATACATTGATACAACTCAGTATCACCATAGATAGAAGACTAAGAGAAAGGAAGTCTGAAAAAATGGAAATGCCATTATCCAGTTCTTCTCAGAATTCAGCTATTGACCCCACTCCTAAACCCGCTCCAGGTAACCACAGACCCCGGCTACCTAAGGAAAAAAGGAGACCTAGTAGATATGGTGATCCTGCCTGGTCATGGTCTGAGCCTGCCTCAAACAGTCGACCTTGTCACTCTGACACATCCCATTTGGACCCTCATCCTACAGAGATGGATGAGGAGCCTATGGAGATTGGTGCCATACATGCTAGGTTGTCCTCACAAGAAAAAAGAGATCACAGGAGAATCTGTGGCCTTTGTTTTTATTGTGGAGAAGGGGGACATTTCATTACATTCTGCCCAACCAGACCCCATAGGCCTAAGGCTCTCCCAATGGAGGCCAGGCGAATCCGAAGGGTCTTCCCTGAAAAACAGCCTGGAAATTATCAAGGCTGTTGCCAGCCCTGTCCCTGTTCTATATCAGTGAAGGACACCCAGAAATTAACAAATATTGGAATAGATATTCCTTCAACTCCAGTGAACTTTATACCACGTTCAAAAAACCCTTCTGTACCACCTCCTGAGGATACTCCTATTTTTGCAAGCACATTTCTGGCTTCCGATGAAAATACAGAGATTCTTGCACCTGACTGCGTACGTGCTTCTAATGGCACGGTGGTATGTAGGAAGGATCTGAGGATGTTTGAAGAAGCATTGGTTGCTAGGTCTACTAGGATTACTTCGGATGGTTATGCGTCCGATTCTAGTGAGGGGTCCATGTAGCAGACACCCTAACAACAAGTGATCCGATTCTCATCGGTTACCAACCTGATCCGATTTTTATATCGGCAACAAGGGATCCGATTCTCATCGGCTACCAACCTGATCCGATTTTCATATCGGCAACAAGGGATCCGATTCTCAGATCGGTTACCAACCTGATCCGATTCTCATATCGGCAACCAGTATTATCCGATTCTCATATCGGCAACCAATTTTTTTTTTTCTTCCCGATTTTCATATCGGCAACCAGTCTTATGCGATTCTCGCATCGGAGACCAGTCTCATTCCGATTTTCATATCGGCAACAAAAAAAAAAAAAAAGAGAAAATTTTTTTTTTCCCTTCCGATTTTCGCATCGGCAACCAGTCTCATGTGATTCTTATATCAACAACCAGCCTTAGAGGCCTTCCGGAGCCGGCCTTACGGGGGGGGGGGTAATGTAAGGCTCTGGCACTCTCAGTGCCTCCTATCACATTTATTCCTGGTGATTTCCATCTACCTAGACAGAAGAAACACATATAGGTGTGTTTCCCTTTAAGGCTGAAGCTGTCATCACCCAGCGCCGGACTAGATGGCTATTTAGGGCGTCGGTTCTCACTCACATGTGTTCGTTCAAACACCAGTACCTGGATACTAATCTTGCTTGAAGCTTCCATGCTTGCAAGCTCTCCTCGCTGATGAACCTCGCTGCGCTGATCCCTGCATCCTGCTACTGGATCATCCGCATCTCCTGAGCGATCCTTCGGCTATCGCTATTAGTGCTAAGTACCCCACAGGGGAAATCTCTATAGACTTGTACTAGGCTTACACTATTTAGCTCTGCATAGCAAGGACTGTCTTTTACATCTGCATAACTAGATTGCTAGCTCTTGAGGCTACTGCTACTATTTCCTGCACTGGGTTGATCTCTCCTGTATGCACCTGCTACTCTGTCATCTGTTATCATACATGATCGCTAACCCTTCCTGCATCCATCTGCACTGTCTCACCTCAAGTGTCTGTCACCTACCACTTCCACTCAAACCTATCCCTAAGACCTTTATCATTGTCTTACCACATGTATATAAAGTCACACTAGGAACCAGCTTAATTACTGTGTGTATTTACTGGCTGAAATAAGACCTTCCATACATGATGAGTCATTGAGGTTGGGATTGGTATCTCAGCATATCTCCTACATGACTACTGACGTGGAACTACTTCTGCAGCTGAAAATCCACACCTTATAAGAAACGCAAGGAGCGTTACAGTTGCTGGCTCACATGACAAAAATGCAATCTTTGTAAATGTTCTGGATAGTGTTTTATGTTATATTTTGCTTATCAAAACAAGGAAGTTTGCTTTATGATAGGAGGGCAGCCAGCTATCCAGCCATCCTAGTTACAAGAATAAGAAGAGGGTACAGCCGGGGACTCACTTTACAGCGTTTCTGCCACTAACACAAAACGACAGATCCCGAGCCAAACAGATGGCAGCTGATGATCTGTGATTTAGCAGTCGTATTTTGGGGTTGTTTATGTGATTTTTAAAGGGTTAATTTGTACTGTTCTGTAACTTCACATGCAGCTTTAAGGCATCCCCAAGCATTTGTGTTTTAAATGTTGCCCTTTAAGTATTAGTGTAGCACTATCCCCTTTGAGGATGCTTGTAGTTGTATGTTCTTCTGTGCCGCATTGACCCTGTCAACTGTCCAGCCCTCCTGACACTCTAGGTTCAGACATGTTGTGTATACTTTTAAATGACACACTGACACAATGCAGATCTGTTTTAACTCTTTAGATTTACTTTACTCAAAAGAAGGCTTAAAGGAGGTATTAATCAACTAAGCCCTAGGTAAACAACCAAGGCTCAGTTGAAATAATACTAAGGGAACAGTTAAATAACCAGTTACTTGGTCCCAGATACAATGTCCCACATGGCAGTGCTCAGTTACCCATGCAATTTTTTTTATTTAAAAATAGCTTGCAAATTAGTCTTGAAAAAAGCCAGATAAAATAGAAAATATCAGCTCTCATAGACTTCAGTAGGGGTCATCTGTATGTGATAAAAAAAAAAAAATGAAGAGGTGCACCAAAAGAAAAATGTAAAATTCGTTTACAAAAGATCAATTTAACAAATCACTCACTGTGATAAATGTGTGATGAACTGTTGAGAGAAATAGAAGATTTGGTTATTAGCTAAAGGCAGGATAGGCTTCTTTGAAGAGATGAGTTTTCAGGGATTGCCTAAAGGTGGACAGAGTAGGAGAGAGCCGGACAGATTATGGTAGGGAGTGCCAGAAGGTGGGAGAGGCTCTGGGGAAGTCCTAGAGACAAGCTTTGAAGGAGGAGACAAGGGGGGAGTTCTTGGGAGGAGCTGAGAGGACGGTTTGGATGATATTTGGAGAAAAGATTGGTGATGTAGCTTGGGGCAGAGTTATAATGGGCTTTGTATGTTAGTGTTAGTGTTTAGAATTTTATTACATGGGCAATATAAATACAAAACAGCTCCACATAGTATTTTATCATTACAAAATGTCGGCTCTATTTAAATCCAAGAAGAGATGCGCTCATATCTTATGGTGTCACCAGCCACACCTGTTAAAAAAGCATAGATATAAAGTATATGCAATCTCCTGTTGTTGACAACTGCATGCCGTATGGCATCTCTCACCTATCCACTCCAACCTAGATAACATCAGTCCCCAGCTCAAGCCACTTCCTCTCAACATGTTTTGTCTCAAAGAGGTGAAGATGCATAGAATAGCCCTGTACCCTATCAGCAAACATTACATTTTGGGATAACAAAACCAGTAATAACTACATCTTAAAGATATTACAAAGGTTTTAAAGGTTGACATTATAGCTAAAATAGCTCTTGTGGATACTCTTGAGGAGGGGATTTTCCCAAAATTTTAGCTCTGTACCATTGGTTATTATCCTGATCTTACTTATTAACACTTGCTTGATCTACTGTGTATGTTTTTTTCCAGTGATTTTTTTCTTCTTTGTAGTATACTGTACATCTTTGATGTGGTTCACTGAGCAAGAAAATCAGACAGAATAATTTAAAGTGGAAGTAAAGCCAGACATTTAGCAATTTCAGAAAACAGTTACATTTCCGGCACATATTGGGAATGTACCTGTCACATCGAATGTGCTCTCAACCAAACTGTCAAACCATGAAATGGCTGGTGTCATAACTGTTCACATGTGCAGCCTAATGGCAGTTGAAGATTAAACAGAGGTCAAGATGGCAGCTTCCTTGGCTGAAAACAATAGGAGGGTTTACGTCCACTTTAACTGAATACATTTTCAAGATTGCATTATAAATACTGTGTGATATATAATTTGTTTGTGTTAGGCAGTGGTATCTAAAATAAAGGCAAAGTCATTGGATGAAGACTATGGTTGTGTTGTGCTGAAAAATGTTGATGGGTTTGCAAAGTGGGCCCCCAGACCTTACTTTCTTCAACCCCTCCTCCTCCTTCCCATTGATCCAGTAACTTGATAACTTCCTGTGTACTCTTTTGCCTCTGCACTGTTATCTCCCACTATTTTCTGGAAAAGAGGGGAGGATAAACTATTTTAGTCCTGTCCTAGGGTTACAATGTTACAATGTAGCTCCGCCATAGACACATCACAGTGGGTGTTCCCTTAGGACGGGAAGTGTGTACTGGCAGGATCATCAGGGGAAAATTAAAGAAAAAAAGTCTGAAAAAAAAACACATGCATTTTGATATTCTGTTTAAATACACTTTACAAAAATGTATTTATTTCATTTTTTTATTAAATTAAGGAGTTAGAGTACTGGCAAGCTAATTGAAAATGACTGTTTTGGATGTTTTGGATCATTTTAACCCCTGCATCTGTCCCTTTCAATCATCAGTTAATACATTATTTAACAATATTTTAATGCTTGTGATCACAGTTAAAAATGCAAACATAATTTGGATAAGAATTTGGATAATAAACCATCACATTATCCATATTAGCTGCACTTTTTAATGTATTGTATTTATAACGAGAAAGAAGATAGCCACACACCGCAGTTTGATGAATGCTTGTCAAGATTCTTTATTTGTCGCCATGCCAGACAGATGAAATAGGACAAGGTTTACGCATTTCACACGGACAGATCATGCATGTTCACAACACCAATGTGGCCCAAACACAGGCTTTTTAAAGTGCTAGTCCTAAAAGAGAGCCATACCTCAAATCACCTGAGTTAATTAGCCATTAAATGCATGACAGTTGAACACACGTAATAAAATTATTGCAAAAATCAAAAAACTGTGTAGTCAAAAGGTAGGAGTTATAACAGTATCAGTGGAAAAAGAAAAAGGGAAAAACCAAAGAAAAAGGATACACAATATATGACACAATTATGTACATTGTAAAATCAAAAACAGATACAAATGGAGACATATGATACAACCAAACACAAACACATGGGGATATGCAACTGAACTGGGGAAAACTAGATATTAAATAAATGAATGGTAGCGTCCCCAGTCTGAACTACATGAACACAGTCATATGATGCTTAGTTGCAATACTGTGTGGTTGTGAGAAAAGGTTGCGCTCCCATTGAACATCAATGAAACAACTCAATGAGACTACAAGATATATTGTAAAAGAATAATGCATGCCAAGTGGCAAGCCACAAGTGCCATATGTGGCATGGAAAAGAAATATGAAATATATATAAAAAATATCTTAAGTACAAATGTTAAAGGAGTGGCCCAGCTCTTAAAGGAAGCTAAAACTAGATGATACCCTTCACAGAGGCATAAGCAAACTTCAAAAAAGGCAGTTTTCATGCTAACCAAGGGGGGAAGAACAAATAATTTGTTTGTATTGTATTGCTTGTATATACATATCCTAAATCTTAAAAACAGTAGGGTTGATGCATAACAACCAGAGCCAAAAATAGCACAGAATTGTAGTTACTGACAACAGCAAGCAATCAAATGTCATCCTTTAATTTATGGGAAGATTAAACATGAATTCTGACTGCTGGTTATAAATAGCAGCTCTCATTTTGCATATCCTTGTTTTTATCTAGTTTTTAATAAAGCACCCCCCCCCCCCCCCATTTGTGTACCCTATCCAATAATCTATTCTTCTTCATTAGAAAATATATTGCGTGTTTTGGTTTGCAGATCAGTTACTTTTCGACATGTGCTTGTTTGAGCAATAAACACGAATATCCAACTTTTCTTCGTACCATACCCAGTGACTTGTTCCAGTCCCGCGCCCTGGCACAACTGGTACAACATTTCAAATGGTCATGGATAGGTCTCATTGTGGAAGATAATGACTATGGACAAAATGCTGGAGGCACATTTAAAGATGAAGCCACAAAACTAGGTCTTTGTGTAGCATTTCATGAAATTATTCCAGCCGTTCTTACTCCCAGCAAGATTTCACAGAGTGTAAGAAAAATCCTTACACATAAAGTGAAGGTTGTGCTTATAATTGCCTCTGAACTTATCGTAAAAATGATTTTCCAGGGAGTTGTTTATCAGAACATAACAGGAATCCAGTGGATTGCTAGTGAGGCCTGGTCCACCTCAAAATATGTATATAATCACCAATTGTTTACTAATTTTGGAGGGACAATCGGATTTGCCATACGCAGAGGGGACATTACTGGACTGAAAGATTTTCTTGCTAATACACATTTATCCCAGCAGGAAAGCAATCCACTTATTACAAATCTATGGGAATATACTTTTAACTGCTCCATTAATAATTCTGTTCACACAGGTAAAGTACAATGTACTGGATTAGAGGATTTAAATGCCTCTGCTTCCCTCTATCTAGATGTGAGCAACCTGCGTACCTCATATAACGTGTACAAAGCAGTTTATGCAGTTGGTCATGGCTTGCACAGCATGATTGAGGTAAATGGGTTCAAAGATTTTCTTAAAAGCCAGAGCATCACTTTGAAGCCTTGGAAGGTAGGTTAAAAATCAGACCAAATTCAGAGAGTGACGTTGTATTCATTAATTATAAAACGAGAAAATTGTAAGTTTTTTAGTAAGATAAATGTTAAAACGTTTGGCTCTAAGACCATTTTGAAGACATAATATTGGAAAATCATTTTATTTTAAAGTGTATGTCAGGGCAAAAAAAAAAAAAAAACACAAAACATTGAGTACATCTCTGCAATACATGCCCATTTCCTCATGTTTACCCCATTTAACCACTTGAAATCATGCCATGAGCTTGGTACAGTTTTTTTCAGCCAGAGTTCAGCTGCTCAGTAAAAGTGATTAGGTGGCACTGACAAAGTCACTTTTACAGTGGTAAGAAAGGGTTAGCCCCCTTGTGATAACAGTTATAGTAAATGATAACAAAAAAGTGTTTAAAAAAGTTTGAATAGTTATAAAATAAATAAAAAATTGTAAAAGCACCCCAATTCCGTCCAAGCATACGCACACGTGCATAGAGCCTAAATGTGTATGTAAACAGCATCATGCATGTGAGGTATCGCCACAAATGTCAGAATGAGAGCAGTCATTTTAGGGCCATAATTCATGGTTAACACTTAAATGGCAACCCATAAAAATGTTTAAAACGTCACCTGTAAAAAATATAAATATTGCAGTTTTTCTCTATTCCACAGGCATGAGCACATTTTGAGTCTTGATGTGTTTTGTATCTATTTACTCAACACAACCCATACTTTATATTTTATTAAAAAATTGATATCATATTGTCGTGAAGTTTTGATTGCTTTTAAATATGCACTTGATAAACAGCTGTCCCAATATTATGCAACATAAAAAAACTGCAACTGTAACCATTTTATTCTCAGGAGCTACTGCTTTCTGCTTTCAGTGAATATATAATGTTAAGGAGTTTAAAGCAGTTTTCTAGCAAACATGCTAATTTTAACATTAAAAAATTGCCACAGACACAATGGGATTAAAAAAAGAAGTACAGAAAAACACATGTTGATCCTAAAAATTTAGTGGGTTCATAATATCCTGTTTGAGCTGAAAACACAGTGCATCTAATGCACTGAATTTCCAAGCTGCATTATCAGCTCTTCCTAGTTCTGCTCTGCTGGACTATAGAACATCTTACCTTTTTCTCATTTCCATAACAAAAAGTTTAAAGGGGAGAATTGAGGCAGGACTCACAACATTTCTCGGCATTTCAGTTAAGGTAAGAATCTGCATTACAGTTTCCTAAAGTCTTTGCAATGTCCATAGTTTAGGATCTTTTTTAATCAACAAAAATTAACCTTTTGTTCTAAGAATACTGATATGCAAATCATTCATTTCATTCATATGACTATCATTTATGCTCCTAACTCCAGATATGCATACAGCACAGATACACCCAAAAATCATAAAGCAGCTTCTTATTGACCTGCACACAGTTATTGGGGTTGATATACTAAAGAAGTAGATACTTTTTACTTTGCAAAATGAATGTTCGCTTCGTTCAATGAATAATGTAAATATGTGTTGATTTGGAATACCCATTCTTGTGCAAAGTAAGTTAGAAAAAGGATTTCCTTTGGTAAGTCAGCCCTAATAAATGTAGGTATCTCCCATTTATTTACTGTCTTTTACAAGAATAAATTAACACAATGGCCTCTACATTGTGGGGCTCAGAGCAAACCTATTTAAAATATCCAGAATAAACGTGTCTGATCCGATCTTTCCTTGTAAGAATTAAGAAATGTGTTTTTATCAGAATGTGTGAGCCTCTTTGCCTGAACTACTTGGTTAGCTATGTAATACTTTCTTGTTTTCACTCACAATATATTCTCCCCTTTTTTTTTAATTTTTGGGCTCATCTGTCTAGTCTGGCTAGTCTTTAAGTAGCAATCCAGGATGCCAAAGAGACATTTTTTCATTGATTCTCCATGAAAAATAGAATAGTACTCAACTCACTATGAATTATATTACTAAAAAGGTGATCTCTGTTTGCTAAGATCATGGCACTAGAAAGCTGTGCATATTTAGAAAAAATTACCACAGATATATTAGAACAGGACATGCTTTCCGAGAATGAAGTTTTCCAATAATATACATGTAATAATTAATTCATTTTTTTGAACATTAAGCTTTTAGAGTATCTGAAACATGTGAATTTTACAATGGATTCTGGTGATGAAATAAGCTTTGACCAGAATGGAGATCCCTATCCATCCTATGATTTGGTGAACTGGCAAAAGAAAGAAAATGGATCATTTTTCTTTGCTCATGTGGGGGAATTCAGTGGTAATGAAAACCTAAGAGTGAATGAACATTCTATAATATGGCAAGCAGGTCAAAAAGAGGTAAATAAATGTAAGTGCATTACAATATTGAGGGATGCGTTTTAGAATGCTGTGCTGTTAGGCAAAGGTGATCTTATCTCTTTTATGGTAGTCAAAACAAATATTTTGCTAAACAGATGATTCATTAGTGGAAGTCTGCCTTATCATGATTAGGACAGGCAATAGAAGGTGATCAGTAAATCGACTTCTGTACAACCACAGTGTCCATATATAGATAAAAATTTGTCCAGTCCTTGTTAAGCTGTCTAGATTTTGATTCCTGAATGGCCAGATAAAGCTTTTTGAGTGAAACATGTTAGAGGAGTGGTCCTAAAGCTTGTCAGCAGAATAAAAGTTTGCCTTTGAAGGCATCAGTGTGCGGCTTTTCCTTTGGATTATACCAAGCTATGTGTAGAGGAGTGATGGGTTCCAAGCTAGCACCTGATTCCAGCCCATGAGGAGAACAATTGGAGGGTTGAAGTGGTGCACTTTTCGTCGACTCTACAGCCTATTGTCTTGTTACTGATTACATACAGGTGTACATACAGGGGGTCCCCAGGTTACAAACAAGATAGGGTCTGTAAGTTTGTTCTTAAATCTAATTTGTTTGTAAGTCGGAACAGGAACATTTTTTACTGCAGCCCACAAAATGACTTCTCCTGTGATGTTGCCAGTAAAAGTGACTCCTAAAACTTGCTATTCACTGCTCAGATTTTAGCCTTTCCGGCCACCTAAAGGATCGAATGAGAGAACTCTGACTTTGACTTTTTGGGTTAGCTGTATTATTTGCCATTACCCATCCAATGCCAAATGTCCACTGAAAAATTCTTCACAGCCATCTGGCAGAGCTTAGCCTAAACGTCAGGCTTAGTTTGGGAAAAGCACACAGATCATGTTTTTATGGTTAATAAAAGTTTAAAATAGTTGACCATTTCACTTCAAGTTAAAATATCTATTCTTGCAAATAATGTTAAAGGGTAACTCACTTTATTGGAGAAAAAAATTGCAAATAAAAAAAAAATGTATAGCATATAGAATTGTGACACAAGTCATATTGTAATTGAATGTTATTAAAAATGACCTTTCCATTTCAGTCTGCAGCTCTGTACTTTTCTGTAAAATGCAATGCAATATGGCTACCTGGAGGCATTCTGTACACTGAATGTGTACAGGACACCCCCCAGAAACATAATTTCCTGCCTGTGTGTTTGGCTCACTGATTTTCCCAGAAGTCTGCACTAAGATACAAGTCAGATTTTTGGCATCCCAAGCAACATAAATGTCATTTTTGGTGAGATACTCCCATTAGGAAATAACATATAAAGGGATGCAGACCCTGACATTTTCCTCATTATGCACTGCAGGTGCAGCAGCTGGTTGATGATTATGAAACCACTCCTTTTAGACTCCCTTAGCACATGGGCACAGAGAAACACACAGGGATTTCTTCAGAATAGCAAAATCTAGGAATCTGCAATTAAGTTTGTTATAATCCTTACAATTTTCTTAGATCACCAAGAGGGGAATGTTTTTTTTCTCAACAAAAGTGGAGTTACTCTTAAAGCAATTACTGAAGTAGTCACTAAAAAGTCTGTAAACAATTTTCTTTTAAATAGATTGTGATTATTTACCACAATAAAGTATTGGTAACTCAAAACGAATCATTCCATTTTCAGCATATCCAGCTCTAATAAATCACATACCAACTGCTTACACACTATAAAGTGTCGCAGGTGGAGACTTGTGTGCACTTGAGTTCCCAGCTTTACTGATACGCTATGGTTGTTACAAAGGCTTTTTAATCTCTTTGTTGAATTGTATGATTTGTTAAAAAGAACTGAAACTTTCCTCATACAAATAGGAGGGTGATGCCTTAGTACATATGGGCTGACTGTCGGGAGACATCGGCCGGTTTAATACAAATCACCCAACATTCAGCCCCATGTGTATTTCAGCCAGTACGGCTTGCTATGGGAGCACTCGGCAAGGATGAGGGGCCCAGAGCAGCGGCGGGGGACCCGAGAAGAGGAGGACTGGGGCTGCTGCACAGGGCAGGTAAGCATGATATGTTTGTTATTTTTTGCTACTGTGGTCCCAATGAGTTATCAGAAACCTGGGGGTATTTGGGTGAAACATAACTAAAATACCGACTTTGAGTGACCTGATCCTGTAGGTGCCCATTGTTTAGCAGGAATAAATTAAGCCCAAGATTGTCCTAACTGTATAAAAACAACCCTCCTGTTTTTTATTACCTACAATTGAACTGCATGCTGTTCTTACAAGTGCATACTAACAAACAACACAATTGGCAAACACATGGTTTACACTCAGGCAAAATGTATTGTATGTCTTTAATAAACCCAAAGAAGAGGAGAAGGTCACTACACCACTGCATACTTGTGGAGTTTTATGAAGGTTCTTCCATCATAAGATAGCAAAACATCACAGTAAATATTAATGGAGAAATAGATCTAATGTAAAATGTGATTGAATAATATGTCTCCTTCCATTTGCAGATACCAGTGTCTGTGTGCAGTGCAAGCTGCCCACCTGGAAGCAGAAAAGCGGTACAGCAAGGGAAATATTCCTGTTGTTTTGACTGTGTAATGTGTGAAGAAGGCACGATCAGTAATCAAACAGGTCAGTTCTAGAGACTAATCATTGACAATATCAACTCCCTTATAGGGTATATGAAAACAGATTTCCCCGTTAGATTATTTAACACTATGTTGGCAAAAATGTAGCTGCTAACGCTCATCAATAGGCTGTATCTGCAATCTGAAGACAAGTTGGAGGGATTGCCTCGGGCTAGCAGATGTACATCTATGTATTTATGATGTATACAGAGATACGATTATTATTAACAAGAGGAGTAACAAAATACAAAGCCCTGGTGCCATTTCTAAACTTCTCCAGATCCCTTTGATGGTCTGATTCATCTCCTCTGCTGGTTATGTTTAATACATGGGGAAGTTTCCTTTAGGTATCACTAATATTACCATGTGTACAGGCGGTTCCCATGTTACAAACATCCGACTTACAAATGGAGAGAGACAACAGGAAGTGAGGAGAAATCTACCCCTAGGAAGGGAAATCCACTCCTGGAAGAGTTCTCATGGGAAAAAGGTGTCTCCGCTAAAGCTTTATCACCAATCCTTGTTTCCACAACAACCCAAAATGTTTAAAATCCAGTTGCCATAGGGACAGAAAGTGAGGTGAAATCTTCTGAACAGGGGCACAGGCAGCAAAACAAATGGCACAGGGGTGTTAACCCTTCCCTATGCTATCCAAAAATGTGAAAATTATTCTTTTGGCTGAAGCTACACTTAAAAAATGTATCTGTTCCGACTTACAAACAAATTTAACTTAAGAACAATCCTACAGACCCTATCTTGTTTGTAACCCAGGGACTGCCTGTATTACAACTGGAAAAAAAAAGGTGAGAATGAAAGGGAAACACTGTTTCTTTATACAGAGAGCAATATGACTACACAGCTAGGATTACGATGTTGAGACCCCTGAACTCATTGCATTAGCATGGTTTCACCCTCTATACCTGGTGCAGTTGCATACTGACCATAGGTTTTCTCAAATAAAAAGAATAGGTTATTGTTTTGCTGCCTCCACTGAGTTTTCTTGTTGCCTGCCATACATGCAATGAATGTTTGGTCTATTAGCTGAGTAACAAGTGCCAGAGGTTACCAGCAAACTCATTTACCCATAATATTTTTACTTCATTTTTCATGTAAATTATTTTCTATATTTATTCAGCATAGCCATTTAAATTTAACTAAGTATACAATAGAAAATAATTTGCCTTCGGATCTCTCATGCACGACTGATTTTAATATATTGCAGCTTGTGAAGTAGCTGTGCGCTTTGACAGAGTGAAATTTCCTAATGAGTTTCAGAAAAGAGGTGGCGGAATTCTGACACAGTCAGTGAGAGGCTTGTATTTAGCAGGCAGCAAAATGTGGCAAATGCATATTTTTTTTTCTTATCGCCTCATTCACAATATCCTGTTTTGCACAGCTTGGTTCAATATGTCATTGTTAACACACTCATTTCAATTTTATATTAAACTGAGAAAGGCACAATTGTTCTTTTGACAACATTTATCATCTCTAGATTTAACTTTCTTTGTGTCACTTAAAAAAAAAAAAAAAGAAATAGTTTGAAGACAGTATTCAACGGGACACAAACTAACTTGGTCCTTAATGTATATTATGTATGGTGTAAATCAAGAGACAAGCATTAATGATCATGCTGCTTTTCCTAGTTAGTGAGATTCTTTGATCAATTACATGTCACTTGTATCCTGCTTGGCTTATTCAACACTGAACATCTGGACTTACAAACATTTTTCTTACCAAGCTATCTGATTGTAAAATCAAACACTAAAATTACTGGTAGTATGAGGGGAGATAGCAAGTGGGAAAAAAATTAAGTGTACTAGACCAATATAATAGCATGGGTTCACCCACTCATACCTTAAATAGGTTGTAAAGGCAGAAGGTTTTTTTTTATCTTATTGCATCTACACAGTAAGATAAAAAGCCTTCTGTGTGCAGCAGCCCCCCTCAGCCCCCCCCCCCAATACTTACCTGAGGTCCATCTAGCTCCCAGCAATGTTGTAGAAATGTCTCGGCCATCCGAGACTCCCCTTGGCTCCATTGGCTCCTGCTGCTGTCAATCCAAGTCAGTCAGCCAATGAGAATAGAAAGGGGACGGGGCAGGGCCACAGCTCCGTGTGTGAATGGATACAGGGAGCTGTGACTTGGCTTGGGTGCCCCTATAGCAAGCCGTTTGTTGTGGTTGCACTCAACAGGAGGGAGGGGCCAGGAGAGCCAAAGAGGGACCCGAGAAGAGGAGGATTGGGGCTGCTCTGTGCAAATCCACTGCAACAGAGTGGGTGAGTATAACATGTTTGTTATTTAAAAACAAGACTTTACAATTTCTCTAAACCATCTAATACAAATTAGCTGTTGGTTATGATTGAAAAAAAAAACAATTGATCAGAATCAAGGGTTTGTTCTTCGCCACAAAAAAAATCTGTTATTAGGATTAACCACTTGCCGACCGCCGCACGACTATTTACTGCTGCGGTCAGCCTCTCACAGGCAAATCGACGTAGGACTATGTCTCTAACCTGTGAGGCTCTAGGAAGTGAGCGCGCGCCGCCGGAGGCGTGCTCCCGCTCGCTCACGAACCCCCCCGTGCGTGTGCCCGCGATTGTCCGTTACAGCGGGAGAAAGGCCGGCGGCTAATGTAAACAAAGCCGCCTGTCATTCTTCCCTGTGTAAGAATGGAGATCATACAGTTTTGCTATGTAGGACCATTGACCTCTGTTCTTACACCTCAAGCCACATCCAATCACAGTTAGAAGCACGCCCCTAGGGACACACTTAACCCCTCCCTCTCAAAAAAAGTTAAACCCTTCACTGCCAGTGTCATTTTTACAGTAACAGTGCATATGTATAGCACTGATTACTGTAGTAATGTCACTGGTAACCCCAAAAGTGTCAAAAATGTCAGTCAAGGGTCTGATCTGTCCGCCGCATTGTCGCAGTCCCGCAAAAAAAATCGCAGATCGCCGCCATTACTCGTTAAAAAAAAACAACAAAAATGACAAAAATCTTTCCCTTAGTTAGTAAACGCAAAAATCTTTTGCGCAAACCAATCAAAATACGCTTTTTGTGATTTTTTTTACCAAACATATGTAGCATAAAACAAATTGGCCTAAAAATTTTAAAAAATTTTGATTTTTTACTTTTTTTTTTTTTTGGGGAATTTCATATAAAAAAATATGAAAATATTTTTGAAAAATATTGATCAAAAAATTGCACAGGTGATCAAATACCACCAAAAGAAAGCTCTGTTTGTGGGAAAAAAGGATGTCAAATTCGTTTAGGTACAGCGTTGCACGACCGCGCAATTGTCCGTTAAAGTCACGCAGTGCCGAATCGCAAAATAGGCCCTGGTCAGGAAGGGGGTAAAATCTTTCGGGGCTTAAGTGGTTAAAGTAGAATGACTTTTTAGGTATGGCTTGAAAATGTTTGCTTGACTGCAGGTTCAAGGCCAGGGCATTGATTGACAGCATTGCTTAATTTTGTGGTAATATAGATATATATAAAAACTTTTTAAAGGAAACTTCAGACTTCCTGTAGGTCATTGCTGTAGTCTGATATGTCCGATGCAAGCCACCAAAACTAAATGTATTGGTTTGGTTTAGCTACCCCTCATAAAGCATTATTAAACACAAAACCAGCAGTGTATTATATAGTAGCTTACCAGTCAGATGTGGTAGCTGCATAATTTCTATTTTTTTGGGGCTTTTTTTCCTCTGTTTTCACTTGGTGATCTACTCAATCACGCTCCTCCTTTATTAGTGAGACACAACTCTTTAGGAATCAGAAAAGGAGGCAAAGTAGACAGCAGTACTCTCAGCCCAGGGGAGGGGGGGTACAGGGGGATGAGGGTAGTGTTTAATGCATTAGAAGCAGGGCTTTTTTCCAGCAGGAATGTGGAGGAACGCAGTTCTAGCATCTCCAGAACTGAATATATGTATTGGCAAGGGGCACTGGGGTGTGCTAGAGAATCTATTGGTGATGGCTGCTGGGGAATCTATTGATGCTGTAAGGAGATCTAATTTTGCAGGGGGAAGAGGGTCTGTTGTTGCTGGGGAGGTCTTCTGTTGCTCGTGGGGATCAGTCATTACTAGGAGGGTCTTGTGTTGCTGGGGGGAGTGGTCAGTCATTGCTGGGAAAGATCTATTGTTGAGGGAGGGGTCTCTGTTGCTGGCTGCTGGTGGTTTTATTAATGCTGGCTACTGGGGAATCTATTGTTGCTGGAGGGATCTATTTGCAGGGGAATCTATTGTCGCTTGGTGTGGGTGTTGTGTTGCAGGGGGGTCAATCGCTGCTGAGAGGGATCTACTGTTGAGGGAGGGGTCTAATGTTGCTGGCTGCAGGAGGGTCTATTGATGCTGGTTCTTGGGAGTCCATTGTTGGTGGGGTGGATCTATTGTCGATGGGGTGTCCATTGTTGCTAGATCTATTTTACTGCCTTTCTTGTTTTCATTACCAACCTACATACAAAATACAGTACTTAGCACCACAAAATAATACTTTGTTTTGTATTCTCTAAAAGGGGTGGTACTGAGAGGTGGGTAAGGGGTGAAACCAAGAAACGGTGCTCGGAAGTAGGTAGGGGCAGAGTCAAGGGGTGACTCAGAAGGAAGGAGTTCCTGCACTTATTCTCTGAGAAAAAATGAGTAGAAGATTTAGATGTAAAATAAAAATATAAAAACCAGGTGTGACCAGCACTATGGGGAGCCTAGGTGTAGGAATCAGGTCTAAGCTGCTACCAACCTACCCCTAGAGACTTGGGGTATGGTAAATGAGTGTAATAAAAAGTTGGTATATGGCGCTACCTGCTCAAGGGAAATTAAAAAAGTGCACAGTATGTATGTATATGTACCTGAACCATGTGGTTGATACCAATCCTAAAGGTACATTTTTAGTGGATATATTTTATACCATCCAGTAAATAACCATTTGAAATTAAAATTGCGTATAAAGTGCACCGTGATGAGTGAATGCTCACTGGGTAATAGTAGGGTATTTTAATTACCCAGTGAGCATTCACTCAGCACGGTGCACTTTATACGTTATTTTCATTTCAAATGGTTATTTACTGGATGGTATAAAATATATCCAATAAAAATGTACCTTTAGGATTGGTATCAACCATATAGTTCAGGTACATATACATACATACTGTGCACTTTTTTAATTTCCCTTGAGCAGGTAGCACCATATACCAATTTTTTATTACACTCAGAAGATTTAGATGCACTAAACAACTGAAGCCAAACTCGAGCTCACACTTTATAATCACAGCAAACTGTTTTTTTTCCATTTAGGATAAAAGTTTTGCATGAGTAAATTAAAGCTGATCATTTTAATCACCCCTGTTGGTGTTAAGTGGTTTGTCTCATCTATGTAAACTGATCCATTCGGCTGTAAAGTTTGTACAGTTAAAAAAAAAAACTGATTTGGCAGAATATTTTCATCTGCCTAGACTATCGTATCAAAATGGAAGAAAGAAAGTCTAAAAAAGTAAACTAATAAAGCCATACCATCTAGATTCTAAGAAATGATAATAACTGTTTTATTTTGGGTTTATTACTGCTTGAATAAGAAAGTTTGCTTGAAAAACAAATTGCAATGATATAGGACATCACTGAAAAACTATTTTGATCATTAAGAGCATGGTTAGACCCTGGGCTGGCACCTAGGGTATGAGCCCTAGGTTTTATTTGCCCTAGATCTGCTTTGCAGTAAATGTTGCTATCATCTTAAGTATTATACAAGACAACTGTACTTTGCTGAACTTTGGTTCTGACAATTTTCTTATCTTGTATATGAATTGTCATGCCCCCCTTTCCCTTCTAATTCACTTTGCGAATCTGAATCAGGTATTTGAAATTTATTTCTGAGATTCAATATTTATCCTTACATCACAATTTATTGTATATTTCTTTTTTCCCTAATGGATTAAATGCAATAAAAACCCTGTCCTGGGAAAAATAGAGAATCTCCCATTTCTGACCTCCTGAAAAGGCCGGTTCCCCATCTGTCTTTGACTTTGATACATTAAGTTTCTAAACTGGAAAAAAAGCATGCAGATGAGGAAAGTCAAAGCGAAGTCAGACATGCTGATATGCACACGTTACAAGTTATTGACTCAGGAAATACTGAATCCATTGGATCAGCATGACCGTTATTTTCAGAAGGAGAGGTCAGAAATAGAAACCTACATACTTCCTCAGAACAGGCTCTCTTTAATGACTATTGATACCAATAAATATATCTTATGACTCACAGTATTCCCAGACTCTTCTTGCAGCACTATAAAAGGGTATATTTAACACAGCCAGTGACTGATGGTGCCGCAGTGTGGCCCCGCAGTCATATGACGTCCACCTAGATCGACGAAAGGCCCGCACAGCTGTCATTTTGTTATAGGCCGGGCAGGCCTTTCATCGTTACAGGTGGACATCATATGACTGCGGGGCCACACTGCGGCACCATCAGTCACCGGCTGTGTCCATCAGATACAGCAGATGATTGATCAGTGTACCAGCTCACTGCCAGTAGCATATGACCACTGTGAACAATTACAGCAGGTCACAGCAGGCTTCCTCTCGTGCCATCCATTGTGTTGCTAGCAGTGGTCAGTGTATAACATGGTACAGACAGGGCCAATCACAGCCCATCTATACCATGTGATTAGCTCTGGCCAATCACAGCTAAACAAAACAAAACAAACTGAATGAAACTTTATTCAGTAAAATGCCTGCTTATTAGGGATGATCGAACGGTTCGGGTCGACCATCGGTTCGACCCGAACATTGGGTGTTCGAGGTTCGGCCGAACTTACAACTTTTTGCAGAAAAAGTTCGGAATTCGGCAACCAGAACCGACCAAAATGCAATGGGCCAGGAAATGGGCTTTAAAAGCCTGTGATTGGACCAGAACTATTAGTAAAAGCCAATTGAGGGGGCAGGAGAATGCTAGGAATGTGATTGGAGTGACTAGGGGGTCCCTAGACCAATCCTTAGTGAATACGCCCCCCAGTATATAAGATAGCCCCTGCCAAATTCCTAGCATTGTAATACAGGGACATGGAAGAGAGTGGAAGCAGTTCTGTTAATTTTACTTTAAAAGTGTAATTTAGCATTTATTAGTGTGAGGAAAGGGATGTCTATTGTAGTTAGGGTGCTCTTTTACACTTTAGTTAGATGCAAACATTTAGTTTCTGTAGGGAAAGTGTTAAGTGCCAGGGTGACCGTGATGTAGTGTAGAGTGAACTGACTCTGACTGCTATGGCAGGGTGACCAAACCCTTCCATATCAGGGTGACCGCTATAGAAAAAAGATAGTTTCTCTGAAGTCACATTCGGTGCACTAACATGGCTTCTCGCCGGTCAGCCTGCTTTTTGGCTGCAGGCGTTTATAGGGATTTTTTGAGGACATGTTTGGAGTCAGGCATGACATCTGAACATGTGTATAGGGGGTATATATACACACCCATGTAGGTATATATACACCTGCACATATATAGGTGTGAAAGGAGCAGAAAACACTACTTGCGCTAATGAAATAATTAACACCAATATAGTTAAGCTCCTATCACACCTATATATGTGTATGTGTAAAATACATATAAGTGTGTGTGTATATATATACCCCTATACAGAAGTTCAGATGTTTTGCCTGCCTCCAAAGAACCCAAAAAAATGCCCAAAAAAACGCTAGCGTCAAAAAAAAAAAAAACACCCAGGTGTGTTGTTACAGGCATTTTTTGGGGGTTTTTGGAGGCAGGCAAAACATCTGAACTTGTGTATAGTGGTATATATACACACATACTTATATGTATTTTACACTTACACATATATAGGTGTTATAGGAGCGGAGTCATATTAGTGTAAATGATTTCATTAGCGCAAGCATATATTTCTGCTACTATCACACCTATATATGTCTAGGTGTATATATACATATAAGTATGTGTGTATATATACCCATATACACAAGTTCAGATGTTTTGCCTGCCTCCAAAGAACCCAAAAAAATGCCCAAAAATAAGCAAACGCCAAAAAAAAAAACACCCAGGTGTGTTGTTGCAGGCATTTTTTTGGGGTTTTTGGAGGCAGGCAAAACATCTGAACTTGTGTATAGTGGTATATATACACACATACTTATATGTATTTTACACTTACACATATATAGGTGTTATAGGAGCGGAGCCATATTAGTGTAAATTATTTCATTAGCGCAAATATATATTTCTGCTACTATCTCACCTATATATGTCTAGGTGTATATATACATATAAGTATGTGTGTATATATACCCGTATACACAAGTTCAGATGTTTTGCCTGCCTCAAAAGACCCCAAAAAATGGCCAACAAACGCCTGCTACTAAACCGGCAAGGTGTGAAAATAGCGAAGCCATATCCCTGTTCTATAAGTGACATAATACAAACAATCTTTTTTGTTATGGTTCTGGACATGCTACAGAGCTGAAACTTCACAGGTACACTTTTTAGACCCCCCAGATACTAAATCCAAATAATTTTTTTTTTTTTTTTTCAATAATTGGCTCTCTATCAAAAATGACAATTTTTAAGAACTTTTTTTGTGTGAATAATAGTCCCTGGGGTATGACCCAGAACCCTAGGCACTTTTTAGGGGCATTTATTGGGTTTTAGGGCTTCAAAATTGTGTTTTCTGATTACCGAAGTTCAGGTCCCATTGATTTCAATAGGGTTCTGAAATCCGGGCCGAACTTTCGGGAAGTTCGGATGTTCTGGCCGAACCGAAATTTTGAAAAGTTCGATCATCCCTACTGCTTATAGCAATTAAATACATTGCTGTAAGCAAGCATAATGTGTAAAAAAAGAAAGATAAATCCTGATCACTTCCCCAGAGTGGTACAATGTTACTATAGTAACATATTGCTCTGGTCACAGTGTGTTAAAAAAACATTAAAAAGAGAGTACAAATATAATAAAAAATAAAATTGAAAAAATATATATATATTTTTTTTGTACTGTCACCCGTCAGTGTCCCTGATCACCCCCACACCAGTTACGTATATGATGATGCTGTACTGCTGCACTAGTGACAGTATTTAAAAAGAAAACGAAAATTATTATTAGTTTTTTTAATATTTCTTAATTTTCCAGAAATATAGGACAAGAAATTACAACTTTAAAAAACTTGTCATGCCTTACTAAATACCTTGGAGTGTCTATTTTCCAAAAAAGGGTCATTTGGGGGATATTTCGTAGAGATGTATAGAACTGTTCGCCGGCGAACAGTTCCCGGCGAACTTAGCATGTTCGCGTTCGCCGCTGCCGGCGAACATATGCGATGTTCGGTCCGCCCCCCATAAGACATCATTGAGGCAAACTTTGACCCTGAACTTTACAGTCAGCAGACACATTTCCAGCCAATCAGCATACCTCCCTCCCACACCCTCCCACCTCTTATAAATAAGCAAGGGCAGCATCCATCTTAGATCATTCTGAAGCAGTGTGTGTAGTGAGAGTAGGGAGAGAGCTGCTGCTGCCTCTGCTGCTGTTAAGCTAGGGACAGTTAGTCAGTGTTCCTGGTCTTGCAGTGTTCTTGGTCCACTACTGCTGTAATATCAGCACCCCAAAAAGCCCTTCTAAGGGCTGGTATTTGTGGGGTTTTTTTTTTATATATATATATATATATATATATATATATATACCTAGCGTCCCCAAAAGCCCTTTTAAGGGCTGGTAATTGAGTTGTTTCTTCTTATATATATATATATATCTATATCTATCTAGTGTCCCCAAAAGCCCTTTTAAGGGCTGGTAATTGAGGATTTTTTTTATTTATATATATATACATATATATATATATATATAGTGTCCCCAAAAGCCCTTTTAAGGGCTGGTAAGGTAATAGAGTTTTTTCTTTATATATATATCTATATATATCTATTGTACACTGCAGTTGCCTGCCCGCTGTGTGTGAGAGGCCACAGACCTACCACAGACTGTACTGTGTGCACACCACACTCATTTCGGGTGGCACAGGCACAGTACCTAGCATTTTAAAAAATATTTTTTTTTTCCTCTGTCATAATTGCAGTGAGTGCTGTGTCAGGTCCACAGAGTGCACTGTACCCACTGCAGTGCACTGCCCACCACTGATATATATACGGTGGCACAGCATCTTGCAAAGTAAAAAAATATATATATATTTTTTAATTGCAGTTGCCTGGGTGCCAGTGACTGCTGTCAGGTCCACAGAGTGTACTGTGCCCACTGCAGTGCCACTGTGTGCCCACCCACCACTGATATATAAGGTGGCACAGCAGCTTGCAAAGTAAAAAAATATATATATATTTTTTAATTGCAGTTGCCTGGGTGCCAGTGACTGCTGTCAGGTCCACAGAGAGTGTACTGTGCCACTGCCCACCCACCACTGATATATAAGGTGGCACAGCAGCTTGCAAAGTAAAATAAAATATATTTTTTTAAAATTGCAGTTGCCTGGGTGCCAGTGACTGCTGTCAGGTCCACAGAGAGTGTACTGTGCCACTGCCCACCCACCACTGATATATAAGGTGGCACAGCAGCTTGCAAAGTAAAATAAAATATATATTTTTTAAAATTGCAGTTGCCTGGGTGCCAGTGACTGCTGTCAGGTCCACAGAGAGTGTACTGTGCCACTGCCCACCCACCACTGATATATAAGGTGGCACAGCAGCTTGCAAAGTAAAAAAAAATATATATTTTTTTAAATTGCAGTTGCCTGGGTGCCAGTGACTGCTGTCAGGTCCACAGAGAGTGTACTGTGCCACTGCCCACCCACCACTGATATATAAAGTGGCACAGCAGCTTGCAAAGTAAAAAAATATATATATATTTTTTAAATTGCAGTTGCCTGGGTGCCAGTGACTGCTGTCAGGTCCACAGAGAGTGTACTGTGCCACTGCCCACCCACCACTGATATATATGCCTGCAAGAGAAAAAGCCAGCCGCAGAGAAGCCGTATTCCTGAAAATATAAGAAAAATGCTGTTTTTTAGGGGTTCTGGACATGCTACAGAGCTGAAACTTGACAGGTACACTTTTTAGACCCCCCAGACACTAAATACAAAAAATGACATGCCTGCCTAAAAAAATGCCCGCTAAATGCCTGCAAGAAAAAAAGCCAGCCGCAGAGAAGCCGTATTCCTGAAAATATAAGAAAAATGCTGTTTTTTAGGGGTTCTGGACATGCTACAGAGCTGAAACTTGACAGGTACACTTTTTAGACCCCCCAGACACTAAATACAAAAAATGACATGCCTGCCTAAAAAAATGCCCGCTAAATGCCTGCAAGAAAAAAAGCCAGCCGCAGAGAAGCCGTATTCCTGAAAATATAAGAAAAATGCTATTTTTTTAGGGGTTCTGGACATGCTACAGAGCTGAAACTTGACAGATACACTTTTTAGACCCCCCAGACACTAAATAAAAAAATGACATGCCTGCCTAAAAAAATGCCCGCTAAATGCCTGCAAGAAAAAAAGCCAGCCGCAGAGAAGCCGTATTCCTGAAAATATAAGAAAAATGCTGTTTTTTAGGGGTTCTGGACATGCTACAGAGCTGAAACTTGACAGGTACACTTTTTAGACCCCCCAGACACTAAATACAAAAAATGACATGCCTGCCTAAAAAAATGCCCGCTAAATGCCTGCAAGAGAAAAAGCCAGCCGCAGAGAAGCCGTATTCCTGAAAATATAAGAAAAATGCTGTTTTTTAGGGGTTCTGGACATGCTACAGAGCTGAAACTTGACAGGTACACTTTTTAGACCCCCCAGACACTAAATACAAAAAATGACATGCCTGCCTAAAAAAATGCCCGATAAATGCCTGCAAGAGAAAAAGCCAGCCGCAGAGAAGCCGTATTACTGAAAATATAAGAAAAATGCTGTTTTTTAGGGGTTCTGGACATGCTACAGAGCTGAAACTTGACAGGTACACTTTTTAGACCCCCCAGACACTAAATACAAAAAATGACATGCCTGCCTAAAAAAATGCCCGCTAAATGCCTGCAAGAGAAAAAGCCAGCCGCAGAGAAGCCATATTCCTGAAAATATAAGAAAAATGCTGTTTTTTAGGGGTTCTGGACATGCTACAGAGCTGAAACTTGACAGGTACACTTTTTAGACCCCCCAGACACTAAATACAAAAAATGACATGCCTGCCTAAAAAAATGCCCGATAAATGCCTGCAAGAGAAAAAGCCAGCCGCAGAGAAGCCATATTCCTGAAAATATAAGACAAATGCTGTTTTTTAGGGGTTCTGGACATGCTACAGAGCTGAAACTTCACAGGTACACTTTTTAGACCCCCCAGATGCTAAATCCAAAGAAATTTTTTATTTTTATTTTTTTTTAATTTTTCCAATAATTGGCTCTCTATCAAAAAATTATAATTTTTAAGAACTTTTTTTTGCGTGATCCCTCTCCGGCATGCCACAGTCCAGGTGTTAGTCCCCTTGAAACAACTTTTCCATCACTATTGTGGCCAGAAAGAGTCCCTGTGTGTTTTAAAATTCGCCTGCCTATTGAAGTCAATGGCGGTTCGCCCGGTTCGCCGGTTCGCGAACATTTGCCGATGTTCGCGTTCGCCGTTCGCGAACGGCGAATTTTAGGTTCGCGACATCACTAGATATTTGTACTGTCCTGGCCTCAAGAAATGAGATAGGCCATCAGGGCATCAGAATTGTTCAATTTTTAACGCTTACTGGTGTGTTCTGGCAGAGGGGCATCGATAGTTTAAAAAAACTATTAGATGGGCACCTTAAAGACCACAACGTACAGGGGTATACAATGTACGGTTAACAGCAAACACACACACACATCATAGGTTGAACTGGATGGACTGATGTCTTTTTTCAACCTCACTAACTATGTAACTATGTAAGGGGCTGTTCCACTGTCAGAACACAATAGCTCAGTGGGGAGATCACTGTACTAGCATCTGATTGTTAGTACAGGATCTCCTCCCAAGGTCTACAGTTTTTTTTTCTTTTTTTTGTTCAGCCCGCTGAGTTAAATGAAAAAGAACTGATATTGTGTACTAGGCTTCAGGAAAGCAGCATCTGTGTGCTGAACAAATACAGGTCCTGGAGACTCTGAGATATGCTTATAGCTATCTGCATGTTTTGTTAGTAGGGTTTTCCCTGGGAATATTAATATCTATATTGGAGGTGGATTGCTGGCCGGATGCAATGTGTGAACAGTCCCTAATTGTGAAGTGAAATAAAGCTGCTCTTGCTAATCTGTTAGTTCAGAAAGGCATGTATATTTGGTAAGTGATTTTCCTATTTGGATCGGGTCATGTTTGAAGGAATGATCACAGTTTGGATTAAGAAAGAACAGAGAAGAAAAAGAAATAGTGCATTGCACATTGAACACTTTATTAAGAATTAAATTGGATATGTTTAATCAACTTTTTTGGATTTATAAACTGAAATATTTTTTCACTTTTGCACGGAACATTTTATTTTGATATATTTATAAATCTGCACTTTATATGGATTAATTAATTATACACTTTAATAGCGCTGCAGGATGAATCTGGGAATACTGTAATTGATAAGATATATTTATTGCTTTGACATATTTACTGCAGCAGCAGGTGGTGTTTATTTAGATAAATAGGAATTTTGTTCATTTTTGTAACCGGTGATTTGTATACAGAAATAATAAATAGTTTTTAGCGCAGGGTGGTAGAAATTTTAATATTATAAAAAATATACAGTTTAAGTACAAATATCATCTTTTTATCAACATTAGTATCATGGTTTCCTCCCCTGGGACCCCAATCCAAAAAGAATTAGAACACTAACGGTTCATTCTTAAGGTAAAAGAAAGTGAAAGAAACAAAGAAAGGAGATATGACAGACAAAATCAGCCGTAGCCACTTCTTAATATTGTATATCACAACATTTTTTGCTCTAGAGTACCCCAGATCTTTTGGGATCCTAGGAACATGAATAATTGCAATAATCTTAAGGGTTAAACCCTCTGATTGCATATATATTAGTAGGAGGGAGTCACCAATACCAAAGTAAGTAAATAAGCCACATTAAAAACTTGATTTAGACTCCACCTCCCTGACCTTAATTCCTTTAAAAAAAAAAAAAAATCATGACAGAGCAAAATAAATTAAGAAAAAATAAATATCAACCTCATGGGGTAGGGAGTTCCATATGATGGGGGAGGCTCTGGAAAAGTCCTGGAGGCAAGCATTGGAAGAGGTGATGAGGGAGCTAGAGAGCAAGAGGTCTTGGGAGAAACTAAGAAAACGTTTAGGTATGTTGTTTTGAGACTAGGCTACTGATGTAGCTGAGGGCTAAGTTGTGGATGGCTTTGTAGGTTGTTGTTAGTATTTTGAATTTAGTTTGTTGGATGAACGGACGCCAATGGAGGGATTGACAGAGAGGGGAATAGCAGACACACACGGTTGGTAAGGTGGATAAGCCTGGCAGCAGTATTCATGATGGACTGACAGTTCACAGCCCTATTTCTTTGGATACATTTTCACATGTTATGGACGTTTGCATCATCCTAGCCCAAAACACATTTGAGAGATCTCCAAAACTCCAATATAGGGAAATTGAAATGCATGCATTTACTATATACTGTATATGACAAACAATTTATTTGTTTTGAGAAAAAAAGAAAGGAGGGCCGTGTTGTTGGTGATTTTATCATATGCTGTCTTTGTCTATGATTTTTATGGTTGGTATTTAATAAAGTACTGTGATGTGCATCGTTCAAGTGGAATGTCAATATGTGGATGTTATATACACTGCTCAAAAAAATTAAAGGAACACTTTTTAATCAGAGTACAGCATCAAGTCAACTAAACTCCTGGGATATAGATCTGGTCAATTAAGTAGCGGAGGGGGTTGTTAATCAGTTTCAGCTGCTTTGGTGTTAATGAAATTAACAACAGGTGCCCTAGATGGGCAACAATGAGCCCCCAAAGCAGGAATAGTTTTACAGGTGGAGGCCGCTAAAAAAAATTTCCCTGCTCTTTTTTTCTGACTGTTTTTCACTAGTTTTGCACTTGGCTAGGGTCAGTGTCACTACTGATAGCATGAGGCGATACCTGGACCCTATAGGGACAGGCAGTCCAACTCCTCCAGGATGGCACATCAATATGTGCCATTGCCAGAAGGTTTTCAGTGTCTCCCATCGCAGTCTCAAGAGCATGGAGGAGATTCCAGAACACAGGCAGTTACTCTAGGAGAGCTGGACAGGGCCGTAGAAGGTCCTTATCCCATCAGCAGGACTGGTATCTGCTCCTTTGTGCAAGCAATTGTGACCAAACAATCAGAAACAGGCTTCATGAGGGTGGCCTGAGGGCCCAACATCCTCTAATGGGCTCTGTGGACCCATTGTCAAACCCTACGCTGGTGCAGTGATTCCTGGGTTCCTCCTGGTGCATGACAATGCCCGTCCTTATGTGGCGAGAGTATGCAGCCAGTTCCTGGAAAATGAAGGAATTGATACCATTGAATGGCCTCCACACTCGCCTGACCTAAATCCAATAGAACACCTCTGGGACATTATGTTTAGGTCCATCCGACACCGCCAGGTTGCACCCCAGTCTGTTCAGGAGCTCAGTGATGCCCTGGTCCAGATCTGGGAGGAAATACCCCAGGACACCATCGGTCATCTCATTAGGCGCATGCCCCGACGTTGTCAGGCATGCATACAAGCATGTGGGGGGCCATACAAACTACTGAGTACCATTTTGAGTTGCTGCAATTACATTTCAGCAAAATAGACTAGCCTACTGCATCATTTTTTTACTTTGATTTTTGGGGGTGTCTTTGAGTTCAGCCCTCCATAGGTAGATCATTTTTATTTCCATTAAACAATGTTGCATCCATTTGTTCTTAACACATTACCCAGTCCAGATCAGTATAGATATCCAGCATGATATTTTTCCCCATTGAGATCTGATGTGTTTTCAAAGTGTTAATTTTATTTTTTTGAGCAATGTATATTTTTTCTAAATGTATATGCTCTGTCATGCTTTTTTTTTTTTTTAAGGAATTTAGGTCAAGGATGTGGAGTCTAAATCAGTTTATTTCATGTAGTTTATTTACTTGGACCCTAAGAACACCCCAGCTAATCAATTAGAATTCATATTATTCATGACTGTATTAAAAAAAACTGATCACTAGAAAGCCCAGTGTAACCAAGCCATGTACTGTTTGTGCACACAGATTCTCTGGAATGTCTGCAATGTCCTTTAGAGTACTGGTCCAACACGGATAAAGATCGCTGTGTCCCAAAGGAGCTAGAATATATTTCCTTCAAGGAAACATTAGGATCTATGCTGTTTGGAGGGGCATTGCTTGGCACATTTCTTACAATAACCGTCATTGTTATCTTTATATACCATCGTTATAATCCCATTGTGCGTGCTAACAATTCTCACCTGAGCTTTTACACCCTCTTCTCCATTGTCCTGTGCTTGCTGTCTTCCATCACATATCTGGGACAACCATCGGCTGTGTCTTGTATTCTTAGAAATACTGGATTTGGCATTACATTTGCCTTCTGCATTTCCTGTATTTTGGGTAAAACCGTTGTTGTGATTGTGGCATTTACTGTGCAACATCCTGACAGGAAAGCAGCTTTGTTATTTAGTCCTATAAAACAAAAAGTTCTTATTACTCTATGCAATTTATTTCAAATTGTTGTTTGTTCTGCCTGGAATATATTGTCTCCTCCTCAACCCATAAGGAAAACCACTTTTGACAGTCCCACAATTACTTTACAGTGTGATGCTGGCTCAGCCCTGGCTTTTTATCTAGCTCTGGGATATATTGGGCTCCTGGTGTGTGCATGTTTCACTCTGGCTTTCTGTGCTCAGGACTTGCCCTATCATTATAATGAAGCTAAACTCATTACCTTCAGCATGGTGATTGTGTCTGCTGTGTGGATAACATTCATTCCCACCTACCTGAGTGCTCCAGGAAAATATTTAGATGCAGTACAAATGTTTGCCATAGTATTCTCCTGTTATGGTCTTCTCGTGTGTATATTTGTTCCAAAATGTTATATGATTTTATTGCAACCGAACAAGAAGATCCGGAGAATGCAGAGAAGAGAGTAATACTGTCATACGGTTTAAAGAATGTTTTAATGCTTTTCTTATTGTGAGAGAAATGTATGTGCTGTTTATTTTAACTTCCAACCACTTTAAGACCAGGCTTTTTTCTGACATTTGTTGCTTACAAGTAAAAATCAGTAATTTTTAGAACCCCCCAAAATAGTGTAAATATATATACAGTATATATATATATATATATATATATATATATATATATATATATATATGTATGAATGTATATGTATCCATAAATTTTAGCAGAGACCCTAGAGAAAAAAATGCAATGCAATTTTCATAGAGAAAATACACTTTAATTAATTAAAAAAAAAACAGTAAAGTTAGCCCAATATTTTTGTAGTGAAAGATGATGTTACACCAAGTAAATAGATACAGTACCTAACATGTCATGCTATAAAACTGGGCATGCACGTGGAATGGCGACGAACTACGGTACATAAAAATCTCCATAGGCGTCATTTTAAAAATATTTACAGGTTACCTGTTAGAGTAGCAGAGAAGGTCTTGTGCTAGAATTATTGCTCCTGCTCTATCGATCGCAACAATACCTCACATGTGTGGTTTGAACATCATTTACATATACGGGCATGACTAACGTATGTGCTTGCTTCTGTACGTGAGATCAGAGGGATGGGGTGATTTCCATTTTTTTTTTTCTTATTTATGTTACTTTTTTATTTTTACACTATCCCTTTTATTTTATTTATTTTTTTTTATCACTTTTATTCCTATTACAAGGAATGAAAACATTCCTTGTAAAAGAAATAGGCATGATAGGTCCTCTTTATTGAGATTTTTTTTTGACCCCAGATCTCTCATTTACCTTTAAAAGCAAAAAAAAAGGAAAAAAATTATTTTGACTTATAAGAAATAAAAAATCCCGTCTATCTGCCCTGAGGGCCGGAAATGACCTCAGAGGTTGCTCCGGTCCTCCAAGGGCCTAGCCATCGGCCGCATTGGATTGGTTCCGAGCTTACCGTTTGCTCCAGTAAGCTCAAAATTGACCAGGGGGGGGGGGCAACCCTTTGGCCACCTGTAAAATGGATCTTGTGGTAAATACACTGCTGGGACCACTTTTATGTGAAAGCTGGCATGCCTAAGAGAAAAAACAATACCAGGGTTATAGCAGCTAGATGCTGCTATAACAACTGTATGTAATGTCAAAATTATGAAGTACATTCCCAGTTAGGCAGTCAGCAAGTGGTTGATGTTGCTGGTTCCCTTACTCTCATACTTATCCCCAGGATTACCAACAGCAAGTCAGTCAGAGAACTATATTCAAACTGAAGGGGATTAGCAAGACAGTCAGGAAACTAGATCCATGTAAATAAATGGAAATTAAAGACTAAATGCAGCCAAAAGATTTTTATATACAGTTTCTCACAAAAGTGAGTACACCCCTCACATTTTTGTAAATATTTTATTATATCTTTTCATGTGACAACACTGAAGAAATGGCACTTTGCTACAATGTAAAGTAGTGTACAGCTTGTATAACAGTGTAAATTTGCTGTCCCCTCACAACACACAGCCATTAATGTCTAAACCACTGTAAACAAAATTGAGTACACCCCTAAGTGAAAATGTCCAAATTGGGCCCAGTTAACCATTTTCCCTCCCTGGTGTCATGTGTCATGTTAGTGTTCCAAGGTCTCAGGTGTGAATGGCGAGCAAGTGTATGAAATTGTGGTATCCTTCTCACTCTACTGGTCACTGGATCTTCAACATGGCACCTCATGGCAAAGAACTCTCTGAGCATCTGAAAAAAAGAATTGTTACTCTATATAAAGATGGCCTAGGCTAAAAGAAGATCGCCAAGACCCTGAAACTAAGTTGCAGAACAGTGGCTAACACCACCAGTTGTTGAACAGGACAGGTTCCACTCAGAACAGGCCTTGCCATGGTCGACCAAAGAAGTTGAGTGCATGCACTCAGTGTCATATCCAGAGTTTGCCTTTGGGAAATACTGTAGACTAGAAAAAAGTAAATAATTATGTCAGATATTCATTGCTGTTTATGACCCCGTTGAGGAGATTTCTCCTCACTTGCTGACCAGCCTTTGATAGCAGGAAATGAGGAGAGCAGGCATTACCAGAACAGGAATACATAGAATACATTAATGACCTATCAGAGGCCACCATTTTAATGTCCAAAATATGTTTTTGTTGCATTCGATGTCCCCAGTGGACAGATTTCTTATCGCTACCTCTACCAATAGAAAGTGGGGCGGGGATCTTCCCAAAAGAGCCAAAGAGTTAGATAAAAACATGATGTGGTTCTTTTACTTCCCAACCCTGTCCAAAACAAAAGAAAAAGCCTTTGGCTGGAGTTGGGCTTTAATCTACTGTGGGAGATTAGCTCTGTGGGGGGCGTGGATGACCCCTTGGGGGGATTCGTTATACAGGGAGATAGCCGAGAAGTGGTTGCAAACAATAGTTTGGTTTATTCATGCAATTTTCTTCAAACAAGTGCATGCAGCAAAAACATCCAAAATAAAATAAAACACAAAATAAATCCTTGCCACTGTGGGCGGCTACCTTCTCACACACAGGAACCTACCTACGGAAGTCTGTCTCCAACCTACTGTTGGGCAAACTTTGCTGATCCTACAGCAGACACTCCATAGTCCATGTTTTTCTTCACAACAAATGTCCATTGAACATGTCCCTTTTCCTCTTCACATTGAACATGTCCCTTTGCTTGTCTCTTCACATAGCAAACATTCCTTTATTTCTTCCACATAGAAATAGTTCATTTTCTCACCTTGAGAAGTCTTCAGTCTTAATTAATTTCCCCTTCACACAGGAAATGTCCATTGGTTTCTTTTCACATAGAAAAGAGACCTCACCTTGAGTAGTCTTCACACTTGTTACCCTCCTCAACGCACATCGCTTTAGGAGGTCTTCCCCATGCTCACACAGCTTCAGGGGGCATCCCTTCTCCCATGCCCACACAGCGTCGGGAGGCACACATCTGACTGTCCTCCTCTCCCCAGCTCACACAGCGTCAGGAGGAAGCAATCCTTCTCCCAGGCTTCACACAGCGTCGGGAGGCACACATCTGACTTGTCCTCCTCTCCCCAGCTCACACAGCGTCAGGAGGCAGCAATCCTTCTCCCAGGCTTCACACAGCGTCGGGAGGCACACATCTGACTGTCCTCCTCTCCCCAGCTCACACAGCGTCAGGAGGCAGCAATCCATAGATTTCCTCTGGACAAATTATAGAGGCCTTAATTTCCTCATTCTGAACAGCTGAAGCCTTAGACAGTTCTGGCTACCTCTGCAGCCGACACCCTATAGAAAATGTATCCCCTGTCTGTGACTACATCCCCAGATTTACCTGACTTCCTGTCACACTACATAATGAAACTAAAAATACAATTTATTAATTGTGATTAGGGTTGAGCGAACCCAGACTGTATTGTTCGTGTTCGTACCGGACTTTTGGGTATTCAGTACCCGGACACGGACCCGAACATTTCACTGTATGTTCTGGCACTGTCCGCTGTTCGGTAATGTTATTTGATGTTTTGGCGCGGTTTTAATGGCGCGATTTCAACAGGTGCAAGGCAGCCAATCAGCAAGCGTTTAACTGGTGTCCCCTTAGAAGCCATCACAGCCATGCCTACTAATGGCATGGCTGTGATTGGCCAGTGCAGCATGTGACCTAGAGTCTATATAAGCTGGAGTCACATAGCACCACGCGTCACTCTTCTCAAACTATACTAAGGAGAGGTTCCTGATGCTGCTGAGGGAGAGATAGGGAGATTATTGTAGGGTCAGGCTGGAGATTGCTTTGAGGGAAAGCATAGGAAGAATATTTTTTAATCAGACAGCGATCTACATTGATTTGATTGTGTGGGGGTGCAGTGCACGATCTTTTTGCCCGGAGGGAGAGATAGGAGATTATTGTAGGGGCAGGCTGGAGATTGCTTTGAGGGAAAGAATAGGAAGAATCTTCTTTAATCAGACAGCGATCTACATTGATTGGTTTGTGTGGGGGTGCAGTGCACGATCTTTATGCCCTGACCTAAACCCAGTGAGGAGGAGAAAGGAGAAAAAAAACTTTTATCAGTCTGTTAGGTGGGCGCCGTGCGGTGTGCGGTGCTGCACATTTAATGCAAGCTCAGTGCATATGTGTCTGCTTAATCTGCATTTAAAAAAGAAAAAATCTTTTTTCCTTCATATTTTACTTTGACATACAGTGTTTAGACAGACACTGCTTTTCTAACCTGCTCTTCAAAAAGCACCAATGTAAGGGGAAAATAATTATTTTTCAGTATTTAGGGGAAAATAATTATTTTTCAGTTTTTCATTCAAATGGGTTTTTTTTTTTATTCAATAGCGGAATAGAACAACAACAGTATCCAACCTGTTAGGCGTGTGATGTGTAGCGGCAATTTCATGCCAGCTGAGTGTATTTGTGTCTGCTTAATCTGCATTTTAAAAAAGAAAAAAACTTTTTTCCTTCATATTTTACTGTGACTTACAGCATTTAGACACTGCATTTCAAATCTGCTATTCAACAAGCACCAAATAAGGGGATAATTATTTTTCAGATTTTCATTCATACGTTACAGTGAGATACACCCATTGCATACTGTTGTTGTATTCTGCTTTGCAATAAAAACACATTTAGGGGAAAAAAAAGTTAACTGCGGCCTAGTCTGCATATGTTACAGTGAGATACACCCATTGCATACTGTTATATTGCGCATTGCAATAAAAATCCATTTAGGGGAAAAAAAGTTAATTGCAGCCTAGTCTGCATATGTTACAGTGAGATACACCCATTGCATACTGTTGTATTCCGCTTATCAATAAAAACCCATGTAGGGGAAGATCCAAAATTCTATAAATATGAGGAGAAGGTCAAATAAGGGACGTGGCCTGGGTCGTGGTGTTGCTGGTGGAGCTCCTGTTGCAAGGAGAGGACGTGGTCGATCTGTGCCAGCTACACGCACAGGTGAAACACCTTTCTCAGCTGCGAGTAGGCGACAGAACCTGCAGCACTATTTGGCAGGGCCTAATGTGCCTTTACAAATGTTGACGCCAGAACAAGTATAGGCGATAGTAGTGGAAGAGATTGAGTGCACCAATGCCCAGCCACTTATGTCTCCTGATGAGTACATGGGAGGACCAACGCAGCACGTCTCGGATGATGATGAAACACAGGTGCCAACTTCTGCGGAATTCCGAATTGTGGAGACCGAAAAGGAGGGCAGGGGTGAAGACTGGATGGAAGACGATGTGGAGGACGATGAGGTCCTCGACCCCACATGGAATGAACATCATGCAGGTGACCTGAGTAGTTTGGAGGAAGAGGCAGTGGTTGCTGCCAGTGAGCCTCAAGCCCGGCCTGGTGGTGTGCGATAACGGGCGAAATCTCGTAGCAGCTCTGGGCCTAGCCGGTTTGACACACATCCCTTGCCTGGCGCATGTGCTGAATTTGGTGGTGCAGAGGTTCCTTAGAAATTACCCCGATATGTCAGAGCTGCTGCAGAAAGTGTGGGCCGTCTGTGCGCACTTTCGGCGGCGTTCTCACCCTGCTGCTGCTCACCTGTCAGTGCTGCAGCGTAACTTCGGCCTTGCCGCTCACCCCCTCATATGTGACATGCCCACAAGGTGGAACTGCACCTTGCACATGCTGGCCAGACTGTGAGAACAGCAGCAGGCCATAGTGGAGTTTCAGCTGCAGCACGCATGCATGAGTCGCTCTGCAGAACAGCACCACTTCACCACAAATAACTGGGCCACCATGCGCGACCTGTGTGCCTTGTTGCGCTGTTTAGAGTACTCCACCAACATGGCCAGTGCCGATGACGCCGTTTTCAGCTTAACTGTCCCACTTCTATGCCTTCTTGAAAAAACACTTTGGGCGATGATGGAAGAGGATGTGGCACAGGATGAGGAGGAGGATAGAGAGGTATCATTTACAAGGCTTTCAGGGCAGTCATTCGCAAGTGGCTCCTGCCACAAACGCCAGGGACACAATTGTCCAGCAGGGGCACAGTTTTGGAGGATGACGAGGAGGAGGAGATGAAGGAGGATATGGAACCATGTTCACAGCAGGGTGGCACCCAGGCCAGCTCATGGCCATCACTGGTGCGTGGCTTGGGGGATACGGAGGACACAGAGGATACACCTCCCACAGAGGACAGATTTTTGTTGCCTCTGGGCAGCCTGGCACACATGAGCGATTACATGCTGCAGTGTCTCCGCAACGACCGCCGAGTTTCCCACATAGTAACTTGTGCCGATTACTGGGTGGCCACCCTGCTGGATCCCCGTTACAAGGACAACGTACAGTCCTTAATTCCCTCACTGGAGCGTGATCGGAAGATGCGCGAGTACAAGAGCACGCTGGTAGACACGCTGCTGGTGGCATTCCCACTTGACAGCGGGGGCACAGTGGAAGCACAAGGCCAAGGCAGGGGAGGAGGAGGAAGAGGTCGCCAACACAGCCAGGGCACCGCCAGCACCTCAGAAGGCAGGGTTAGCATGGATGAAATGTGGAAAAGCTTTGTCAGCACGCCACAACAAGCAGTAGCACCAACAGCTGATATGGAACGTCTTAGCAGGAGGCAGCATTTCACTAACATGGTGGAGCAGTATGTGTGCACACGCCTAGAAGTACTGAATGATGGGTCTGCCCCCTTCAACTTCTGGGTCTCCAAGTTGGGCACATGGCCTGAGCTTGCCCTTTATGCCTTGGAGGTGCTGGCCTGCCCTGCAGCCAGTGTATTATCAGAATGGGTATTTAGCACGGCTGGGGGCGTTATCACAGACAAGCGCAGCTGCCTGTCCAGAGCCAATGTGGACAAGCTCACATTCATGAAAATGAACCAGGCATGGATCCCACAGGACTTGTCCGTACCTTGTGCAGAATAGACATGTATACCGACCTTACCCAGCCATTGTTGGATTTGATCTTTCTTACTCTTTTGGGGTGTACCCTAATTTTAAAAAAAAAATTGAATTAAAAACAAAAACCAGTGTTGGCTACCTCATCCTCCCCCTCCATTGCCACTGCTGCCGCTTCTACCTACACCGCCATATCCTCCGCCACCTCAACCTCCTACTCTATATGGGCCTCGTCCTCCTCCTACATCATTCAAGATGATTATTTTTTATTTTTATGTTTTTTATGTTATTTTAAGTTATTTCCCTATCCACATTTGTTTGCAGAGCACTTGCTGTGCTCTTAAGATGATTTTGCTGCCATTTGCAGCCCTCTAGTCCTTTCCATGTTTGTTTTAGAGCCATTTTAGTGCTCAAAAGTTTGGGTCTCCATTCTCTTCAATGGGGTTTGGGATCGGGGTAAAGTTCGGGTTAAGTCCGGGTCACGAACCCAGACTTTTTTTTCAAGTTCGGCCGGACCCGCCGAACCCGGACATCCAGGTGTTCGCTCAACTCTAATTGAGATAGTTTTGCTGAGCAGCCTATTATTCTTTGTTTTATAACATTTTATGCTAAATAAATCTAAATTTGAGGAATGTATCTCTAGGATGACTAGCCAGGAAGTTGTTTGTGTGGAAACTGTATCTCTCTTACAACATGCCTTCAATGTCTACTTTTTCTGTTATGCCAAATATTTTAAATGCTAAATGTTAATTTGTGAACTGTATTAAGAATATGGTACATATGTACATGGTATGGCTTTAAAAATAAAGAAAACATTTTAGTAAAAAAAAATATTTTGTAAACTCTCAGTCTTTCTAATAAAAAGAGTAAAAAAAAAAAACTGTCTTACCCAGCTTTCCCTATTTTTAGGGAACCATCAGGTTAGTTTCTGTAAGGTGTTTACCTTTGGTGTCACTTATAGCTATGTATAATGTTTATGTCTTCAGGCTGTAAAGAGAACGCAAGATAGTTTTTTGTAGTTTTGCAAAAAAAAAAAAAGTTACAGTTTAAAGACATTTAAAAACTTTGCGCAGGAGCGCTAGAAAAAAAAAAATGTCATATTAGAAAATATTGTGATGGCCATTATATGGGTGGTGGAAGGTGTGTGAGTGCTTACAGTATACACGGAGATACTGAGATCTAAGATGATGAAAAATGGCAAGCTACTGGTCCCCAGTAAAAAACTGAACATGACAGCTCTCCTGCTACCTTTCCCGATGAAGACCTACTTTATGTTAAAATCAATGACAGTAGGGAGTTTGCCAGAATTTTGCTATGGAGCAGTACTGATCGTCACTTTCATTGTGATTGGCCTAAACTTGCTAGTGTTGTATTGTTGAAAATACAAATCTATTAATGGAAAGATGGAATTGATGGCTGATTATGATGTGATCTAAACACGTTTAATGGAATAGGTCATCTTCCGAATGATCAGACAGAGAGTTGCTGTAACTTGCAGTTTTCTAAAGTCAGGATGGCGAAGACAATGCATAAGGATATGTATAAAACCTGCGCTCAGATCAAAATTGACAGATGTACCAGGTGGGGCTTAATACATAAAAAATAGATCAAAAAGGATCAAAGTGCTTATTATTTTGAATTTAAAAAGGTGTCTGTCACTTTAAGAACTCTAAATCTAAACAGCAAAGAATAACTCATGCACATAAAATCTCAGCATATAGGTTTGCAAATGTAGCACCCTACAGGTAGGTGCAAGGTAAATGTATAGTGGGCCTGGTCTGCCTAACAGCAGGGCTGTGATTTATTTGGCTAGGGTGTCAGGGCTTCCAGATGTGCCTGCTGAAGGGAGAAGTATCCCCACTGGCTCCTGTGAGAGGCTTCTCATAGGGCAGTGTGGGAAGCCCAATCAGGGGACACATCCCTTGGATTCTGGGAGTGGGTATAAGTTTGGGGGGAAGTGCATGGCACAGTGTCTTTGGCAGGAGCAGAGTCCCAGGAGGTAGAGTACGGCTGTCTCTCCTCCTGTCTGAGGAAAAGGAAATCTCGGGGTTTCGCCTGAGTATCCAAAGAGTGCTGAGTTGAGCTGAGGGGATTCAGTGTGCCGAGAGCCTGCGGAGAGTGAGAGGGGTCCAGTCCCAGGAAAGCCTACACAGGTCGTGAGTACTGAGGATTGCCCCTGGGGGTCTGCCGGAAGTTAGAGGGGGCCACTCCAGAAGACATTCTAGGATCCAGTGTCAGCTAGCTGCAAAGGGGGTACCTAGTCAGTGGACCCTGAAGAGTTACAGTCAAGGGGGCATCTGCATCTGGGCCCTGAATTGCATAGAGTGTGTCAGTTGCAAGTACAGATTTGCAGAGTTCTACTTCATACCACCTCAAGCTGGCCAAAGCGGGGGACAGTATTCAGTGAATTGTACAGCATAACAGTGTCAGGACTTCTACAGTTTCACAGTCCTGGATCTTCTGGACTTTCAGTCGAGGATTCAGCACTTCTATCAAGTTGCAGTGTGTACTCAGTGTTAGTGAGCGTTGGCTGGCGCCGTCTGGTGTCAAGGAAGCGCCAATGGGCATTTTCAGGATCAAAGTCCCAATTGTAATTAGTTTGAGCCTAAAGGAGTATCCCACTCATTCCCTTCTCCCATCCCGTTTAACTTATAAAAAGAACCACAAACAAAGATGCCAGAGTTGTTGTTGCTTCAGTTGTCACACCCAGGGACTCAGCTCACATGGGCTGGAGAGGATTCCGGTACTAATGGCAGACCCACATCAGGCCACAGGCCTGGAAATCTTGCTACACAAATATTATATTACAATTGCTACAAAAATAGGAATCCAATCCACAGTGCAGATCTTCAGCAATGAGGACCAATATATGATTGTGACAGAAAGTGCTTTCTGTGCATAAAACATTATATGAATTCATATATATACAACTTAGTCCAATTGTGCAAATGATAATACAAGTCCAGTGCAAATCCACAGCAATGAAGATAAATGCATGACCGTGATGAAAAGTGCATGAAATTGATAACATATAGCAGCTTACTGATAGCAAAAAACAGCAGAGTGTATATGCATGAGAAACTCTCCCAGCCGGCTTAAAGTGCAGCTATCCCCCAGTCGAAACACCCACATAAAACGCGATCTCTCTTCACACTTCAGGATCGCTGTCCCGTTTACCCCTAAACCAAAGCTGGCTTCTGTATTCTTCAACCATAGCAGACCCTTTCCCATAAGGCAAGCACCAGCAGTCAGTTGCCCCCAGGACTTCTACACATTGCACGCACGAACTGAGCAAAGCAAACAGGTACTTGCGGTTGGCAGACAGGCAAGATTCAGAATGGTAAGGTTTAAAATCCGAAGCCAAAGGCAGGAGGTCAGAAAATAGTCCATATCCAATCTAGCAGAGTAGGGCAGACAGAGGGCTTGATCGGGTATTACACATGCTATCACAAGCATGAGACTGCGAGGTTGGCTTGCTTATATCAGGGTTGGTCTCCACCCAGAGATTGCCCACATTAATCACCTTGCGGGTGGACAGAGAGACAAGGAAAGTACTACAGCCAAATCCAGGATGCTGAAATGAGGAGGAGGAGCGCCAGAGACTCCTGACATTAACCCCGCTCTGAGGAGAACTGGAAATCTAGCACAGGACCGTCAGGCTGGGCAAAGGTCAAGAGATCAGTGAGGTCAGGTTGGTTAGCAGGTGACATATCACTGAAGTCAGGCTGGATAGCTGGAACACAAGCTGGATGCAGAGTGGCTTGAAGAAAAGAAAAGGTCGAAAGCCTCACCTGGCCAAATGAGGCAGTCTATCCAAAGAATTGGATGGAACTTCTTAGACAGGTTTGAGCTGATGTAGTTGCAGTAGAGAGAGGCCAGGTTGCTGAAAATCCAGAATATGAAAAAACAGGAGGCTCAATTGGCATGGGCTGAACCGGAATAACTGGTGCAGAGACAATCTGGACCTCATTGGCAGGTGCAGAGACAGTCTGGACCGCATCATCAGGTATCAAAGCTGCAGAATTCGAGGACAAGTTATCCTGGATATGCGTCCAAGAGGTAATCAAGAAGGCTTGACTTTTGAGGACTTACAGCGAGCACAAGTTTTGCAAGCCTTTACATAGGAACAGGAGTCCTTATGGAGAGAGGGCCATCAAAGTCTGTGAGAAACCAAAGAAAATATAATAGTAATCCCTGGGTGCCCGTCCGTCTTAGCATCATGTGCTTCTGAATGCACTTTAAGCCTAAGGTGGAGGGGAACAGACAGCTTTCCAGGGGGTAGATAAGGTGGAACACAAGAGTGAACCTTTAAAATAGAGTCCAAAAGGTCAGGGGAAAAGGCTTGCAAAACTTTTGCTCGCTTAAAGTCCTCAAAAGTAAAGCCCTCTTGATTACCACTATCTTTGCAGCTGCAGGCATCATCCCGATATTGTTTTTTAGAGCCGACGGTCGACTTTCTTGTAATAACCAATGCCACATCCCACCGGGAGACCCAAGCATGCCCCCCAGCTGGTCAGAGACCCGAACAAAGCCAGAGTTGAGTTTGATCGGGTCTCTGATGTAGTAACCAGTAAGTGACATCATGACATCACTTCTGGTTTACTCGGGAGCCAACGGCGGGCGTCAGTTTTCAAAATTCTAAAGTATTCAAAAACGCAGACAGTGTAAAAATAAAAATAAATAAATAAATAAAGCCCCCCTCCTCACGCACAGAAGTGAACGCATATAAATGGCGTGCCCACAAATCTAAACAGTGTTCAAACCACACATTTGAGGTATTGCCATGATTGTTAGAGTGAGAGAAATAATTCTAGCACTAGACCTCCTCTGTAACTCTTAGATTGTCGCCTATGGAAATTTGTAAGTACTGTAGTTTGTCGCCATTCCATGGTGAGTGTGGGCAATTTCAAAGCATGACAAGTTGGGTATCTATTTCATCAACCTTCATGTATTATAAAACAACTGGGCTAACTTTACTGTTTTTTTTTTTTTTTAAATTAATTGAAGTGTATTTTCCCCCCAAAAAATGTGTTTAAAAGACCGCTGTGCAGATACAGTGTGACATAAAATATTGCAACAACTGCCATTTTAGAGGGTCTCTGCTAAAAAAATATATATCATTTTTGGGGGTTATAAGCATTTTTCTCGCACAAAATACTGATTTTAACCTTTAAGCAACAAATGTACTATCTATCTAAATGTACAAGGGAGAGGGATGGTAAGGGATGGGCACGGGGAATAATGTTGGAGAAAGAAAGAAAGAAAGAAAGAAAGAAAGAAAGAAAGAAAGAAAGAAAGAAAGAAAGAAAGAAAGAAAGAAAGAAAGAAAGAAAGAAAGAAAGAAAGAAAGAAAGAAAGGAAGAAAGGAAGAAAGAAAAATAAAGAAAGATGGAGGATGGGAGGCAGGAGAGAGAAGGGAGGGATGGATCAGGCTGCATCTTTCCTCTTCTGGATGCTGGGCTTTAAACGTCCTGTCCCTACACATCCCCTTCTCTTAGGCACAATACTGTCCGGGAGTGTGGGCGCGACAGACATAGGAGAAGGCAGGAGGAGAAAGAGCACAAGAAGCTCACTCTCCTCTCCTGTCCGTGTGCTAGAGAGGGGAACTGTCAGTGCTGGTTCTGCTGAGTGGCTCTATCTGGCAGTTGAGCAGATTGTACAGTTTACAGGCTGGCCAGGACTTATGAAACAATGCACGAAGCTGCTTAAAGAACAGTAATACAGAGTACAGAACCGTAAAACAAAAATAGGACATTTTAATTTTCAGTGCAGTATTTACACACATGTGTGTATGCACATGTAATGTATATGCACGTATATTGTAACACTGGCAAAGGATGAAGAAGAATTTTAAACATATTTATATGCTTTTTTGTGTGTAACCAGGTGCTGGCACATAGGCCCATTTAATGGATAAAGAACTTCACAGATTACTGTGGGACAACAAGTACTGACATGCCCATTCAGCCTATTCCCATTAGCACTACATGCGCTCCAATGAATAGATTACATTGGACAGCGGAGGAGGGGACGTTGTTAAAAAAGGATTATAGGAGGTGTAGTTTCACTTTGTACAGGCAGTACTGCTCTACAGCTGGAAAGAAAATACAGTTTCCAGGAAGCCATGCAGCCTAAATGAGGACTGGAGATATTTTTAGTGAACTTCCCAGGGAAACTCAGGCCTCTTGGCACCAGAACTGGGAAAGAGGACAGACGTCCAGTGTGTCAGCAGCAGCAGCCACAGCCACAATCTTTCAGTGTGGGTTCACTGGCCCTCTTTTACATCCACACTGTTCCAGTGCTGGTTTGCCGGACAACTTCTGCAGACACAGTGTCCCAGTGCAGGTTCGATGGCCATTATCTTTATCTCTAGTGTTCCAGTGTGGGTTTGCCATCTTCTGCATCCAACTTGTCCCAGAGCTGGTTTGCTTCCCATCTTTTGCATCTACAGCCTTCCAGAGTCGGTTCGCCGGAGGTCAAGCCCATGAAGGGCCCCTCCACCATCAACATCCATGGCTGAAGAGCAGGATTGATGAGATAGTTGTCAACCCATTGCTCATACTGCACGACAGGAACAGAAACTTTACCTCAACACAGCCTCATCCTCCCGCTACATGGGCATTGCCCAGTCTGTTTAGTCTACCATAGATCACTATCATAGCATCCAACCATAGAATTACCTCTACTTCTTTTTGAACCGGTTTCATTTCTTGCTACAGTTAAGTTCTTCTGCAAACTAACTCCACAAAAAACCTCCCCAATAGTTTGCTCTTTTGAATTGAAAGCAGACAGAAGCCATCAAACATCACCAGCTGTGTACTACTGTAAAGGCCTCAACAAAAGTGGCAGAAATAACTATCCCCCCATTCTATCTTACAGCAGTCTGTATAGATCTCGCCACCAGTAGTTCCTAAAAACTGCTTCATCTGTTTTAAAGTAAAGTCCTGCATGCAGACTTGGACCTAGCAGGGTCACTCCAGGGTTCTGGCCATAGTGTAGCCACCAGGGGTTTATTCTTTCCTTCATCAAGCTGCCCATTTGCATTCTTGGTGACCCTGTTATAGTTTAAGTTGGAGAGGGTATATGGTGAAACCTGGGTCTAGTTATCTCTGGTGTTGCTTTCTTTTTGCAATTTTGATATAAAATTACTCTGAAAAGGAACAATGTCTTATTACATTTTGGTCACAGTTTGTATTACCTTGCTTCTATTTGACAAATCCATTTTCTAATATACAGTATATAGTGTCAATTTACTCTGGTGTTGTTCACCTTATTGAAGTGGGGTGTGTCAGAGAGGTAGAGGCGGCATTGGGAAATAAACTAGTTTCAGAGGGCTTATGAGCTACAAACTAGTAGCTCCTAGGGGGGTATGCCACACATGCATTTAAGCAAGGTCTTTACAGAACATTTTACAGACAGGCAGATGTTTCTGTCAATAAGATCCTGAGTAGGGATGATCTTCGTGTTCGAGTCGAAGCTAAGTTTGACTCAAACATTGCTCTTTTGATCGTTCGTCGAATGACGAATAAATGTGCTTCTTCACAGGAAATTCGAGATCCCATAATGCACTGCGCACACGACGCTTGCAGCACGTTATGTGATTGGCCAAAGCATGCACCCTGACCTCATGCTTTGGCCAATCAAATGATCTCTGCCATGATTGGACAAAAGGCAGTCTGCCTTTAGCCAATCATGGCTTAGAGGCCAAGTACACACCCCACACTACATGAAGGCTGCTCGCGCAGCCGCAGCATGTAGTGTGATTGTGCGGGCGAGGAGACAGACAAATGTATTTGTAGCAGGGTGAGAATAGCTTTTTTTGCAGTTTGTCAGACAGTGCAGTGAGACATTCCTAGCAGGGAGGAAGAGGAACATGTTTGAGGCAGGGAGAGAATCTTTTCTTTGCAGTTTGTCAGACAGTGCAGTAAGACATTCCTAGCAGTGTAGGGAGGGAGAAAGATTTGTGCTTTTTACAAGTTCAGAGATCAGATAGTGAGAAGTATATTCAGTAGTGCATACCATAGACCATATACCCTACATAGATCTTTATCTATATATATAGGCTATCAATTACATCATATCAGGTCATTGCGTATACTGTATACCCATCACATCTTTATCTATATATAGGGCTATCGATTACATCATATCAGGTGATAGAATATTTTAATCGGTCACTTGCGTATACCTTATTCCCATCACATCTCTATCTATATATAGGGCTATCGATTACATCATATCAGGACATTGAGTATCTATCGGTCAGTTGCGTATACCCTATATTGATCTCTATCAACATCATTCCTGCAGGGCCACAAAACACACAGAAGGAAGAGGAGGAGGAGGAGGAAGATTTTGGCAGCATGGATGTAGAGGATAGCATACAGTAGTCTTCAAGGGACGGTTTTGATTCCCCAGAAACCCCAGAAGTTGTACGTGGTTGGGGAGAGGTTGCTCCTGCTGACAATGTCATCCTAAGTGACCCAGAGGACTCAGAAGCTCATGCCTCCTCCAACTTATGTTGCATGGGCTCCCTGATTGTGCAAAGCCTGCGAAAGGACCCAAGGATTTGTGCTATCAAGGAGAGGGATAATTACTGGTTGGCAACCCTTCTTGATCCACGTTACAAGGGTAAAGTTGCAGAGCTCATCCTGCCTTCGCAGAGGGAGCAGAGGATAAAACATCTTGAGGAGGCCTTGAAAAAAAATGTGTGTTCCACCTTTCCAGACACTGGGAGGTCAACATTCTCTGGACGGGTTTCTGAGGCATCGTTCAGCCAAAGGAGGAGCGGTGGAGAAGGCAGCCGGCTGATGCCTTTAAACAGTTCTTTAGTCCTCAGCAGCACACAGGCTGTTAAGTTTAAGCAACCATCGGCAGCATCTCCATCATATGGTGCATGATTATCTAGGCGCAAGAGCAGACTTGGAGACCTTTCCAGCTGAGCATTCATTGGCTTACTGGGTCTTGAGGATCGACCACTGGCCAGAACTTGCTCAAAATGCAATGGAACTACTGGCCTGTCCTGTTTCCAGCGTGCTTTCCAAATGGACATTCAGTGCTGCTGGAGGTTTTGTGACGGACATAAGAGTGCGTCTGTCCACAGACTCTGTTGACCAGCTGATTTTTATCAAAAAGAACCAGTCCTGGATCAAGCCCCTGATGCTGATGTAACTGATTGAATTTGCTAGGGGTCTGCCATCCCTTGAAGACTGCATATGCTGCCTATCCTATTCCTCTACCTTGATTCTGCTAGCTTCCAAAAATGTTTTTGGTTTAGGTCACTACCAACCCCCAATGCCTAATTTTTCAGCACTTGTATGACAGGTGCATACAATTTAAATGTTGTATGTCATTTTTAACAGCAGACCCTGTCCCTGTGCCCTTCTAACTATGAGGGGTTATGGTGTTCAGGCACCACCAACACCAAAGGCCCAATATTTTTGCACCTGTATGACAAGTACATGCAATTTCAAATTTGTATGGAATTCTTACCAACAGGTCCCGTTCCTGTGCCCAGCAAGAGTAACTGCGAGTGCTTGGTTATGGTGTTCAGGCCCCACCAACACCAAAGGCCCAATTTTTGGCACCTGTACAGTACATGCAATTTCAAATGTGTATGGAATTCTTACCAGCAGGTCCCATTCCTGCGCCCAGCAAGAGTAACTGCGAGGGGTTGCGGTGTTCAGGCACCACCAAAAACCAAGGCCCAATTTTTCTGCACCTGTATGACAAGTACATGCCATTTGAAATGTGCATGTATATTTGTATATGACATCTTTTGCTTTAGAAATTTCAGTATTGCTGCAGCAGGCTATATACATCGTAGAGATGCAGTACTGTATAGGCACATTCAGGGGACAGGGGACCCCCCCCCCCGCCACGATATTTGAAGGAATTTTTCATTTTTATAGTTTCATTTTAAGCCTCATTAAAATCAGTAAATCTCTGCTCCTTTAAAAACGACCATTTTTAAAAACTTTTTTTTAAATTGCTACATGTTCCCCAGGTCAGTGCCCGGACCCCCATACACTTTTTTGGGGCAATAACTTGCATTTAAGCCTTGAAAATGAGGTTGTTTGATTTTCAAGGTTCGAGCCCCATAGACTTCAATGGGGTTCCTTTGTTCGAACAAACTTTTCCTCTGTTCGCGGTGTTCTGGTGCAAACCGAACATGGGGGGGGGGGTGTTCGGCTCATCACTAATCCTGAGTATAAACATCAGTAAATTATTCCATCCATTTACAAGAGGCCCTAACCTGTACCATATTCCATCTCACTACTTTTGTTTACAATTGCCTTGCTGTGGAAAAAAAATTAGAACATGTCCTACAGTATGTGGTCATCATCATTCTAAGCACTTGGCTACATCCCCAGGACTACACAGTCAGCAAACACAAAACTACATTTTTTAGTGATGGAAAGCACATCAATATTATTCCCAGAGTTATCCTCTTCAACATTTTTCATATTTGTGAAATGGGAGTAAATCTTTAGTGATTTTGTTGACATAAAGTTGTATATTGATAACCTGCAATCCTGGTAGACTTCTGATCCTGAAATATATGTCTATAGCCGTAACAGATCTTGTCCTATATACAGTGGGTACGGAAAGGACTCAGACCCCCTTAAATTTTTCACTCTTTGTTATATTGCAGCCATTTGCTAAAATCATTTAAGTTCATTCTTCTTCCTCATGAATGTACACATAGCACCCCATACTGACAGAAAAACACAGAATTGTTGACATTGTTGCAGATTTATTAAAAAAGAAAAACTGAAATATCACATGGTCCTAAGTATTCAGACCCTTTGCTCAGTATTTAGTAGAAGCCCCCTTTTGATCTAATACAGCCAGGAGTCTTTTTGGGAAAGATGCAACAAGTCTTTCACACCTGGATTTGGGGATCCTCTGCCATTCCTCCTTGCAGATCCTCTCCAGTTCTGTCAGGTTGGATGGTAAACGTTGGTGGACAGCCATTTTTAGGTCTCTCCAGAGATGCTCAATTGGGTTTAAGTCAGGGCTCTGGCTGGGCCATTCAAGAACAGTCACGGAGTTGTTGTGAAGCCACTCCTTCGTTATTTTAGCTGTGTGCTTAGGGTCATTGTCTTGTTGGAAGGTAAACCTTCGGCCCAGTCTGAGGTCCAGAGCACTCTGGAGAAGGTTTTTGTCCAGGACATCCCTGTACTTGGCCGCATTCATCTTTCCCTCGATTGCAACCAGTCGTCTTGTCCCTGCAGCTGAAAAACACCCCCACAGCATGATGCTGCCACCACCATGCTTCACTGTTGGGACTGTATTGGACAGGTGATGAGCAGTGCCTGGTTTTCTCCACACATACCGCTTAGAATTAAGGCCAAAAAGTTCTATTTTGGTCTCATCAGACCAGAGAATCTTATTTCTCACCATCTTGGAGTCCTTCAGGTGTTTTTTAGCAAACTCCATGCGGGCTTTCATGTGTCTTACACTGAGGAGATGAAAAAACAGGAATATCGGCGCAAGCATGAATAAATAAATGGATGGAAATAAATAAAAGCAGCTGACACCAAGGTAAAAAATATGTAAAACCCAATGTAAAACTGATAGTGAAAAGTGCAGCGCTAAAACAATAAGACAATAAAAACATCAATGGATAAATGAAAAGTCTATGAATGGCACGCAGTAGTCTTGTAAAAAAGAGGAGAAAACAGTCCAATAAGAAATCCCAATGAAAGTGCTCAGTGCTGATCAGTAAACAGGACACAAGTGCTTGTTCAGTGCAATCCTTCACCAGAGGTGCTAGCCTCTCACCTGTAGGCTGTGAAAAGACAGCCTTAAAAGTACACTCCCAGCAATGTGAAAATCCTGACCAGGACAGCAATCACAGAGGGCATCTCTCCTTTTTGTAAAGGTGTTCACAACGATCCCCATGTAATAGAAAGGGGGCAGACCATAGTGCAATATGTTTCAAACACCACAATTTATTAATAAAACAAATGGACAGCCTCTTACTTCAAGGTAATGCAAAAACGAGCAGTACAGCAATCCAGCTGATCTCCAGACAGAGCGGAACGCTCTGCTAACAGGGGCTACGAGTGACGTCACGATCTCCTCCCCCTTGCGCACGCGTATCGTCCGTGGGCGGGACTTCCTCAGCGTATGGGCGGAGGGGCGGACGTCACTCTTTTTATATGCATCACTCCGCTCAATTCAGCGTCGCTGCTGGCATAGCAACGTCGGAGGAAAACCAGGAAGTGCCCCAGGGCCCGCCCCACACAGGAAGCAGTACATTGACCCAGGAACATAAACAGAGTCCTCCATAAACACCGAGACAGCAACAAGGGCTAAAGGGCTAGTAACGCCCATTACTGTTTAAGAGCGGGGGGATATAGAATATCAGAACTAACATAAATATGGCAAAACATATATTAATAAAAATTACAGAAAAAACATATATTTGGGAACTAATGCCCCTAAATGTATGAATACATGAGGGGATCATGATAAGTCACTCGCAGCCCCTGTATACAAAAGAAAGCAGTAAAAAAAAAAAAAAAACGCAGTACAAAAAAAAACAATATATAATCAAAAACATATAATAAAAACATCAAATGTAAATCCATAAATACAATAGTATTCAAAGGTCAAAAAAACATACATAAAATGGGTATATAATAGAGTCCATATCATAAAAGCCCATATAGGTCCCTTATACATATGGGCTTTTATGATATGGACTCTATTATATACCCATTTTATGTATGTTTTTTTGACCTTTGAATACTATTGTATTTATGGATTTACATTTGATGTTTTTATTATATGTTTTTGATTATATATTGTTTTTTTTTTGTACTGCGTTTTTTTTTTTTTTTTTACTGCTTTCTTTTGTATACAGGGGCTGCGAGTGACTTATCGTGATCCCCTCATGTATTCATACATTTAGGGGCATTAGTTCCCAAATATATGTTTTTTCTGTAATTTTTATTAATATATGTTTTGCCATATTTATGTTAGTTCTGATATTCTATATCCCCCCGCTCTTAAACAGTAATGGGCGTTACTAGCCCTTTAGCCCTTGTTGCTGTCTCGGTGTTTATGGAGGACTCTGTTTATGTTCCTGGGTCAATGTACTGCTTCCTGTGTGGGGCGGGCCCTGGGGCACTTCCTGGTTTTCCTCCGACGTTGCTATGCCAGCAGCGACGCTGAATTGAGCGGAGTGATGCATATAAAAAGAGTGACATCCGCCCCTCTGCCCATACGCTGAGGAAGTCCCGCCCACGGACGATACGCGTGCGCAAGGGGGAGGAGATCGTGACGTCACTCGTAGCCCCTGTTAGCAGAGCGTTCCGCTCTGTCTGGAGATCAGCTGGATTGCTGTACTGCTCGTTTTTGCATTACCTTGAAGTAAGAGGCTGTCCATTTGTTTTATTAATAAATTGTGGTGTTTGAAACATATTGCACTATGGTCTGCCCCCTTTCTATTACATGGGGATCATTGTGAACACCTTTACAAAAAGGAGAGATGCCCTCTGTGATTGCTGTCCTGGTCAGGATTTTCACATTGCTGGGAGTGTACTTTTAAGGCTGTCTTTTCACAGCCTACAGGTGAGAGGCTAGCACCTCTGGTGAAGGATTGCACTGAACAAGCACTTGTGTCCTGTTTACTGATCAGCACTGAGCACTTTCATTGGGATTTCTTATTGGACTGTTTTCTCCTCTTTTTTACAAGACTACTGCGTGCCATTCATAGACTTTTACACTGAGGAGAGGCTTCCGTCGGGCCACTCTGCCATAAAGCCCCGACTGGTGGAGGGCTGCAGTGATGGTTGACTTTCTACAACTTTCTCCCATCTCCTGACTGCATCTCTGGAGCTCAGCCACAGTGATCTTTGGGTTCTTCTTTACCTCTCTCACCAAGGCTCTTCTCCCCCGATAGCTCAGTTTTGTAATGTTCTGGTACCTCTGGTACCCCTATTCCACTTTCCACTTCAGTGTATGCGTCCCACCATTCTCTTCTGGTAGGTGCGCATACACCTTTAAGACCGATGCTGTCATCACTGAGCGCCGCAGAGCCGCTATTTCAACCGCCGGCGTTCTCACTCACATGTTCGTTCAATGTGCCTTGTTGCTGACCTGCCCTTGAAGCTCATATGCTTGCAAGCGTACCTCGCTGTCGGAACCTCGCTACTGATCCTTGTATCCCGCTACCGGATCACTCGCTCATACCGAACCTCTCTACTACTGCTTGCTATTAGTGATAAGTACACCCGCAGGGGAATCCTCCATAACCTTCCTACTAAGCTTACACTATCTAGCTCTGCATATTAAGGACTGTTACTATCATCTGCACTAATTAGATTGCTAGCTCTTGAGCCTACTAACATCTATCCTTGCACTGGGTTAGTCTCTCTTGTATGTCATCTGCTATCCTACCACCTACTGCCATACATGATTGCTAACCTATCTGCATCCTACCTGTTACCATCTATGCTCTCATGAACATTTCTCTCAACTGCTGTTCACCTATTGTCACTGTTCATACCTGTCTCTTCAGCTCATCACCACTATACTGCTATATACATCTATCACTCCAGGAACATCTTATTGAGTGTGTATATTTGTATGCTGAATCAGACAGACCGCAGTGATGAGTCTTGGGAGTTGGAATTAGTATTTCAACGTATCTCTACATGACTGCTGAGTGGAGTTTTTCTGCAGCTGCAAATCCATCTTGTTTCAGAAAACGCAGGAGCGTTACAAGTTTGGCCGGACGGCCAGCTCTAGGAAGGGTTCTGGTCATCCCAAACGTCTTCCATTTGAGGATTATGGAGGCCACTGTGCTCTTAGGAACCTTAAGTGCAGCAGAAATCTTTTTGTAACCTTGGCCAGATCTGTGCCTTGCCACAATTCTGTCTCTGAGCTCTTCAGGCAGTTCCTTTGACCTCATGATTCTCATTTGCTCTGACATGCATTGTGATCTGGAAGGTCTTATATAGACAGGTGTGTGGCTTTCCTAATCAAGTCCAATCAGTATAATCAAACACAGCTGGACTCAAATGAAGGTGTAGAACCATCTCAAGGATGATCAGAAGAAATGGAAAGCACCTGAGTTAAATATATGAGTGTCACAGCAAAGGGTCTGAATACTTAGGACCATGCGATATTTCAGTTTTTCTTTTTTAATAAATCTGCAACAATGTCAACAATTCTGTGTTTTTCTGTATGGGGTGCTATGTGTACATTCATAAGGAAGAAGAATGAACTTAAATGATTTTAGCAAATGGCTGCAATATAACAAAGAGTGAAAAATTTAAGGGGGTCTGAATACTTTCCGTACCCACTGTAAAGCATTACTTATTCACCACTGTCAAGCAGATCAAAAGAAAGAATTTTCAGAAGCAAAGGTGGGAAATCCCCATGGTAAGCAAAAAGGTTTTAATACAGAGATTCCTGACTGAATTAACTATGCTGATCATTTTCTATCATTCCTTTTTCTGCTGCTGGTTAAAATCCAGAGATGAAGGCATGTCAACCTTCCTAGGAGACCCGTCAGCCTCATTTCATTTTATGTGCTGTGAGCCATGGTTCCTTCTAACAAACCCATCCAGCCTTTGCTTATTCACAGACCTGGCAGGCAGGGCACGTGTAGTAGCATCCAGTATAAAATGTGATAGAATCTGATATTTCAAACCCAAGTGAAAAAATGGGCTGTCAACTTAATTATAAGTGGCGATGCCATGACAAAGCAGTGCTGGCAGAGACCTAGACTGCTAATCTCATAACAGGCTCTTAGGTAACCAACAAGATGTGTTTCCCATTCTTGCCACTTAAGAATTCTAGAAATAGAATTTCACTGCACAAGACATATTGCATACACTGGGAAATAAATGTTCAGAAATTATTCATGGAAATGTATTAAAAATGTCAACAATCAAATAAGTGTATTTCCTGATAATGTTAAATTATTGCAATGGCTAAATGTATCAAATTGATTTTTGCATAAATTGAAATTATTGTCAACCAATTATTGAATGTCAACCATTTAAAATGTGCATGGTTTAATTTAAAACTAAACATACTACAGTAAAAAATAAAGCAGTAGGTACTGTACCATTGTATGTTTGATAGTTTAAACAAACATGCTAACTGAAAAAAGTAATTGGTATATATTATTTTTCTTCTCTACTGGAAAAAAAGCAGCTGTTTCTTCTTAAAGTAGAAGTCCATTGTAACACTAAAATCCCAGCATCTACAGACATTCATGATCTAACACTAATCTATGTAGCCCTGTTAAAAAGAAATCAGTATACATACCTTTTTTGAAGCCGATCCGACCCATTCCCATGCTAAGCTGTCAGCGGCGGCTTCGTTGTGGAGGTGGGTGCAGAGGACGCAACCTACAGCGGAAGCCCCATAGTAAATAAATGGGTGATGTCACTCCCCATTCATTTCACAGCTGTGTCCTCTGCAGAGCTTCGCTGCTGGAGACCGGATGGGGTCAGCTTCTTTAAAAGGCTAGATAGGATAGTGTTAGATTGTGTATGTCTATAGATGCAGGGATTTTAGTTTTAGGGTGGACTTACACTTGAAGGAAACATTTAATTTCTTGTTTGTACTCTATCACCCAAATTGAAAATGTTTGTGAAATATATGCTATGTATTTTGAGGTTATTTAGCTACTGTATAAGCTGTAATAAAAGACCCTTTAAGACAATTAACAGGGTAAACATTGCCATGAATCATGCTTCAGTTCATACATACATTTAACACTTAAGATATGATCTAAACTCTTAAAAGAGAAGTAATGCCTTTTTGCATTTTATCTGGATTTGTCTGGATTTTCCCCTGAAAAACAGCAGTGCACTTTATGGTATATGAAGGTGCCGAGGCACTTGTGTGTCAATAGCTTTATAGCTGTATATTTGTAGTATATGACGCTGTTGCCTCTGACAGCTAGTCTCAGGACATTTGGAGTGGGATTTGGCAATGTTCCTACTGTGCTGGTCACTGTTCTCCTTGCTGAAGGCCCTGACATGAGGAAGCAAGATGGCCACCTCCACATAGAGAAACAGTGCAGAACAAGACATTGTAAAGCTAGTCATACATGTAAAGATTTCTCCCCTTTCTTATTTCATTTCTTCTCCTAGAAAAAATCTAATTGATTCCTCCACCCACACTAAAAAATAAGATTAGAAATCTACCCTGCTGGCTATTGTATTCGGACAATCACGATAAATGCCTGAACAGTGTCTGCATCTAACTGGACAATGTTTCACCCAGTTCCTTTAACAATATACATTTTTGTTGAGTCAGGTGGTGCTGACAGGGCCACCTAAGGCTCAAATTCAAGATGGTGTTGGCAGTCTTTAGTCAATGGGGAAAGATCAGAAGTAGGAAGACCTCAGACAATACTGGTAATTTGTCTTTTGCCTTCTGTCAGCCTTTTTTGGGTACAGCTTCCAGAGTTTAGTTCCTCTTTACCTTTGAAGTCAAGCCCTCAGTAACAAGATGAATTTAGTTTTACTTTCCGGTGAATTGAGAGGATCCTAAAAAGTTTAATATTGGCTGACAGGCATACGTTAAACAACTAGCGTCATATTATTCTCATTTAGCCCTTGAAACAGATAAAGTTATTATTTTTCTTTGAAAGACATTGTGTAAATTAACAGAACTCAATTACTATTTTGAGCTCAGGGGACAGGCAGCTGTAAATTGAGCTGCATGTTGTCTTTGAAGGGATGATCTGCCCCTGTATCAACAAAGTACCCTGAAGCAAGCCAAATATGCAAAGCCCTGCCAGTAACAAATACTAAACATAAATAAACTTCTATGATCAATTAACATAAAAATACTTGAAATATACTGTAGATAGTGTTCAGAAAAATTGTTTTGCTCACTGAATGCCCTAGAGCTGTGCCTGAAGCAGAGAACTTCCTGGGGCTGAGAATGGTGTTGGAAGCTTTTTTCTACTGTGATTGGTTTTCCTAACCATAGAAAGTTTACAAATAAAAATCCTGTTTGGGTAGAGGGAAGGGTGAAATCAAAAATTGCAGCCCTTGCTGCATTGTACACATCACTGGACATTACTTCTGCCATACTTCTCACAGTTGGTGCAGCAATTAATTAAGCATAATAATTCAATAAAAGGGTGTCTTTATCAATATCCTTCAAATTTAACCCCTTCCCATCCAGCCCATTGTAAAATGATGGCAGGGCGGAAGCACTGTTGTTCTTAAAAAAAGTCAAATGATGTCCTCCCAGAATTGCACACCGTGTGTGCCCCATGGGCTGTGCGACAGCACGATCTGTCATCTTGCGTGTCCAATGGACATGCCTGATAACAGATCACTGTACCAGCCTGCTGCTGGTACCATGTGGTCGCTGTACCCAATCACAGCAGATCGCATGACAGTTGTACACAATGAAAGGCTCCACTACATGCCTTTCATTGTGTACTATTGTGATGAGCTCTGTGATTTGTCACAGTCATCACATGGTCCAGACAGGGCCAATCAAAGCCCATCTGTACCATGTGATTAGCTGTGGCCAATCACAGCTCTTCACAATAGTAAACATTGAATGAGTAGTTTTAATTCAGAAAACAATGTTGCTTATAACTGTAATATGCACAGTAAGCAATCATATAAACTATACACAATCATATAAAATATACTGTATCAGTGTGTAAAAAAAAAAAAAATCATAATCACCTCCCGAGAGTAGTACAGTGCTACTGTGGTAACACTGTATTGCTATGGTCACTGTATGTACAAAAAAAAAATTGCAAAAAAAAAAAGTAATAAAAAATGTTTGAAATATATTATTTCTTTACATACATTCACCAGTCAGTGTCCCTGACCACACCATTCATATGATGATGTTGTACTGCATTAGTGATAGTATGAAAAAAATGTGAAACAAAAAAAAACATTTCTTTAATTTCTTAATTTTCCAAAAAGTTGTGACAAAAAATTACAACTTCAAAAAACTTGCCATGCTTCTTACTAAATACCTCAAAAAGGGGTCAATTGGGGGATAGTTGTACTGTTCTGTCACTTTCAGGCCTCAAGAAATGAGATAGGCCGTCAGTACATCAGGATTGATCAATTTTTGATTTGGGTTATTTTTGCCAAAGAAATGTTACAGTATATATTTTGGCCTACATTTATGAAGAAAGATTATTTATTTGTAAAATTGAATAACAGAAACTAAGAAAAACTTGGGTTTTTTTTCAAAATGTTCAGTCTTTTTTCATATATTTTGCAAATAACAATAACATAGCCATGATTAAATACCACCAATAGAAAGCTCTATTTGTGTGAAAAAAATGATAAAAATGTCATATAGGTACAGTGTTACATGACTGCGCAATTGCCATTTTGAGCGTGACAGCACTGAAAGCTGAAAATTAGCCTTTGCAGTAAGGGGGTAAAAGTGTCCGGTTTTGAAGAGGTTAAAAAAAATATGGGTGAGCAGAATGATGTCAACAAAATTGATTTCACTGCAGAATGACCATTTACTGTTAAATCTCGCTGAAGTCTGTTCCCCTCATTGAGTTGACTAGACCAGATTTGCTCTTTTTTTATTTAGTTTCTTTCTGTTATTGGAGCATATACTTTTATTAAAGGGTATATTTAGGGTAGTGTGAGTGTATTTGATTTTTATTTGTGGACTGTTGCTTTATGTTTCTCTTTTACTTTTTCTTTCTTTTTTTTGTTGTAAACACAGAACTCTGTGTGTGATTGGTCACAGACAATCAGCTGATTTCAGCCAAAAATCATTGGCTTAAATCAGCTGCCAAACTCATGCTGTGTCCAATCATGAAAAGCATTTTGTTCTATCAATAACATAATAATCCTACAAGAAATCCAGTGACCCCGATATCTTTGCATTGTTCTAATGCTCAGCTCTCCTCTGTGAACTTCAGATAACTGAAGATGAGAAGAACTTTTTTTTCTAGGGTGACAATGCTGCATCTTCATACATACAGTACAATGATTGTGAGTTGTCATCCAAGGACAGGAAGTGTGTCATTGGTAGGATTACCACGTTAAAATACACAAAAATTCTGAAAAAAACAAACAAACAAACAATGCAGCTACCACATTTAGCGCCGGTTCACACTAGCGCGACGCTACTTCACGGGGCGACCTCCGAGATCGCGGTGCGAGCAGCGCGCCGCGACCTCGGAGCGGCCGCCACGGACTTCATAACATTGAAGTCTATGGCGGTCGCCTCCTGGTCGCCCCAAAGAAGCTCCGGACCCTTTTTCTAGGTCGGAGCGACTTGTGTCGCTCCTATTAGAACGGGTCCGCAGCTTCCCTATGGGAGGCGACCTGCGGCGACCTGTGAGGCGACCAGGTCGTCTCACAGGTCGCCCTAGCGTGAACCGGGGCTTAAGGACTGGTAGGCTGCAACAGCTTTCATTTATTTTTTTTACTAAAATACACTTTAAAAACCACCTTAAAGCGGAACTTTACCCAGAACAACATAATAAAAAAATTATGTTTTTTAGCAAGGAACTTACAGTCAGATCCATAAATATTGGGTCATCGACACCATTCTAATCTTTTTGGCTCTATACACCACCACAATGGATTTGAAATTAAACAAACAAGATGTGTTGAAATTTACATCCAACGGTGTAGGAATTACAACAGTTTGTATATGTGCCTCCCACATTTTAAGGGACTAAAAGTAATGGGACAATTGGCTACTGAGCTGTTCCATGGCCAGGTGTGTGTTATTCCCTCATTATCCCTTTTACAAGGAGCAGATAAAAGGTCCAGAGTTCATTTCAAGTGTGCTATTTGCATTTGGAATCTGTTGCTGTGAATTCTCATAATGAGATCCAAAGAGCTGTCACTATCAGTGAAGAAAGCCATCATTTGGCTGAAAAAAAACAAAAACCCATCAGAGAGATAGCAAAAACATTAGGTGTGACTAAATCAACTGTTTGGAACATCCTTAAAAAGAAAGAACGCTTTGGTGAGCTCAGCAACACTAAAAGACCCGGAAGACCACGGAAAACAACTGTGGTGGATGACCGAAGAATTCTTTCCCTGGTGAAGCAAACACCCTTTACAACAGTTGCCCAGATGAAGAACACTCTCCAGGAGGTAGGTGTATGTGTGTCAAAGTCAACAATCAAGAGAAGACTTCACCAGAATGAATACAGAGGGTTCACCACAAGATGTAAACCATTGGTGAGTCTCAAAAACAGGAAGGCCAGATTAGAGTTTGCCAAAAAACATCTAAAAAAGCCTTCACAGTTCTGGAACAACATCCTATGGACAGATGAGACCAAGATCAACTTGTACCAGAGTGATGGGAAGAGAATAGTGTAGAGAAGGAAAGGAACTGCTCATGATCCAAAGCATACCACCTCATCAGTGAAGCATGGTGGTGGTAGTCTCATGGCGTGGGCATGTATGGCTTCCAATGGAACTGGTTCTCTTGGATTTATTGATGATGTGACTGCTGGCAAAAGCAGCAGGATTAATTCTGAAGTGTTTCGGGCAATATTATCTGCTCATATTCAGCCAAATGCTTCAGAACTTATTGGACGGTGCATTACAGTGCAGATGGACAATGACCCAAAGCATACTGCGAAAGCAACCAAAGAGTTTTTTAAGGGAAAGAAGTGGAATGTTATGCAATGGCCAAGTCAATCACCTGACCTGAATCCGATTGAGCATGCATTTCACTTGCTGAAGACAAAACTGAAGGGAAAATGCCCCAAGAACAAGCAGGAACTGAAGACAGTTGCAGTAGAGGCCTGGCAGAGCATCACCAGGGATGAAACCCAGCGTCTGGTGATGTCTATGCGTTCCAGACTTCAGGCTGTAATTGACTGCAAAGGATTTGCAACCAAGTATTAAAAATTGAAAGTTTGATTTATGATTGTTAATCTGTCCCATTACTTTTGGTCCCTTAAAAAGTAAGAGGCACATATACAAACTGTTGTAATTCCTACACCGGTCACCTGATTTGGATGTAAATACCCTCAAATTAAAGCTGAAAGTCTGCAGTTAAAGCACATCTTGTTTGTTTCATTTCAAATCCATTGTGGCGGTGTATAGAGCCAAAAAGATTAGAATTATGTTGATATCCCAATATTTATGGACCTGACTGTACATTCCACATTAATAATTATGCTACCAAAATTAGCGTGCTGTAAATTGCCTCGAGCATTGTTCCTGTTTCTTCTTGTTGGAGGCTGCAATTTTGCTGAAGCCCAGAGCCCCTTAGCAGCACTAAATCTTTAGGCTGTCAGCAGATCAGCTTCAACTGGCTCTGATTTTCGGCAGAATGCCTAAAAACAAAGAGCAACTAAGCATGTGCAGCGCAGGGTGAGCAGATTTTAAACAGTATATTAAATAGTATTAAATAGTATATGCACTTGTTTGTAATGCTTTACATAGCTATACCTGCAAAAGTGGCCAGCCTGAATTGATCTAGCATGACCTAATTTTCTGACTAAAGGTACACTTTCATTTGGCCTTCCTCATTGACTGCAATGCATTTAGTCAAAATGTAACTTTTTTTGCCAAAATTTCCAGATTTTTGCCAACGTTTTGGAGAACTAAACACTACCTTAATCGCTTTACGAACGCCTGCCGAAGTTATACTGCGGCAGGCAGCCGCTTCTGCGCGAACCGCCGTAGGTATATGTCGGTCGCACGCAGGAAGCTAGGGGGCGAGCGCGCGCCGGTGGCGGCAGCCCACTACCACCCCGCTTGTCGGCGGGGAAGCCGATGCACGGGGCAGGCAGCTCCATTGGCCACCTGACACCCACGATCGTGCCCTGCTGAGAGAGAAGGGCGGGCAGCTGTTGTAAACACAGCTGACCATTATTCTCCCTGGAATGTGCATAGAGCCCCTGTGATCCTTCTATATAAGATCGCAGGTCTCTATGGTCATTTCACAAGCCACACCCCCCACAGTTAGAATCACTCCCCTAGGCTCACATTTAACCCCTTGATCACCCAAAATGTTAACCCCTTCCCTGCCAGTGTCATTATTACAGTAACAGTGTATATTTTTAGCACTGATTACTGTAGTAATGTCACTGGTCCCCCCAAAATTGTTAAAAATGTCAGTCAGGAGTCCGATCTGTCCACCGCAATGTTGCAGTCCCGAAAAAAAATCACAGATTTTTTGGGAATTTCATATAAAAAAGGGGAAAAATATTGTTATTTTTTCAAAATTGTCACTCTTTTTTTGCTTATAGCGCAAAAAAAAAAAATCGCACAGGTGATCAAATACCACCTAAAAGAAAGCTCTGTTTGTGGGAAAAAAAGGACGTCAATTTCGTTTAGGTACAGCGTTGCACGACCGTGCAATTGTCCGTTAAAATCACGCAGTGCCGAATCGCAAAATAGGCCCTGGTCTTTGAGCAGCCAAATCCTTCGGGGCTTAAGTGGTTAAAAAAATTAGATTTTTAATTTTTTTGGGGAATGTTATATAGCAGAATGTGAAAATTATTGTTTTTTTTTTTGTTTTTTTTTAGAATTGTCACTCTTTTTATGTTTATAGCGCAAATTGTCAGTTAAAGTAACGCAGTGCCGAATCACAAAATATGGCCTGATCATTAGGAGGCCAAATCCTTCCGGTCCAGAAGTGGTTAATAAATAACCCCATCATTTCTGTAGGTTTCAGAATTGGTAACCACAGAATTTGCATTATGAATCTTACAACCTATCCCCGTTTACTGACAATAGTCTTGGAAGACATCACACGGCACTATGCCTTGTTGAGTGCTGTGACCTGGAATTCACAAGTTTGTAACTGCACACAAAGTCAGCATAAACTACCTAGTACAATTATTTATTATTGTTGACAGTACTAATTATTTCCTCCACAATTTTGTAGGAAACTGTAATGAATTCCCTGGAAGGATAGAGATGAGTTTTACTAAGAAAATACATTTGACGTCGCTAAACACATACTGTCACACCTACAAGAGTTTTATACAGCCGCAGCATACCAGTCTTGACAGCTTGAAGCTCGGTTCTTTGCAGCAAAGCGGAATAGTATTTTAGTGGGGGTTTGTTAAACTTAACAGAGCTTTTGACATTTGTTTAAACCTTTGTTTGATGATTTTCTTCAGATAATGAAACTTTTAGCTGTCAGACTGAAAATAAAATATTTGTTTAATAGCTAGAGGATAGCTAGTAGTGCATTTATTGTAGGTGCCTATTAGGACTATTTTTATTCATTTACAAGTTTGATTTAACTAATGCCACTTTTCCTATCATTAGGCATGGTGATCAGTATTTTGGCAGTGTGGATGGATTGGCTGGGCATGACAGTTTGTTTTTACCTCCATTGTAGGGCTCCACATACAGGGTCCTCTCATCTGTCACAATGTGAGTTTGGAGTTTTATGGTCACAAATGCCCATTATCCTTTACGATTTCCCCCCTCATAGACCTTTTTTCTGTTGCCCTGTACAGTTGTTTATTACACAACATACCATCTGTGATTCCATATTCCTGGGATAAGGACATTCAATGGCATTTTGCCTACCAGGAACAGAGAATCTCTTGTGAAATCTCACTACTAGATTGTGTGTACTTTCTCTTGTTTTGTTGTTCCAATAATGCACAGACACTCCTTGGTCTATAAATAACGAATTGGTAACCCAAAAGAAACTGCGCAAATGGTGATATTCGATAATAAATTATTAGTCAAATGTTGATTATATGTGAGGAATTGCTTCCATAGTGCAAGCTGCAATAAAAACGTGTATACGCATAAATAGTGAAAAAGGGTGAATATATTGCGCTTAAACACTTAAAACACAACCAAAAAAAGTGCTTGTGTGCATAAACATATAAATAAATAAATAAATATATACTAGTGAATAAATATATATGAATAAATAGATAAATAAATATATGTTGTGAAAAAGTCCTTAGTGAAATATATCAACAGTCCTTAAAGTGCCCAGTGCAATACGGATCTCTCAGCAATGACTGAAAATCACTTTAGCTTCAAGTGAGGGACCTCCACCATAGGGACTTTCTCCACCCAGTGCTCAGGGTAAATACTTCTTACCGAAGCTGGTGGACCCCTTAATTACAGGGGGTCTAAAACAGCATATAAGGTCCACAAAATGCCTCCAAGCTATCCTTCAGGTCCCTTAATATGGCTCAGCTCGCACAAGGAACTCCAAGTATTTCCAGGGTGGTATGGTATGGGGAAAAAAGATAAGGAAACTCTGATAGTGTAGTATGTTCTAATATTGGGGTTTATTAATAGAAATGCACTTACTCAAACATCATGTACAGAATGCCTTCATGGGGTAAATGCAGCATGGGTTCGGTGTACGGGACGCTCCTCTGTTCCTGCGTATCACCAACCCGGAACTCCACGGTCTCACGTTCCCGACGCACGTTTCGTCAGACGCGCTGACGTCATCAGGGGATCCCCTGATGACGTCAGCGCGTCTGACGAAACGTGCGTCGGGAACGTGAGACCGTGGAGTTCCGGGTTGGTGATACGCAGGAACAGAGGAGCGTCCCGTACACCGAACCCATGCTGCATTTACCCCATGAAGGCATTCTGTACATGATGTTTGAGTAAGTGCATTTCTATTAATAAACCCCAATATTAGAACATACTACACTATCGGAGTTTCCTTATCTTTTTTCCCCATACCATACCACCCTGGAAATACTTGGAGTTCCTTGTGCGAGCTGAGCCATATTAAGGGACCTGAAGGATAGCTTGGAGGCATTTTGTGGACCTTATATGCTGTTTTAGACCCCCTGTAATTAAGGGGTCCACCAGCTTCGGTAAGAAGTATTTACCCTGAGCACTGGGTGGAGAAAGTCCCTATGGTGGAGGTCCCTCACTTGAAGCTAAAGTGATTTTCAGTCATTGCTGAGAGATCCGTATTGCACTGGGCACTTTAAGGACTGTTGATATATTTCACTAAGGACTTTTTCACAACATATATTTATTTATCTATTTATTCATATATATTTATTCACTAGTATATATTTATTTATTTATTTATATGTTTATGCACACAAGCACTTTTTTTGGTTGTGTTTTAAGTGTTTAAGCGCAATATATTCACCCTTTTTCACTCCTTGGTCTATGGCAGTGGCACTAGTTGAATATGGACACTAATTTTTATTACAGTAAAGGCTCAAATCCTTAGACTTTGTGACATTTGTGTATATGCTGGATATACGAATGCTGAACATTTCTTAATGTAGCAGAACTGATGTTGTTACATGCAGAGATGATTTCCTCCTTTAGTGCAAAGATTGTTCTGAGCCAATTCTGATTGACTACTGACCTCAGATAAACCCAAAGAAAAAAGTTGAGTGGTTCCGATCCACCTGTTTGAAAAAGTATGATTTTAAAATCTTCTTGCAGTAAAATATGTTGGGGTACCATCTTGCTGAAACCACATTTTACGTTGTTCTAACAAAGTATTGTTGTCTAATTTAGAGACAAGATCATATTGTAACATACAGAGGTTTTCCTGTTATATTATTATTATTAAAAAAAAGACCCAATTAATCTGTCACCAGACATCCCTGCCCACACCATAAATCATGGATCAGTTTGAAAATAACCTTCACCCATTCAGTTTGGGTTGTTTTAGGCCAGTAAAACACGTTGGGCTGATACTACCAGATGAAAGGCTTCATCAATGTAAAGCCTCACTAATTCCCACTATTGTAAGAACCACTGAGAATATTTCATATGCCTGTTTGTGTCATCACAAGTGTTGATGACGCAGTTCCTGGACCCGTTACACATTATAGGAAAGAAAATCATGATTTCAAATAATCAGATGCCTAAAAAAATTCAGACCTTTGGGAAACCATGTATATACTGTATAAATTAAATATTTTACAGATAAAAATATACTACAATAATACATATTAATAAAAAAGGTTCCCTGAACAGAGACAAGTAAATCAGGATTCTCTGGGAAAAAGTGGAGGAGTACCTAAAATCTGGCTGTAACTGTACATAATAGCATGTGAAAAAAAAAACAAGGACTCCAACCTGTGGATTGATAGAAGACACATTAATTTCTTACACAATGCATATAAAAATGGAGTCAAGTACTTAGCTGGCCAGAAGATGCAAATTTTTGTGCTCACACAGGACTCCCATGCTCACTTAGTCAATGAAGTTCCACCTTCATTCATCCACTAGAAGAGCTGCAAAATGAACTCGTTGGATTAATGTATTAAATCCTAAGGTACCTCATCCCTAATCAGGATAGAGAGAGTATCGAAACATTGGGGCATAGGTTGGGATTTTAAAGGGTACCGTTTTACAACCAATACAACACAAAAATGTGTAATATGCAATTTATCTAAAAAGTTTTACTTTATTGTTGACATAGATTTCCCAACAACGGGACAGACAAAAATGAACAATAATGTTATAGGACAGTAAAAACTATAACCATAGTAACAAACATTAAAACAATGTCATCATAAGGTCAAATCCTTGACTGTGTGGGCGGACTCATCAGAGGTCAAAACCGGCTTGGATGACCAGGGCCAGTGTGTAGCCATCTAATGGATCCAAGCTCCACTACCCGACATGTTTCGCGGTGTGTACCGCTTCCTCAGGGGCACAAGGGATAGAGCTTAATAATGAGCAACTAGAAAGATGACAAGAAGAGTACAGAGTTATTATACTTAGATGTCACGGTTTACAATTTATCATTTCGAATATCAGTGTGTGTCAAGTATGGAGCTTTCGGCCGCGGCCCCTCCAACTTGTGACACTTATACGTCATGTATTCGATCACAATTTCAAAAAGATTACTTACATGAATATAAAAAGAAGAAATTCATCTACATTAGCATACAGGCCGAGGCATATGTGGGTGCTCCCAGTAATGAGACTGATGGATCAAAACATCCGGAGTATAGGTGCTGGATGCCAACTAACGTCCCCCTGGCGGGCATGGATGACCACAAGGCAGAGAGAGCAGCATGGCCTAGATGGTAGAGGATACATATAGTACTGATAAACATGCGTACTCAGCTCTTCTGGATGCTGTGGAATATTCCACAAACCATCATAGTCTATATCGTTGAATGCTCATAACAGATATTATTTAATTCTGTCTGTAGACAGTCATGTGTACATGTAGGCCGCTATTGTTAGCTGCGGTATAGTTATTGATAATTATATAGGAATCATTACCTACCGAAATGTATGCCAAAGCTTGCATATTGGTCAGACGATGGGAAACGACAGCTTGGACATAAGGACCAATATGATACCCCCGGAGGGGTGAATAACCAAATTCAGGTCTCCGGGTAGACTTGTAAGTCTCTGTAAGGTATATATATGATATGATATATATATATATACCTCTGATGAGTCCGCCCACACAGTCAAGGATTTGACCTTATGATGACATTGTTTTAATGTTTGTTACTATGGTTATAGTTTTTACTGTCCTATAACATTATTGTTCATTTTTGTCTGTCCCGTTGTTGGGAAATCTATGTCAACAATAAAGTAAAACTTTTTAGATAAATTGCATATTACACATTTTTGTGTTGTATTGGTTGTAAAACGGTACCCTTTAAAATCCCAACCTATGCCCCAATGTTCGATACTCTCTCTACCCACTAGAAGAGCTGGTTGAGACATGAAGGACTAAAAAGACTTGTTAATGCAACCACACTAGATGATGAGAGTTGTCATTTGTAAAGAGAACTCTGTTGTGAGAGTGGATAGAGGACTCTGCAAGGGGACCGGAGGCTGCAGAAAAACCTCGTCCTGGGCTACCATGACTAAAGAATTTGGTAGCAAGAGCCACAGAGAGGGGATAGAGGCTGAGGGCAGAGGAGTTCTGGCTAGCCAAGTACCTGCACCAGAGTCTACCGAACACACAAGACTAGCGAGTGCCACTTGCAGAAGTGGACTAACCTTCACATAGGGAAAAGTAATCCAGCTGCTAGCAGAAGGGGACTAACCTTTACATAGGAACTGTAATCCACAGCATGCAGAATATTTAAAAAAGGCAGTATTAAGTGTGCCACCCTAAAGACTGGGCAACATCATATATCTGGCAGAAGCTTAAGAGCCAGGAGCCAATTAACAACAGACTGTCTCATAGTGATCACCCACTAAGTTGCTCATAGTCAGAGGCACCTCCATTAGCCTTCACACTAGGCACACCTTGAGACATTCCCTAGTCACTTCTGGATAGAAAAAACAGTTTTGCTGTTGTCTTATTCTTGCCACTGTTCCTTACTGATGTGATTTTCTGCTTGATATGTTCTCGTGGTATTATGGTGAGCCACTATAACTTCATGCTAATAACTGCTAATCCATTTAAAGCATAAAACCTTCTTCATACACTGACTGATTCATTTTTGCACAGTTGTTTACTCCTAACTTGTGACAATATTCCTTAGTTGCAGCCAACCACTTGCTTTTCTTATAGTTGTGTGCAGGATACTTATGTTTGTGCATATACAGTATCAATGTTTGCAGCAATTCTTTACCCACCCTGGTGTGTCAGAAGGGAAAAAGTTGTTTACAGAGTTGTGGCACCAGAACAAAGAACACGATACGATTTGAAAACGTCATCTGTGACGAAACGACGTTAGGTCACGCCGTGCTGACGTCATTTCCGGTCAACGTCCGACGAGTGCGGATGTGCGGAGCCGTCCGTCCTGCGGCTATTACGAACGATATACATCTGTGTCCATGTGAGTTTCTCTATTTTTATGATAATAAATTGTTTACGATTTTACACTATGGCGGTTTCTATCTTCTGTTTGTTTGGGGCCAATCAACACTGAGCTTCTCTGGCGGTATATTACCTACTCTCCCAATCCTGGCAAGTTAGAGTCTGGCTTACCGGTTTATATTCCTGTGATCATATGGAGTTTCATCACTTATCCATCTAGGATGTTATTTCTCATTTTAAGTTTATTCTGGTAAGAGGCCTGGAGGTGTGTTATACTGAGTCCTGAGGTGGAGGTTACCCCATTCACATTGAATACTATGTTTTTTTAGTCTGGTAAGGGACTGACCTCTCATTGGTGGATTCATTTGATGGTTCTCTTTCTCCTGGGTATAGAACATCCTATTCCTTCTGGCTTTGGTTTCCTTTATCTATATTTGCCAATATTATTTAATTTCTGGTAAGTAGTACTAATATTGGTGGCGGATCTGAACCTATCCTCCTATATACACATTATCATATTTCAAATCATCACTGGTTGATTTGACAGCATCATTTGTTTGTGGGATTTTATACTATGGCGTTTTTATATTTTTCTCTATGAATACACTCATCCGAATTCCTGGAGATCTATCAAAGGATATCTTTGAACAACATCAAGATTGTTGACTTGGATTTGGATCCTGGGTCTTTGATAATATATGCTCTAGTAAGCGTATTACCTAAGGGGAATCCGGATTGTCACGTTTTTCTCTATTTGATTCACCTGATTTTCGGATTATTTGGACATTCACTTGAACATTTATTGGACATTTAATTAGTTCATTTCTCATTTAGCGCGACTTGTTTTACACACGATATATCCATTGGCTCCCCGAGGGTAGGTGCTACAAAAATATTTTTTCAAAAATGTTTTATGTGCCGACGGAGAAAGAAAAAATGTTCAAAGCCTTTATACATTCTTAATAAATATAGCCAGCCAGGTTGAAAACAAGGGAGCAGCCATCTATGACCTGTTTGGGAAGATGCATACATCAGGGCTGTTATACTTGTAATACTTAGCAAGTCGCCTGGAGTGAATATGCTTGTTACACAGCAGTGGCTCGGCAAGTAGTGAAGGAAGGAAAAGGATGATATCCCTAAAAGGATGCAGTTATAAATGCAGGTTAGCATTTGCAGTCCTCATTTTTCCATCACGAGAGGTATATTTTAATGCCATGGGCAAAATGTATCAGATAGTTTGTGTGTGTGTGTGGGGGCTGGGGGGGCAACATTTCTGGGCAGTACTACTGCTATGAACAACCAGGTCCTCCACTAAGGAAGGCATATAAAAATTATCTAAAGTTTGACGTCTGTAGGGGTAGACAGTACCAGTAAAATACTGTTTAAAAAATGTGTGCATGCAACCTGACGAGTTCCCCATCAACCACTAAGAATAAAGAAAACAGAGAACTGGTTGCAACATAAAGAGCAACTTTTTAGGCATCCCTGTCCTTTTTTTTGCAATCATAGCAGGATGAGCGCATATTTAATGGAGTACCATGCACGTGCACTGGTGATTTCTGGAGATTTCTGGCAGAGGCTGTGTTGTTGCTGTGCAGAACACGTGAATTAAGTTCCTCGGAGGAGGGTTGTTACATAAATATCTCTTATAAATTTATTTTTAGAAGGGCAAGGGGCAGGGCAGAAAAAGTAAGGGCATTCTATTATGGTCTTTCAAATACCTAACATGACACAACTAAAATGTTGCATCAAAACTTAGTGTGCTGCAGTTTTTAAACTAAACAACATCCTCCCAAACTGCTTCTTATCTAACCTATAATTTTAGATTTCATCTGCCGTGTCACCTGCTGGTAAAATCTGCCTTCAAAGCGCAATCATCCAGATCCAGTGATTACACTTCATTATAGCAATCTAAGTAAACAACTGTGTGATCAGGGTTCTCCTGTCGTTATTGAGAACAAATAAGAGAGGACACTGAGTTGTAACTGTACTGTTTAAAATCATATGAGGGCTTCCCGTAGAAACTGGTATAGCCCTTTAATAATGTGGCTTTAAAACTTATAGTGTTTTAAACAAGTATTTTGTTAATATGTACAATAGCCAAGCCAAAATCTATAATGAATTCCTAAAATACAAAGACCCACCCATGTGTAAGCATTTGTAGGTATAAAAGTTGGACTTGTCATTAAACTCCATTATCATATACTGTTTATGGGAATGTTGGTGCATTGTTAGGTTTATCAAATTGGCACCATCTATTTGATTCCTTTTCATTATCATATACCAATCTTGTCAGAGTAAAATGCTACTCTAGCCGCATATTAAAAATGCACATACAATTTTCAATGAATATGTTAATTTTCTTACTTCAGTAGTGAATTATTAATAAATGTGAAACCTAGATATGTTACACCAGTTTTCTCTGAATAGATCTATCTGTATAATGGAAGAGTATTTTTACATCCTTGTTAGGAAGAAAACAACTGGAAACAGTACATTGCAAGAGGAAATGTCATTATTCATAGAACAGCAATAACATCAGTTTCTGAAGTCTTGGCATTTTATTCCATTCTAGTCTTACCATATTAATAACAAGCAAAAAAAAAGCAATGTAAATATAATGGATGTCACCAAATGGAACAGGAACAGTGAGATGTCGGAAAGGATCGCATGCTTTCTAAACCTGAATTCTAGTTAGTTTTGGTGGTTTGATGAATTGGTAATGATGCTCCCTAAGGCAGACGGTGGCTAAGCTATGAAAGACATAGCACACAGATCGGGTAATTCTGTCACAGTCCATCTGTCTTATAGGGGAAGTGTCCCTTTTTCCTGTTATCTCCCTAACTGGTAGAGAAAGTCAGCATCCCTTGTAGACAATAGCATGCCTCCAATTAACTTATTTTAAGGTCTGCCTAGAAAAAGAAAAAACATATCACTAGAATAGCACAGATTATATACAGTATATTTCCATAACGTGAGTGAAAGCCTTGTAGTTTAAAATCTTGCAAGAAAAAGGAGAGGATGACACTGGGTTTATATCAAGAACGCATAACACAAAGAACAATTGTATATGATAATCACTGCAATTTAAACACATTTCTCAAGCCAACATCAATTTCAATGGCACTGGCAGCAACTGCCAGAATCTTCAACAATACAAGCACATTGGACCACCATTTATTGTCCAAGACTCCTCTGAGGATTGGCAGCTCTGTTATACATAATAGTCCCAGAAATGAACAAAGCATCTTGTCCTTGTGAAGTATGTAAAATTCTTATTATACAGTAGAATAATCAAAAAAAGGTACACACAAGCATAAAAGACTAAATTACTTACACAATACACAGTTGAACTAAATCAGACACACTCAGCCCAGGATCTTAAACCTGTCACGTGTCCAAAACACTGACCACATCCAGCAGTGTTTATTATGGCTTGTCACTTGTCCAAAAGCTGGCTACAGCCACCAGTGTATAATATGGCTTGTCACATGAGTCAAAACACTGTTCGCAGCCAAAAGTATATAATATGGCTTGTCACATGTTCAAAAGCTGACCACAGCCACCAGTATATACTATGACTTGTCACATGTGACCAAAAGCTATCCGCAGCCATTGGTGTATATATTGTCTTGTAGGGATGGGCTTGATGTAAGTTCAACTCAAACATCGAGTGTTCGTGTGTTCAGCACACGAATACCCTGGGGGCTCTGCGGCAAGTTCGCCCACCAATGAGCACCCCATAATACACTGCACATTTGCAGTGCATTAAGAGCTTGTGAGTGGCCAAAGCTTGCACCTGACATGTATTCTTCAGCCAATCACAGTACAATGTCCTGTCAGAGCCATGATTGGCCAAAGGCAGGGTGATTTTAGCCAGTCATGGCTCAGGGGCTAAGTCCACGCCACACAATATATAAGGCTGCTGCTTACACGGCAGCCATGTATAGTGTGTGATAATAGAGGTTAGGTGGGTAATAAGTGGAAAGTGTGTTGAGTCCGTTTAGTGCAGTCAGTGTAGTGTTCAGGTTATACCCCACTTTTAAAATGTATAAATGTGTTGTAGTCCTGAGGTCCCCTCCCAATGCTCCCCAAGTTTTGTGTCCCTGTCACTTATAGTTCGTGGGGAGAGCCATGCCACACTGACCAAGATTTCCCATAGATGTCAATGTTAAAGACAAGGACCAGTGCCATGTCAAGCAGTCCAAAATGTCCCATAGACGCCAATGTTAAAGATGGGGAGTAGTGCCATGTCAAGCTGACCAATATTTCCCATATGTGCCAATGAGCTCTGAAAGCTGCAAATTGGTCTAGACAGGAAGGGGGTGAAAGTGCCCTGTACTTAGGTGGTTAAGGGGAACCCTATGACAAAAAAAAAAAAAAAAGGCATGCCCCCCCCCCCCCAAAAAAATCTATACCAAGCCCTTTGGGTCTGGTATAGATTTTAAGGGAAACTCCACACCTAAATTTTTTAAAAAAATGGCGTGGAGTCCCCCCCAAAATCCATACCAGAGCCTTATGTTGATGGGGACAAGGGCCTCTTCCCGACAACTCTGGGCTGTGGTTGTGGGGGGTCTGCTGGTAGAGGGCTTATCGGAATCCTGGCCCCTCCTATGGAATGGGTATCAGGTACATGGTACCCCTACCCATTTACCAAAAAAATTGTACAAAAAAAATAAACACAAAAGGCAGTTTTTGAGAAGGCCTTTATTCAAAAAATAAAAATCAAAAAATAGTGTCCCTCAATGTAAATCCATCATCAATCACTACGCTCGCTGCACCTGAAAAATAGAAAAAAAATTGAAGATGCTTTGCCTCTTCTGAGGAGTCCTGCTGAACGACACTCTTGAGCTTTGACAGCTGGTTTATAGGCAAAGGGGTGGGGCCACCCAGTTACATCACCTATTGGCACCCCCCACTTCTGACATCACATGATTTACATCAAGGGGCACTATTCTTTTATTTTTTTTTTTAATAAAGGACTTGTCAAAAACTGTCTTTTGTGTTTATTTTTTAGTACACTTTTTGGGTGAATGGGTAGGGGTACCCGATACCCATTCACATAGGGGAGGGGGCAGGATCTGGGGGCCCCCCGAATAAAGGGGACTTCCAGATTCTGATAATCCCCCCACCCGCAGACCCCCACAACCACAGCCCAGGGTTGTCCGGAAGAGGCTCTTGTCCCCATGTTGAGGGCAAGTGGCCTGGTATGGTTCGGGGGGGAGCGCTTGCTCACCCCCCCCCCCTATCCTGGCCTGCCAGACTACATGCTGGAATAAGGGCCTGGTATGGATTTTGGGGGGACCCCATGCCATTTGTTTTTTTTTTTTACATTTTTGCATGAAAGGGCCTGGTATGGACTGGGGGGGGGGGGACCCTACACCATTTTTTTTTCATTTTTTTTTTTTTTTATTACAGTAACCTTTAGTATTTCTAAAGGAAAAAAAAACTATCACAGTAACAGTGCATATTTTTAGCACTGATTACTGTAGTAATGTCTCTGGTCCCCCCCCAAAAGTGTCAAAGTTGTCAGTTAGGTGTCCGATCTGTCCACCGCAATGTTGCAGTCCTACTAAAAATCGCAGATCGCTGCCATTACTAGTAAAAAAAAATGACATAAATTCTTCCTATAGTTTGTAGACGCGATAAACTTTTGCGCAAACCAATCAAAATACACTTACTGGGATTTTTTTTTACCAAAAATGTGTAGCAGAATACAAATTGGCCTAAAAAGATGAAAACAATTGATTTTTAAATTCTTTTTTTTATTATTTTTTTTGTAATGTTTTATAGCAGAGTGAAAGTGAAAAATATTTTTTTTTTTTCAGAATTGTTTTTTTTTTTTTTTATAGCGCAAAAAATAAAAAATCGCACAGGTGATCAAATACCACCAAAAGAAAGCTCTATTTGTGGGAAAAAAGGACATACATTTTTTAGGTACAGCGTCGCACGACCGCCCAATTGTCTGTTAAAATAACGCAGTGCCGAATCACAAAAAATGGCAAATCCTTTCCGTTCCAGAAGTGGTTAAAGAAATTTTTCATTTTTATTGTTTTACTTTATTAAAATCACTGCTCCTGTAAAAACCATCATTTTAAAAACATTTTTTTGCATTGATACGTGTCCCCCAGGGCAGTACCCGGGTCCCCATACACTTTTTATGGCAACAACTTGCATATATAAGCCTTTTAAATGAGGACTTTTGATTTTTCATGTTCGTGTCCCATAGACTTTAAAAGAGTTTGCATGTTCGCTAGAACTTTTTCCCTGTTCGAGATGTTCTGGTGCAAACCGAACAGGGGGGTGTTCGGTCCATCACTATTCGCTTCTCATGTGTCTAAAAATTGACCACAGCCACCAATATATAATATGGATTGTCAAATGTATCCAGAAGCCATCCATAGCAACCACTGTATAATATGGTTTGTCACGTGTGACCAAATGCCAACTGCAGCCACCAGTGTATTTAATTTTATAGTAGGAAATTGCGATAAATTGATGTACTATTTCATAAGCTATTGGTAGGGAACGTATTGGGTCTGTGAGGGATAGAAACACATCATCCGCAAATAGTGTTATCTTGTTTTGCTCTCCTTGAGATGCAATCCACTTTATTTCTGGGTGTGATCTGATCTTTTCTGCTAGTGAATCCATGAGAAGTTCAAATATTAATGGAGATAGGGGACATCCCTGTCTGGTTCCATTGGTTATTTTAAATGAAGAGGAGAATAGGTCATCAGAAAAGCATATGGGTTGGCGGGAGAGGTCCCACATTTTTGGGGCTGGTTGTCCCTATCGTTCATATATTGTTATTTCATCACTACATTGACGATTTACTGTTTATTTGCACTAAAGACGTGGGAACTTTGGATGATTGGCTCTTATATTTCAATAATAGCAATTTGAATCTACATTTTATGGTACTTATGGACCACCAATCTGTTGCTTTTTTGGACGTAACCTTGTCAGGTGACAATGACAAGGTCATCTCCAAACTGTACAGGAAGCCGTCATCCAGTAAAGCCCTGTTGAGAGCGGATTCTGGACATCCCAAACATACTATCAGGGGCATCCCGTTTGGACAGTTTCTTAGACTTAAATGTATATGTAGGGATGATTTAGACTTCCAGGCAGAAGCTTTGAGCATGAAGAGACGGTTTAAGGATAGGGGTTACCCGGATCATTTATTGGATCGGGCTATTCATGTTGCCAATAATACAACAAGGGACAACTTGTTTAAGTATAAGAGGAACATGAGTAAGGGTCACTTTGATAAGAAATCCTTTGGATCCCATGACATTCCCACATTTTCCACCTCTTTTAGAATAGAATTCAGCAAAATTGAGAACATTGTTAGAAAATATCTTCCAGTTTTATATAATGACTCCACTTATGCTCAGATATTATCTAAAGGTATCAAGACTCCCACTTTAGGCAGAACACTGTCCGCTAATCTATACACGAGCAAACAACATTGTGCCCATTGATTACAATTTAAAGGATCCTTTCAGTGTGGTGCGAACGCTTGTCCTTGTTGTTCACACATCAAGAGAGGGGAGTTAGTTCAAGCCATTGCAACTAACAAGGTACATAAAAACCGTACATTCATTAATTGTAATACTAGGTATCTAATTTATGTACTACATGTGAATTATGTTCCATCCAATACGTGGGTCGCACAACACGTAGGCGAAGGGATCGCCTTTGCGATCATTTATATGATATACACAAGAATCACCCCACCAAAGTCGTTAAACACTGGAATGAGTGTCATAACCGAGATGTCAGTGGTTTGTGCATACAGTGAATAGAGAAAGTAGTGCTTCCCAAGAGAGGTGGGGATAAGTTCATGATGTTATGTAAAAAGGAATTTTATTCTCAACACTAGAAAGCCTCTTGGACTTAATTTTAAATGGGATGTCACACATTTTTATGAGTGATTGCTCTCCTTCATTTGTCTTTCCCATTCTTCTCCCCTCCCTCTTTTCTCTTCATCTTGCTCATTTTCTTAATTTTCTTGATCTTTTTAATTATTATAATTTTTCTGTTTTTTGGTGTTTTTTTATTTTTTTTTGCTTTTCCTTTTTTTGCTTTTCTCCTTTTTCTTGCTTTTCTCGTTTTTCTCCTGTTTTTTTTTTTCTTGCTTTTCTAGTTTTTTGCATGTTTTTTTTTTTTTTTTTGCTTTTATTTTCTTGCTTTTCTCGTTTTCTAGCTTTTTTTCATTGTTCTTGTTTTCTTGTTTGCTTGCTTTCTCTCTACTCTCCCATTTTCTTTGTTCCAATATATATGTTTCATTATATTTGATGCTGCTAGTACTTTTGTAAGATTGCTGTATTTGACTTGATATATTTGTACACCATTGTCATCATTTGTCGCACTACAATTCTAGTTTGATTTAGGACATATATATATATATATATTCCTAAATGGGACCGACAGCTGTGGAACTTTTTGTTCCCCTATCTGAAGGTATCCCTCTGTGTTGATTAAGGTTTATATGTGTCTTGAACAGGTGAGAAACACCTAAAAAAACTTTTTCGGTGGAATGCTGGCATCTCCACACGTCAAACAAGCTTCAGCGGAAAAAATAAAATTTGTGAGTGTGGCTCTAGATCTACTTGTCTACTCAGAATGGCGTTAAAATCTTCGCAAATAATTGCATGACCTTGACCTTTTTCCATATTTTGTTAAGAGATCTAAGTTGCTGAACAAGGGAGGGAGGTATACATTAACTATAGTGTATATGCCGTTATTGATCTCACAAACAAGAACAACATATCTACCCATATCATCACAAATCCCATCAAATTGCCTAAAGAAGACAGTGTCCCTCACCGCAATGGCCACCTCTCCCTTTTTCTTAGAGGAGTTGAAAAAATAAATGTGTGGAAATTTTCAGTTTGTAAAGGATGGCAGGTTACGGGAGGAAAAATTTGTCTCCTGTAAGCATAGAATATCACAATTCAATCAGTTAGCTTCAGACCATGTCATACTACGTTTCGAAGGAGTGTTTAGGCCCTTCACATTAAGGGACGAGATTTTGAAGGCCATATTATTTGATGCCCCTAGGCATGACAACAGTAGCAGTATTGAGCACACAAATGGAGCATAAGATAGCTTACATAAGATGGAGAGGACTGCCCAGAGTTCATTGATGGTTTGATACAGAGAGTCTAGAAGTTGGGCAGTTCCAGGTAGTCCCATGTACACTGAACAGTCAAAGATAAAAGGTAACAGGAAAAATAAATAAATAAAATAAGAACGTGAATTGAGTGTAGAACAGTGCTAGCCTGTGTCGGCCACAGGATTTGTGCAGGACTAGCAAAGATAAAAATTGTTGACTCATGAAGGAATCCAGGCGGATTATTTACCGCTATACAACAGGGGTCAACAAAAAAAAGTATAAACATTATTTCAGAGGCTCACCATACCTGTATGTAACATGTGTAGTGATCCTGGTACTGGGTCAACCTGAATCCACATCAGAACCTGCATGAGTGGCTCCAGAGGAACTAGAGGATGTGATTTGGATATAAGGCTGTGGATCTAATATTTTCCATTCCCTCAAAAGGCGCATGCCTTCTTTAAGCGACATGATGGCAAATGCGGAGCCTCCCTTTTGTGACTAGCAATTTTGCTGGGTAGATCCATCTAAATGGCGATAATTGTAAAGCGGCTTGGTAATGAATGTCAGTTGCCTTCTCTGCTGCATGTTAAAAGCTGATAGGTCCGCGAAGAAGGAAAGATCCACCATACTGTGAGGAAACATTTCTTTGTTTCTGGCCACTGCCAACAACTTCTCTTTGTTGTGGAAGAAGTGAATTCTGAATATAATATCACGTGGAACATTATCAGAGATGTGCTTGGGTTTAAGCAATCTGTGAATGCGATCAATTAGCAAATCTTCCAAAGGAGCGCCAGGTATAGCATCCTTTAGTATGTTAGTGAAATAGGATTTTAGATCTGGCTGCTTTACTGATTCAGGAATCACCCTAATTTTCACATTATTGTGCCTGGATCTATCCTCCATATAAGCCAGTTTAGACTTAACCTAGTGCATTTCCTCATCTCTTTCATTATGAAAGTCTACCATCTCATTAAAAGGTGGATGCAAATTCCCTCATCTTGTTTTCTATGTGGGTGACTCTCCGTGACACCTCTGCCACTTCAGATTTAAAATGATGTGCTAGTGAGAGGATGTCAGCATGGATGGTAGTGCGCAGGGACACCAACATACCTTTCAGAGTCGTGTCCAATACTGGTTGGTAGCCTGTCATCTCTCTAGAGCTTGAGTTTTGTCTTGGCAGGGCTAGAAGATGAGGAAGAGGAACCTGATCTCATCCGCCGCTGCCACTGTGTGGGAGTAATCCCTGTGATAAATCTTAAAAACTGAAGTGCCGCAGCTTGGGGAAGAAATCCATCATCTTCTCTGTTCACTGGGAGCCTTGCCGCTTTTTGAAAGCCATGCCTGCGAGGGTCGGAAGCTAGAGGCTGTTTTTGTAGGGCTATATGGGTCCCTGTGCGCCTTAAGATCCGTCTGGTGAGCCAGTCTGTGTAGGAGCAGTCTTACAGTGCAGCCATCGTCAGTCACACCCTCCCTGGAAGGGAACACTTTTAACAATAGCTACAGCTAGGGTTTTCTTCTACTTCAAGTCGATGAGCGATGTGAAAAGTGAGCTAATTCACTGCAACTAATAAGGAATAGTCTTTCACTGGTCTGACTGCCAATGTTGAAGAAATCTTAAATCATATTTGTTACTAAGTGAATATCATATCCAATTTCTTAAAGTGTATATACACTCCCACAATAAACTTCTGTGGTTTGTTTTGTTATATCTTTTAGATTGAAGGGATATTAAAGGTATTTTATTTTTTTTAAATAACAAACATGGTATACTTATCTGCCCTGTGCAATGGTTTTTCAAAGAGCAGCCCTGATCCTCTTTTTCTCTGGTCCCTGTCGTCACTCCTGTCTTCTCCTCTTCTCCATTTCACTCATGCATGCTCACTCCCGACCCTGTTTTGTGTGTCCATAAAAAACACAGAACATGGGCTTGGCCCTAACCCCTGCTCCCTCCTCACTTGCTGTGAGCTGTGATTGACAGCAGCAAGAGTCAATGGCTTCCGCTGCTGTCAGAGACCAGGGAGAGTGGCTGCTCTCATGCACATTGCTGGATCGCAATGGGGCTGTGGTGGGAGCTGCATACTGAAGGTTTTTTACCTGCATAGAATGCATGCAGGTAAAAAGCCTTCAGCCTTTAGAATCAATTTAATGGCCAGAAATGTTATCTTTCCAGAAATCTTGTAAGTTGATAGCATGCTGTGTCCTCTGCCTATGCTAAAGTATTACAGTCAGTTACATTATTCCCAGTTATATTGTTCCCAGTTATCTCTGAGGACTACAGAACCCTTCCCCACTAGTCTATAAAGAAGGGGGGGTGTTTTTATAGTCCTAACAGGCTTCTTTTCTAGGATGAAAAAGCTGCTTAATCATAGATACAGTACATTTGAGAAGTTATCCTATAATAGAAAACATGTTACTGGCAGAATCTTAAGGTCAAAATAACGGAAAAAGACCAGAAAAAGTAAATGACTAAAGCCTCCATATCTAAAGACTGTAAGCTGCAATATATAAAATTTTTGTTCTTAAGTTTGGAAATGCTTTAAAGTCCTACTCTAGTTAAAATGTGCAGTATTTTATTTTGCAGAAAAATGGGAAAGGTTGAAGCATATTTTGAGTTTTATTTCTTTCCGAGTTGCTATTAGGAAAGTGTCCCCTCACTTCCTGCCAAGACATTGAATTTTCAACAATTCAGGACAAGAATGAACAAGCAAGTATCTTTGCTCCAATGTATTTTCTGTATAGTCTTTTACAGCATTTATTGTGTATCCAAACAGAAATCTTCTAATACCGATTGCTGCCAACAGTGTCTGCTTACAGAAATCTACAGCTATTCAAATTATATTCTTACAGGCACAGCATGTACATTGTTGTTCCTCCAATGACAAATGAAAACATCACTTCCAAAGGTTATTCAAGAACTTGTACAGCAAAGGGAAAACAATTATAAACATTAGCTACTAAGATAATTATTTCCCTTTTTTGTTGCTCAAAATATAAAGAAAATTCTACAGCTAAAAACATGGTATATATATATATATATATATATATATATATATATACATACATTTCATAAATAAATACTGTATTTATTGTGGTCAAACATTTAGCATTTTAATCTCATTCAGCAGTCACAACCTACTTGCTAAGAGGTTCTTTTTGTACATCACGGGACACAGAGCCATAAATCATAGCATATGGGATGTCCCAAAGCAATGCATCTGAGGGGAGGGGGACACCAAAAAAATACCGCCAATCGACCACAAAAAGGATTACACCGCTGCCTGCAGAACACTGCGGCCAAATGCAGATTCCTTCTGGGTCCCAACATCCACTCGATAGAAACGAGTGAACGTATGCACCGACGACCAGGTCGCAGCCTTGCAAATCTGAGTCATGGAGGCTTGATGGCGATGTGCCCAAGAGGCACCTACTCCTCTGGTAGAATGTGCCTTTACAGGAAAAGGTGGGATCTTGCCTTCTAAATCATATGCCTGGGTAATAACCTGGTGAATCCAATGAGAAATTGTAGACTTAGATGCTGCCAACCCCTTCCTGGGCCCTTCTGGCAGCACAAACAATCTCTCGGTCTTACGAATCCGAGCTGATCTCTCCAAGTAAAACTTAAGTGCACACATTATATCAAGAGAATGTAATAACTTTTCCTCCTTTGAGTGAGGATCTGGAAAAAAGAAAGGTAATATAATGTCCGGATGCAAATAAAAGGTGGACACGACCTTGGACAGAAAAAACTGGGTGTGGACATAGAATCACCCTAGCTTGATGAAAAATCAAGAAGGGCTCTTCACAAGAAAGAACTGCTAATTCCAATACCCTTCTAGCCAAAATAAATTTAAACTCCCTAACCAAAAAAAAAAAAAAAGCCAGCATCCACAGTGGGCATATTCCATTTCTTAGTAAACTTTTCCCCCATAGGATACAATAGTGAAAACCTTTTAGGAGGAACAAAAAATCCCATCAGGATGGTTCCAATCATTATACATTTCTTTCTCCAAGAGCAGATGTATGGGAAGCTTCCGAGAACTATGAGAAGGGCGCAATGACCCTAGAGAGGAAAAAGAGACTTCAGCTGTCTCTAGGAGAGGAAATTTGTATCCATACAGGACTATTTCAGTAAGAGACTGAACCAACAATCTCTGGGTTTGAGAGGCTGACAGAGACTCCTCTGACCCTGACTTCCCAGAAGTGGAAACACCAGCTTGACCTTCTATAGGGTCATCATCAGCTACTTCTTCCACATCCTCTGCCCGATCCTGAAAAGGATTCAGGAGGTTGCTCAGGTAAGGGGGATCTATCACGTTTCCTTCCTCCTTGTGATGCTGCAATCATGTCAGCAATCTTACCCTCAAGGCTAGATAATTTATTCTCCTTGGAGAGGAGACGCCTAAGAGGGGACATGATAGCAATTTACAAACACCTCAATGGCGATCCTAGCATAGGTAGAAAACTATTTAGTCCCAAGGAGTGCAAAAAGACACGTGGCCACACAATGAGATTAGAGGAGAGGCGGTTTAACCTTATGCTGCGTAAGGGGTTCTTCACTATAAGGGCAGTGAGAATGTGGAACTCTCTTCCACAATTGGTGGTAGCTGCGGGGAGTATGGCTACTTTTAAAAGACTCTTGGACATGCATCTCACAGATCACAACATTCAGGGTTTTTGGAAATGAGCAGGCCACTGACAAACACACACGCACACACACCTATACAGGTTGAACTGGATGGACTTATGTCTTTATTTAACCTCAACTACTATGTAACTATGCTGATGCCAAATCATCCTTAGTGACGTAGGTAGCGGCAGAAACACCTGGAGTAGCTACTATGCCTGACAACCGTAATGGCTCAGTTTGGCTAGTCACCTCTGACTCTTCAGGGGGAGTAGGCACAAAGGAAGCATGGCTAGGACCTTAAAGGTCTGACAGTGGCATCACAGTGCCCCTTCCAACTGTGCCCCCCCCAGCCCTCTTTGGGGCAGACATTGCTTTAAAACAAGACAAACTTGAGGTACTAACTTCCGTGTACCCAAGGCTTGCGCCAAGCTTATACAGCTTATCGCACACAGCACTGATTATCCAAAGATACAGGACCTGTTTGTGCCAGTAACATACACCCACAGTGACTCACAACTCAGCTGCTGCTGCTATGTATCCCCTTCAGCCTCAGTAGAGGCTAGTGCATTGGAAACAGTTCCTTCTAAGTCACACCCATTTATGATGTACTGCGCATGCCTAGTATGCTATGTGGCGTCCACATGCACGCCATTTGCGTTCAAACATGCCCTCCTGTTTTAGAAGGGCCATGGCCTTGGACCTGTAGAGCACCCTGCATGGAGCACCTTTGGGGTTTGGTATTCCAAGGGTCCGGATCCCAGGGTCCAGCACCTAAAAAGGACAGCATTACAGGAAAAAAACTTGTATCTGCTTCCTTAGGCTCAGGTACCATCTTTTTAATACATTGACCATTTTAGATGGATCTGATAGCTAACCCCTTAGATTCAGTGATCTTTGACTGGGGTATATAGAATATCTTCTTTCTTCCTTAAAGAAAAATGTGGATAGACTCTCCACCGTGACCATCACATTTAGACACTGGCGAAAAAACAAAGGTACTTCCTGTGTGGGAGGGATTATATTGGGGGGTATCCTTTCTGATTTGTTGGCAGTGTCCTTCACCTGTAGGTGGCTATATAACCCATATGTTATGATTTATGGCTCTGTGTCCCGTGATGTATGAAAAGAAAAATGGGATTTCAACTTAACATGCATTTTTATGCAGCAAAATGCAAGAGTTTTGCTGCATCAAAACAAACAAGTGTGAATAGGCCCCAACACCCTTGTGCATACTAGCTATATCTCAAAGTTTATGACCTCAATTCTAGCAGTGCAAAATCCTACCATACAATAAAGTGCATTGGTGACTAATATAAAATAATATTCCTGTGCGTTTTAACCACTTAAGCCCCGGAGGATTTGGCTGCTAAAGGACCAGGGGTTTTTTTGCGATTTTTTACTGCGTGACTTTAACGGACAATTGTGCGGTCGTGCGACGCTGTACCTAAACGAATTTGACGTCCTTTTTTCCCACAAACAGAGCTTTCTTTTGGTGGTATTTGATCACCTGTGCGATTTTTTGATCACGCGCTATAAACAAAAAAAGAGCGTAAATTTTGCAAAAATAACAATATTTTTCACATTTTTTTATATGAAATTCCCCAAAAAAAAGTAAAAATCAAAATTTTTTAACATTTTTCGGCCAATTTGTTTTATGCTACCTATGTTTGGTAAAAAAAATCGCAAAAAGCGTATTTTGATTGGTTTGCGCAAAAGTTATCGCGTTTACTAACAAAGGGAAAGATTTTTGTCATTTTTGGTGTTTTTTTTTAACGCGTAATGGCGGCGATCTGCGTTTTTATTTTCGGTACTGCGACATTGGGGCGGACAGATCGGACCCTTGACTGACATTTTTGACACTTTTGGGGTTACCAGTGACATTACTGCAGTAATCAGTGCTATACATATGCACTGTTACTGCAAAAATGACACTGGCAGGGAAGGGGTTAACTTTATTGGACAGGGAGGGGTTAAGTGTGTCCTAGGGGCGTGATTCTAACTGTGTAGGGACATTCCTATTGGTGTAAAAGCAAAGATCAACCGTTCTACACAGATCTTCACTTTTACACAGGGAGAACTGACAGGCAGCTTGTTTACACAAGCTGCTCTGTCTTTCTCCCTTCACAGGAGCGATCGCAGTGTGACTGGCGGACATCGAGTCCGCCGGTCACACGCACTGACTTGCCTGTGAACAAGCCGCGGCGGGCGCGCGCCTCGGCGCGCGCGCGCCTGCCCGCGATAGGCTCGCAAGTCAGTGACAGGCGAGTGACGTACCGATACGTCACTCTGCCTGGCCGGGGCTGACCGCCGCAGTATATAGTCGTGCGGCGGTCGGCAACCGGTTAAAGTGCTATAGTGAAAATTGAGAGTTCACCCCCTATTTTGTGAACCATATATCCAATGCTAAGACTCAAATATAATACTGTGCAATCCTCAAATATAAGAGCTATTTAGTGACATACCAATCCTTTACAAAAATAAATATAAATAAATATTCGTGCAAAATTTTCCAATTAATAAGGTGCACACATATAAATCATTAAAGTGCTTCTGTGCTCTGTGCAACTCAGGTTATTCACTCAAAGTTTAATGCATATATAACCTATAAAGTCCCAGTGAAATGATCACAACCATGCAGGGGAGCAGTGATGGTGGGTATCTCCTAGTCACTTGTGCAGGGATGGCTGGAGTTAAACCTGGATCATATAACGCTTGTTTAAATATTCCAATGTCAGGGTACACTCTTGTCCACTCTCCTAGATATCAGGATAACCTGTATATCTCGGGGTCGGTATTTAAGCAAAAACAAGGGACTCCTCATGGTGTAGTATTTTCAAATGTCAAATCCATTTATTAAAATAATTAAAAACATGTAAGCAACAATGTATCAATGCCCTAACGCCAACATGTAGCTAGACAGCTGAATGCACTATTACCTTATGGAGGGTACACCGAGCTCTTCAGGATGCAAAAAGTTTGTTCCTTCCTGGAGTACCGTCCGACACCCGGCGTGCGTTCCACGACTATAATCCACAATGAGGGGGCGTGCGTGTCAGCTTGACATGTTTCGTCATTACGTTGACGTCTTCGGAAGCTTCTGGTAATAGTACATTCGGCTGTCTAGCTACATGTTGCCGTTAGGGCATTGATACATTGTTGCTTACATGTTTTTAATTATTTTAATAAATGGATTTGACATTTGAAAATACTACACCATAAGGAGTCCCTTGTTTTTGCTTTAATACCCACCCCGAGATATACAGGTTATCCTGATACCCAGGAAAGTGGACAAGAGTGTACCCTGACATTGGGATATTTAAACAAGCGTTATATGACCCAGGTTGCCGTATGGTAACAGGGATCAACTACATCTGGTAAGCTTTAACTCTGGCCATCCGTGCATGAGTGTGAAGGTAGATGAGACCCCTGGTCCCAATGATAGTCCCGGACTATCTATAACTTCTTTGCTCGTTTTGTATCTGCAGGCCTGGGAGGCTGGTTTCTGGAAATAACACAGACGGAGACAGATGTATAGTGAAACCAAGCTCTCAGTTTATTATAGGCTCGTTGTGGGTTATATAGTAAAGAGTAAAGGCATATAACATAGGTACAGGACACTTGTTACGTTCTTATTGGTTAAACAGTTTAAGGAGACCAAAGATCACTTCGGGGAATAATACCATATAGGGCATATAGCGTGTGACTAGAAACACCTGACATGATTTCATCAGAAACAGCATAAACTTGCCATATCTATAACACGTACACACTTAGACCTTGACCCGTACACACTTACATAGCTTGTATAACTAAGATGAAAATAGAAAATGGAGTAGGAACATACAAAATGGAGGGCACATAGAATTTGATATCTCCCCATCTCCCACAATCCCCTCTTAAAATCATTAACCCTTAATTGATTTTCCCTTGTCACCCTGTATGTCATTGGAATATATAATTCTTAGGGATATTACCAGGGGTCCTAAGCCTCCTAGGAATATAGTACCACGACTGGCAGATTAATTTTCTATATCCCTGCTGCTTGAAAGACCAGATCATATATCATCCTTTAAACAATAAGGTTCTTTTTTTCTTTCTGTTTATACCTCTTAATGTACTCAGTATATTCTTTAGGGTTATTAGTCGAGGGGGTCTGGTAGCCTGGGACTTGGTGGGATAGCATAGAGACATTTTTCACTTTTGGTCGGGAAACTCTAGCAATAATACACATTACGAGTTTGAAGCATGCATATAGGAATAATAAAAAAAGCAAAACCATTATAACAGTCATAGCGATATTTTTCAACCATGAGGATATTCCTCCAAATTCAAAATTCCCACTACTAAAAGGACTCCATGTCTTAGCAATATTCCTAGCTTCCTGTTGCAACTTGTCTACTTCTTTCCGGTGCTGTGCAATAATATCATAATAATCGGGTATCTCAACAGATGTATTGTGTATCCATGTGCAACGTTCATAATCCTCCGTAACTTCACATAACCCAGTAAGAGCAGCACTCATGCTTTCTATGGCTAGGTCATGGAGCTCAAGTTGTTTCTTAATTGCCCTCACCTCTATATTTAATTTGGTAATGTCCCCTGAGTTCTTATCTAGGATGTCATCGAGAATTTTAGAGTAATTATTCAACCTTTTCATCATGTCTATTCCCCATCCGGTCCATGAGGGGAACCAGGCCCATACCATAGCCTTTTCAAGGAATAATTCCCTCTTATTGCGGTGTTTGAGGGGGTACCTAGGATACATACTAGCTTCGAGGAGATGTCCTCCTTCGTTGTCTCCCACTACACCCATGATGGGAACTAGGGATGCGAGGTAACACCACCCTTGGGGTTCAATGGGGATCCAAGGGTGACAAATCTTTCCACAACAAATATAAGTACTGTTTCCCAAAGCTAGGGGACGTTTGTGAAGTAGTGCCATTAATTGGTCATCATAACTGGACCAAGCTAAATTTGACAACTGTCCTATTGGGGAAGAGGAAGTGGAACTGGAGTTAAGAAAGTTCATTAGAGTGGCGTTTAGGGCTGGTTCTGAGGTGTGCCAGAAGGAGCTGTCCATCGAGGTCATTGAGAAATTAATCTTAGTTTGCCGGCACACTTCAGCTCCCTTGGTGGAGTTTCCCAACCTAAAACACCAGTCTGGGGAATGACTCCTACCAATAATTTGGAAAGTGAGGGTATCATTTGAGAGTGTTCTCGTGACATTGGTGAGGACAACAGGAGGTGTACCATTTAGGAAAGGGGTGAAGGTTAAAGGTATCGCTATTAGGGGTATTCTAGCGGTGCTAGGATGGAGTTTACTACATATCCAACATTTTTCATATCCGGACTTCTGGGCATATGCATATTTAAATTGCAACAATGACATTTTATCTGTAAGACTTTTTGAGCTTTCATCTCTCTTTTGTCTGTTATGTGCATTACTCTGTATTGGGGTGTTGGAAGCTCTGCAAATGGCCTGTAGCCCTACCAGGTCTTCTGAATGATAAATACAGTTAGTGGTAACCCATACTACAGAGAAGACTGAAAATGATACGAGTCCTATAAGTAGCCAAAGTTTTCCAGAATCTGGTGCTATTAGGAATGTCATTTTTCTACAGGGTCAGGGCCGCCTGCCTCTGAAAAACCCCCTTTTCTTGACTATCCTGTTCGAGGTCAGAGTCGTCCACTCCCGTTAGTACCTCTCTTGCTTCTGGACCTTCCTGTTCAAGGTCAGGGCCGTCCGCCCCCGTTAGTACCTCTCTTGGGTCTGGATCTGGACTTGCTTCTGGGGGTGGAGCCTCCTTCACCAATTTTACTCGAGTAGCGTGGATCCAGGTGGGGCTGTCTTCAGTCAGGACTGCTGTTCTAGTTACTGCAACAACGATAGTGGGAGGGCCATAGGCGAAATCCTGTGGTTTCTTTCCCTTGGGGTGCAGTTTGATCACCACTTCATCTCCTTCCTTGAAGGGGTGAGTGTTTTCCTGTGAAGAAAAAGGAAATTTGCGAGTAACATCTTCCTCAGTGCTGACCAGAGTCTCAATCAGCTTCCTTACATATTCATCCCTCACATTGTCAAGATTATCCATGGTCATAAAGGCTTTTCTGGCCCATGGGGTGGGAAAGGGTCTACCAAAAAGGATTTCAAATGGAGAGTATCCTAGGGCCTTGTTAGGGGTCATTCTTATTTCAGCCATAATGGCTGGGAGATACCTTCTCCAGTTGGCAAAGGTTCCTCCTGTGGCTTTTCTCACTTTGTCTTTGATGGTCCTATTCATCCTTTCTACAATTCCTGAACTTTGGGGATGATATGGGATGTGGAATTTCCAGTCAATTTGCAACATTTTTGATAGTTCCTTACAAATTTTGGATGTGAAGGCTGGACCTTGATCTGAATTTATTTGCAGAGGTATTCCCCATCTGGGGACTATCTCTCTAGTTAGTATTCCTACCACTGTTTTGGCATCTTCTCTTTTTGTGGGAAATGCTTCTGGCCATCTGCTGAAGACATCTATTATGACACAAACTGGTTGTGTGCCTCCACCTGTGACTGGAAGATGGGTAAAATCAATCTGTAGATGCGTGAATGGAGTTGTTGGGTAGGGCAGATGTTCATGTTTTACTTTGTGAGGGTTGTTAGGGTTGTTCCTAATGCAGGTAATGCATCTCTGGACAAAACTTTTTACCATGGGTTCTGCATTAGTAATGTAAAACATTGTTCTTAGCTGTTGTAATGTGGCCTTCCAACCTATGTGTCCTATTCCATGAACATGTGCAATGTAGATTGGTGCACTATGTTGTGGGATGCATGGTTTCCCCTCTTTGCAAATGAGTCCAGTTTTTGGACTCTTTTGTAACACTAGATAGCACCAATCTGCAAGTTCCTCCTCTGTGGCAGAAGCCTGCAGATCGGTCAGCAGCTGGGTCTCATCTGGGAGGAGAGGCAGAAGTGTGGGCATAGCTAGGAAGGTTGAGGTGTCTGTCTTGGCAGCTGCTTTTGCTGTAGCATCTGCTAATGCGTTTCCCTTGGATATGTCATCTGTCCCCTGTGTGTGTGCCCTACAGTGGATGATGGCTAGTTCTGATGGTAGCTTAATTGCGTCCAGTAACTGTGATATCAATTGTGCATGTGATATGCGTTTTCCATCTGCTCCAACATATCCCCTGATTGACCACAGTACGCCATGGTCAAAGACCACCCCATGTGCATATCGTGAGTCAGTGTAGATGGTGACAGGTCGGTTGGCATATATCGTGCAGGCCCTGGTCAACGCTATCAACTCAGCTGCCTGTGCTGACTGATGGTTAATCGGTCCTGCTTCAATGACTATGTATGGTAACTTCACAACTGCATACCCAGCATGATAAGTGTTATCATTCGGACGGGAGCAGGAGCCATCTACAAAGATTACATCCCCTCTTTCCAGCGGAGCCTTCTGCATGTCTAGTCTGGGGGATGTCATTACCTCTATGGACTCTAAACAGTCATGTTCTTCAGCTATTCGATCATCTGCTGATTTTAGTCCTAGAAGTCCATTTAGAATCATTGCTGGGCCTGCCGTTGTGGAATTGTATTGGACTCTTAGCTGTGGGTTACTTAAGAGAATGATCTCATACCCACTTTGTCTTTGGGCCGACATGTGTTGGGTGTGAATTCCTTTGAGGAGGGCCAGCACATCATGTGTGGTGTGTAGGATGGTGGGGTGACCAAGTGTAAAGACAGTGGCCATTTCAACAACCATGGCACATGTGGTCAATGCTCTAAGGCATGAAGGGAAACCCTGGACTTGGAGAGGCATGACCTTTGAAAAAAATGCGACTGGTCGCAACTTCCCACCGTGTTCTTGGCCGAGAACACCCGCCATGGTTTTACAATTGTCTCTAGCATACAAGTGAAATACAGAAGTATAATCAGGGAGGCCTAGACCAGGACTTGTCATCATAGCACATTTCAGGGCTTTAAATGCTTTCAACATTTCTTCTGACCATTGTATTTCATCAGGGGAATCCTTTAGCGTGGCTTGTCTTAAAATGTTATCATAGAAGGAGCAATCACTTATCCACTGCCTACAATAGTTTATTATCCCAAGAAAGGACAGCATTTCCTTCTTGGTTTGTGGGGTGACCAGGCCCACGATGGCATTGATTCGTGACTTGCTCAGGCTTCTTTCTCCCTTTGAAAAGACAAAGCCTAGGTATTCCACCTTTTCTTGACACCATTGTAACTTTTGCTTTGAAACCTTGTAACCACATTGCAACAACCATAGTAATAATGACCTGCTATCTTCCTGACTGGCCTCCTCTGAACAGCTGCAGATCATCAGATCATCAACATATTGCAGCACTACCGAACCTTGGGGGGGGTTCCATGGCCTGAGTGTGGATTGTAATACAATGCTAAATACCACGGGGGCATCCACATATCCTTGCGCTAATCTTGACCAGGTCATCTGGCGTTTTCCGTCAAGGCTGAAAGCAAAAATAGGCCTTGTCTCCTTGTCAACAGGGATACTAAAGAAGGCATTCTTTAGATCAATAACTGAAAAATGGGTTGCTTCATGTGGTATGGTTGCCAAAAGGGTGTTGATGTCTGGTACTATTGGTGCAATTGGAATCACAAGGTTATTAATGGCTCTTAGATCTTGTACAAAGCGGTAAGTGCCGTCAGGTTTCTTTACTGGATTAACGGGTGTATTGTAAGGTGATATGCAAAATTCTAGTATCCCTTTTTGCAAGAATTGCTCTACAAGTGGGGAGATTCCTTCTAACTTTTCCTGTGACAGTGGGTACTGTTTCTGGTAGACTGGTGTTGCTAAAGGGCGGAGCGTGGCCTTGTAAGGGGTGCAGTCTATGAGACCCGTGTCATGATTTCCCTCGGCCCAGACTTCCTCTGGTAAATCAGCTGGTAGGTTTACACAGATGAAATCTAGATCTTCCTGTCTCATGTTTAAATTGGGTTTTATTGTGATAAAAGGTGAGTTGACAATCAGTCCTCCTCCCTTTCTATCCACTGATAAACTTAGACTGAGTTTCTCAAAGAGATCTCTTCCCAATAGGTTTACAGGGCATCCTGGTATTATGCTAAAGGCATGGTGACAGACAAACCTACCCGTGCAATCAGCGACTTTTAGCTTAGTGGTTTTGTATGTGGGGGTTGATATCCCATTTATTCCCATAGAAGGCGTTGACTTTTCTTTCGGGCCAGAGTAATTGGTAAGAGAAATAACACTGGTTGTCGCCCCTGAGTCAACAATGAAGGATAGTCTCTCTTTATTCACCGTCAAGTCTATAAGGGGTAGTTCCTTCCAAGTCTCTGTGATTTGTGGAAAAGTCGGGATATCAGCCTCCGGGCACCATCAGCGTTGTTGCTGCTGGTTTGACCAGTCTATTGGGAATCTATTCCCTGTAGGATTTGTCTGAGCCTGCTGTCTGGTAGATACACTGTCAGTCTGAGGGTTATAGGGTTTGCGGGGCTGGGTACAGTCTCTAGCCCAATGATTGGGGTCTCCGCAGTTGTAACATGTGCCAGGAGGGTACCTAGACTGGGTTGTGTCTCTCTCTCTCCTACCCCTCCCATATGTGTCTTTATTTGGGGCATTGGAGTAGCCCCTCCCTTGTCCTCTATTTGTTCCTCTACCATATTGGGGGTTTCTTTGTGTATTAACCCTATCGGTGAAATGATGAGTAGAGGTGGTTGTTGGTTTCTTTATTTCAAAACAGCCTGCAACTTCTTTCTCAAAGAGGTTTTTCTGAAATTGCTTGACTGTGTCGGATGTCCAAGAGGAAACCATTTGTTTAATGGGGGTGACAAGGTAGGGCAGGGTGTTGGTCAAAAAGGTGGATATGAAAAGGCTGTCATTTCCATCCAATTTTAACCCTGCCTCTTGGACCCAACAATCATGGAATCTTTTCCAATAGTCAGGGATAGATTCCCCTGCTTTCTGTTTACATGCTAGAGCAGTGGACAGCGAGGAAACTTGTTTAAAAACCCTTGTCATTTCGGTCTCTAATTCCGTCCACATCTGTGCTCTCCCTACTTCAGTATTTAATGCATATTCTGAAGCAGTAGGGTTGATTTGGGGGCCCCGGGTTCCATCAGCGGCCACAGGGCCGGGGTTTGGTCGTAGTTGTATTACATCTATTGTGGGCACATTTTTCCAATCCCATTCTGATCTTGTCCCTATTATTTGATCTACAATGAGGCGCATATCTTCTTGAGTGTAATTTCTTCCTTTGCATGCTCTTTTTAAATATGTAATCGTTCCTTGTGGGGCTTGAGTAGGTTTGGGACAATGCTTCACTATTCTGTTTATGTCTTCTATTTCAATGGGTCTCTTCACGAGGTAGTTACCCATTGTCATGAAGGGAAGGTGTAGTGTCTCTTCCACATTCCTTGAACGATCGGGGAGTCCATATACTGTCCCACTTCTCACATGGGGTGGTGATATCAAATCTCCCATCGTGCTACTAACCTCAGGAGTTTCTGCATTTGATTGGGGCCCCGGGGGTGGCCGTATCCTGACAGCTGAACCCGGGGATGGTCTTGTTGGGGTTTGTTGTATAGTGGGTACTTGGACGGGGAGTTGGTCAGGGGCCGTGGGTCTGATGTGATATGCTCCTTGTGGGTCATTCCCCTGTTCTATTTCAGACAGGCTGGCTACCATGGCCAAACTGTCTGTTTCATAGTTATCTAACTTGGGATAGACATGGCTGTAGGGTGGTGGTGGAGGAGGTCGGGAGGGTTGACCCTTTGATGTATCAGATAACCTAGATGATGTCTCTATCTGTTCTAATTCATGACATTTCTTTGGGTCTATTTCGGTTTTAACTTTATTCTTTTTGTCCTTTTTATTTTGTATCTTCTTCCAGTAGGGGGCATATTCTAACCAATTTAATCCCCCTTGTTCCATATACGCCTGATCCCATTGTGGATCAGGCCCATAATAGGGCCACACTGTTATATCTAAAAAGCATAGTCCTTTGACCATATCCATATGGAATGTGTCATTAGCGCCCTCTCGTGGGAAAGGACTGGAACTTTTCATTGTTTCAGTCCACTCTGCTATTTTATCTATCCATGGGTTGATTAAATAGTAGTCAGTGCCGCAGACTCGCGCCACATATTCCTTACAGTTTTCTCCTGCTTGGGGAGGTGGGGGTGGCTTGCTGCCTCCGTGACCCATTGCTGCAGACAACGGGGTTCACGGACCGAGCGCTTATTAGACTAAATCAATCTAATTCTAAGTTCCCTGTCTATTTATAACTGGCAATTTTATTTATTATAAAAGATTGTTGTCTGCGTCTGGTAAATATTTTTAAGTTGTCTATATGTTACCCCTACTAGGGCAAAATCTATCTGTCCGTGAAAGTTGACTCTATGATGCACAATTTTTACATTCAGGGTTACTAGAAACAAACTGACTTCCTAAAAATCTTTTTCTCTTCAGTGGCAACATACAGACTAATTTAGCAGAGTCTAAGTTATGGTGAGTTATATCAAAATCTAAACAATGGGTGCAGATTGGACAGGGCATCTGCTACAATTTATTACAGAGTCATGGAACGTTCACAGTGCTCGACTGCCACCCAGGTTGCCCTGTGTGCGTCTTCCCAAAACGTGAACTAGTCACAGTGTATTTCAGCCGTGCTGACAATACGGAGCGGTTCGAATGCAGCGTGACTACTCTGGCATTCTCATCAGAGAAAGAACATTCAGTAAATGACTCAGGTCTGTTCACTTACCACCCAGACTCATTGAATCATACAAACAGATTATCTTATACTTCTATGCGACAGAGAAGGAAAGCTTAAAGATTTTTCAGACACAAAACGAGCAATTTTCTAACACTTCTTAAGTCTCCCTGAGACTAAATATTTCCCTGAAATATTTCAATTATAGGTATGTTGCGTGTGTTCCCGGAACACACCAACCCCTGTGGTTCAATTGGATATGAGTTTAATCAGGGTCCCCCGGAGCCTCACTACAATCGGTTACATAGAAAAGGATTTTTCTACTTACCGAGTGAGTGGGTGTCCGCGGGGAGTGATTCTCATATCCCAGACGAGCCCCCAAAACTGAAGGTAGATGAGACCCCTGGTCCCAATGATAGTCCCGGACTATCTATAACTTCTTTGCTCGTTTTGTATCTGCAGGCCTGGGAGGCTGGTTTCTGGAAATAACACAGACGGAGACAGATGTATAGTGAAACCAAGCTCTCAGTTTATTATAGGCTCGTTGTGGGTTATATAGTAAAGAGTAAAGGCATATAACATAGGTACAGGACACTTGTTACGTTCTTATTGGTTAAACAGTTTAAGGAGACCAAAGATCACTTCGGGGAATAATACCATATAGGGCATATAGCGTGTGACTAGAAACACCTGACATGATTTCATCAGAAACAGCATAAACTTGCCATATCTATAACACGTACACACTTAGACCTTGACCCGTACACACTTACATAGCTTGTATAACTAAGATGAAAATAGAAAATGGAGTAGGAACATACAAAATGGAGGGCACATAGAATTTGATATCTCCCCATCTCCCACAGAGTGACTAGGAGATACCCACCATCACTGCTCCCCTGCATGGTTGTGATCATTTCACTGGGACTTTATAGGTTATATATGCACTGGACTTTGAGTGAATACCCTGAATTGCACAGAGCACAGAAGCACTTTAATGATTTATATGTGTGCACCTTATTAATTGGAAAATTTTGCATGATTATTTATTTATATTTATTTTTGTAAAGGATTGGTATGTCACTAAAAAGCTCTTATACAGTGCCTTGTGAAAGTATTCGGCCCCCTTGAACTTTACAACCTTTTGCCACATTTCAGGCTTCAAACATAAAGATATAAAACTAATTTTTTGTGAAGAATCAACAACAAGTGGAACACAATCATGAAGTGGAACGAAATTTATTGGATATTTCAAACTTCTTTAACAAATAAAAAACTGAAAAATTATTCAGCCCCCTTAAGTTAATACTTTGTAGTGCCACCTTTTGCTGCGATTACAGCTGTAAGTCGCTTGGGGTATGTCTCTATCAGTTTTGCACATTGAGAGACTGAAATTTTTGCCCATTCCTCCTTGCAAAACAGCTCGAGCTCAGTGAGGTTGGATGGAGAGCGTTTGTGAACAGCAGTTTTCAGTTCTTTCCACAAATTCTCGATTGGATTCAGGTCTGGACTTTGACTTGGCTATTCTAACACCTGGATATGTTTATTTGTGAACCATTCCATTGTAGATTTTGCTTTATGTTTTGGATCATTGTCTTGTTGGAAGACAAATCTCTGTCCCAGTCTCAGGTCTTTTGCAGACTCCATCAAGTTTTCTTCCAGAATGGTCCTGTATTTGGCTCCATCCATCTTCCCATAAATTTTAACCATCTTCCCTGTCCCTGCTGAAGAATAGTGATGTCGCGAACCTAAAATTCGCCGTTCGCGAACGGCGAACGCGAACATCGGCAAATGTTCGCGAACCGGCGAACCGGGCGAACCGCCATAGACTTCAATAGGCAGGCGAATTTTAAAACACACAGGGACTCTTTCTGGCCACAATAGTGATGGGAAAGTTGTTTCAAGGGGACTAACACCTGGACTGTGGCATGCCGGAGAGGGATCATGCAAAAAAAAGTTCTTAAAAATTATAATTTTTTGATAGAGAGCCAATTATTGGAAAAATTAAAAAAAAATAAAAATAAAAAATTTCTTTGGATTTAGCATCTGGGGGGTCTAAAAAGTGTATCTTTCAAGTTTCAGCTCTGTAGCATGTCCAGAACCCCTAAAAAACAGCATTTTTCTTATATTTTCAGGAATACGGCTTCTCTGCGGCTGGCTTTTTCTCTTGCAGGCATTTAGCGGGCATTTTTTTAGGCAGGCATGTCATTTTTTGTATTTAGTGTCTGGGGGGGTCTAAAAAGTGTACCTGTCAAGTTTCAGCTCTGTAGCATGTCCAGAACCCCTAAAAAACAGCATTTTTCTTATATTTTCAGGAATACGGCTTCTCTGCGGCTTGCTTTTTCTCTTGCAGGCATTTAGCGGGCATTTTTTTAGGCAGGCATGTCATTTTTTGTATTTAGTGTCTGGGGGGTCTAAAGCGTGTACCTGTCAAGTTTCAGCTCTGTAGCATGTCCAGAACCCCTAAAAAACAGCATTTTTCTTATATTTTCAGGAATACGGCTTCTCTGCGGCTGGCTTTTTTTCTTGCAGGCATTTAGCGGGCATTTTTTTAGGCAGGCATGTCATTTTTTGTATTCAGTGTCTGGGGGGTCTAAAAAGTGTACCTGTCAAGTTTCAGCTCTGTAGCATGTCCAGAACCCCTAAAAAACAGCATTTTTCTTATATTTTCAGGAATACGGCTTCTCTGCGGCTGGCTTTTTCTCTTGCAGGCATATATATCAGTGGTGGGTGGGCAGTGGCACAGTACACTCTCTGTGGACCTGACAGCAGTCACTGGCACCCAGGCAACTGCAATTTAAAAAATATATATATATTTTTTTACTTTGCAAGCTGCTGTGCCACCTTATATATCAGTGGTGGGTGGGCAGTGGCACAGTACACTCTCTGTGGACCTGACAGCAGTCACTGGCACCCAGGCAACTGCAATTTAAAAAAATATATATTTTTTTTTACTTTGCAAGCTGCTGTGCCACCTTATATATCAGTGGTGGGTGGGCAGTGGCACAGTACACTCTCTGTGGACCTGACAGCAGTCACTGGCACCCAGGCAACTGCAATTTAAAAAAAATATATATTTTTTTTTACTTTGCAAGCTGCTGTGCCACCTTATAAATCAGTGGTGGGTGGGCACACAGTGGCACTGCAGTGGGCACAGTACACTCTGTGGACCTGACAGTCACTGGCAGCCCAGGCAACTGCAATAATAAAAAATATTTTTTTTTTCAATTTATTGCAACAAGATGCTGTGCCACCGTATATATATCAGTGGTGGGCAGTGCACTGCAGTGGGTACAGTGCACTCTGTGGACCTGACACAGCACTCACTGCAATTATGACAGAGGAAAAAAAATATTTTTTAAAATGCCAGGTACTGTGCCTGTGCCACCCGAAATGAGTGTGGTGTGCACACAGTACAGTCTGTGGTAGGTCTGTGGCCTCTCACACACAGCGGGCAGGCAACTGCAGTGTACAATATATATATATATATATATATATATATATATATATAGGAAAAACTCTATTACCAGTTACCAGCCCTTAAAAGGGCTTTTGGGGACGCTAAATATATATATATATATGTATATATATATAAATAAAAAAAAAAAACCTCAATTACCAGCCCTTAAAAGGGCTTTTGGGGACACTAGATAGATATATATATATATATATATAAGAAGAAACAACTCAATTACCAGCCCTTAAAAGGGCTTTTGGGGATGCTAGATATATATATATATATATATATATATATATATATATATATATATATAAAAAAAATACACAAATACCAGCCCTTAGAAGGGCTTTTTGGGGTGCTGTCCTTACAGCAGTAGTGGACCAAGAACACTGCAAGACCAGGAACACTGACTAACTGTCCCTAGCTTAACAGCAGCAGCAGCAGCAGCAGCAGCTCTCTCCCTACTCTCACACACACTGCTTCAGAATGATCTAAGATGGATGCTGCCCTTGCTTATTTATAGGAGGTGGGAGGCTGTGGGAGGGAGGTATGCTGATTGGCTGGAAATGTGTCTGCTGACTGTGAGGTTCAGGGTCAAAGTTTGCCTCAATGATGTATTATGGGGGGCGGACCGAACATCGCATATGTTCGCCCGCAGCGGCGAACGCGAACATGCGAAGTTCGCCGGGAACTGTTCGCCGGCGAACAGTTCTATACATCTCTACTGAAGAAAAGCAAGCCCAAACCATGATGCTGCCACCACCATATTTGACAGTGGGGATGGTGTGTTCAGGGTGATGAGCTGTGTTGCTTTTACGCCAAACATAACGTTTTGCATTATTGCCAAAATTTCAATTTTGGTTTCATCTGACCAGATCACCTTCTTCCACATGTTTGGTGTGTCTCCCAGGTGGCTTGTGGCAAACTTTAAACAACACTTTTTATGGATATCTTTAAGAAATGGCTTTCTTCTTGCCACTCTTCCATAAAGGCCAGATTTGTGCAGTATACGACTGATTGTTGTTTCTCCTTTGCTAATTGCGTCCCATCTTGTGTAACAAGAGACGCATATACCTTTAAGACCGGATGACATCATTGCCGAGCTCCGCTATGAGCGGCTATTTCAATCGCTGGCTTTCTCTCACTCATCGCTCGTTCAAACCACATGTTCACCGCACCTTCTCCTGTGAAGTCGGAGCTGCTGACATTTCCTTTGCTGAACTGACGCCGGAACCTCGCCGCTGATCCGTATCTCGCTACGGGATCACCTCTCTATCTATGGACATTGTTACTACTAACCTATCTAAGTGATAAGTACCCCACAGGGGATTCCTTACTAACCAATCTCCTACTGTCATCTACTGCAATTACCAGGACTACCTATCTATCTATTCCATACCATCTGCATAGACTGTTAGCTCTTGCGACTACCTTCAACTATCCTTGCACTAGGTTACTCTGTCTAAGTATACTCCATCCGTGTCCTCTTACCATCTGCACTATACTAGACATCAGAACCTATCTGCTTTACCATCACCTGCAACTCTCCTAATATTACTCCTAGTAATCACCATACAACCTGTCTCTCATCTATACATTCTCATATGTTCTATCCCTCCACTAAAACATCTGATTGAGTATGTGTATATTGCATAACAGGCTGTACACCGTGATGAAGTCCTGAGAGTTGGATAGGTTTATTCAACAGTATCTCTACAAGTCTGAGTGTGATAATTCTGCAGCTGAAAATCCATCCATTAACAAAAACGCATGAACGTTACACCAGAGCACCTTCTTCCACATAATTGGTGTGTCTCCCAGGAGGCTTGTGGCAAACTTTAAACATCATTTTTTATGGATATCTTTAACAAATGGCTTTCTTCTTGCCACTCTTCCATAAAGGCCAGATTTGTGCAGTATACGACTGATTGTTGTCCTATGGACAGAGTCTCCCACCTCAGCTGTAGATCTCTGCAGTTCATCCAGAGTGATCATGGGCCTCTTGGCTGCATCTCTGATCAGTCTTCTCCTTGTATGAGCTGAAAGTTTAGAGGGACGGCCAGGTCTTCGTAGATTTGCAGTGGTCTGATACTCCTTCCATTTCAATATTACCGCTTGCACAGTGCTCCTTTGGATGTTTAAAGCTTGGGAAATCTTTTTGTATCCAAATCCAGCTTTAAACTTCTCCACAACAGTATCCTGGACCTGCCTGGTGTGTTCCTTGTTCTTCATGATGCACTCTGCGCTTTAAACAGACCTCTGAGACTATCACAGTGCAGGTGCATTTATACGGAGACTTGATTACACACAGGTGGATTCTATTTATCATCATTAGTCATTTAAGTCAATATTGGATCATTCAGAGATCCTCACTGAACTTCTGGAGAGAGTTTGCTGCACTGAAAGTAAAAGGGCTGAATAATTTTGCACGCCCAATTTTTCAGTTTTTTATTTGTTAACAAAGTTTGAAACATTCAATAAATGTTGTTCCACTTCATGATTGCGTCCCACTTGTTTTATATCTTTATGTTTGAAGCCTGAAATGTGGCAAAAGGTCGCAAAGTTCAAGGGGGCCGAATACTTTCACAAGGCACTGTATTTGAGGATTGCACAGTATTATATTTGAGTCTTAGCATTGGATAGATGGTTCACAAAAAAGGGGGTGACCTCTCAATTTTCACGAAAGCACTTTAAAACGCATAGGATTATTATTTTATATTATAGTCACCAATGCACTTTATTGTATGGTAAGATTTTGCGATGCTAGAATTGAGGTCATAAACTTCGAGATATAGCTATACTGTTTCCCCATTTGGTGGATGTGTAGCAGCTGCAATCCTGTATACTTCCATACATCTATTTATTATTATTTATTTATATTTGGCGCGAGTGTTATTTCTAATATTTGCACCTTGTGCATAACTGCCCACAATGTTGAAATGCTTCTGATCGTATGTACAGTAATTACTCTAGTGGCTTCAGCCTGGCCACCTTGTAGGCTCTTTGAATTAAGCCTTGGATCTGCGACATGATTTTGGGTGCTAGCGCCCCATTTTCTTTTTCTGGTGCTTGAACGAACTAGGAAGAGTTGTTATGATTACTCAAATTACTCTGTTGCTTGCAAACGTGCCCTCAAATATCCAGACACATTGAGGTAATGAAACTAGGCTGTTATTTGGGTTCAAACACTTCATGGTGTCGCTGCCCCATGTACAGTATCTCACAAAATTGAGTGAACCCCTCACATTTCTGTAAATATTTTATTATATATTTTCATGTGACAACACTGAAGAAATTACACTTTGCTACAATGTAAAGTAGTGAGTGTACAGCTTATATAACAGTGTAAATGTGCTGTCCCCTCAAAATAACTCAAAACACAGCCATTAATGTCTAAACCGCCGGCCACAAAAGTGAGTACACCCCTAAGGTAAAATGTCCAAATTGGGCCCAAAGTGTCAATATTTTGTGTGGCCACCATGATTTTTCAGCACTACCTTAACCCTCTGTGGCATGGAGTTCACCAGAGCTTCACAGGTTGCCACTGGAGTCCTCTTCCACTCATCAGTGACAACATCCCGGAGCTGGTGGATGTTAGAGACTTTGCACTCCTCCACCTTCCTGCAGCTGATACCCCACAGATGCTCAATAGGGTTTAGGTCTGGAGACATGCTTGGCCAGTCCATCACCTTTACCCTCAGCTTCTTTAGCAAGGCAGTGGTCATCTTGGAGGTGTTTGGGGTCATTATCATGTTGGAATACTGTCCTGCGGCCCAGTCTCCGAAGGGAGGAGATCATGCTCTGCTTCAATATGTCACAGTACATGTTGGCATTCATGGTTCCCTCAATGAACTGTAGCTTCCCAGGGCTGGCAGCACTCATGCAGTCCCAGATCATTACACTCCCGCCACCATACTTGACTGTAGGCAAGACACACTTGTCTTTGTACTCCTCACCTAGTTGTCGCCACACACGCTTGACACTATCTGAACCAAAGTTTATCTTGGTCTCATTAGACCACAGAACATGGTTTCAGTAATCCATGTCTATAGTCTGCTTGTCTTCAGCAAACTGTTTGCAGGCTTTCTTGTTCATCTTCTTTAGAAAAGGCTTCCTTCTGGGACGATAGTCATGCAGACCAATTTGATGCAGTGTGCGGCGCATGGTCTAAGCACTAACAGGCTGACCCCTCAACCTCTGCAGCAATGCTGGCAGCATTTATACATCTATTTCCCAAAGACAACCTCTGGATATGACGCTGAGCACGTGCACTCAACTTCTTTGGTCGACCATGGCGAGGCCTGTTCGGAGTGGAACCTGTCCTGTTAAACCACTGTGTGGTCTTGACCACCGTGCTGCAGCTCAGTTTAAAGATCTTGGCAATCTTCTTATAACCTAGGCCACCTTTATAGAGCAACAATTATTTTTTTCAGATCCTCAGAGTTCTTTGCTGTGAGGTGCCATGTTGAACTTCCAGTGACCAGTATGAGAGATTGAGAGCGATAACACCAAATATAACACACCTGCTCCCCATTCACACCTGAGACCTTGTAACACTAACGAGTCACATAACACTGGGGAGGGAAAATGGCTCATTGGGCCCAATTCGGACATTTTCACTTAGGGGTGTACCAGCAGTTTAGACATTAATGGCTGTGTGTTGAGTTATTTTGAGGGGACATCAAATTTACACTGTTATACAAGCTGTACACTTACCACTTTGTAGGAAAGTGTAATTTCTTCAGTGTTGTCACATGAAAAGATAGAATAAAACATTTACAAAAATGTGAGGGGTGTACTCACTTTTGTGAGATAATGTATGCTAACATGTTGTGCCAGGAAAATGAAACAATTATCATACTTGCCTCATAATTTTACTTTTCTCGCACCAATCTATGGCAGCATACTTTGCCCACCCAGTTTCCTCCTTGCACTGTGCAGGGAAAGGGCTTTGTGTGGGTTTAAACACTTTATATATATCTTGTCAGGAAGAGCACAACCTAATCTTTGAAACCATAAGCTTGGATGATAGTTTGCCTGAGTCACCTAGGGATGGTGGAATGGGAAGTGAAGTACTTGTGTAAGGTCAATCTGGTCAGAGGGGGAAATCAGTCTTTCTAAAATAGAAAAACAGACTCTTGGAGTCCGAACCCCATCCAGACAATAGCAGGAAATTTTCTTTGGGGTAACTGAAACCAGACAGAGGGGTGGGAGAAAAATGTCCTGAGTTCCAAGTTAAACTTGTCCCTGTGCAAAACCAGAAAGGGTTTCTTTACAGTTACCTTTCACCCTCCCCCCCTCCTTTCCAACATGCGACTGCATAGTGAAAGCAGAAGCAGCATAATGATGAGCTCATCTGTCTCTCACTAAATCAGTATGCATCTTGCGCTGCAGCACACCATATAGGCTCCTTTTGCACCCCCCCCCCCCCTCCTGAACTTTGCTATACAAACTTTACAGGAGGCTGATACCATGATACCAGGTCTGATTCAGATATATAGACCATTTCCATTTAAATGTGTTTAATTATGTATTAATAAATACCGTACATAGCTACGTTAATTTGTGTCCTTTTTGTGTGCCTGGAGTTCAGCTTTAAGCATAATTTATTACTTCCTTTGCTGCATTAGCAATTCATTATTTGATTATGTTTGTAGGCTAGAGTTAATGTTGAAAAACTCAGGCCAATAAAGGCTATTTAATGTAGAAATAATGATATCTCCACATATTATTATGTCACATTAGTCTAGCACTGGGACTTTGAAAAACATGAAGGCATTGCCAAGGAATGCTTTGTTGTACAGGTTCCTACAAAACTCAAAATAATTACTAGCTTTGCTGGACCTTCACAAAAGCATTATCTTAATTCTCTTTGAACAGAGGGCTGGCTATGTCAATGTTAAAGCTATCACATGTTCATATTCCTTAATGGAAATAAGGCACAGCTGTGTGTAACCCTTCCATGTGTTCCTATTACAGAGAGACCAAAAACACATAAAAACCAAGTATATAACCAAATCTTGCAAATTAGGTATCTCCTTGAAGAAGATGGACATATTTTATTAGCATCATAAAGAACAGTACAATTTTACATGAGTGGAAGAATGAGAATTGTCCAATAATGGGGCAAATGATGTAAAAATACAATGCTCTTTATAAGGAAAAAGACAGTTAACTAATTTGTACTTTTGCTTAGTTTCTTATAATAAAAAGTGGAGACCTTTACCTGAATGAGATGTTCTTGGTTTTTTGTTTACTCTCCATGACAGTCACACCAGGGAAGAGACTTCTGCAATATCAACAGTCAAGTGACAACCCACATTACAGACCGCTCTAAAGCTCTTACTGAGCTCCATTCAAGATAAAGGTCATTGTTTAATGTGTGTTATTAATAAGTACCTCTTGAAATATACATGATTGAGCAATACAGATATTTCTATAGAAATAAAATAAGTTTTACTCATTTTCTAAGAAGGCACGATAAAAGGGAATGTGAACCACAACCATCATGGCTTTGTGCACAGAAAAATGTAAATGTAACGAAAGTGTCACATACAAGTACCAACAACATAAAAGATGACCATGCACAGATTGCTGCTTTAAAGAACATTTTCATGCAGATTTATTTTGAGCAATATCAAATTTTTACATATACACTAGAAATGAGAAGGTGCCTAACAATATACCTATAATAATAATAGACACCGCTATTAAAATTATACAAATGTATTCACAAAGTGTCAAAAGTACAATGCATTCGTTCCACGCATAGTCTATTGACAGATCCAGAATATACAGACAAAACACTTGTTTCACAATATCCAGTTGGCTTTCCTATCCTACTCTGTGAATATATACATCCTTTGTTGTAGTCACATCAGATGACTTCAAGACAGTGGCGGAACTACTGGGCCCTGGCGTTCCGCCACTGTGGGGGGCGCCCCACCTGCCCGCCACCGCTGCCATTTCTAGTTCTAGGCAATGATCGGACATTATGTCCTGGACATAGTAGTACACTGTTGGGGCGGTGAGCACCGCCCACTGCCACTAATTACAGGCATCATGTCAGTCGGGACAGTATACACTCACTGTGCTGGTACAGCGCCCCGCCTATTCCTCCAAGCAGATATATGTTGGGAGGAGAAAACAGGAGTGGAGGAGAAAGTCAGCTGATGGGTCAGTAGAGTGAAAGGGGAGGAGCTCTCCCGTATGTGAGCAGATGTTAAGACAGAGTCCCCATGTTGGGAGAGCCATTACTGGAGGCGCTGTGAAGCCAGAATGAGAGCACTGAGCAAGAAGTGAGATCAACGGACACTGAGAACAGGTGAGTGCCAATGTCACCATCCCTCTGCCACTGATCCCATCCACCACCACCATCCCCCTGCCACTGATCCCATTGTTCTGCCACTGATCCCATCCCCCACCACCATCCCTCTGCCACTGATCACATCCACCACCACCATCATTCCTCTGCCACTGATCCCATTCCTCTGCCACTGATCCCATCCCCCAGCACCATCCCTTAGCCACTGATCCCATCCCTCTGCCACTGATCTCAGCCCTCACCACCCTCCCTCTGGCACTGATCCAATCCCCCCCACCATCCCTCTGCCACTGATCCCACCCCACCACCACCCCTTTGCCACTGATCCCAATCCTCTGCCCCTAATCCAATCCCCCACCACCATCCCTCTGGCACTGCTCCTATTCCTCTGCCACTGATACCATTCTCTTGCCACTGATCCGATCGCCACCACCATCCCTCTGCCACTGATCCCATCCCCCACCACCACCCTCTGTCACTGATCCCATCCCCCACCACCACCCTCTGCCACTGATCCCATTCTCCACCAAAAATTCCTCTGCCTTTGTTCCCATCCCCCACCACCATCCCTCTGCCACTGATCCCATCCCTCATCACCATCCCTTTGCCACTGATCCCATTCCTCTGCCACAAATCCCATCCCCCACCACCATCCTTCTGCTACTGATCCCATCCACCACCACCATCCCTCTGCTACTGATCCCATTCTTCTGCCACTGATCCCATCCCCCAGCACCATCCCTCTGCCTCTGATCACATCCCCCACCACCATCATTCCTTTGCCACTGATTGCATTCTTCTGCCACTGATCCCATCCCCTAGCACCATCCCTTAGCCACTGATCCCATCCCTCTGCCACTGATCTCAGCCCTCACCACCCTCCCTCTGGCACTGATCCAATTCCCCCACCATCCCTCTGCCACTGATCCCATCCCTCTGCCACTGATCCCACCACTATCCCTCTGCCACTGATCCCAATCCTCTGCCACTGATCCAATCCCCCACCACCATTCCTCTTCCACTGATCTCATCCTCCACCACCATCCCTCCCTCTGCCACTGCTCCTATTCCTCTGCCACTGATACCATTCCCTTGCCACTGATCTGATCACCCACCACCATCCCTCTGGCACTGATCCCATCCCCCACCACCACCCTCTGCCACTGATCCCATCCCCCACCACATTCCCTCTGCCTTTGATCCCATCCTCCACCACCATCCCTCTGCCACTGATCTTATTAGCCCCCCGCCACCACCGATCCCATCCCCCACCATCCCTCTGCCACTGATCCCATCCCCCACCACCGCCACTGATCCTATCCCCCTCACCACTGCCATTGATCCCACCACCGCCACTGAACCCATCTCCACACCACCGCTACTGAACCTATTTCTCCCTCCCATCACTGCCACTGATCCCCCCCCACAACCACTACTGCCACTGATTCCAGGGCGGCATTCAGGAGGATGTAAGGGGGGCACTCTGCAGGTACTGTTTTAATACCTCCCGAGTGCCCCCTATATCTTCCAGAATGCTCCCTTACACCCTCCAAAATGCCCACTGGTAGAAGTAAGGTCAGTGGCAGAAATACCAGGGTCTTAAAGGTCACACTTGCAACTGGACCCTGGAGTTCCACAACCATTATGTCACAACATGTCTTGTGGGTTCCAAATGGTGGAGGTTTGTAATGGTGGTGGTCCCCAGGTTCCTTACCCAATAGTTCACAATAAATAGTATTTGCAGTACATATAATGTAAAATACATATATATATATATATATATATATATATATATATATATATATATATATATATATATATATATACTGTATATAGTATATCTCAATGCAAGCTTATATCTACAATTACATTCACAAAATTTCTGTGATCGGGTGCTCAAATTATTCAATAAACAAACAAAAAATATACATCAAAAGTCCATAGTGGGCAGTCCTTCTCCACTCTTCGCAAATTACCCCACCACGTGCTTAATGTTACCTTGAAGCAGATTGTAAGCTCTCCGGAATATCAAAAAGCAAGTCCTACAGCACTTTTTGAAGAGGGATTAATTGTACCAGATGTCAAATTTTTTTCTTGTCCCAGATTGAATATGGGAATTGTAGGAGAAAAAAATTCTACTCTAGGAAAGTACAGATACCGCCTTTCGGTACTTAAAGCGGAGTTCCACCCAAAAGTGGAACTTCTGCTTTAGGGAGTCCTGACCCCCCGACATGCCACATTTGGCATGTCATTTTTTTGGGGGGGGGAGCGCGTACCTAGTTTTGACAGGTACCCGCACCCACTTCTGCTCGGAGCGCCGCGGCGCCCTGAACGGAAGTTCTCCTCTCCCCCTCCCTCCCTGCAATCTTCTGGGACACGTCAGAGGTCCCAGAAGATTGCCGGCCAATCACGGCGCGCAGCGCGACTCGCGCATGCGCAGTGGGTACCCGGCTGTGAAGCCGCAAACTGTCACAGCCGGGTGCCCACAGCAGTGATGCCGGCGCCGAGGGAGAGGATTGAGGCTTCGGGCGGCCGCATCGCTGGACCGTTGGACAGGTGAGTGAATGGCTGGAACTCCGCTTTAAGTACAGTAGTGAAGTAGTTCTACTTAGTTACTATACATCTCTGGGAGTTTATACTCCCAAGACATGTGCAATAACCCAGGGAGTTGTGAGAGATGGACTTAAGAGTTTAAAAATAGTGGAAATGACAGCGCTTATTTATCTAAATATAAAGCTGCAAACACTACAACAGATAAAAAATTGTGTTAAGGAATTTGTGCGGTGTCTCTATGGCGAACGGCTATTAAACATTCTAGCCCAATAGTTTGCACCCAAGAGACTCATTTCCAGGGTGACTCTGCCCCTACATGCACCCATAAAGTCTTCCCCACCATTTTCACTGCATCAGGAACTAAAATAAGGAAAGGGGTGCTGATTGCGATTGATAGAACTCTTGACTTCCAACTGCTAAATAGCATATCAGGCCCCAATGGCAGATACCTTATACTTGTGTGCTCCATAGCGAAATTTACTATGACTTTGGTATCACTATATGTCCCCAATACCCATCAACTCAAATTCTTTAACCGCACAATGAAAAAAATATGTTCAATTCAAAAAGGACCCTTAATTATATGCAGAGACCTCAACCTTCCATCTGACAGACTCATGGACACATCTATCCATGGCTCCAGGCACCAACCGGCCCTGCAGGTTGCTCCGCCACGACCTGTTCAATGTGTGGAGGTGCCACCATCCCTCCGCCAGAGAATACGCACACCACTCCGCTGTTCATAATACGTATTCTCGTATAGATATGATACTGACTGATAAAGTCCTTCTGCAGAGGGCCGAGGACTCCGAGATAGGCCCTATCACCTGGTCTGGACACTAGATGGCAACAACTGAGATTTCTTTGTATTATGCTTGAACCTGAACTGTTATTTCTTATTTAGTTCAGTTTTGTTATCTGTTATCTTTTCTTTTGTTTATCATACCTGTGATGTATTTGAAAACTCAATAAAAACATTTAACCAGAAAAAAAAAAAGTGCTACTGATTTTTTGGGCCCGGCAATAATTGCACAAATGTTCATGATATCGCTATTTTAACTAAAAATACACTAAAATAATTAATAGTGCACATAAACACAACATAACTTGAAAAAGTCCTGCTAAATTACTACTAAAGCATCATTCACATGTGACATACTAAAGTGTACGCCCATGGAGGGCCATGTTTACCTGCACAGGATGCACAGGTGTTCCGTGAATCCCTATATAGGCAGTCCCTTTTATGTCAATTGGGATGCAACGGCTGCACAGGCATAGCTGCTGTTCCCAATCTGACATCTGTGTGGGTGTGTGTGCATAACCCCGAACGCAGACAATGTGAGCTCAGGGGCATGCACGCGGACCTACATGGATGTCAAATTGGGAGCAATGGCTCTGTTTGTGCTGTTGCTACATCCCACATTACATCAATGGGACTGTCTGCCAGAGATGTACGGAACAACTTTCACACAAGCAGACCAATTGGGTTGGCCTGCTTGTTTTTAAAGCGGGCCTAATCAGACCACACATTTTTTTAATGGAGAGGGTGATGTAAATGGACATGTGTCTGTTTACACCCGCCTGCATCCGATCAAGGCCACTAAAAACAGACAGATGGGAATCACATTCCCCATCCATCTAGCAGATCAGCTAGGATGACAATGGACAGGCGGTCCGTTTCCATCCAACCGCCCCATAGACAACAGTGGGCTGTGTCTGTGTCCGTTCTGCATCAGCAGAGTGGACGCGGACCTGTCATTCACCAGCTCAATGGGGATCAGCAGAGAGATGCTGCTTGACAGAGTCCGCTCCATGTTTTTTCTTTCCTTTTTTTTTTTACAATTACAGTATATACAGTGCCTTGCGAAAGTATTCGGCCCCCTTGAACTTTGCGACCTTTTACCACATTTCAGGCTTCAAACATAAAGATATAAAACTGTAATTTTTTGTGAAGAATCAACAACAAGTGGGACACAATCATGAAGTGGAACAAAATGTATTGGATATTTCAAACTTTTTTAGCAAATAAAAAAACTGAAAGATTGGGCATGCAAAATTATTCAGCCCCCTTAAGTTTCTACTTTGTAGCGCCACCTTTTGCTGCGATTACAGCTGTAAGTCTCTTGGGGTATGTCTCTATCAGTTTTGCACATTCCTCCTTGCAAAAAGGCTCGAGCTCAGTGAGGTTGGATGGAGAGCGTTTGTGAACAGCAGTTTTCAGTTCTTTCCACAGATTCTCGATTGGATTCAGGTCTGGACTTTGACTTGGCCATTCTAACACCTGGATATGTTTATTTGTGAACCATTCCATTGTAGATTTTGCTTTATGTTTTGGATCATTGTCTTGTTTGAAGACAAATCTCCGTCCCAGGCTCAGGTCTTTTGCAGACTCCATCAGGTTTTCTTCCAGAATGGTCCTGTATTTGGCTCCATCTATCTTCCCATTAATTTTAACCATCTTCCCTGTCCCTGCTGAAGAAAAGCAGGCCCAAACCATGATGCTGCCACCACCATGTTTGACAGTGGGGATGATGTGTTCAGGGTGATGAGCTGTGTTGCTTTTACGCCAAACATAACGTTTTGCATTGTTGCCAAAAAGTTTGATTTTGGTTTCATCTGACCAGAGCACCTTCTTCCACGTGTTTGGTGTGTCTCCCGGTGGCTTATGGCAAATTTAAACAACACTTTTTATGGATATCTTTAAGAAATGGCTTTCTTCTTGCCACTCTTCCATAAAGGCCAGATTTGTGCAGTATACGACTGATTGTTGTCCTATGGACAGAGTCTCCCACCTCAGCTGTAGATCTCTGCAGTTCATCCAGAGTGATCATGGGCCTCTTGGCTGCATCTCTGATCAGTCTTCTCCTTGTATGAGCTTAAAGTTTAGAGGGACGGCCAGGTCTTCGTAGATTTGCAGTGGTCTGATACTCCTTCCATTTCAATATTATCGCTTGCACAGTGCTCCTTGGGATGTTTAAAGCTTGGGAAATCTTTTTGTATCCAAATTCGGCTTTAAACTTCTCCACAACAGTATCTCGGACCTGCCTGGTGTGTTCCTTGTTCTTCATGATGCTCTCTGCGCTTTAAACGGACCTCTGAGACTATCACAGTGTAGGTGAATTTATACGGAGACTTGATTACACACAGGTGGATTCTATTTATCATCATTAGTCATTTAGGTCAACATTGGATCATTCAGAGATCCTCACTGAACTTCTGGAGAGAGTTTGCTGCACTGAAAGTAAAGGGGCTGAATAATTTTGCACGCCCAATTTTTCAGTTTTTTTGTTTGTTAACAAAGTTTGAAATATCCAATAAATTTCGTTCTACTTCATGATTGTGTCCCACTTGTTGTTGATTCTTCACAAAAAATCACAGTTTTATATGTTTATATTTGAAGCCTGAAATGTGGCAAAAGGTCGCAAAGTTCAGGGGGGCCGAATACTTTCGCAAGGCACTGTATATATATATATATATATATATATATATATGTGAATAATTTTATTTTTTTTGAGGGGGTGGGGGGTCTTTGGTGAGATATCAGAGGTCTAAACAGACTCCCATATTCTTTTTTGAGACAAACAAAGGGACTTAACCACTTACTACCCTCACATCGTCAAATGACGGCGGAGCGGTGTAGCTATTATCCTGGGACGCCGTCCGGCGCACCAGAACAGTCTCTCTCATGCGCCCCAGGGGCGCACGGAGTGGCCATCGTGACTGCACCATGTTGCTAGGACACGGCACGATCCTGATCTCGGTAAAGAGTCAATGACATGACTCTTTACCCATGTGATCGGCTGTGTCCAATCACAGCCGGTCACATGTAAATTAGGAAGTGCCATTATTCGGCTCTCCTCACCTCACACTGTCAGTGTGTGAGGCGAGGAGAGCCGATAAGCGGCTCTTCCTCACAGGGGAGACAAAAACAAGTAATCAGGGCACTGATGGGTACTGACTGGCAGCACTATGGGCACTGCTTGTGGGCACTGATGGTGCTGCCCATCAGTGTCCATCAGTGCCGCCCATCAGTGCTCATCAGTGCCACCCGTCTGAGTCCATCAGTGCCACCTGTCAGTGCCGCCTCTCAGTGCCCATCAGTGCCACCTCTCAGTGCCCATCAGTGCCACCTATCAGTGCTCATCAGTACCGCCTATCAGTGCTCATCAGTGCCACCTATCGGTGCCACCTATCAGTGCCCATCAGTGTGGCATATTAGTACCTCCTCATCAGTGCCACCTCATCAGTGCCCATAAGTGCCACCTCATCAGTGCCCATAAGTGCCACCTCATCAGTGCCCATCAGTGCAGCATATCAGTGCCCATCAGTGCCGCCTCATCAGCGCACATCAGTGAAGGAGAAAAATGTATTTATTTTCAAAATTTACTCACAAAAAATAAGAAAACTTTTTTTTTTTTCAAAATTTTCTCCTTTTTCTTTTTTTTTTTTTTGTAAGAAATAAAAAACCCCAGAGGTGATTAAATACCACCAAAAGAAAGCTCTATTTGTGTGAAAAAAATGATAAAAATTTCATGTAGCATAACCACGCAATTGTCATTCAAAGTGTGAGAATGCTGAAAGCTGAAAAATGGCCTGGGCAGGAAGGGGGTGAAAGTGCACTGTAGGCAAGTGGTTAAGAAAATCCCTTTCTCTGCAGCACTTTACATGAATGAATAAGGAGTCTGTATAGAGACTCCTTATCCATTCATAAACTGACAGTCTGACATCGTAAACTCTCAGTTTACTATGATCAGCTGTCAGTGGACATAGGAGACATCTGTAGCGATGGCTGCCTCGGTCCACTGTTCTACAGGGAGGGGGCTGGTAAACACATGTTTACCGAGCCCCCAGAAGCCCCAGCTTCACCTGCACCACCTCCCCCCTCACCCCGCTAGGCTTGACAGCTCGCCAGAGTGCTGGTCAGCAGCTGTAGGCAGCAGGATGGATGCTGCCAGAGGGATGGATGGATCGGGGTGCAGGAGCTGGTACAGGGGATGATCAGCCTGGCAGGGGGACAGACTGGGATCCCCTTTAAGCCCCTGCAGCATCTGAAGCTGGTGGGAGCGGCAGAGGAGGGATGCCGACTTCTAGAGGTAGCTGCTGGGATCGGGTTTGCGGAGGGGGGGGAGCAAAGGGGTGTTAACCTTAAAAAAAAAAGAAAAAAAAAAAGAAAATTGATCTTTTTCCTTTTGAGCATGTTATTCTGCACAGTGCTTGTGCTGTGTAATTTAGCCCCTTGTATCACCTCAAATACCTCTCTGATCCTGCCTGGTTCTGCTCTCCCCTCTGTACACAGACCACGGTTTATCATGGCTGCTTGGCCCTGACACCGTGGTCAGTTTACATGCCTCTGTCATCCTCTGCTCACCTCTGTCTTCCTTCCCCCTCACCAGTCAGCAGTTTTCTGTGGGGGCTCCGAATGAAAAGGAGGGGCTTGGAGCACCGGTGGGGGACCCCAGAAGAAGTACTGCTGAGTAAACCTTGAACAAATTCCCACTGTGCACAACTGTGCTTTATTAATGGAATTGTGTGGCAACTCAAGATCCTTTAAGGATAGCACTACAAAGGAGGACTTATACTTTGAATGATGGTGATAGAAGGAGCCGATGCTTATGAATTACTTTCTACAACGTATATATCAGTGTTTACTATGTTATACCATATACTGTAAACAGTTTACTCAAAACTATGTCACTGCATTTCCAAAAGTGTGTCTTGACTGATCACAAAGCAGAAACTGGAGACCATTTAATATTTTCATTAATTTCCACTTTCTTTACTGTGATGGCTCACAGTAATATCTCAATTTCTAAAGAATGAGAAAGGTTATATCATTCCGCAAAGTTAAATGACAACCAAAACATTTAATCAAAGCCCCCAGTCAGGGCCAGCACCACCATAAGGCAGCTTAGGCAGCTGCCTTAGGGCGCCCGGCACCTCCCTAAGGCGGCTGTCTCCAGCTACCAGCTCCACAGTGCGAGTCGGCGGTCCAGGAGACGGAGGCTGCAGGGAAGGAGAGCAGTGAGGGCACGCACCAATAGCGTGGGAGGGAGACGAACTCCGAAGATGCGTGAAACAGGGGGCACAGCATTCTTGGTGCCTGCCCCAGCCTGGAACTCTTTGGACTCCTTCAACCTCCTCTCCACTCCCAGGCTCAGAAGGACAAACTGATTGGAGAATAAAGATGTGCGGGTGTAAGGTTCTGGCACTCTCAGTGCCTCCTATCACATAATTTCCGGGTGCTTTCCATCTACCTAGATAGATGAAGCACATATAGGTGTGTTTCCCTTTAAGAGTGCTGACATCATCACTGAGCGCCGGACTGAACAGCTATTTAAATCACCAGCTCTCACTCACATGTGTTCGTTCAACCTGCTGTGTGCCTAGATGTGCCTTGATGCTAACCTGTCTTGAAGCTCTCATGCTTGCAAGCATACCTCGCTGTCGGAACCACGCTGCGCTGATCCCTGTATCCCGCTACCTGATCATCCGCTCTTGTCGAACCTCTCCTCTGCTACATTGCTACTAGTGATAAGTACCCCACAGGGGAAACCTCAATAACCTTCATACTAAAGCTTAAACTGTCTAGCTCTGCATACTAAGGACTGTTACTACATCTGCACTATCTAGATTGCTAGCTCTTGAGCCTACTATCATCTGCTCTTGCACTGGGTTAGTCTCTCCTGTATGTCATCTGCTATCCTATCATCTACTACCATACATGATTGCTAACCTATCTGCATCCCACCTGTTACTATCTCATTCTCAAGAACATTTCTCTCAAGTGTCTGTCACCTATCGTCTCTACTCAACCTGTCTCTTCAGCCTATCACCTCTATACTTCTATATACATAGATCACTCCAGGAACTTCTTATTGAGTGTGTGTATTTACTTGCTGAATTGAGATCATCCACACATGATGAGTCTTTGGGAGTTGGGATTGGTGTCTCAGCGTTTCTCTACATGACTACTGAAGTGGAATATTTCTGCAGCTGTAAATCCACATCATACATAAAACGCAGGAGCATTACAGCGGGACGCGTAGGCAGCAAGGAACCACTCCATCCCACATAGATCCGCTGGAGGAGGAGCAGGGCAAGGAACTGTCCTGGCCATCACACACACTTCCCGGCAGACATGGACTGAGACATGGGGGCACAAGAGGAACTACAGAAAGGGCTAGGGTCCTCCCTCTCACTCCCCTCGCTCTCTGTTCCACTCCTCTCTCTCTCTCTCTCTCTCTCTCTCTCTCTCTCTCTCAACCCCCCTCTCTCTATCTCCCTTTTACCCCTCCCTCTCTCCCTGTCAACCCCTCCCTCTTTCTGACCCTCTCTCTCTCTGACACCCCCTCTTTCTCATGCCCCTTGCTCTCTCTATCTCTTACCCCCCTCTCTCTCTCTCACCCCCTCTCTCTTTCTCTCACCCCCTCTCTCTTTCTCACCCCCCCTCTCCCTCTCTGTCACCCCCTCTCTCTCTGACCTTCTCCCTCTCTCACTCTCCACTCTCTCTCTCTTTCACCCCCCCTCACCCCTCTCTCTCACCCCCTCTGTGTGTCACCCCTCCCCTCTCCCTCCCCATCCCCTCTTACTCTCACTCCTCCCTCTCTGTCAACCCCCTCTATCTCTCTCTCTGTCAGCCCCCTATCTCTCTATGTCCACCTCTAATCCCCTCTCTCACCCCCTCCTCTCTCTGACCCTCCCTCTCTCTGTTCCCCCCTCTCTATCTCTCACCCCCTCTCGCTTTCTCTGTCACCCCCTCCCTCTCTCTGTCACCCCCCTCTCTCTCTCTTTCTGACCCTCTCTCTCTTTCTCTCTGACCCCCCACCTCTCTCTCTGTCACTTCTCTCCTCCCTCTCTCTATGTCACCCCCTCTCTCTGACCTGCTCCCTCTCTCGCCCCCCCCCCTTTCCCTTCAACCCCCCCCCCTTTCTCTCTCTCTCTCTCTCTCTCTCTCTCATTCCCTCATCTCTCCGACCCTCCCTCTCTCTGACCCCCTCTCTATCTCTCACCCCCCTCTCTCTCTCTTTCTGACCTCTCTCTCTTTCTCTCTGACACCCCCCCACCTCACTCTCTCGGTCACTCCTCTCCTCTCTCTCTCTCTCTCTCTCTCTGTCATTCCCTCTCTCTGACCTTCTCCCTCTCTCAATTTCACCCCCTCTCTCTCTCTGTCACCCCTCCCCTCTCCCTCTTACCCACTCTCTCTCTCCTCTCTCTGTAAACCCCCCCTCTCTCTCTGTCACCACCCTATCTCTCTCTCCCTCTCATCCCTCCTTCTCTCTGTCACCCCCCTCACCTCCCTCCTCTCTTTCACCCCCATCTCTCTCTCTCTCACTTTCTAACCTCCTCTCTCTCACTCACCCTCCCTGTCTCTCACCAGCCCCTCTCTCTCTCTCTCTCTCACCACCCACTCTCTCTCTCAACACCCTCTCTCTCTCTCTCTGTCACCCCCTCTCTCTCTCCCTCATAACCCCCTCTCTGTTACCCTCTCTCTCTCTCACCTCCTTCCACTTTCTAACCCCCCTCTCTCTCCCCCTCTCTCTTTCTAACCTCCCCTCTCTCACACCCTCCTCTCTCTCTCTCTCTCTCTCTCACCCCCCTCTCTTACCCCCTTTCTCTCTCTCAACCCCCTCTCTCTCACACCCCCCTCCTCTCTCTTTCTCTGTCACCCCCTCCCTCTCTCTCTGTCACCCCCTCCCTCTCTCTTTCTGACCCTCTCTCTCTCTCTATCTGACCCCCCTCACTCTCTCGCTCTCTGTCACCCCTCTCCTCTCCTCTCTCTCTCTGTCACCATCTCTCTTTCTCACACCTGATACTGAAAGTTTGCCCACTGAAGAGCTCTTAACTGGGCAGACATGGGACAGCTTCCCAGGCACACACAGCATAGGAGGAAAGCAGAATGGGGAGAGGATTAAACAGGGAGACATCAGGGGACAGGAGGAACAACATACACCATCTATCCCTGCCTAGGAATGCTGATCCTACACTATAAATCTGTATCACCTCAATATATGAATGCAGTACAACTGCTGACTCTCCATTATATGATTAAACCATTGGCTCCTTTTACACGATCAGGTCCACTTGTCCATTTTTCAGGCAGAACCAATTGGACCCTACTTTCTCCTCAACGGAGACACCTATCTACCTCCAATCCGCTCTGATCTGCTAAAAACGAATGAAAGGGAAACTGTTCCCTTTCAAAAGCTGATAACATTGTTTGAGATTTCAGTTCAAGTAAGATAGAAGGATAAAGGATTTTTGGCAAGATCAACAAGACTTCTTCTGCTTGTAAAAAATGTACTTTGTGAAAAAAAAAAAAATAGATAAAACACTAGCCAGCACATCTAAGGTCTTGTAAAATGCAATACATTACATTTTTTTTCTTGGAATTAGATTTGTTTTTTAAATAACCAGATTGTGGAAGGGAAGGTTATATGCATAAATCAGTCTAGATAACTGCCCTACACAACATCATTCACACTGAGAGAGAAAGAGGCACTGGCCTGCGTTATGGCACTGGCCTGCGCTATGGCATTGCAATGCATAGTATCGGCCTTACAAGTAACAAGCTTATTTGGAAGGGAGAACACAACGCATCATTGTACTACAGTTCTTTCATTGTCCAGTCACAGTATGTGGAGAAGAAAAGACTAAGACCAGCCATAGATGGTTCGAAGTTCAAACTGGCCAAAATTCAAACTGTATTTGGGTAGGCTGAATGTAACAAGTTGATTGCCCAACTTGGGTACAACCAGTCTGCTGGACGTTACTTGCGATCTAGCAGCTGCTATAGCCTCTAGCAATAATCACTGTCGTCTCCAGGTGGGGACTGCTTCCTCCTCCCATGTCTGGAGAATACAATGTCTCCCATGCCTGGAGGGTACAATGTCTCAGCAGAAGGGATTCACCCTTTTCAGCACTGTCAGTGTTGAATCGTAGGAATTTCTTTCTGGCAACCCGTCACCCATCAGAAGTCTAACTTCCATTACCCATACCAATTAGGAGTGGTTGGGTGTTGAAGAGTGCACAATTATATATAGCTCTCTTTCTGTGTGTATATATATACAGTGGGTACGGAAAGTATTCAGACCCCCTTAAATTTTTCACTCTTTGTTATATTGCAGCCATTTGCTAAAATCATTTAGGTTCATTCTTCTTCCTCATGAATGTACACATAGCACCCTACACATAGCATACTGACAGAAAAACACAGAATTGTTGACATTGTTGCAGATTTATTAAAAAAGAAAAACTGAAATATCACATGGTCCTAAGTATTCAGACCCTTTGCTCAGTATTTAGTAGAAGCCCCCTTTTGATCTAATACAGCCTGGAGTCTTTTTGGGAAAGATGCAACAAGTCTTTCACACCTGGATTTGGGGATCCTCTGCCATTCCTCCTTGCAGATCCTCTCCAGTTCTGTCAGGTTGGATGGTAAACGTTGGTGGACAGCCATTTTTAGGACTCTCCAGAGATGCTCAATTGGGTTTAAGTCAGGGCTCTGGCTGGGCCATTCAAGAACAGTCACGGAGTTGATGTGAAGCCACTCCTTCGTTATTTTAGCTGTGTGCTTACGGTCATTGTCTTGTTGGAAGGTAAACCTTCGGCCCAGTCTGAGGTCCAGAGCACTCTGGAGAAGGTTTTTGTCCAGGATATCCCTGTACTTGGCCGCATTCATCTTTCCCTCGATTGCAACCAGTCGTCCTGTCCCTGCAGCTGAAAAACACCCCCACAGCATGATGCTGCCACCACCATGCTTCACTGTTGGGACTGTATTGGACAGGTGATGAGCAGTGCCTGGTTTTCTCCACACATACCGCTTAGAATTAAGGCCAAAAAGTTCTATTTTGGTCTCATCAGACCAGAGAATCTTATTTCTCACCATCTTGGAGTCCTTCAGGTGTTTTTTTTAGCAAACTCCATGCGGGCTTTCATGTGTCTTACACTGTGTAATGTTCTGGTACCTTTGGTACCCTAATTCCACTTTCTCTAAGTGTATGCTCCCCACCATTCTCTTTTGGTAAGGTGCGCATACACCTTTAAGACCGATGCTGTCATCACTGAGCGCCGCTGGAGCGGCTATTTCAACCTCCGGCGGTCTCACTCACATGTTCGTTCAACGCCACATAATCTGCCTTGAAGCTCTCATGCTTGCAAGCATACCTCGCTATCGGAACCACGCTGCTGATCCCTGTATCCCGTTACCGGATCATCCGCTCTTGCCGAACCTCTCCTCTACTACATTGCTACTAGTGATAAGTACCCCACAGGGGAAACCTCTATAACCTTCATACTAAAGCTTACACTATCTAGGTCTGCATACTAAGGACTATTACTACATCTGCATTAACTAAGATTGCTAGCTCTTGAGCCTAATACCATCTGCTCTTGCACTGGGTTGGTCTATCCTGTATGTTCACCTGCTACTCTATCATCTGCTACCATACATGATTGCTAAACCTATCTGCATCCCATCTGCCACTATCTTACTTTCAAGAACATTCCTTTCAAGTGTCTGTCATCTACCATCTCTACCCAACCTGTCTCTTCAGCCTATCATCACTATATTACTATACATATAAGTCACTCTAGGAACATCTTATTGAGTGTGTGTATTTACTTGCTGAATTGAGACTATCCACACATGATGAGTCTTGGGAGTTGGGATTGGTGTCTCAGCGTTTCTCTACATGACTACTGAAGTGGAATATTTCTGCAGCTGTAAATCCACATTATACATAAAACGCAGGAGCGTTACAGATTGAACGAACCTCAAATGGATTCAGCAGAAATAACCACTCAGGTGACACAATTAAAACAGCAAGTAACTGCGTTACTACACGCACTTGCTGAATTAAGAGAAGAAAATCAGGCTCTGACGCAGCAGGTAACCAGACTGACACAACTTACCACTGCTCAGTCCCCTGAACCCAAAATAAATCCTCCTTTGGTATTTACAGGCGATCGCAAAAAATTTCGCGAATTTAAAAACGCATGTGAGTTACTTTTCTTGCTAAAACCCCGTACCTACCTTACTGATCACATTAAGGTTTGTACTATTATTTCTTACCTAACAGGCGATCCTCGGGCAGACTCTCTTTTTGAGAAAAACGATCAGCTTCTCAAATCCTATGCCTTATTTCTAGCAGAGCTTACTAGCCTATATGATGATCCCAATAGGCAGAGTACTGCCGATCTTCAATTAAGGTCCTTGAAACAAGGTAGGAGACCTGTGGAAGACTTTGTCGCAGAATTCAAGAGATGGACCCTTGATTCAGAATGGAATGATGCATCTCTGAAAACTCAATTTAGGCTTGGCCTATCAGAGGCCGTTAAAGACGAGCTCGCCCGAGCGGATCTGCCAAAAACCCTGGATGCATTGATACAACTCAGTATCACCATAGATAGAAGACTACGAGAAAGAAAGGCTGAAAAAATGGGAATGCCATTATCCAGTTCTTCTCGGATTTCGGCCGATGACCCCACTCCTATGGAGGTAGGAACCATACGCCCACCTCTATCAACTGTGGAAAGAGCCAGAAGACGATCTGGTAATCTCTGCTTGTACTGTGCATCCCCGGATCACAAGATAAACGTCTGTCCCCTAGTCTACAAAAAGAAGGGTGAGTGTTCACATGTCCTCCTAGGGGGATTGACAACTTCAATTACTAACCCTTACATTTTTGTTTGCTTAACATTACAGTGGGACCAGAACAGGATTACTACTAAGGCCATGATTGACACAGGATCTTGTGGAAATTATATTGACATACGTTTTGCTGCTTTAAATAAAGTCCCTATTATTTCTAAACCTAAACCTGTCTCAGTGAGTCTTATTAACGGTGTTCCTTTATCCTCTGGTCCGATCACTGATCAGACACAGGCACTCCTAGTCACTACTAACGGGTCTCATATGGAGACCACTACCTTCGATCTAATACCTTCACCCCACTTTCCCATTGTTTTGGGACTTCCCTGGTTACACACACATCAACCAACCATAGATTGGAAGGAACGGACCCTGGCCTTCCTCTCTTGCTATTGCGAGGGTACGTGTAACCTCCCGTCTTCCGGGAAGATCCTGTCTGTGGTGACAGATGAGATTGCACCACTATGTTATCAGGATCTCTCTGAGGTTTTTCTTGAGAAAAATGCTCAAGCACTACCTCCCGATCGAGACTATGATTGTAGTATTGATCTACTCCCAAATAGCAAATTGCCGTTCGGTCATGTTTATCCTCTTTCACAGGATGAACTTTCCCATCTCAAAGAATATTTGGATGAGAATTTGAAAAAAGGTTTTATTAGACCTTCCACTTCTTCCACAGCAGCAGGACTCTTTTTTGTCCGCAATAAGGACTCAAGTCTAAGGCCTATCATCGACTATAGGCAATTGAATGCTATTACAATAAAAGATCGCTATCCTCTACCGCTTATCCCTGAGCTCATTGAGCAGGTGCGTGGAGCTACCTATTTTTCAAAATTGGACCTGAAAGGGGCATACAATCTCATTCGAATCCACGATGGACACGAGTGGAAGACTGCATACAGAACCAGATACGGATTGTTCGAATATCTTGTAATGCCATTCGGGCTATGCAACGCCCCTGCAGCCTTTCAACGATTTATAAACGATATTTTCAGAGACTTACTAGATGTCTGTGTTGTGGTATATCTGGACGATATACTTATATATTCACGATCCTTGTCTGAACACATAAGACATGTAAGACTAGTATTATCGAGATTGCTTGCACACAACCTATACGTGAAACTGAAAAAATGCTTGTTTCATAAAGAAGAGGTACTGTTTCTAGGCTACATCATATCCAAAACAGGAATCAAGATGGACATGAGTAAGATATCCTGCATTCAGGATTGGCCTACACCAACCACCCGCAAGGCGCTACAGCGATTCCTTGGATTTTCTAATTTCTACAGGAAATTCATCAGGAACTTCTCTGCTATTGTGAGACCCCTCACACAGCTCACTAGCATTAAGAGACCATTCAAATGGTCAGATGAACCAAATAAAGCTTTTCACCTGTTAAAGACAAGGTTTACTTCTGCTCCCATACTACGCCATCCAGACCCATCCCTCCAATACATTCTGGAAGTAGATGCGTCAAACATGGCAGTAGGAGCAATACTCTCCCAACGACCAACTAACACTTCACCACTCCACCCAGTCGCCTTCTTTTCTAAATCCTTAAGCAGTCCAGAGGTAAATTACCCCGTGGGTGAAAAGGAACTGCTTGCTATAAAATTGGCTCTGGAGAATTGGCGACATCTACTCGAAGGCACCCGATTACCAATACTTATATACACGGACCATAAAAATCTTCAATATCTTCAGACTAACAAAACTCTCTCTCACCGACAGGTACGATGGTCACTATTCTTTCTAAGGTTTAACTTCCTAGTGACCTACACACCTGCAGATAAGAACAAAAAGGCGGATGCACTATCACGACTAACTGAAGAAAACTACTTCGAAATCCCTTCCGTTCCTATAATACCTCACAAGCGTATTATTGGAGTTGTCCGTTCTTTGAAGGAAGAGGTTTTGCATGGTATAAGTTTGGATTCACCCCCACCACAACTAAATACCGATGCAGAAGGCTTCCTCTACTACAACGACAAACTTTACATACCACCTACCATGCGCACCAAGATCTTGGAATTATCGCATGATGTGCCTATGGCAGGACATATGGGTATGACAAAGACTCTTAATCTGATTACCAGACAATTCTGGTGGCCTGACATGAAAACATCTATACAAAAATTCGTCTCTTCATGCAATGTCTGTGCCAGGTCCAAAATTGACACTACGAGACCATCCGGTCTACTATGCAGTCTACCAATACCCCAAACTCCATGGGAAGTTGTGTCCTTGGACTTTATAGTAGAACTACCTCCTTCCAAAGGATTTAATACCATCTTGGTGTCAGTGGACCATCTGACAAAGATGGCACATTTCATTGCTATTCGCAGACTACCTTCGTCCAAACAAACGGCAGAACTCCTGATGAAACATGTCTTTAAGTTACATGGTATCCCAAAAACTCTTCTGTCTGACCGTGGATCACAATTTATTTCCAAGTTCTGGCAAGAACTATGTCACATACTACGAATTGAGCGGAAGCTCACTTCTCCTTACCATCTGCAGACCAACGGACAGACTGAAAGAGTCAACCAATGCATCGAGCAATATTTACGTTGTTACACTTCTTACCAACAGGATGATTGGGTGGATCTTCTCCCTCTGGCAGAATTTGCCTACAACAACGCAACCCACAGTACGACCAAGCAGAGTCCGTTCTACTTGAACTATGGGTTTCATCCCTCTATTCTTCCACCACGCATCCTTCCTTCAAATAACCCAGTAGCCTCAGACTATCTTACCCAAATAAAGGACTCTCTGGGTTTGCTTAATACTACCATTGCACACGCTCATAGTCAACAAAAGAAGTACTATGATCTTCGCAGAAGACCTTCTCCTCAGTATGCTATTGGGGACCTCGTTTGGCTCTCAACAAAAAATTTAAGACTGAAACTCCCTAGCAAAAAGCTTGGACCTCTCTTCTTGGGACCTTTCCCAATCAAGAAACTTATTGGAAAAGCTGCAGTACAGCTTACATTGCCAATAGACCTCAAAATACATCCCATTTTACATGTGTCGCTACTGAAGCCCCATGTTCCTGACCAAGGAATAAGGCCTACTATCCCACTTCCTCCTCCTGTACAAGTTGAAGGTGGAGAAGAATATGAGGTAAAAGAGATTCTGGATTCTCGTATCCACAGAAGAAAACTTCAATACTTAGTTCGATGGAAGAACTATGGGCCCCAAGACGACACCTGGCTAAACACCTCTGACATACATGCCCCTAGATTAATCCGCAACTTTCGTGCGAAGTACCCAGACAAACCAGCTCCAGAGGCCTTCAGGAGCCGGCCTTAAGGGGGGGTACTGTAATGTTCTGGTACCTTTGGTACCCTAATTCCACTTTCCCTAAGTGTATGCGCCCCACCATTCTCTTTTGGTAAGGTGCGCATACACCTTTAAGACCGATGCTGTCATCACTGAGCGCCGCTGGAGCGGCTATTTCAACCTCCGGCGGTCTCACTCACATGTTCGTTCAACGCCGCATAATCTGCCTTGAAGCTCTCATGCTTGCAAGCATACCTCGCTATCGGAACCACGCTGCTGATCCCTGTATCCCGTTACCGGATCATCCGCTCTTGCCGAACCTCTCCTCTACTACATTGCTACTAGTGATAAGTACCCCACAGGGGAAACCTCTATAACCTTCATACTAAAGCTTACACTATCTAGCTCTGCATACTAAGGACTATTACTACATCTGCATTAACTAAGATTGCTAGCTCTTGAGCCTAATACCTTCTGCTCTTGCACTGGGTTGGTCTATCCTGTATGTTCACCTGCTACTCTATCATCTGCTACCATACATGATTGCTAAACCTATCTGCATCCCATCTGCTACTATCTTACTTTCAAGAACATTCCTTTCAAGTGTCTGTCATCTACCATCTCTACCCAACATGTCTCTTCAGCCTATCATCACTATATTACTATACATATAAGTCACTCTAGGAACATCTTATTGAGTGTGTGTATTTACTTGCTGAATTGAGACTATCCACACATGAGTCTTGGGAGTTGGGATTGGTGTCTCAGCGTTTCTCTACATGACTACTGAAGTGGAATATTTCTGCAGCTGTAAATCCACATTATACATAAAACGCAGGAGCGTTACACACTGAGGAGAGTCTTCCGTCGGGCCACTCTGCCATAAAGCCCCGACTGGTGGAGGGCTGCAGTGATGGTTGACTTTCTACAACTTTCTCCCATCTCCTGACTGCATCTCTGGAGCTCAGCCACAGTGATCTTTGGGTTCTTCTTTACCTCTCTCACCAAGGCTCTTCTCCCCCGATAGCTCAGTTTGGCCGGACGGCCAGCTCTAGGAAGGGTTCTGGTTGTCCCAAACATCTTCCATTTGAGGATTATGGAGGCCACTGTGCTCTTAGGAACCTTAAGGGCAGCAGAAATCTTTTTGTAACCTTGGCCAGATCTGTGCCTTGCCACAATTCTGTCTCTGAGCTCTTCAGGCAGTTCCTTTGACCTCATGATTCTCATTTGCTCTGACATGCATTTTGATCTGGAAGGTCTTATATAGACAGGTGTGTGGCTTTCCTAATCAAGTCCAATCAGTATAATCAAACACAGCTGGACTCAAATGAAGGTGTAGAACCATCTCAAGGATGATCAGAAGAAATGGAAAGCACCTGAGTTAAATATATGAGTGTCACAGCAAAGGGTCTGAATACTTAGGACCATGTGATATTTCAGTTTTTCTTTTTTAATAAATCTGCAACAATGTCAACAATTCTGTGTTTTTCTGTCAGTATGGGGTGCTATGTGTACATTCATGAGGAAGAAGAAAGAACTTAAATGATTTTAGCAAATGGCTGCAATATAACAAAGAGTGAAAAATTTAAGGGGGTCTGAATACTTTCCGTACCCATATATATACATATATATACACACACACACAAAAGTATGTGAACCCCAGGGAGTTAAGTGTTTCCCTAAAAAAGTAATTTGCAACCTAACAATATTTAGACAAACAAAATATTTAGACAAACAAAATATTCTTAAGCTGACAACACACAAGCAATTCTAACTTCTCATATCTTTATTAAAGTCATTGTAAAGTCTCATTTTTTTTCCTATAAAAATAATAAACATGTTATACTTACCTGCTCTGTTGCAGTGGATTTGCACAGAGCATCCTGGATCATCCTCTTCTCGGGTCCCTCTTCTGTGATCCTGGCCCCTCCCTCCTGTTTAGTGCCCCCACAGCAAGCAGCTTGCTATGGGGGCACCCGAGCTGAGTCACAGCTCCCTGTGTCCACTCAGACATGGGGGCCCCAACCTAGTTGTGCCCCCTTTCTCCCTTGATTGGCTAGCTGACTTTGATTAACAGCATCTGGAGCCAATGATGTCACTGCTGTGTCTCAGCCAATCAGGAAGGAGAATCTCAGTAGGCTCGTGGACATTGCTGTACAGAAAGGGATCTCAGGTAAGTGTTAGGGGGGCTGCTGCACACAGAAGGCTTTTTATCTTAATGCATAGAATACATTGAGATGAAAAACCTTCTGCCTTTAAAACTCCTTTAACCACTTGCCACCCGCCCACCGTCATATGACGTCGTCCCAGATTGGCCACTCTCGTGCGCCCTCAGGGGCGCACAGCGTGGCGATTGTGGCCGTGCCGTGTTCCTAGGAACCGGAACTCCCCCGATCTTGGTAAAGAGCCAATGATGTGGCTCTTTACCCATGTGATTGGCTGTGTCCAATCATTAGTGCTCATTAGTGATGCCAGTCAGTGCCTGTCAGTACCTGCTCATCTGTGCTGCCCATCAGTGTCCACTAGTGCCACCCATCTGTGCCCACCAGTGATGCCCATCAGTGCCCATCAGTGCTGCCCATCAGTACTGCCAGTCAGTGCCCATCAGTGCCGCCCATCATTGTCACCTATCAGTGCCCATCAGTGCTGCATATCAGTGCCACCTATCAGTTCCCATCAGTGTGGCATATTAGTGCCTCCTCATCAGTGCCACCTAATCAGTGCCCTTCAGTGACACCTCATCAGTGCCCATCAGTGCAGCCCATTAGTGCCCATCAGTGCCGCCTCATCAGCGCACATCGGTGAAGGAGAAATATTACTTATTTACAAAATTTACTGACAGAAACTAAGATAAACGTTTTTTTTTTTCAAAATTTTCTGTCTATTTTCTTTTTTTTTTGTAAAAAATAAAAAATCCAGCTGTGACTAAATACCACCAAAAGAAAGCTCTATTTGTGTGAAAAAAAAAAATGATAAAATTGTCATTTGGGTACAGTATTGCATGACCGCGCAATTGTCATTCAAATTGTGACAGCGCTGAAAGCTGAAAATTGGCCTGGGCAGGAAGGGGGTGAAAGTACCCTGTATTGAAGTGGTTAAAAACACCCATTAAATATACACAGTGCAGAAAGGAAAAAGTAAGTGAACCCATCGACTAATTACTTTAACAAAAACTTGCACACCTGGAGTCCAATAATAATAGTTTGGAGGTGTGGTTTAGAGCTACTTTGGTTGATAAAATACACTCAAATATTTTGAAAAGTGCTGTTCACAGAAAGCATCAGTCATTATGAACCATGCTTTGCAAAAAGGAGAAGACATTTGATCAAGAATAGTCAATCTGCATAAGGATGGAAAGGGATAACAAGCAATCTCAAAGTGTTTAGGCATCCATCTGTTGACAGTTAGACAAATTGTCTGTAAATAGAGACAATTTGGTACCGTGGCTACTCTTCCTAGAAGTGGGTCTTCAGACAAGATGACTCCCATGGAACTACCTAAATGAGTTAAAAAAGAACCCAAGAGTAACAGCTAAAGGCTTGAAGAGATCATTGGAACTGGCAAACCTCCCTGTTTATGAGTCTACCACACGTAAGTCTTTGAACGGGCAGGTTGCCTACGGCAGTACACCACAAAGGAAGCTGCTGTTCGTCAAAAGAAAAACATTGTTGCACGCCTGAAGTTTGCCAAAGAGCACCTAGGAAAACTGCAACGCAACTGGGAAAATGTTTTGTGGACTGATTATACAAAAAGTGAATTGTTTGAAAACAATACTCATCACTTTGTATGGCGCAAAAAGGGCACAGGTTGCCAACATCAAAACACCATCCCAACGGTGAAGTATGGTGGAGGGAACATCATGATTTGGACTTGCTTCCCTGCCTCAGGACCTGGACCCCTTGCCAGGGGAAAATTAATTCTCAAGTTTATCAAAATATCCTACAGGATAATGTCAGGGTGGCTGTTTGTCACCTGAAGCTTAGTAGAAGAAGAGTGATGCAGCAGGACAATGATCCTATGTATCAAAGTAAATTCACCTCAGATTGGCTTCAGAAAAAGAAAATGTGCCATTTGCAGTGGACAAGTCAGAGCCAAGACCATAATTCCATAAAGATGCTGTGGAATGACCTCAAGAGATACATTTAAACCAGACATCCTACAAATGTGTCTGAGCTGAAACCGTTTTGTAAAGAGGAATGGTCAAAACTTCCTCCCGAATGTACAGGTCTGATCCAGCACTACTGAAAGTGCTTGTTTGAAGTCATTGCTACCAAAAGAGGGTCGACCAGCTATTAAATCCAAGGGTTCACTTACTTTTTTTCTACAGCACTGTGAATGTTTAATGGGTGTGTTTAATAAAGACACGAGAAATTGAATTTTTTTTTGTATGCTATCAGTTTATGCACATTGTGTTTGTCTCTTGTTGTGAATTAGATGAGAATCATATCACATTTAATAGCAAATCAGCCATACAACTGAGGTCCTAGTATTACATTTATTTCCTTGTTGTTCTATTTTAATAAATGCAGTGCCAATAATTATTTTTCCTGTCAAGTCGCCCAATAGAATCCGTTGTGTTTTTTATAATTACTTCTGTTCTATTTTTCTCTGACGGCATCAATATATGATATAAGTATTTAGAATAACCTACTTAGGCTAAAATTCTAAAAATTGATGCAAAAATTGAAGCCCAAGCGGTAAAAAAGTCACAAAAGGTGAAAATAACAGAACAGAAAAATAACCCAAGGTTTCAATGATAAGCATCTATAGCTTAAATATGTAAATGGATAGAAACTATGGTGAGTAAAAACACAAGAGCCTTTAGTATAAATAATCCTTAGATATTTAAAATAAAAATGACTGCATTGCTTATTAGCACTTGATATATTGAACAGTTGTATGATTGGTGCAATAATACCTCATTACCTCATCATTAAATTGTTCCAAAAAAGATGCACCTATAGGGACACTAGCTGAGAATAAAGGTATTCCTGTACTCTTTTCTTCACGGGACACCGAGCAGTCATAATAATTATTATCTGGGTTATACGTAACCTATAGGTGAATGGACACTGCTGGCAACGAAAAAGACAGAAGTCCTCCTCTATATAACCCCTCACATACAGGAAGTACCTCCATTTTTTCGCCAGTGTCTTAGAAGTGATGGTCATGGTTGGAGAAGCTCTCCATATTTTTAATGAAGAAGGAAAAAGATTATGCTACAATCCCGGTTAAGATCCTCGGATCCAAGGGGATTGGCAATCAGATCCATCCGAAAGTGGAAGACTAAAAGGATGGTACCTGAGCCTCCGTAAAAGGAAATTAGGTATTGCCTGTAATGTGACCCTCTTGGGTGCTGGACCCTGGGATCTGGACCCTTGATAAAACTAACTCCCAAGGCGTTCCGGCAGGGTGCCCTACAGGTCCAAGGGAGTGGCCACAAAAATTAGGGGGACCCGGTCCTTGAAGGTCAAAACGTGACAGATCCCACCGTTATGGGTGAAAATTGGGTTCTGGTTATAGGCAGAATCCTGCGGTGGGAATGGTAAGTTCTTTTTAATTATGATGTGTTGTTACCTTCTAATTTAACAGATCCCGGGTGCCATGTTTTATGTCTCCACTAGAGGCAGTATGTGTATTCAGCAGTGGCATGCATATCTTGGATGCCTGCATGCCTTTTTTCTGCTCTCAACCCCCCTGATACTCAGCGTCCTGAGTCTTCTTAATGTACGACCCACATATTGTTTGTGGCACCCACACTCAAGAAGATAAACCACATATCTTGTCTCACGGGTAATGAACGATTCTCTATCGTAAACTTTACCTGTGGTACAAAAACCAAATTGCGTAATCATCCTGAGTCTCCTTGTGCTAACATTGCAAATAACATAGTTGTTACATCTGTAGAATTCCTTGAATTCCTTAAAGAAAGTTAGCTTCTTGAGGGGGATCAATCACGTTATGTGCCAATTTATCCCTCAGGTTGGGCACTCTCCTAAAGATGACTTCTGGTTTGTTCGGGAGCAATTTGCCCAACACCGAGTCTGATATTAAAATTGGCCATCTTTTTTTTGATAATCCTTTTACCCTGGTAATGTTGCGTGGAGAAATCCGTAATAAAAGGACACACCAAATTCTTGTTGTCATCTTTAGTTCTGTCAGCAAGGAGTTGTTCACGATCCATCTGTCCTACTTTCCTCATGACAGAATTGAAGACCTCCTCATTATATCCCTTTTCCAGAAAACTGACCTTCAAGGTATTAGCTTGTTCATAAAAGTCCGCAGGAGTGGAACAATTTCGCTTTATTCTTAAAAACTGTCCCTTGGGGATATTAGTTAGCCAGAGGGGGTGATGACAACTTGTTAATGGAATATAACTATTCCTATTTAATGTTTTAAAGTGTGTTCTGGTGTGAAGTTGTCCTCCTTTTATGGAAATAACCAGGTCCAAAAAGCTAACTTCCTCCAAACTCACCGAAAAAGAGAGATGTATGTTTCTCTCATTCATATTCAGAGACTCTAGGAAGCAATCCAAAGAGCCTCTATCTTCACTCCAACATAACAGGATATCATCAATGAATCGCCTGTAAAATACAAGCGATTCATGATCATAGCCATAAATAACATCCTTTTCTCAAAAGGCCATGAATAGGTTGGCTAGACTGGGGCAAACTTAGCCCCCATAGCCACGCCTTTCTGTTGTAGGAAAAATATTTTGTTAAACCAACAATAGTTGTGAGTCATGGCAAACAAAAGAAGGTCCAGGGTGAATGATTTCTGTAAAGATGGAATCGATCCATCCAGGTCCAAAAAGTACCTGACTGCTGTCATCCCCTCATGCCTGATGTTGGTATGTAATGAGGTGACATCGGCGGTAACAAGGAACATACCCTACTTACATTTAGAGAATGTCATAGCCGTGACCCTCAGATTCTGAGGTTCACGGCTATTACCAAATTGAATCCCCACTGGAGAGGGGTGAATAGGATTAGAGAAATTTCCAAGCAGGAAATGTTTTGGTTGTATGAACTAAAATCCTATTCCCCTTTGGTCTTTGGACATAACATAGAGTGGGATATCAATTGTTTTATTGATAATCACTAACCCTTTATTGAAATCTCTGACTCTGGAGAATATCCACATTAGTGTTTTATTGTGTGTATTCTTTTATTTTTATTTTATTTAATTTCTTCTATTTTGTTCATTTTGTGTATACTTAGTCTTTCACGTGTATTGTACTGGTATATTTATTTTAAAACTGTTTTGATTGTATTTGTTATCATCAATGCTAAATCACAGCTCCTTTTATCTGTGTGACACTTTTATGTATGTGATACCACACTTATATTGTGTTATCACTGAAGTTGGTAATCTTAGGAGTTTTGATTCCCCATGAGCTAAATTCAATTTTTGCTCTAAATGATCCCCTTTGAGTGGTCAGGGTGTCCGCAATATATGGGGGCTTTCAATGGGAGGAGAATCGCCGCACTTCCAGGTTTGCGGAAGCTATTATGTCCCCTGCAGTGCCCTGTTGTTGTATAGAGGCGGCACCTGGTGACTACTTCCTGTTTCTGGGCGGATATGATGTCACGGACCACAGTTAAGATGGCTGTGAGGGCGGAAGTGACACCCTGCAGATGATATTTAAGGATCTAGGGGAAATGGAATCAGTGCACAGAAGCCCTTGGAATAATGGCTGTAGCCGGAAACATGTCGGGCAAAGCCGCCCACTGATGAACTGTGACTGCACCGATAGCTGGGAGTAGCAGAGTGTTCTTCAATGTGAGTGGCTATTACTTTGTGCTGTTTGTGCTTTTACTATTGAATAAATGTTGTTTCAATTTTACTTTGCATTGATGATTATTGACCTCTGAGAGATTGGGAGAAGACCCTGGGGTGCTGGCTTGCTGTAACCTCCAAGTGCATGTGAATCATCCCACCAAATTTGTACTGTTACAAGCAAGTGATTGTTTTAGCTTTGGTGAGTGTGCACTGCATCAGGGGTGGAGGAAGTGTGTACACATCATACTGCATTAACCCTGTACGGGTGGAACCTTCCCTATATGTGTGTTTTTCACTAATTGCGATGTACTGCACCATGATCTTTTCCCTTTCATCTCTTTGCATATACGGATTCTACATCTGAGGACTATATGCTTGATTAACATCAGACAGATTCTTTATTGGAGGTGTTTCTATTTGACAAATCCTGTGATCCTGGGACTGATGGACTTTTTTACTTAAAATTTCACTAAGCGCTGCAATATACTTTTGACTTTATATGTGAGGACTGTTGTACCTTTTATTTCTGGCTGCTGGCATTAGGAGTTTTGCACTAATCTTTTATCTTTATTCTGGTTAGAAAGGAGCTTCGCCATCAATATCCTGGAATTTCAAGCGTTTTGTCGGGCATTAAGGTACTGGACTCCCAGACTTCGGTGTTGCCCCGTCAGGATATAATGCGACAATGCCATGGCTGTGGTTTATATCAATCATCAGGGGGGCACCAAGAGTCAGTCAGCCCAGAAGGAGGTGGGTCAAATCCTATCCTGGGCTGAGAAATTTGTTTCATGCCTGTCAGCAGTTTTCATTCCAAGAATAGAGAACTGGCAGGCAGGCTTTCTGTCGCCAGCAGATGTTTCCAGGAGAATGGCCCTTAAATCCCGAGATCTTTTCATTAATTTGTCAGTGATGGGGGGGGGGGGGGTCCCAGACGTAGATCTGTTGGCATCCAGGTTTAACAAAAAGTTGGACAAATTTGTGTCCAGGACCAGGGATCAGCTCACAGCCGGAGTGGATGCCTTGGTGACTCCCTGGGAGCAGTTCTTCCTGATGTATGCCTTTCCCCCCAGTTCAGCTGCTGCCACAACTTCTGTGCAGGAATCATGAAGAATGGAAACCAGTAATCCTGGTGGCACCAGCTTGGCCCAGGAGGATTTGGTACGTGCCAAATCTAAGGTTGGCGGTGGGAAGGCCATGGGATTCTCCCACTACGTCCAGATCTGCCCTCTCAGGGTCCAATATTCCACCCTGCTTTACAATCTCTAAATTTGATGGTTTGGCTATTGAAACCTGGATAAGGGAGCGGGGTATATCTGGTCCGGAAGTCTCGAACGTGATAAACGCATTTATTACAGACTCTGGAAGTCTTACATTTCTTGGCGTAAGGCCAGGAAGTGGCATCCCCATAAATTTATATTCAGGAAAGTTCTAACCTTCTTGCAAGTAGGGGTAGCTATGAGGCTAGCCTTAGGCACTATTAAAGGTCAAATTTCAGCCTTGTCAGTCTTTTCAAAGACTGATTGCTTTGAATTCCTTGGTCCGAGCCTTTTTACAAGGGGTGCTACGTATGCTTCCACCAGTTAAGCCACAGTTGTGTCCTTGGGATTTAAATTTGGTCCTGGCGGTTCTACAGAAACAGCCTTTTGAGGCCATTCAGCATAGTCCTCTGGTTCTTTTGACCAGAAAGTTAGTCTTTTTGGTTGCACTAACTTCAGCTAGAATAGTATCTGAGTTAGCGGCTCTTTCTTGTAAGCCAGTTTTGATCTTACATCAAGATAGGGTGGTTCTACGTCCACACCCAGGGTTTTTGCCCAAGGTGGTGTCAGCTTTTCATTTGACATTATATGCCTTCCTTCTTTCCAAATCCTCAAACAGCAGAGGAAAAGTTGTTACATTCTCTCGATGTAGTACGTGCATTTAAGGTCTATTTGAAGATGTCAGCTCAGATTCAAAAGACTGACCATTTGTTCATGCTGCCAGAAGGGCCCAGGAAAGGGCAGGCAGCATCTAGGTCTACAATTTTTCAGTGGATTCACCAGGTCATTATCCAAGCGTATGGTTTAAAGGAGAAGGTTCCACCTTTTCCAGGAAAAGGCACACTACCAGAAGATCAAGCTTCTTTGGCTCAGATTTGCAGGGCCGCTACTTGGTCTTCAGTACATACGTTCACTAGATTCTATCAGGTGGATGTTAGGACCCGGGAGGATTCTGCATTTGGCCGCAGTTTGCTGTAGGCACCTATGTAGATCTTTTCAGTCTGATGGTGTTTTTTTTTCAAATTAAGTGTCCCTCTCCCCTCAAGTGCATTGCTTTGGGACATCCCAGATAGTAATTATTATGGCTGCTCTGTGTCCCGTTATGTACGATAAAGAAAATTCCTACAGCTTACCTGTGAAATACTTTTCTTGGAGTACGTCACTGGACACAGAGGTCCCTCCCCTCTTGTCTGGGATGTTTATTGCTTGCTACAAAACTTCCTGTACTTCCTGTATCGGAGGGATTATATAGAGGGGGACTTCCTGTCTTTTTGGTTGCTAGTGTCCATTCACCTATAGGTGGCGTATAACCCAGGTAGTAATTATTTTGGCTACTCTGTGTCCCGTGATGTACTCCAAGAAAAGGATTTTACAGGTAAGCTGTAGGAAAAATCCAATTTTCAATAGGTTTTGATGTCAACAGACATCAATGATCATCACACAATCATAATGAAATATCAGCACTGAACTGTAATCTGGAAGTGTTTAGTACACTGCACTCCTAAGCAGAGAACATTGGCATACCAGTTTTAGAAAAGGTTGTGTGTGTCCATGGTACAAACACATATACGTGCATCTGTAGCAACAATCTCTTCAAATTGACCTGTGAAGAAATGAAGAATGTTTTACAGAAATGGGAGGACACAAGAAAACTTCTCCAAATGTTCAAATTGAACTGCTCATGTGAATCACAGTGTGCTCTCCACTGATTTTAGTACTGAAATCTACAGAGACATGTAGCTGAGGTCTGTGGTTTTGCTGAATAGCTAAATTGTACAACCAAAGTTAAAATTTTATAAAGGGATCCCATGATTCTTCAGAAAACTAACCATTTAAATTACATGTCATTACTAAACTCACCACAGATAGAGCAACCATTGGGGTTCCATTTAGAAGGTTTCACATCTTCACAATGAAATCTATTGGGGGGGGGGGGGGGGGAGTCAATTTTCTAATGGGGACACTAGTTCTGGTGACATGGGGGTCTCCAAGGGATTTCCCCAAATTTAAAGAGATTTCCTCTCACTTTCTGCTTTGGCTATGGGACAGGAAGTGAAGAGAAATCTCCCCAATCAGACACAGATGGCAAAAGAAAAAAAAAATGACAGGGGTTATGACCCTCCCTTACTTTATTCAAAATGAAAAAAAAAACATTTTTATATATATAGTTTTACTTTCATTCTGTTTATCGGTCCAGAACATAATAAAGAAAATACTCTATATAAAGAAATTGTAAATTCCTGTCGTGGACCAGTTCATGCCAAAATGCAGTGCAGGAAAGGCGCTTTTCCTGCACTGCAGGTAAACATGCTACCCTTGCGAGAGCGTGCAGGTGCCAATGAATCGTTAATGGCACCCCAAACACAGCATGTTTACAGCCACCAAATTGCATGGTACTGCAGTACAATGTGGTTTGGTTCAGTGCAATCTAAAAAAGAGTTTTTCCGTGTTCAAGTGCTCTTGTAGCCCATGCAAAGGAATGGGCTGTCAAAATCAGACCACACAGGAACACACACGTTTAAACCCGTGTTCCAGTATGAACTATGAACTTGAATATGAATATGAAAATGAATATGTGTATGCACAGTATTTCATTATAAACACAAAAGTACACAGAATTAGGGAAATCAGTATTTTATTCCAATATATTTTGCTAACGTGTGCAAATTTAGAAGATCGCTTCTTTATAATGTACATGCATTTTACACTTAACGTTGTCATGTTTGCATGCACTTATTTCCCTGTTTATACCCATGTTAACTTTAAAATTTAAAATAAAATGAAAAAAAAAAAAAAAAGAGTCCAATATTATATTTACAGAATTGATGATGATATTGGCAGTGTAAAAACTAAAGGAAGACTAAGCTGTTAATGGAGAAAAAAATCATATCGCTATATAATTTAAGAGTTCATATTCTAATAAAACATCTTGTAAACAACATTACATTAACAGTTATATACAATTTACAATCTTAGTAGGAAATATATTTCTGGTTCATCAGTATTGCATGGCTCAGTCTGATAAGTGAAATGATCTCTACAAAACAGATCACTGTGTCCATAAGTTTGAGAAGAACATGCACCCTCTGGTATACCTCTGCCCTCCAGGCTATCCAAGTTAAAGTTACTGCAGTACCCTGCTATATAAGAGCCAGTGGAATGCCTGTTTACCGGCTGAGTGGAAGTTGGTGGTTTGTTCCGCAGAATTACACCATTTGGAATCTGGTTAACTAGTTTTAACTTATTGGCTTCCTGTCTTTCCTTGGCACGGTTTGCAATGTTTCTCACTCTACTTTGACTTCTTGATGATAGCTTGCGAGCTAGAGGTTTAGGTTTGTCCCATTCATCTTCTTCACAGTATGTTGTTTTATTATAGTCTTCCTGGTCATAAGACACCAATTTCCTCAACTGCTCAGTCAATGCATCTGTTGACTGGTGTCTAGTTTTTGCAAAACTATTTGTATCCTGGGCATTGCCAGATAAAAGGAAGCCCCTATTTATTCGCTTGTACTTGCTGTCAAAATTGCAAGATATGTCCTCTGAAGTCAGATCCCCAAGACTCTTTGATTTGCATGGACTTGATTGCTTGGTTTCTTGGTCTGAACAAATGGGATGTTTTAGTAAGTGTGGGATATATAGGCTGCCTCTTTGGGCACCATACTGATGACTTTTTGAAACTTCTGAGGTTGGGTTTTGGCTATGGTCTTTATGCTGTTTTAACGGAATGACTTGTTCTTGCTTTTGTCCATGAGTATTACTGATACCCTGTTTGCTGACATTGATATTTAGTGTCTGTGCTTGGCACATTTTCTTTAAATGGCTATCACTGCTGTGATTATGTTGGCAAGACAATGAAGATCTATAATTTAGGTCTTTATCTTGAAAACTATGTGATAGACCCTGAGATTCTTTTTGAACAACAGATGGACCACTGTTGGAGAGAATTATGGGTGGAACTGTAGGAATTTTATTGTGTGGATTGTCTTTATGGCAAATTGTATCATGGTTCATGAGACCTCTCCAACTTTCTATTTGAGTCCTTGAAGGCTTAGGCTTTATCTCAGGATACAGCATTTTTGCAGGCTTTGGTTTTAATTCAGGGTAATGTGGTTTGCACAGAGAATTTCTTGATTCATATCGTATTCTTTTCTCTGCTTGGACAGTGTTTGCATCCATTAACATGTTGCCAGTTTCTGGCAACATGTTTTCCTCATTAATAATTGTGTACACTGAATATTCTGTTGTCTCTGAGCTAGAGAAAAAAGTTGTGTCCGTTGTGGAGCTTAACAATCTGTCCACATGGGTTGAACCAGGGCAAAGCTTTTTAGGTGTTGAAACAGAAGATGTCATCATTTGTGAATACCCAGAACACTGTAGACTATTATTGGTGCCATTTAAAGTGGAGACAGTAGTCAAACTAGCTCTGTCATCAGTGACATCAAACTGCCCAATCAGGGCAGAGATTGAGCTGCCAAGGTCACTTTCATTTACAGAAGGAACCTCATTTATTATTTGAGATATATCATTTTCTAATATAGCTGCAGTGGTCTGTAAATTATTGACATCAGTGCAGATGGTACTTGATACATTAGTAATAGATGGGCTCTCCTTTACATTGCATGCTGCTATGTTGGTTGAAAACTCAGCTTGAGGATCTGAATTTAATAATGATTTTGGTTTGGATTCATCCACAATGTATCCTATCTGTCTGACTTCATCCTTTTCCTCTTCTGATTCACTGGTATAAGTATCATTAAATTCCCTGACTTCATCTTCGTTATACTTTCCATAGTCTAAGTGTAAGCTTTGCCATTTTTTATGTATAATATTTCCATTGGCTGGGTTGTTTGCCTGATATGGATCTTTGGGAAGACATGCAGGATTCTGGGAATTTTCAAGTATTGGTTCTTCCATCAGTGGTTTGCCTTTTCTCTTACATTCCTTCTTCCCTATTTATTGAAGAAAACAATAAAATGAATAGGTGTTATTTTCAGATCATCACAATAAAGCCTATTAACAGGACCAGTATATCTAAAGGCCAATCACTGTATATTTAAATATATCCATAACATTTACAAATATGTATGTAAGTATTCCTACAATTATGCATATGCTAATAATTAAATTAAATTGTAATTTTGTTGGACAGTCTGCAAGAATGTATTTTGAGATAAAATTGCCTTTACTTAGTTTACGTTAACCCCTTAAGTTACGTTTGTAAACATCCTGCTATTCACGGAGTTAAAGCAAGCTCATCAATTTATAATATTCATTTTTTTAAGCCACTTTCAGCTAAAAGCGATCCGGTAACTCAATGTTTTAGGGCTCTGAAGGTGCAGACCCCCGTTGGCAGTATCTGTGGTGCTTTCCAGGCTCTCCCACTCCTTCAGAGAGCCCAGGACTGCAGTAAACTGCTGGAGCTTTGAGAGGTTTTGTGACTAATGACAATGAAAGTGACGTGTATTATGTTCACAGCTGTCATTCCCTGGCTATTGTAACCAAGGGTGCAGCTAATCAAGCTCAATCTGTTCTTGATTAGCTGATTTTGAAGACCCCCTCGTGTCTCCACAAAGAGGACCTGTCATCGGCCTATTGTTATTACATGGCAGGCTTGTTAAATAAACAAAAAATTTTTTTCAAAAGTTTAAAAAAAATAAATTTGAATAAAATAAAGAAAACAAAAAATTCTAAAGCACTCCCCAATGCAAATGAGCAACATAGGAAGCAAAATTTCTAGGGTCATAATTTATGGTTAACTCTAAAGTGATAATCTGTGAAGACTTTGAAAGCCTTGCCTATGGAGAATTTCGTGTACCACACTTTGTCACAGGCATGCCCAGTTTGAAGGCTTGACATGTTGAGTATCTTTTCACCTGTCGCTACTTAATCTTTTAAAGGTTACCAAAAAGCAGGTACATTATTTAGCTTTTTTGCACTTAAATTCATATTAGTGATTTTTTTCCCCTGAAAATATGCATTTATTAAATAACTGAACAAATATCATGCAACATACAAAATTGCAAATGTCACCATTTTATTCTACAGGGTCTCTGCTTTCGGAAAAAAAATACTTGTTAGGGGGTTTAACCACTTACCGACCAGCCACCGTAGTTTTACTGCGGCAGGTCGGCTCTATTACGCAAAATGACGCAACTGTACGTCCCTTTGTGTAACAGATAGTGGGGGTGCACACACGCTGATTGGCCAGAGGAGGAGCCAATCAGTGGGTCCAGCGACTGATCCCCATGGAGACAGAGCAGTGGTCTGCCGATGTAAACAAGGCAGACCACTGTTCTGTCAGAGAAGAACACAGGGATCCTGTTTTCCTCCTATTTAGGAACACAGGTCTTTGTGTTTATCCAGTAAGTCGATCCCCCACACAGTTAGAAAGCATCCCCTAGGGAATCACTTTGATCGTCCTGGGGTTAACCCCTTCCCTGCCAGTGTCATTAGTATAGTAACAGTGCATATTTTTAGCACTGTTTACTGTATTACTGGTCCCCCCAAAAGTGTCAGTTAGGTGTCCGATCTGTCTGCTGCAATGTCGCAGCCCTGTTAAAAATCGCTGATTGCCGCCATTACTAGTAAAAAAATAAAAATTACATAAATCTATACCCTAGTTTGTAGACACAATAACTTTTGCGCAAACCAATCAATATACACTTTTTTTTTTATTGGGAATGTTTTATAGCAGAACGTAAAAAATCGATATATTTTTTTTTCAGAATTGTCGCTCTGTTTTTGCTTATAGCGCAAAAAATAAAAAACACAGAGGTGATCAAATACCACCAAAAGAAAGCTCTATTTGTTGGAAAAAAAGGACATCAATTTTATTTAGGTACAGCATCGCACAACCACGCAATTGTCAATTAAAATAACGCAGTGCCGTAGCATAAAGAAAATGGCCTGGTCATTAAGGGGGTAAAACCTTCCAGTCCAGAAGTGGTGAAAGTAATTCTAGCAAAAAATGCAGATTTTTAACTACTTTTTTTTTTTTTTTTTTAATTGCCCTGGTAAAAATGTGGTTGAAGGAGAACTGTGGCTAATGTATGGACATTTAAGTATTTACATATTTTTACGAACATAAATAGGCTTTAAAGCAATCCCTCACTGACCTTTGCAGCAACAGACACTGTTGAGTAATACATCCTGATATTCTACAGGAGAGAGCATTTTCACTTTCATTTCAGCAACATAGCTCATTCTTTTCCAAAGAGTGGGCGGGCAGTTTGCCAGCCTTCTAATCTCTAAGGCCCCGTTCACAGTTGGGCAATTAGGAATCACAGGCAGAATTGATGGAGTGCTGCCCACAATTACAAATTGCAACAAAATGTGCAAAGCGAGTTTGGGTGTCATTCATCCAAAATAGCTCCCCAAATGTGGTGCAATTTTGCCACGATTGAAGAATTGCAACAAAACATGCTTGTAAAATTGCACCTGGCTCAGGGCCAAAATTTGGTCCCTGAGCTTCTTTGTTGCGACAAATGCGCATAAGACAGCCCATTCAAGTGCGGGTGATTTGCAACCTTAAAATCGCTAGCGGGAACTCACATTCCAACTAAGCATAAATAGGTGAACTTTAAGGATAAAATGACCTACAGGAGTTGTTTTACTAATACTAGAGCGCTCAGAATCTGGTGCAGCTGAGCATGGCAGCCAATCAGCTTCGAACTTCAGCTTCTATGCAGAGCTGGGCCAGATTTTTTTTTTTTAGTAAATTGACCCCACAGTGTCTTTAGCTGCAGAGGTGACTGAGGACTTGTTTCAAAGTTTATGTAAATACTAAAGATCCATAGACTGGGCACAATTCTATTTAAAAGTAATGTTTGATGCTATTTCCCCATTTTACATGCTTGCTCTTTCGTACTTTTAATACTTTTCTATCTATAATTTTTTTAATGAAATGTAGAGATTAGCCCCAAGCCCTAAACTCTGCTACAATCACTGCTCATTCCCCCTCCCCCTGCACCGCTTAACAATTAGAAACCTAGTAGGAATTTCCATTGTATTCTTCTAAAATGTTCACATACATATTTGATCATGTTAATTTTGTAATATAGTATATAAACTAATTTTTGTTTTGCTGGTTCCTGGTTCACTGGAATACACATACACATGAATGATGTGAAAAAGTGCAAGGACATAATTATGGACTTCTTGTGCACTGTGCAGACAACTTTTGGTATGAAATGAAGGCACAATTACACCATTTTGAAACCACATAAGATTTTGGAATAATGATATTACATCCAGCATGTGATGTAATATTACTGGAAGTGATGGTAATGAAATACCACACTGGATACATTATTTTTTACCTTTAGTAGTTTCCTAGTTAGAATTGTACTAGAAAACATAACAAAACAATTCTGTTAAAATCAGAAATCAGTTGAACACAGTGTATTCTAGCTTTGTGCAGATGCATGTTATAGATCAGCTTGCAGAAACAGAACTAAAACAGGATTTTTGACTTACCGTAAAATCCTTTTCTTGGAGTTTATTAGGGGACACAGTGGCAGAAGGAATTCTAAGATATATGGGTTATACTGCCACCTACAAGAGAGTTGGACACTGGCAACAAAAAAAACACTTAGCCAGTATAATCCCTCTTACCTACATCATGTTTTTTTTTTTTTTTATTTTAAATAACAAACATTATGTTTACCTGCTCTGTGCAATGGTTCTACACAGAGCAGCCCTGATCCTCTTCTTCTTGCCACTTTCCATGGGGGCACCCATGTGGGCTCATTCCCGAGTCCCGCTGCTGCTTCCATTGACACAGACAGTGGAACTCTGCCTCACCCCCGCTCCCATATCACAGCTTTTGATTGACAGCAGCGGGAGCAAATGAGGAGAGCAACAGCAGCTGTAAACTCTGTGCTAGTGCACATTGCTGGATCAGATCAGGTTTAGATAAGAAAAATGGAAAGGTCTGGGGGGGGGGGGGATGTTCTCTGCTGCAGCAGAGAAGGTTTTTCACCTTAATGCATAGAATGCATTGAGGTGAAAAACCTTAGGGCTTTACAATCACTTTAAGATTTATGCATGGTAAAAGTAAAGATCATAAAACCGATGCAGAGACCTGTGTCCCTTAATGAATACAGGGTCAGAAGGAATCCTGAGATGTACAGAACAGAGGGGTGGGCAACACAGAAAACAAAACACTAACACGCCCACTACAACAGAGCAAACCTGGGGGCTACTTGTAGATCAAAGAGCCATCTTAAGGACCTTGTGTTTGAAGCTAGCATCAGGTGAGGTCTGAACATCCAGCTGGTAAAACTCAGAGAATGTAGGAATGGAAGACCAGCCTTGCAAATTTGAGAAATCGATGCCTCATGCTAAAAAAAAAAAACAGGAGGTGTGTACTTATCAAGTGTATCTTGACAAGGTAGAGTCTTGTCCTCACGAAATGGAGGAATGAGAGGCAGGTAGTCCCTTACAGGTAGCCCAAGAAATTACAAAAAGAGTCAGTCAGTCTGAAAGAAGCCATATAATAGAGATCAAATCAAACAGATTGTACCACCAGCAATGAAAGGAAATCTCCTTGGGATGTGCTGGAGAGGAGAAATGAAAGTACAATGCCCCAGTTAGAGTAAAAAAAAAAAAAAAACATCTTGGGGAGAAAAGTGGTCCTAGGCCACAAGACAACTTTGTCTCGGTGTAAAAGGTTGTTTGCATGACAAGGTCCCAACTTACCTCACAGAGATGGTGGCAACGGTGAAGGCTACCTTGTGAGTAAATGTACACAGAGGAATATGTCCGATAGATTCAAAGGACTGTTTTTAAAAAGCTGACAGAACCAGGTTGAGATCCATAGAGTCACAGGTGGATGTACAGGTGGATATGCTGTATGTGAGCGACACCTGGTCGCCCAGAAGGTTGCAAGGGCTGACAGATGTCTCCCAACTTTTGGAAGTGGGGGTTTCTCCTATTGTAAAGAAGGACTTGCTCCAGGTTTGGAAGGTTTTAACATCCAAAGTTTGCAATTGAACTAACTCTCAATCTTGGACTTGGGCTAAGAGCTCTGACAGAAATAAAAAGGAATTCTTCTTATTTCCAGTGGAAAAAAGTTTTGCATCCTGAGGCTTACATTTCTTCTGCTTGGGTAAAAGGGTACATTTTTCTGTAGTGACATTTGTAAAGCTTTAGTAAAGCTGTCCAGAGAAGCACCATAGAGACGTTCCCCATTGAAATGTATACACAGTAAGCATTTTTTATACTGTATTCCAAAGACCAAAATTAGACATATCCTTGGTCCAAACTTCCAAGGCATAGCAAAAGGAAATTAAAGCAATAGCAGGCAGAAGAGCTATGGCCTGCCAGAAAAAAGAGGGACTTGGAAGGATGTCCAGTCCTTTGTCCACCAGGTCTTTATTCCTTATACTGCATCAGTAGCAGTAAAGGGCTTTACACACACTCCTGGCAGGTGCAGCAATGTGTATATCTGACAAGCTGACTGTCAGATGGAAGTGATCTGACAGCTGTGCAGCCTCCCAATCGCTTCCACACACACCCTGTAATGGACCCCCCACTCGCCCCTTGATGGACCTGGGGTGAACATAGCAGGTGCCAATGGGTAGAGGGGAGGAAGATAAGCAAGCATCCCTTCACTGGCCTCCTCTTCCTGTTACCAACCTTGAAGCGATGTGTAAAACATCACTTCCGGGTCTCTGTGTCACTTAAGTGATCTGAGTTCCATCAGCTTCACTGTAGGACAGGTCTTTTAGACCCCTGATTTCTCATTAAAGAGAACCTGTCACAAAAAATGCATCACATAGGGGACTTTTTGTCTTGTATAGTATGAAAAAAAAGTTTAGTAAAAAAAAAATGTAAATAAAAATGTGTAAAAAATTAAAGTTCCACTTAAAGACTTAAAATCTCCCCCAAGAAAATGTTTGAGCCACCCCACCCCAACATATAAGCATGTATGAATTTAATTGGGTGCCTATGCATGAAAATTCCGATTGTGCTACATGTTGCACATTGCCATGCACGCTGGAGTGAGAGCAAAAATTCTAGGCTCATTATTCATAGTAAACTCTAAACTGATGGTCTGTCAGGCCTTTTAAAATGTCACATATGAAAAAAAAATTAGGATAGTTTGCTGCTGTTTTACAGGTGAAATTTTTAGGGGGTCAACATGTTGGGTTATCTATTTCCTCAACAAAACCTCATCTTTTATATTTTACTAAAAATCATTTAATTAATTACGTTTGTGTGCCCTAAATTTAACTTTAATGTACTTCTTACTGAAATTTGCAAACATGCAAAAACAGCTCTGGCAGTGAACGGGTTTACACACTGGAATTTCCCGAGTAGGAATGAGAAGGGTCTTGTTAAAGCCAAAGTATGGCCAAAAATCATGCTTTTATATTTGCACAGTAAAAAAATGTACCTCCAATCAACAGTGCCCCATTTCTGGCTACTGCAGAGTTTGCTAAAACCTTTATTAATTCTGTATTCCCCTATCAGCGACAACTGTCTAACACTGAGAATTGTAGTTCCACTGAATGCAAAGTGTTCTCTGAAAGGAGGTGGTGTAGGTGAGCATCATGATCTCCCTCTGCCAATCAAAGAACGTCTTTCAGTGAAAAGTATGCAAGGTTTTTTCTGAATAGAGGGGAATGCAAAGGGATTGGCATCCTGTTATATCTGTACTGCAGCAGGAATGACAAGCCCCAGTGCCAGACATTCAGTGCTTACAGGAGAGTGCAGACTAACTAAAATGATAAGTTGACACAAATGCTGCAGCAGCCGGAAATGGGGCAAACTTTTTTGAAGTCATTTACTTTTACTATGCAAACGGCCAGAAATCTTTTTGGCCATACTTCGCTTTAAGGCAAGACATGACTGGGACCACAACGGGCAGGAAGAGTAAAACCAAGAGGCAGAGTACATACACCATGCTCCACAGAAAAGGGGGGCTAAGTCCCCATACTTTTCACAGCAGCAGTCTGTAAGGTGACCTGCAGCTAACAGACATATTAGCAAGGTACTGGAAAGTGTCATTGCAGGCCCCAGCGAGAATATCACATTCCAAACAGTCTTTGCCCCTCCAGTTGGCAAATTCCAACGAAATATGAAGGGACATCCGTAGACAGGATGTATATCACAGCCCTGGAACTGTAAAGCACTCTGTGGCTAATCGACACAGTACATTGGAAGTTTGGAGATCAGCACAAGCAGAGCCTGATGCCCAAAGGCCACATTACAAAGAAAGCCTGCATGTTTGAGGTTTAGGTACAGTGCCCAAGGCTGCGCCAAGGATAAGCCCCTCCTGAAAACTAAAAACAAAGAAAACGGGAAAATGTTTGTATAACAAAGGAAAAAAAAGTTTTTTTTTGTTTTGCTCTGAGGAAAATAAAATCTTTTTTCTTAGAACACTAGAAAGAAACCAAAGCATGATGACATTGGGAAGGGTTATACTGGGTGACAAAACATTTTGTGTTGCCAGTCTCCAATTTTCCTGTGGGTGGCAGTATAACCCATACTGCTCAGATTTCCTGCTGACCCTGTGTGTCCCTTAATGAAAAATGAAAAATTACATTATTTTATATTTATGACAAAATGACATGCATTCACAATGCTCCCATTAATGAAACATCTTTCCATCCTGTTCGTACTGGTGTGTCATAGCAGAATAGCTAAGTAAATAACGCTTCTATGTAGTGGAGCTTATGGATACGACTAATATAAAAATAGTGTGTAAAGGTGTTACATATACTGTACCAACAATTTAGATACTTGCTTTAATTTTCAAGAATAAATTACAAGGAACTGCAGGTATAAGAGGACTGATTAATACAGGAAAAATATACCTGAACAATAGTAATGAGTATAAATATGTGTTATTTGTTATTAATACATTTCTGTTACTTCAGTAAAAATAACACTATTACATCTGTTGAACGTGGCTTGGGCATACATTCCTGACCTTTGGAATCAAACCTCTCTACCAACTTTAAGTTACTGGTACGCTACTGTGGATTAAATGGAATTAGATCAATGGAAAGTCTGACAGCTTCACTCTATAACAGAGAAGACCAATTCAAGGTAAGATGGATGCCATGAACGTTGTACACTTTCTCTTCTCAGTACACATTATCTGGTACCTCAAGACATTACTCTACACAGCAGGAACCTGTCATTCGATGTATCCAAACAGTATTCTGTTACTCCTCCTGATGGGAGGGAAGATGGGAGAAATTGGTGTGGAGATCTCTCTGCCCCTCCCACTTTCCCTGTCTCTCACGTTTTCTCCTTTTCCCAACCTCCCCCAACCCTTTTTTTTTCTTCCTTTTTTTCCAGCCATCCTCTCAGCATCTTTGATGTAATTGATCCCACTTAAAGTTGAGATCCATATTCCCCTAGTTTCCCTTTGTTTTCCTCCTCATTCCCCTGATACGGGGGACCGAGGCCACTTTTAAACTCCACATTGTGCTGACTTGGATGCTTTGTTTTGTTTAGTCCCAAGACTGGATGAAGGACTTTAGGCTAATTATTAGGCCGTAATATATGTAGTACTTGCCAAGATTACTCAGGATTTTACATCGTGTTTTGCATTGTGCATCATAATAAGTACTCCCCCTAACGCATGTTATGCTGGGTACAACTGATGTTTATCTTCCTCTGCTTTCTTGGAGGAAGGGGGGGGCACTTTTATTATTTCTATGACTACATGCTATGTGTTATATCTGTAAATTTATGCTGATGTTTTGTAACTTGCTTCTCTGATGACTCTTGATGTGCATATGCATGATGGCTTAAATAAAGAAAAGGAAGATGACTGTTACAGTAGCTCTTCTCTCTTGCAATAATGGACTACAAACTTGAAGGCCAGTTCCAGCTAACAAGCTGGAGCACAAGCTATATAAGAGACCTTGTCATCTTGTCAATTCTGGGCAAAGTAACAGATTCTTTTTGAAAGCTTTCCCCCAAAAACCTTATGCTCATCTTGCCAGCACTTCTTCAAAACATCTACATATGTCACAGCCAGGCACTAATATACTTAGTGTTGGCTTTCCTGTGGAGTTCTCTAAGGCCTATGCTGAAGTTATTGCACCCTGCTTTTAAACTATGCTTGTGAACTCATTGGGGGAGGGAACTCTCCCTAAAACAATATCTGAGGCGGTGATAGTTGTTGTGCCCATACTGGGTAAGGATCCAGAGCATTGTGGCTCTTATCGCCCCATTTCACTATTGAATATGGACACTAAACTGCGCACAAAGATTTTGGTCTGTCGATTGAACACAGTTATCCCTGCCTTAGTACATCCTGACCAGTCTGGCTTTATGCTGGGCAAGGGGACAGACATAAACATCAGACAATTATTCACCCATATTGCCAAAGCAGCCAAGAACTACCCAGGAGTAGTGGCTTCACTCGACGCTGAGAAAGCTTTCAACTCTCTTGAGTGGGAATATCTCTGGAAAGTTTTGGAAAATTGGTATGGTGTGGCAGTGCCCAGCTATCCGTTCACACTGGGTATCAGTAATTGATGCTTTGAATGAGCCATGTGACTGGTCTCTGCAGCTTGATTCACGAATGGTGTTACTGGGTATTATGGAAGCTATTGTAGCTTCTAGATATATGAAAATATTCTTGCTTTTTTTAAGAGCCGGTTCACACTGCCACGACCATAAGTCACCCCATGTCGGAGCGACTTTTTACAGCGATTTTACCGTGATTTTACCGCGACTTTACCGTGACTTCAGCGCGACTTGTGAATTATTTTGCGTGACTTATATGACAGACGACTTTGTATTTGGCCAATCAGAATATGATGTGTTGTGACCTAATTCCCCTTTTCTGTTTTTTTTTACTCATTTCCTCATTGCCCACCAGTGCCACGTATCAGTGTCCACCAGTGCCACTGCCCACCACTGCCACTGCCCACCAGTGCCACGTATCAGTGCCCACCAGTGCCACGTATGTGTCCACCAGTGCCACTGCCCACCAGTGCCACGAATCAGTGTCCACCAGTGCCACATATCAGTGCTACGAATCAGTGTCCACCAGTGCCACGTATCAGTGCCACAAATCAGTGTCCACCAGTGCCACATATCAGTGCCACGTATCAGTGTCCACCAGTGCCACGTATCAGTGCCATGTATCAGTGCCACGAATCAGTGTCCACCAGTGCCACATATCAGTGCCACGAATCAGTGTCCACCAGTGCCACGTATCAGTGCCACAAATCAGTGCCACAAATCAGTGTCCATCAGTGCCACGTATCAGTGTCCACCAGTGCCACGTATCAGTGCCACGTATCAGTGCCATGAATCAGTGTCCACCAGTGTCACATATCAGTATGATGAATCAGTGTCCATCAGTGCCACGTATCAGTGGCACGAATCAGTGCCACGAATCAGTGTCCACCAGTGCCACGTATCAGTGCCACATATCAGTGCCACGAATCAGTGTCCACCAGTGCCACGAATCAGTGCCACTTATCTGTGTCCACCAGTGCCACTCACACAGACCAAGCAGAGATAATGGAATATATATACCATTACATATATATATATATATATATATATATATATATATATATATATATATATATATATATAATATATATATATATATATATCATATACCATATAGGCATGGCTGCAATGTGGGGAATGCCTGGCAAATCTCTTTCTTCTTCCTGGAAAGTCTGAAGACAAGTCGCTTCAATTAAGATAAGGAGGCGACTCCCATTGAAGTATATGGGAGAAGTCGGATCACAGGTCGCCTCAAAGTAGTACAGGACCCTTTTCTGAAGTCGGAGCGACTTCAGTAGTGCCAATTAAGACAGCACTGATTGATTAACATTGCTTTTGTTATGTCAAGCAACCTGGGGCGACCCGGGGCTACACAAGTCGCCTCACAAGTCGTGCTAGTGTGAATGGGCTCTAATATGCACTCAGGGAGCTTCTTATCAGATGGAAGAAACCAGCCTCGCCCACCCTAACTGGATGAATGACTGTAGTTAACGCAGATATTGCCATTGTACAAATTGACTTATGGGAGTAGAAATTGTTCCAAAAATTTTCCAAAATATGGTCCATCTGGATTGATGCTCATGTTTCAGCTGAACCTATTGATGGGTAAACTCTTCTTTGAAGGTGTAGCTCAGAAAAGGCCTGTGTTTTTCCTTATTCTTTCTCCCTCATTCTCTTCTCCCTCTCCCCCTTTCCTTTCCTCATCATTGGACACTGATTGATATTGGTAGCTGTGATGGAGCTTAGTGAGAAAGTGCAGAGCCCTTTAAGCCCTCTAAGTAAGAGTTTTTTTTGTTTAATGTACAGAAACCTTAATATCAGTGTCCCTATGCCAGCTGAGGTTATTAAAATGATTAAAATAGTCAAAAACAACTAACTTAATATTAAACTTAAAAATATAATTGATGAGCTTCACATGACCAAAAGAATTCAGACTTTAGAAACAAGTGATTCCATCACAGCTGAAATAACACATCCACAGGAAAACAGCAAATAAAGCTCATGGTTACTAGAGGCATTTAGGAAAATTCATTCTGATGATCTCATTTAATTTTCATTAAAGGAATCATTTCCCAAGAAAAATGCTGGCTACCATTGCTGACCTTGTTTTTAAAATGCTAGCCGCTTGTCTCTGGCTTTAGTACTTTCTCACAGACACAGGACGATCATTCAATTAGTGTAGTCAGAACTCCTGATCTCTCACTTGTTTTGGGTCAGTGCCTCAGACAGCATTAAAGCCAAAGAATCTGCATTACCTCCTTTAGAAAGGGTTCAGCAGTAGCACCCTACTTCTATCTCTTACTGTAGTAAAGGTTTCTTAAACTAAGATTTATTTTAATACATGTTCCAATACATTACCTGAACTTAAGTCATTTGATTTGGTATCTTTAGATGTAGAAGGTTCAAAGGCCCCAAGAACAAACTTGTCCACCGGCATGGAGACCGGCCTTGCCTGTAAACTTCTGGACGTTCTCCTCATTACAACATCTTTTTCCTTAGCACCAGACACCTCACATGGAAGGTCTTTGCTCTCTGTGGACTCTTGAAACACCATCTTGGTCTTCTTTCTGCCTTTTGCAGGTGCGCTGGCAGTACGTCTCAATATTCGGTCTCCAATGGACCGTTTTCTTATGTGACCATTGCTCTCCACAGAACTGTGCTTTGAAGTTTTATTGAAAAGCCCTTTAAGCCCAATGAATTGCCTATTCTACAAAAAAACACACAATACAGAAAGCATTACAATATTTTCAGTGCATAGATGAGGTATCAACTAAAGGGGTCTTCAGCTTTCAGGAAAATAATTTTTGGGATCCAGGATGCAACAAATCTCAAATCTCAACACAAATTTGCTTCATGATATTTTTCAGGCAACACTGGTCAAACCAGAAAACCCCTTTTAACGCAAATAAAATGAGATGTCACACCAATAACACCATAACCTGACAAATCCATGCATGTACAAACACATCACGGGCAGTATGACTCAAAGTGATTTTGCCCAAAAAAAAAAAAATCTGCTCTCAAATATGAAGTGCAGGTAGCTAGATGTGCTTGCACATGTCTGCAGCAAATGTTATTCTCTGCAGCTTTTGGCAAATCCCAGTCAGTTGTTAGTTGCAAGCTTACCAAGAAGAGATGGATGACTCAAAAATGGACTGGGATTCGGCCATAGCAGAAAGAGTGTACAGGCACCTCTAGGCACTTCATGCTTTATGCCAGATTTCTTTTTTAATTACAGGGTCACTTTAGGTGAATATATTTTGAAAGTTGCAATGGAATGGCTTTACAGATATATGAACTGTATGCATACTATTTGAACTGTATGCATAATAAAACTACAACCACATGTGGCTCAGCAGCTTTTCAGTGCTTGAGGTGACCAGAGTTCAGTGACACACTACTGTACATTGTCATGCAGTATGTAATTAACCTGCTAATAATATGAGTCTACCTTTGTGGCTCCTAGAAAGTGCAATATAGTATAACTGGGGTTGAGGATTAAAGGACTCCACTGAAATGGAAAAAAATGTACATTTTTAGCTCTTTTAATAAGCAGCATGCCAGAATGCATATTATTTAGGCATTAGTGAATGAAAACCTGTAACTGAAAGGATTTAACATTTCTCCATAAAAATATGATAATACTCCTTTACACTAAGCCTGGATAGCTAAAATCATTAGAAATGTATCAGTGAAGAACAGTTAATAGCACAGAAAACACTCATATGAAAATTCTAATGATCGATTAATGAACACAGAATCTGTACAGTTGGCAGCATAGCTGGGCTTAATCTGAATATCAAAAGCTTTCATTAACTAGGGAAAATGCAATCTTGCATGCATTTGTCAAAAAAGCACTCCCACATCACTGACAAGAAAAAAAATTATTATTGCTGCTGTCTAAAAGCAGAATTTACTTCTGGGTAATGTCAGCAAATGACTACCATATACATGGTATTGCCCAATATCTTTTCTATTTTTGGAGTGGCCTAATTATAAATTCCCCATCAGGATGTACATCATAACCTTCCTTAATGTAGAAAATGAATGAAACCCAAAGCAAAAATACAACCTACATACCCTCAGCAAGTGAAAATTGCAAAAACAGTACTTGTGTTATGTCTTGGTGCTAAAAGTCCCTGGCAACGCATTCCATAATACTATGGCATTATAAATGCCAAACTGAGAAGACAGCCTGGACTTTCTCAGCAGAAAGATACATGAAATCCTCAACAACCTTTCCCTTAGAATGCCTGAGCAGCACATATTTCAAAGTGCCCAATGTGTCATGAGATTTCAATGGATTCTGAGTTTTTTGGCCACACTAGTGTCAACACAGCTGCAGGACTCAGGCAATGTTCACACCTGAGCGTTTTGTAGTTTGTAGCTCAAAAACGCTCAACAAGCAAAAGCCATTTCATACAATAGCCTTTGTTCACATATGAGCATCCTGTCGCTTGTAGTTGAACTCTTGTCGTTCCAAAAAGTACATGAGCTACTTTTCAGGCAGAATTGAGCATTTTGGGCCCCATAGACTTCAATAGGAACGCCTGCAAATGCTTAGTTTGAGCATTTTTCAGGCATTTTGTAGCCTTTATTAACTGATCTCCTCCCCCTAGTCTTTTCCATTGGCTAAAACAATAAGCCTGAAGCTTAAATACACATGTAAAATGCCTGTAATACTCTTCTAAAAACGCCTGTATACACTTGCAAAAACACTCAAAAAAGCTCATATAAAAACTCCTGAAAATTGCTCTGCTTAGGTGTAAATGCAGACTGGCAGTTAGGAATCAGCATGATTACCATTCATGCAAACACCATCATAGTCAATAATAGTGATCTCACACACATTGTTTGCTAACAAACGCATCCAATGTGCAGCAGATGTCACTGTGCTTATGTTTCCCTGTTTTTGCTGTGTACCGAGAAAGAAGTACAGTGTTAAAATCATTAGAGCACGCAAAAAAAAGAAAATTAAAGTTTAAATAAAACCTAAAATCAGTAAATTGGAGATTTTAGGTTGTATACTATTTTTTCCTTATCTATTACAGATTCTATGCAAATTTATAGTCAAGGAACAGTAAATAGAAATCAGCCTACTTACCTTCCCATAGATCTCATTTATTGTAATATGGACAAATATTGATGCTTCTGTCAAACCTTCCAAATAAACATGCCGGTATCCTGAAAAACAATTGAAATATAATAACTTTTGTATGTACTTAAAAAATGTTTTGTCCCAGACCAAATTATATTGTTGTAGGTAAAAATGAATATCTGATCAAATAAAAAAAAAAATTCTTGTATAATTCTATAAGAGTCTGAGTAGATTAGGGTTTGGATGCAACATCAGTGTGGTTTAGAAAAGTTGAAATAGATTGATTGTGTATATCAAAAACAGTGAAATGAACTACGGACATTATCTATAAACACCTACTTACCAATAGGAGAATCCAGGCTTGGTCGTATAATTGTCTCAAATCAAATAGGACAATTTCAGAAATAGGTTTTTTTTTTGGTTAACTGCTTAAAACGAATAATGACAAAATATAGTGAAAGATTTATAAAGCAGGATATAATTGTTACACTTACCAGGCAAAAGACTGCTGAAGGCAACAGTCCTTTGTCCAACAAAATCCCGTCCTATTGGATCATGGTCCCAAACTAAGAACCTCACAAGTGCTATCTCTGGCATGTGGATCGTAAATGTAAGGGTCTCCTCCCAAACTGGATTGAATCCTGAGATAAATATTGCATTTAATGCAAAGACAAAGTTACATTACAATTATGGTTTGTTGTGGTTCATCTCAATTATTGGTATTAAAGGTCATGTGAACATACATGTGAATATTATCTCATCTCAAGGGGCTAAAATGCTTACATTTCTATAGAAAATTCTACTTCAGACATTCTCCATTGTTGGTCATGTGACAAGGCATTTGGTGACACAATCTCTGCTGAAGGGGAGGAAGAGTCAATCTCTAATTCGATCCTCCCTTCAGGCAGGGAAGGGAACTCAAAGTGGTATTTCTTCAAGAATTATATGCATTTCATTTTTTTATTACTCTTTGAATATCCATCTTAGCAATACTGCACACAAAGCTTTATTTGAGAATGGTTCTCATGAGAATGAGAACTTCACTCTCTCAGTCAACATGACTATTTTTAACCTTATGCTGCTAGCATTATTAAATAGATCAGAAAGTATATTATATTTACTTTTTTTTTTTAATTTCTTCAGTTACCTCCTGGTGTCCTTGCCTAGTAAAATGATGTCATACATCCCTGGAGTCTTCAGGAGGGGTTTTCTCAGCTAAGTACGCCCTCTTCCCTGCATGCCAGAGCTAAGGGCAGGTGAATTCCAGGAAGTAAGTGCTACATGAATCATCAGCCCTTACTCAAGATGGCCATGGCCACAAATGCTAGGGGGTGTTTTTCGATGTGATTTCTCAGAGAAGTAAAGCATGAAGACATTAATAAATGAGTGAGTTTGCTTTGAATATTAAAAATGAATTAAATAGTGTTTTGGTTTGTGGTGTTCAGCTACAATGTAGTTCCACTTTAACCACTAGCCAACGACGTAGACCTACGTCGCTGGAGTTCATGTGATTCCAGCGGCGCACGCGTGCCACCAGAGGCTCGCTCCCGCTGTTGTTTAGACACAGCGGGAGTCGGGCCGGGGGAGGAGAGGTGGCGATTGCTGCCTCCCTCCCCCGATCGTCGTGGAAATGGTGAGAAGACCCACCTGCATATGTAAACAAAGCAGGTGGATCTTCTCAGTGACAGACAGGAGGAGATAACAGGATTCAGCATAGCTGAACCTGCGATCTCTGTCACAGAACCCCCTCACACACGTCAGTAAGCATGAGGCATACATTTAACCCCATTAATCACCAAAAGTGTTAACCCCTTCCCTGCCAGTGTCATTATTACAGTAACAGTGCATATTGTTAGCACTGATTACTGTAGTAATGTCACTGGTCCTCCCAAAAGTGTCAAAAATGTCAGTTAGGGGTCCGATCTGTCTGCCGCAATCCCACAAAAAAATTGCAGATCACTGCCATTACTAGTAAAAAAAAAACAATAAAAATGACATAAATCTTTCCTGTAGTTAGTAAACACGATAACTTTTGCGCAAACCAATCAAAATATGTTTATTGCGATTTTTTTTACCAAAAATATGTAACAAAAAACAAATTGGCCTAAAATTTAAAAAAATTTAGATTTTTTTATTTTTTTTTTGAGAATGTTATATAGCATAATGTGAAAAATATTGTTTTTATTTTTTTTTTCAAAATTGTCGCTCTTTTTTTGTTTATAGCGCAAAAAATAAAAATCACACAGGTGATCAAATACCACCAAATGAAATCTCTATTTGTGAGGAAAAAAAAGACGTAAATTTAATTTGGTTACAGCGCCGCACGACCGCGCAATTGTCTGTTAAAATAACACAGTGCCGAATCGCAAAATAGGGCCTGGTCAGGAAGGGGGTAAAATCTTTCGGTCTTAAAGTGGTTAAGTTGTTTTGATAAAAGGCAGCCCCTTTTATGGTCCCTTACAACAGCCCAGGAAATTACATGATGTAGGCACAACTATTCAAATTGTAAGCCCTGCATGAAGAATGAGGCTTCCAATCATATGACACCGGGTTCTGTGTGGGGTTCTGTTTGTTCTGAGTGTTCTGTGTGAGGTTCTGCAGGACCTGCTCTATGTTCTGAACCCGTGGCATTCTGTCATCTGGTACATTCTGCTAATTCTATCTGCTACATTTTCCAAGTGTCAAGTGGCTAGAAAATAGTTCTTTTGATTGTGGGAGGACAGCTCTTTTCCCCAAAAAAGTTTAATTACATTTTTTAAAGTTAATTGAGTTTCATCTTTTTTTACAGTACTAGGTCTGTTTTTTAATTCCTAAATTGTGCACATATTTCTACTGTAAAGCACAGAACATTTTTAATACTAAGCCTTCTTGAAACATCAAAACGTTGTTGCTTAAATTACATATATTATCTTGTTACTTTTAATTAATGTGAAGGGAGTCTGCTGTCTCTAATATTTTCATCTTGAAAACAACATTCCATAATTTTACGTTTAGCAAAGAATGAGATTTGGAAAATTATTTTGAAAAAAAGCTGCTGCAGAAGAGCTAATTATGCCTGTTTTAGCTGTATATTTTATGATGTATATTTTAGAATGGGAAATTAAAAGTTTTCAAAGAAAATCCTGTTAATGACTCATTGTGGGCATTCTGCATACCTAAATGTAATGCAGTCTAATTCCTGGACCTAAAATCTAGGTAGAAGGAGTCTAGCATGCAAATGCACTAATTAGGGATGCTGTTGGCTTAGTGTTTGGAATTTAGTCACTTTCTGACCAAGTAACCAAGTGTTCTACAAGGTTGCAATGTTAAGGTATGTTCCATTTGCTAAATATTATTATGAATGAAGTATTAAAAAAGACAAGATGTTTACATGGCATAATGTAACAGCTTGGGTTTGGCTTTTTTAAATATGAAATTCAGTCTGATAGATTGGTTTTTTGAAAATGTACCAATTCAGTGAACCCATGAACAGACAGCAGTTATCCATGCAAATAGTTAATAAAAAGCTGAACTCAACCATTAAAGGTATTTATAATTTTCTATGTAGTCAGTCAGTGATCCAGGCACCCCTACACTCCCTAAGACTTACAGTATATGCAAAATACCTATCAGTAATACAACCTGATTAAGGACCCACTCTAGCCTATGAACAGACCATGAAGGAGCATCGGTATAATGGTAAGGTCATCACTTTGATTTCTCCACAGGAAGCTCTCAGTGTTAGATAGGCACCAGTGAACAATGCAGTAGAGCCAGCACAGACTTTTAGAGCTGCCCATACTGATCCCAGTGCTGCCATGCAAGAGGTAAGGCTGATAAAAATTTGATTTAGGTAGTTTAGTCAGCTAAACGTAAAAAAAAAAAACAGGAGCTTAGCTTTTTTTTTTTTCCTCTCTATACATGATGGGTCGCTTGTTGCTCAAAACTTTAGTAAATCACCTCCAAAAAATCTAACTACAGAATGCCCTTGAACCAAATAAAAAGCAGCACCACTCACATGCTCCTGTCAGATTTACCAGCCAGTTCCAACAATTCTACTGGGTGCAGGGACACTGATGTCAACATGTCAAACCCAACCATATAGCAGCAAATGTTTACCAGAACCACACACCAATATAGTGAATCATAAAACAAATGATCACAAAATGGCTTCGGCCGAGTCTCCACCCATCAAAAAAAGCCCCTCTTAACATGTTTCAGTCGTGTAGGGCTTAATCATAGAAATGCACTCGTGTCATGCAAAATAAATGCATTATATCAAATATAATTGCTAAACATGTAAAAATCCCATGGATTAGGTACAACAATTTACATTGAATACAGTAAAGGAATCTTCAACAACATGATCAAATTTTAAAAAACAAATGATCCAGATCTTGAACCACTGTTGTTGATGTCAATAAACGTCACAAAAACACCTAACACACTATAATAGGCACAAAAATATTAAGACTTGATTAATGCCTATGCTTTGCACATTGTACAGGCAATTTGTAGGGAGAGGCACCCCATGATTTTCTAATGGGCCCCCAATGCACCTCAAGGCTGTACACAACACAATTGACAATGTAGTGCTTTACAATGCAGAGATGTGGATACACATTGTGGTGATATGCGTTTGCCAACATATGCTAAAATGGGAAAGCACAGGTATGAATGGGCCCTGTAGGTTAAGCCCATCTAAAATTGAATAAACCATTTTTAGTAGATACGTGCGAGTTAAACCACCTGACAGTTTCTTGTATGTATCAGTCGCTTTATGGGTAGGTCTCTGCCCTTGAGTTACTGGATCTGTATATCTATTATGTAGGGGTACCACAGTTCAACTTAGGTGCATTTTTTACATATACTGTATTATGGAAAATCTAAACAAAAGAAAAACACTGCACTAATGAGGGAAGCAGCTAGCACCTGGAAAAATACAAGCTTCCAATAACAAATCCAATACAAATAGTGCAGCGCTAAAAACAAAATAAATTAAATGAGAGGAATGAAAATATATAAATATAAATAAAAAAAGTTCATCATATGCATAAAAAACAGTCCAGAAAACAGCACTCCAAGAAGGAGAAACCAGAAGATCATGCAAGGAAATAGGGGTGACTGAAAAGATGGATGAGCACACTTCACACCCCAGGTGGTAGAGAGATCTCCTTACCGAAATGAAAGGACCACCAAATTATAAGTGGTCAAGCAGGCATCTCATCCCATTCAGAGGAGAAAAGCTGTTTAAGGACTCCAAATTGATACGTAAAGCATAAAAATCCCCAGATGCTCCAGGTCACAAGAGGCAGGACAATCGTTAATCATGTGTAAAGGAAAGGAAGACTACATTTATAAATGTAGTCTTTTAATGCACTATTGGAGTTTCCTTTCCTTTACACATGATTGACGATTGTCCTGCCTCTTGTGACCTGGAGCATCTGGGGATTTTTATGCTTTGCGTATCGATTTGGAGTCCTTAAACAGCTTTTCTCCCCTGAATGGGATGAGATGCCTGCTTGACCACTTATAATTTGGTGGTCCTTTCATTTCGGTAAGGAGATCTCTGTACCCCCTGGGGTGTGAAGTGTGCTCATCCATCCTTTCCGTCACCCCTATTTCCTTGCATGATCTTCTGGTTTCTCCTTCTGGGAGTGCTGTTTTCTGGACTGTTTTTTATGATGAACTTTTTTTATTGATATTTATATATTTTCAATCCTCTCATTTAATTTATTTTGTTTTTAGCGCTGCACTATTTGTATTGGATTATGGAAAATCTGACTGGAGAAGAAACACAAAGATCTAAGGAAACACCTAATCTTAGCCAGAATACGGTAGTGAGATTTGTTGGACACATAGAATCCAGCAGCTGACTTAGTCCACTAGGCACCACCTATATATAAATTATAACTTTGGATTCATCTCCTCTTCAATGGGTGAAATGTGTATCAAGCTCTAATTTACAAAGAAAATTCTCAGCCGCTCACCTATTAATACTTGTTTTAGAGGTTGCATTTGGTGGACCTGTTCTATGCTGAGCAGATTTTGGACCAAAGTGCTTAAGCTACTACGAAGTTTATTTAGTTGTTCCCTTCCAAGAGATCCTTTTACTTCTCCATCTCAAACCTCCCTTTCTCACTGAGCCCTAATTTTAAATTAGCCACTAATGTACTACTATCCACTAAAGAAACTATTGCAAGGGCTTGGAAGAAGCAATATACAGAAGTCTGGCACAACATAGACAAATTCTTTATCAACAAGAAACTTATTGGCATCCAGGAAATTTCTTTCTGTGTGGACTCCATGAATTCAATATGCTCACCCTTCACCTTCACCAAAAAGCTATGCCTTTCTGCAAGTGGTATACTTCAGTGGGGAACCTGCGGAGAGCCTCTGTGTCTTCTTTTCCCCATCTCATCACTCACCATGCCCTTTCTACCTTCCTATCTTCTTACTCTCCTCTGCTCTAATTTCTCCTCTTCCTTTCTCTTTTAATTATTTTTTAAAAGGGACAATGTCCCCCCTCCCCTTTGACTTTCCATTTTTTTATTCTTTTTTGTTCTGGACTTTTTACTTACTCAATGCGTCCTGGGTTTACAAGATTACCAGGTTCATTATTATGTGGCCCCGCATTAATAACCCTTACCATCTCAACACCTAATTATGAAATGTAAAATTCTCCCTGACCTTGTTAATATTCTTATAAGAAATTTTCAATAGAGACTTGTTGAAAGTGAAAAATCATAGGCATATCATAGCTAATAAAATACAAGAGTTTGTTTAATCTTTCACAAATCACAGTCATAATTAACATAAAACAAATTACCATTGTCGTCCACCACTCGAGTCTGCTCTTTGCAGCAGTCAACAGGCAGACCAATCATTTCTACTTCAACATAAGGGTCAATGATCTGTAAAAATGCATGCATTTGTATAAATCAAGCAGCAATTTAGAATAAGATGAATTGTTCAACAGGAATCAGTAATGGATTATCCAATAATAATTATTTAGACAGTCTGAAATTATATGAGACATTGTCATATTATAACCCGCTACCTCTCTATGTAAAATCAGGTAGGGAAGTTACATATCAGGGGACAATGATAATGGCATATTTTATGGCAGAAGTGTATTGAATGGTGTCCATATTCAGAACAATGATGATGATGTGAGATTTAAAATTATTTTTCACTGAGGACTATAGTAAATTTAATGATAACCTATAGCTTTCATCATATAATGATGATAATGAGTATTAGATGAAGGTGGGTAACGATGAGAATAACAGAATATTGCTATTTAATGATTACAAGGATAGTGGATAATGAGAACACTGTAATGCCCCCTACACATGGGCCGAATGCCGGGCGACATCGGCCATTTAAAAAAAAAAAACGGCCGACAGTCGGCCCGTGTGAATGACAAAAGGTCCAACAGAAGCTGGCCATTCTGTCGGACGAGCATGCTGGAAAACCAGCAGCTGACTGGCTCCCAATCAGCGATCTCAGTTAATGAAGGAGAGTGCTGATCACAGTGTTCTGATGGAGGGGCCGCCCCTCTGTCAGAACACAACAGCTCAGCGGGGAAGATCGCTGTACTAACTTTGTATATTTACTACTGTTGCTCTGAACAGAGCTGACAGTTGTTGTTTTTTTTTTTTTTTTTCGGTTCAACCTACTGAGTTGAAGGGAAAAAAACTCATAGTGTGTACCAGGCTTTAGGAGATGGGCAGAGAGTAATCGATTTTATGAAGGTATCCAGTGATGATGATGGATGGATAGATAGACAGACAGACAGACAGACAGACAGACAGACAGACAGACAGACAGACAGATAGATAGATAGATAGACTAGGGCTAGGTTCACACTGATTTGGTCGAAGCAGTTCAGAAGCATTTTGAATACAGCTATTATTGTGTTTTTCTCTATTGGCCATGGTCCAGTGAAGGGAGAAAGTTTAGACTTGTAGAAAACGTACTGGAATCATGTTATCTTAGGGCAGATAAGCTTTTTGCATGCGGTTACCATTAAATCACACCGCCCCCTCTAAACTCGCACAAGACCCTTTTCAAAATTGCATCAGAATCGCAATGTGTGAAAGGCTTCCATAGAAAATCATTTCACCTGTCATATGATTCCATGTGTTCTGGAATGCATTAGAAATCGCATCAATGTGAACCTGGGCTTATAGAATAAGATTTTTATTGGGTATAATGTTTATAACAGATTAAGACCAGTTTACAATTTATACTGTAGAATTTTGCTTAGAAGTAGACAAAATTTTAAATACAAGATTTAATTTTCTAAATTCCTAGTATTGCATGGAAGCAAAAAACTATGCTTTACTGCCTATACTGTCAAGTTTTTGTATTTAAATCAGTTTTGCTATTGAACATCACAGAACAGATTTTAAGCCTGTCATTGAAGTACAGTATAAGTGCAGAATCACAGTCTCACCTCCCCTCGGTCTCCAAGCATAGAATCAGGGGGTTTTGGAAGCTGCTGTCCACTGATAATTTTAAGGATTAGTTGCTTTTTGGGGCTGGCAGGTAACGGATCTCCAGAAAAAGGGTTAAATACACCTACAGTATTATATAAGAAAAACAGGAAGAGTGATGTAAGTGTGCATGCAAGCAGACATTTTAATATCTGTTTTTTTATGATAATAAGCAAAATGAAACTGCAATGAAAAGAAAAGAAAGGTGCGACGTGTCACAATTTCTCATACTTGTTATTCATTTTTTAAGCAAATTAGGTTAACTATGAAGCAGATTAAGTGATGACACTTTGCCATCTAACAACAGCCCCAATGCATTGAATTGCCTCCATGTTGTAGCTCAATATGATTTACTAGGCATCCTTATTAAATTTAACAGGAATAACAATAGAAAGAGAACTGCATATATTACACTTCAGGGCCTGCTAATTAAAAAGAGTGGATTACCTTTGCACATCTGCTGGGGTTTGAGGACATAGCCACAATTGCCATTCACCTTGAATTTTGCACGATTTAATTCCATCATTCGTCCTTCTGTTTGGTAATTGAGTGCAACTGAAGGCATAGAAGGAGGTATAAGTTATGTGTAAAGTACAGTGCACACCACACAGTTATAACAGTAAAGCAGTGATGTAGAAGATATAACTGCATTAACAAAACATTTACTTCCACCAGTTCAAGAGAGCAATGCCATTATATGAATTTAGCAAGTAAATTGACAGTTCTGTACCTAGGACATATCCTTAGGGTGCAGTAGAATTTACATTTTAACATAAGATTATAGAAAGTACTTTTCCCCAAGAGACAGCCAATTTTAGCACATAGTCGAATTACACTTCTTTCTGCAATTTAATTAAAGGATACGTTCACCATCAAAAGCATGGTGCATGTTACACCCATATTTAGGGTGTAACATGTAACATGTTCCTTCTTTCTTTGCTCCCGCTGCTAGAACCCCTTCCCTGTAAACCCCCCCCCCCCCCCGCATCTGCTGTCACATTTGAAATTATTGTGACTGTATGGGGCCCTGTGTCATTTATTCACAGAGATTTGTGAATGAGAATTTGGGAATCTTCCATCATGGCAGAGGGCTTGTATTTCCTAATGAACTGTCAGGACACTGATTATAACCCCAGGGTTCATTTATAGGTCCTGAAGCTTTCAAACTGACAGCCTGTACAGAGATACGGGCAGAAAGCTGCAGGGCTTGTCTGCAGGAGCCTAATCGCGGGTATAATGCTCTGCAGGTTCCTGTGGAAAAAAAATAGGAAATGCACAATTTTCCTGCAAATACATGCGCATTTATTATATTTCACAAAGGTGAATTTAGACTTTTATGGAGGCAAAATATTCTAGGTTACATATATCATGGTACACACCTAACTGGATTCCAGCATTCCAATATGCCACTGGGTTAAAGTTACTGGAGTCTATCCTGTATGCAGATGGATATATTCTGGTAAGTTGCTTCTGATTGTACCCCATAAATTGTTCTGACCTCTGCTGAACCACTTGATGTGCTCTGGTCTCACTAAAAGATAAAACATTTCCCGTGGAACCTGAAATAAATCAGAATTAAAAGTCAAAGAACATAACATTTTAGTCACCTCTTTTGGAAAAAGTAAATAAGACAGTAATGAACATATCAGTGGGAGCATTAATACTTTGGTAACCCACAAAGCTTGTTTTACATAGAATGAATCCAAATGAGCCAGTTTTACTGAGTTCAATTGATCTAGAGAGGATGCTGTTCTACAATAAATAGGTTTGATTTGATCCAAAGCAGGGCCAAATGGCTGAATCATAATCTTTTTCTTTCATTTTATAGACAGACAAACAGACAGACAGACAGACAGACAGACAGACAGACAGACAGACAGACAGACAGACAGACAGACAGACAGACAGACAGACAGACAGACAGACAGATAGATAGATAGATAGATAGATAGATAGATAGATAGATAGATAGATAGATAGATAGACTATGTTTACATGCAGCGCCCTGAAATGTGGCTCCTCCAAATTCCTAACAATAAAAATACACCCTAGGTATTCCTTTCCATAGTACCATAAATTAAACTAATAATATTAAAAAATAATAATGCTTGTGACTATAACATGTCATATTCACAGCTTCAAAGCACCAGCCATTTTATAATAAACTGATATAGAATGAGATCGCACTAAAATTATTTATACAGGCTGGTAAGAAAGCCATGTATACATGCAAAACATTCAAATCTTCCCTATATTAAATGTGTTTTACAAATGCAATTGCCTAGAACGCCGCAGCAATGTAAGGAAATCTTTGTGTGCTAGGTCACACTGATCTTTTTATTGTGGAAATGCAGACGTAATAGCATTTGTCTGCCTCATTATATAGCAGAATTATTCTGAAAAAGAATACATTCTTCAAATATAAAGATGTGATGTGAAATGGAAAGTTTTCATTACTATGATCAAGTCAGCAAGTTAATAGCTATTCTGCCTGTTAATATAATAAGGTTTTCAGCTATATGCGCTTATGGTTTTTTGAGCAAAAAAGTCTGTATAGCTTGTGAATACATCAAGTGAATGTATCCAATGTTTATGCAATGCAACACAACAACACTTTATTTAAATCCCCACAACTCTTGTTTAGATCTCTTCTCGTTGGCTTCAAATCTCGACAACTCTTGTTTAGATCTCTTCTCATTGGCTTCAAATCTCAACAACTCTTGTTTAGATCTCTTCTCTTTGGCTTCCATCAGGGCATTACCATGAGGGGTCTTTTGCAACATGCTACATATCTGATTAAGGGCCTGTGTCAACAAACTTTGGGTTTAAGTCAATGGTATTGGTTTGAGATGCTTCTGTAAACATTCCGAATTTAGAGATTCTGAGAGTGCTTTTTTATGATAATATTTATATTTTTATGTATATACTTTTATTGTTATAGACATCTTAGGTAGGTACAATATCATTAGAGCTTTGATGGTTGGGGGTGATTAGATACCTGCTCAAACACGTCAGCAAATGCATTCACTATCATGGCTAACCTAGACCACACACACTATGGTATTATTCCAACTGTGCTAGCAGAAAGGGCCATTGCTACATAAAACAGTCAATGTCAGCACAAAGTAAAAAGGTACCAATGTGTAGTGTTAAACTATAGCTTTAGAATGTAAAGTTAAAAAAAAATGTCTAATTTATTTTACTGTCCTTTGTGGATTAAATAAGGATAAACTAACACACCAGTTACAGACTTTGCTTATCCAGTGAGTGACTGGGTATTTTGAAAACAAAACACACAATTTGTCCCAGACTTTTTGACATTACGGCAATGGGATTATGTAAAAAATGGTAATTTCATAAACTATCCTACATGTTCTGTGGTGACTGAATGAAGGTGACTAAGTCACCTGTGTGGCTATAAAAGGTGGGCTTTGCTCCTTACTAGTGCAAAGGAAGCTATTTGGAGGAACAGCAAAGGTTTTCAGCAATACAGAACAAGCCAATTAGAATGTGAGGAACTCTACAATGTCCTGAATAAATGAGACTTTTCACAGACATATTGGCTTAATATACAGTATCTCACAAAAGTGAGTACACCCCTCACATTTTTGTAAATATTTTATTATATCTTTTCATGTGACAACACTGAGGAAATTACACTTTGCTACAATGTAAAGTAGTGAGTGTACAGCTTGTATAACAGTGTATATTTGCTGTCTCCCTCAAAATAACTCAACACACAGCCATTAATGTCTAAACCGCTGGCAACAAAAGTGAGTACACCCCCTAAGTGAAAAGGTCCAAATTAGGCCCAATTTGCCATTTTCCCTCCCTGATGTCATATGACTCGTTAGTGTTATAAGGTCTCAGGTGTGAATGGGGAGCAGGTGTGTTAAATTTGGTATTATCGCTCTCACTCTCTCATACTGGTCACTGGAAGTTCAACATGACACCTCATGGCAAATAACTCTCTGAGGATCTGAAAAAAAGAATTGTTGCTCTACATAAAGATGACCTAGGCTATAAGAAGATTGCCAAAACCCTGAAACTGATCTGCAGCACAGTGGCCAAGACCATACAGCGGTTTAACAGGACAGATTCCACTCAGAACAGGCCTTGCCATAGTCGACCAAAGAATTTGGGCACACGCGATCAGCGTCATATCCAGAGATTGCCTTTGAGAACCTGTAAGCATAGACAAGCAGACTAAAGACATGGATTACTGGAACCATGTCCTGTGGTCTGATGAGACCAAGATAAACTTATTTGGTTCAGATGGTGTCAAGCGTGTGTGGTGGCAAACAGGTGATAAGCACAAAGACAAGTGTGTCTTACCTACAGTCAAGCATGGTGGTGGGAGTGTTAATGTCTGGGGCTGAATGAGTTCTGCTGGTGCTGGGGAGCTACAGTTCTTTGAGGGAACCATGAATGCCAATGTGTACTGCGACATACTGAAGCAGAGCATGATCCCCTCCCTTCATAGTCTGGGCCAACATGATAACGACCCCAACCACACCTCCAAGACAACCACTGCCTTGCTAAAAAAGCTGAGGATAAAGGTGATGGACTAGCCAAGCATGGCTCCAGACTTAAACCCTTTGAGCATCTGTGGGGCATCCTCAAATGGAAGGTGGACGAGCGTAAGGTTTCTAACATCCACCAGCCCTGTGATGTCGTCATGGAGGAGTGGAAGAGGACACCAGTGGCAACCTGTGAAGCTCTAGTGAACTCCATGCCCAAGAGGGTTAAACTCCATGGTGAACTCCATGCCCAGTGCTAGAAAATAATGGTGGCCACACAAAATATTGACACTTTTTTGCCAAAATTGGATATTTTAACTTAGGGGTGTACTCACTTTTGTTTTCAGCGGTTTAGACATTAATGGCTGTATATTGAGTTATTTTGAAGAGACAGCAAATTCACATAAGCTAAAAACTCACTACTTTACATTGTAGCAAAGTGTAATTTCTTGAGTTTTGTTACATTAAAAGATATAATAAAAGATTTACAAAATGTGAGGGGTGTACTCACTTTTGTGAGATACTGTGAATCTATATCTATGTATATATGTATATCTGGCTGAGGTGTTAACATGTACTGCTTGTACTGTTTGATAAATGCTTTGCTTTTTCCAAATGTACTTTACTTGACCATTTCTAAGAACCAAGGTTCAAGTCTGCTGTTGTTTTTTTCAGACTCAGATTGGCGGTTTTAAATTCAATCTTATAGTTACATTTATGTAGATTGATTCAGATTTAAAGTGTTTCTGTGGAAAAAAGGAGCTTTACTGCTGTTGTGGTCTGCGATTTGAGCTTTTATCATAATTGCACGTTTGCCTGACATAGATCCAAACAATGCAGCTTATCTTGTTAAGCAATCCAAATGCTTCTATGATTTTCCTGTATCATACTAGAAGCATGCATTACTTAAAAGGTTTCTACAAAAGCATTTGTCCACAAATACCATACATTGGCTTGGATCTTGTGCGGCATAATCCTGTAATGCATATACAGTACCTTTAAGTGATGGTAAAGGCTGGCAAGAAAAATCTAATTTTTTTTTTTACAGTTGGGTGCTGTTTTTTTTTTTTTTTTTTTAAATAAATGCAAACATTTGAGTATGAGAAAATCTTGCTTCTGTCCATAGACTGATGGCAAGCTTTGCAACAGATAGCAGTGAGGGCTCATTTTCACCTGATTTGCTCTCTGAGGAGTGCAAAGAGAGCATTTGACAGATGCTCAAATAGATCAAAAAAGATCTGGAAATGGATCTTTAAATGTAATAACGATCTAAGAGACGGTTCACATTGGAATGCGCATGTTCGCATGCCCATGTACTGTGCGGCTCCTCGTGTTCCGGTTTTGACAGCCATTTCATTTGGATCCATTTCCAATCGGCTGCAAAATACACTGATTTGTGCAAAATAGCAAACTTTTGCTTAAAAAAACATGGATTCTTAGTCTGCATATATATAGTAATACATGTACAAGCTGGTAAACTGTGTCATAGTTGCCCCTCTGGCCAATCTCTACTGTACCTTGCAGACTGCCAAATTCTTACTTGCTAATAGCCCTCTGGTTTTAAAGGCAGAAGGTTTTTTTTCCTTAATGCCCCCCCCCACACAAATACTTACCTTAGCCTGATCTCAATCCAGCGCTGTGCCCAAGAGCAGCGGCTCTCTCCTTTCTCCCTCCTCACTGGACATGGGGGCAGCAATGGGAGCCATTGGCTCCTGCAGCTGTCAAACATAGCCTGTGAGGAGAGAGAGGGTGGGGTGGGGCTAAGTGGGGTAGGAGCCAGGAATGCTGGCAGGCTGACAACCACAGAAGAGGATTACGTTTACAATCACTTTAAGAGCATGGACATATAGTGCCAATGGGGGTTAAAGAGACAAAACTGGAGGTGAGAAACAGATTAACATCTAGGAATCCATGTCCACAAAGGGAAAAGGTTTTCGAGGGTTGACAACACCAACTGGTAAAGATCTCTAAGTACGTAACCAAGTGTGTTTCTATAAACCACTAAAATAAACAAAATACAAGGGGTTAAGGCACAGAAAACATAATGATTGCTGCTGTTAGGTAGATTAACATTTTCTGTATGTCCTGGTAAACACTATTACCAAAACTCAAAGTAAGCATCCAACATCCAAAATATTGAGTTGTTACCAGAAAAGGACCAGGGGATGCATTTTCTAGTAGGGTCAGATGTTCCAGTGAAGATTTCCCTCATTTTGGAGGAATTTTATCTCACTTTGTGTTATATCTGCTGGAGGAATTGTATCTTGCTTTGTGTTTACAAGGATGTGCATGGTTCAATCTGCCTATTTTCATTTATTTTTACTTAAAAAAGATTTCCAAGCATGGATATGTCTACATAATTACATTGGTGCAACTTGCAAAATAAGAGCAGGATGGGTGCGTCTACAAGCACATCTTCCAGTCATTGCATATTTTAAGCAATTTGACTTTTAATGGTGCTCAGGAAACCACACAAAAATTTTTTTTATTAACTTTGTGTGGATCCTTGAGCCCCATTAAAAGCCAAGCCGCTTGGCATGTGCGCTTTACAGAGAATGCTTTAAATTTTTACTCAGTGAATGCAAAGCATTCTCTGATTAGATGAGGTAAAGAGTGTGATGTCACCGCCGTGCCTCTCCACCCTGTCTAATCAGAAAATGTTTTGCATTCAATGAGTAAAAATTTAAAGCATTTTCTATATGGCGCACGTGCCCAGCAGCCAACCTCCTCTGAGCAGGAAATTTTCTGTGTTTACAATGCAGCAGGGCAGTCACTCAGCATGGGACTCAGAAGCTAGTGGAGATCACTGTAGTAGCGGTGTCTACTACAGTGATTTCCAGCTATTCCAGGTATGTTATATGCATATTTACATTTGTCCAGACTGGACCAATGTAACAATATAAAAATATCAATACCTGGAATTCTTCATTAACTTGGACATCAAAGCCATTCAATAATCACTGCAAATTGGGCCAATGTATAGGTCCATAAAAAAGTGGACAGTACTCAACATGGCTGTAGAGGCTAAAGGTTTTTTTACCTTAATGTATTTATGTTTAGCAAACAACACCCCCCCCCCCCCTCCTAAATACTTACCTGAGCCCAGCCTCAATTCACCGCAGTGCCCGAAAGCAGAAGCACTGCTCTTTCCCTATTTCCTCCTGGGCTCAGGGTCAGCAGCGGAAGCCATTGGTTCCTGCTGCTGTCAGTCAAGGCCAGTGAGCAGAGGGCGAGGAGCAAGGCCGAACTGCACTGCGTGTGTCAATAGGCGCACATAGCTACATGTACTTTACCCCATAGGAGACAGAGGAGTAAATGCAATAATATATATTTTTTAAGTGTAAATAAACTCCTGTCAATAAACGTATCCAATTTGTCCCCTGTTGGTCTGGTAAATATACAATTCAATTTTTTTTATTTCTGTTTGAGAAGTGCAAAAAAAAAAAAAATTTAGATCATGGCAAGAATAATGGGAAGCTGCACTCTATATATTGCATATGTTTATTACAGTACTCCAAGAAACAGCTTATCCACCTGTCCCACAACCTTGGGCTAGAAGTATGTTATACTAAAAGGGAGCAGGTATAGTACCCACAAGATGCAGGAGCACATTTTCAGTGCTACTGTAACCCGTTGCAAGCACCTGGAAGTACTTATTTGTATAGGCTTAAGCAGCAGAGATATGGATATAAGTGTAAAGTCAGGTGAAGATATCAAAAATAAAAAAAATACACAAGCAGTACATTTCTCTAATACTTGTACATTTCCTATATTGCCTATATCTCTTTAAAGACACTGCAATTAGATAAACATACCTAATGAAATGCCAGAATGACACCACACTGCACTGGTGCCAGCCCTGTCCAGCTGTCTTTTTCTAAACTACAGAACACCTCCACCTCTTCTCATCTCTTTTCCAAGATAGGAAACAGAAATGCTGATATTACTGCTTTAGATAACACAGGCAGTGCACACTAGGCAGCTATGAATTTCTGACGGAAACAGTTAATGGATTACAGATGTGATAAAAAATGTTTTTGAATGTATATTTAGCAGACCAAATGAGCAAATAAAGGATATTTATTATTGGGCTGGGTTTACATAAACTGTCATACAGCCTACCGTTATCCACCCATAAATGAAACACCAGTGATTGGTGTACTGACCCCTTTATTGTTCCTCTCTGCCATTTAATATAAATGAAGCACCATACATAAACTGCGTATTGTATGTGTACCACTTCATAATCACCTTTATCTTTTCCTCTTGTGTGCAATAGGAATTAGCTGATAAACAAATGACTGATAATGATAAATGTCTCATTTGCATGTTTTGCCAAGAAAGAAAGTAATGGCTTGTATTACCAGTCATAGCTTTATCCTTACACCATGGATAAACTGTGGGGGGACATTGTTTCTGTCATTAAAGAGGAATTAACATTACAAAATAACAAAAGCTTATCTCACAGCACAGAGCTTACACATTTATGAGCCACTACTGTGATCCAGATGCTTTTCCGGCAAAATATTATTCTTCCAATGCATCAGCAGCACAGAAAGAATTTAGCCCATAGTATGCAAATACATTCTCACCAAGACACAATTATTATGACTTCTAGTTTTAAGTATTTTTGTTGGCCTCATAACTGTTAATTTTAAACTAGCCTAAAGTATATCTGAACCCCAAACCAAAAATGTTATATCGCAGTTTACCAATCCTTAAAGTGGTTGTAAACACTCACATATACTCAGTGAAGTGAATAGCCTCAGATGATACACAGAGATTAAACACTTCACACCCACGCTATAGCCAAAAGACAGCTACAGTGTAGGCTTAAATTGCCGGGAGGGCGTACATGGATGTCCTTCCATTCTCGCGCTGCCCGCACGCCCCCTGCAGTGCAGGAGGAGCGCTCTGTGACCCTTGGGATTCGGCTCATCACAGATCAGAGTAAAGGGCCGATCACAGCCCTTTACCACATGATCAGCTGTCAGCCAATGACAGCTGACCACATGATGTAAACAGAAGCCGGTAATTGGCTTTTTTTCATTCATGCTAAAAGCGTGAGGAAAAAAAATAAAGCCGATTACCGGCTTCTGCAAGAGGGACATCAGTCTCACTCAGTAAACACCAGTGCCCATCAGTGCCACCTACCAGTACCAAACCAGTGCCCACCAGTGGCACCCACCAGTGCTCACCAGTGCCACCTATCAGTGCTGCCTATCAGTGCCACTTATCAGTGCAGCCATCGTCAGTGCCTCCTGATCATTGCCCACTAGTGCCGCCTCATCAGTGCCACCTATCAGTGCCACCTATCAGTGCCACCTTATCAGTGCAGCCTATCAGTGCCCATCAGTGTAGCCTCATCAGCGCACATCAATGAAGGAAAAAAATGACCTGTTTGCAAAATATTATAACAAACTATTTTTTAAAATTTTCGGCCTTTTTTTATTTAGCAAAAAAAGAAAAAACTCAGTGGTGATTAAATACCACCAAATGAAAGCTCTATTTGTGTGAAAAAATTTATAAAAATGTAAAATGGGTACAGTGTAGCATGACCACGCAATTGTCATTTAAAGAGCGACAGCGCTGAAAGGTGCAAGTTGGCCTGGGTAGGAAGGGGGTATATGTGCCCATTAAGCAAGCGGGTAAACAAATCCTGATACAGAAGTTTTACTTGTTTATCTGCAGTCTTCTCTTTTCTACAGTACATGCGTTCAATGTGCTTAATTTAGATAAAATCCTTCTTCATCTGATAAAAGCACAGAGGAGGGGATGGAGAGCAGCAGTTAGAGCTCTTCTACAGTGTGTGAGAGCTGATTGGAGGAAAGGGACATACCCTTCTTCACTCACAGGACAGAATTGATGGAAGGATGCAGAGTTTTGTTCTGAATAGATAAGCTGTGTGCTAAGCTATCCCCCCCAATCTCAATTTACATTTATCTCATGTGTCGGCAAAACCTGTCAAAAGTGACACATGCTGATAACAGAGGAACAAAGCACCAAAAAGAAACACACTTAGAGCTTTGGAGATAGACAAGTAAACACTACAAATATATGTGCTTTGTTCAAATTTCATAACTGAGGTTTACAATCATGTTAAATGTATTGGCTACCTTAGGTTTTTTTTAGGCATTTTTCCTTTGCTTTGACCTGGTGATTCAGCCACTAACACACTTCCTGTCTTAAGGTATCTTCAATCTTGAATGAGGAGCAATAGAGACACCTTTGAACAGCAGCATTGCCAATCTGGAGAGAGGGTAGTGTTAGGTGCACTAATAAATTTAGATGGACTTAAACAAATTAAAGCCGAACTCCAGAAAATACTTTTTAGGCAGTTAGAGGCATTTTTTTCCCTTTTGGGATATAGATTTTACATAAAGGAATAAACGCTGACCATTATAAATAGCCATCAGTGTTAAATGGCTTGCTCCAACCTCTAATGGCCAGCTTGGCTGGTAAAGGATGTTAAAAAATAACAGATTTACTAGCTGGATAACCAGGTTAAAATGCAGGAAAAAATTCAAAAAAATTTAAATGAATACAGCCCTCACATCTATGAACTGGAAAGCTACAATATAATACGGTTTTGATTTTGGGCTTAGATATCTTATTTAAATCAAAAACCTAACAATATGGAATTAAAGCATATACAGCAGTGCTCCAAGTGATGGGATCTTTATGTGCTTGTGTAAAGGTTAAAGTGACTCTGTCCAAGGAAAACTATGGGAGCTACCATTGTAGAGAATGCCAGCTACCATATTTGGCGTGTCATTTTTTTTTTTGGGGGGGGGGGGCGAGTATCTAGTTTTGACAAGTACCTGCTCCCACTTCCGCTCAGGCCGACTAGGCGGATCGAGCGGAAGTTCTCTCCCCCTTCCTCCCTGCAATCTCCTAGGACACGTTACAGGTCCCAGAAAATTGCCTGGCCCCTAAGGAAGCGCAGCGCAACTCGTGCATGGGCAGTGTGCACCTGGCTGTGAAGCTGCAATGGACAAATGTTGTTCGAAAATTGTCTTTTACTTTTTACATACAATTTTAAAATGAATGTAATTTCTAAACGATAACCAATTACACTTCCTAAAAATTAGTTTATCGAGAAAAGATTTTCTTTCTGTCCCTTTGAATTTTTCTGTCACTGCAGTTTAAAACGGACATTGATTTGACCCCACTAACGATTAGAAAACAAAATGAATTTTCCTAAAACTAAAATTTCCGAACTAAAATCTATACATGTATGGCCAGCATTAGAGTAACAAAAAGAAATAAATGAGAGTCCATAAAAAGTTTAAAATAGCACTGACTAAACCATCAGTCCTAAAATAATATAAAATGTAGAACCATCCAATCACAACACAGTCCAACCACTGCCACTCCCAACTAGTAGTGAGGCTCTACCATGATTTCTGCACCAAGCTTAGCATTAGCAATACCCCCAGCCACCCCTTTAGGAAAGCATCACCTATAGATTTCAGGGCTTTGACCTGTTGTCAGAATTATGGTATCATTGTAAACCTCTTCTAGTCCCAAGTATTGTCCACATTTCTATCACTGAACTCTGCTGCTGGCCAGGAGCAGAATGCAGCACAGTGTGCGGGCCAATAAAACTTTCATCTGCAGTGCAGGTACCAGCTTCACCTACCTCTTTGTGCCATACACCTGATAAAGCACTTTGCCTGTGGGTATTTTATGTTTTGGAAGCTAACACTCTTTTGGTTCTCACCATAAACATCCATTCCCTTTTCCATACATCATAATACACACTTCACTCCCCACCCCAGATCCATAAGAGTTACCTAAAGAGCCTTTTCTATATTTTAAAACCTATAGCAGAAGGTTAGTTCCCAAATAGAATAAAAAGAGCCAAAAATAATGCTTTTCTTTACAATAAACTCTAACGAGCAGGGCACACTGATTCCTCCTGTATTGAATTGTATTGTAACTACTGTTTGTCCTCATGTTGTAAAGCACTGCGCAAGCTGTTGGTGCTATATCAATTCTGAATAATAATAATAACTTACCATCATCTATGATGTCCTGTGCGGCCACTGAGTTTGTGTAAACAACCAGGTCAGACAGCGCTCGACATAATTTCATTGTCTTCCTTCGACGACCAAGTCTGTTAAGCGGTAGTTGTAGAAAAACCGTTAATAGGAATCAATTACATATTGACATAGGTTGAAAGAAGACGTACATCCATTAGCTCTACCTCTTTTTGTAATCTAAATACTAGTTAATTTGGTAGAAGGCCAAAAACCTTTACAATTTACTGTAATATGTGCTTTAACAAATCCTACCTAACCTCTACTTGGCTAAATACAGTACCTGGATCAACACACTAAAATAAGACTAACCCAGCATCTGACCTTCATTTAAATCTGCCTTGAGCATACACCAAATCTCTTGGAGAAACGCGTTGTGCAGTTTCACAGCTCTTGCAGTAAAGAGCCCCTTTCACAACAGAAGGTTAAATCTTTTCATCATGTCAAGACCTTATGTCTCCTGTGGTGACCATAATTTAACAGCCAAACAGGATATTCTATATAGGTAATGCATATATTTACTATTACAACAGAGAGAAAGATAATAATAACAAGTTGGTAATCCTAAAATAAATGTGTCCATTTAAATTGAAGCGATGCTCACTGCTTTTACAATCATGCCCAAGCCTGGGGGACACCAATCATTTGTAGAGAAAACAGAAAAAAGGTTAATGCACCAAGTACTGCAAAAACAACTTTGTAAAAAGGTAGATATGTATGACTTCCCTGGACACTGTTTACATTCTGACAGCATAGATACTGTATTTTCTGGCGTATAAGACTACTTTTGAACCTCAAAAAAATCCCCCAAAAAGGGGGGGGTCGTCTTATACGCCGAGTATAATATCTCCAAGGTAACCTAAGTATAAGTATTACCATTAGATGAAAATTAGGGGGGTCGTCTTATACGCCCAGTCGTCTTATACGCCGGAAAATACGGTAAATTAAATTAAATTGAAATTAAATTAAATTAAAAAAATTGTTTCTTTTTTTGGTGCAATTAGCCTTAGATCCATCTTCAGAACCTCTTTAAAATATACTCTGAAACAGATCACACACAGAAAAGTACTTTACATACAAAAAAAATGATTAACAGAGATAGAAAAAAGGTCAGTCCTGCCTGACAAAGATGGAGTACCCACTATTACTCAGTACAAGAGGCTGCATAGTTCACAGGGGTCTCCCAATCAAAAGGAACCCCTTACTTTAATGAGGAAAGCCTCCTTTGTAAAAAATAATTAAATGACTAAATCAAACAATACAAAAAATGGATGTATACAATTATTTCTACAACTGCAGTAGGTTGGCCCCTCTCCAAATCCCAATTACATATATTTTGTCTTCCTATAGAAATGCAATAGATTGAAAATATTCCTGGATTTATACTACTCATTTCCTTGGTGCCAGATGCGCCACTATATCAAATATGTTTCCTGCACAACAATAACTGCATATACACAAGTGTTTAGTGGTGAACACGATAATCGAATGTTTCTGCATTTATATTATACAAGTGTTTTAAAGGGGAACTGAAACTATTTAGTTAAAACTGTACTGATTTTTTAAATTAAACAATGGTCAATGTATGTATTATTATTATTTAGTTAAAATCATTTAACATTTAATATAGGATAACTCCTCACAATGATTTTGGTTTCCTAAAGTGAAAACACCTAAATAGTTTTTCTTTAATTCAAATTCTTCATAGCATATCAAAGCAACAGAGCGAGGGTTCAGACATCTGACCTATTCAGCTTTGTATGTATTTAGCCCGATTAACATGTGAAAATGAATCTAGAGCATCGCTTCCTCAAAACAAACACAAAATACCATATAACAAAAGTAAAAATGCATGTATATTTGTTCTACCCAAATCAGGCAAAAAAACAAAATGTTTGTAGACTATTTCCTGTGATGGTTGAATGTTTTAAATTAATTTAAAATTGAAAATACTGCATTTGTCAATTAGATAGTGCCAAGGATCATAGGGATTTCCTATGATATTAAGCACCATCTAGTGGCCAAATGTATAAACAGCACTTTAGCCTTTCATGCCAAACCGTTTATGCAACATGGAAAGGAAATGTATAGTGGGTTTGTCCTTTTTTTGCCTTCATTTATTATGCCAGGAAAATTAATAAATAAATAAAAAAAATGGAATAGTTGGGTGAATATGAAAACATGCATATTTATATTCTGTTTTCTAACCAGCCAGAAGATGAAACTCTAGTCACCTTTTCACATATTCAGCTATTTCAGTGCTTAGGCCGGCCATAGATGGAGCGATTTTTTTTCAGCAACCATGGGTCAACCATAGACATGGTGAGAGTTTATGGGGGAATCCCTCCCATGGAGCTATTGTGTTTGTGGAAGGGTGTCAGGGAGTAGCTGTTCTAGCTGGGTGAACTGGGAGCCGCTGTCAATTATTGCATGAAAAATCTGACAGGCTGGTACCCAAGTTGATCGATCAGTCAACTTGGGGTCATTCGGTCTGCCCATACATGGTTTAAATCTCAGCCAGTCCCTGCTGAACCATCTATGGCTGGTTTTAGCTTTACTAAAAATAAAGCCCATTGTTTACAGTTCTGAACAGTGACTGATCCTTTATCAGAGGATTTATTGGGTGAATTTTATCAATTTCATAATTGTTTATTGTGTTGTCTCTTTAGATAAACCACAGTTTTCTGAGAATCCTTTGTCATGTAATAAATGTTTGTTTGTAAAATAAAAATTGTGTGTATGCAAATATATGTATGAAACAACTAAAATAAAAAGGATACTCATCTTCTACAGTTATCTTTTAATGATGAATAATGCCATGATACCCCAAGTTCTGGCACACATTTAAAACAGCCTCGCCTTTGATATAATATGCTATTACTACCACTCTTACTGTTACAATTATTATTACTACTACTAATAATAATAATAATAGTTATTTTAAAAAATATATTATTATTATTATTAGTAGTAGTAGTAGTAGTAGTGGTTAGAGTAGTAGTATTGTTTCAAGAACAAAACAACGAATATATATGATTTGTATTTCAAATTTTAAATGCATGAGTCCTATAGGGATCTGTAGTGGTACATTCATTTAGCTAAACAGTACATAAACTTTTTCCACTGAAGCCCCATGATCATCATCAAAAGTCATGTCACTACTGAGAAAAAGAATGAATTGTAGTGGCACAGGAAATGTTACAAATACCTCTCCGTAATTGTGGTGCCACCTCACCCTCCTCCCAGGAGTGACGTGGCTGCGTTCCAGCATTGTGATCTTTAATGTAAACACAGAGCAAATACTCTGGTAGGGGAGATTAAAGGGAGCTAAGGTGCAGAAAGAACAACTTGAACGATTTAGATACTTCTGCAAAGAATTATGAGCTGCTTGACAGTGCCTGCAGCTACTGAGGTAAGTAAGCATTGTTTTAAATTATTAATCTGATTGTTAGGAATACATGAATATTTTAATGCCTATATCCAATCTACTTTATTATATTAAAGGATTTTCTGCGCTGCGGTGTGATCTTTATAACAAGTGGCAGCCATCACATATAATTGGTATACTCAAGAAAAAGAAAAGAAAACGTGCTGTGCCAATGGTTCTAATGAACAGTAATGTGAAAAAATATCCAAAAAACAACTTGTGCAAGTGTAATCAATAAAATAAAGTAACTGTGAATAGAAAAGTTAAAAAATAAAGCATTATGCAGGAAATTTGACAAAAACACCTTCATATGTGAAAAAGCAATCCTTGTAAAAGAGTGTTCAAAGGTGAGCCACCACCTCCCCATAAAGTTAACACTCACCAGATGTGATGGCAGCCATTACAACAGCAGGTATGCCTGTGTCTATATGACAAACATCATCAGCAACTAAATACATTTTGTCCAGTATCAGCAACAGAGCCTCAATGGGATTTGGCTGGAGTGAATAAAGCTCACCAGGAGCCAAAGAGATGCTCTAATAGTGTAGTATTTATTGCATGTCCATACTGACATACATGCTGTTGTAATGGCAGCCATCGCATCTGGTGAGTGTTGACTTCATGGGGAGGTGGCGGCTCACCTCTGAACACTCTTTTACAAGAATTGTTTTTTTCACACATGATGTTGTTTTCTTCATGATTTTCTGCTAAAGACTTTATTTTTGAACTTTCATGTTCACAGTTATTAATGAACACTTGCACAAGTTGTTTTTCACATCACTATTCACTAGAACCATTGGTGCTGCACATTTTATTTTATAAATGTACTTTATTGCTAGCAAGAGAAAAAAGAGAAAAAAAAATCCCTTGGCCTCCACTCACTTGATTTAGCACTTTTCGTTTATTAAACAAATGCTTATACAGACATATCATTAAGGTACATGTCACAGTTGGTGAACAGTAAAACTGGCCCTGACACTGGTAAATCCTTTTGGTTTATAGTAAGCCAGCATATAATTTATTATTTGTGTTGAATTGCTTGTGTTAAAAGCCAGAGGAGGTTAAATAATGCATGCATGTCTTCCTAGCTGGTTTTTCTGACTTTGGCTTTTAGTTTAGAAATTTTGAGGAGCAGCTTATGAATTCTACATCAGTGCTGACACCTGTAAAAGACGACCAGCTATGAAAAGTAGAATAGGTTTAAGAGAAGGAAATGTTGTCAAGTTGTCACTGTAAAGTTAAAAAATGCTTTACAAATACCATAAAAAGAAAAACATTTAGAAAACTGAAGTGGCATCGTCAGCCAACTGGTGTTCTTGGCCATGTGCCACGTAGCCATGGAGTTTTAATCAGCCCACTGCATAAGGAGTCTTGCTCTGCTTGTTGCATTGTTATTAATGTGTGATGGTATACACATATCAAAAAAGGGAGTGAGACCAACTCATAATGGCTGCAACAGGTCAATGGAGCAAGTAATTAAGATTTCACTGCCAGAATTTCTAAAAGATAAGGAACCAAACTCGACTAACTGATGTCTACCCAGAAGTGAAATATCCATTAAGAGTGGAGAAGCATTCTAAATCAATTGATAACTGTTTACATTTCTCCCATGTTTGCTGCACTGTTACTTTTTACTATTATACACACTTACTGTAAAACCGAATTTAAGCCATATATTTTATTACTGTTTACAAGTAAATCTGCACAGTTATAATAATGTAAAACTGACCTGCAGGATAAGCAAACAAGGTCTAAATATAAGAGTCATGTGAATTCTTACTCGAATCTGTGGGCTTTCTGTATTTCTTCCAGATCTGTACAATAATTCACAGTGAAACTCAGCCTTTGTGTAGAAGCTTTCTGTAATACAGGCTGATCTTCACTGCTCTCTTATTAGGCATTATGAGTAGCCTTGCATCCACCTGACTTCTGCAGACAGTCTGTAGTGGGAGGATCTGTTGAGTCTCTCCTACATTGCTTATTTTCACTTCTTTTACAAGCTAATTTATGATTTGCCAAGGAATTTGGTACACAAAGTGCAGATTAATATCACCTGTGGCTGCTGACTACTGTGGCTACTATTCTACCATTTCAGTTCTGGCCTATAGACAAATGAGCTGAGCAGATGCACTACAGTTTTGTCTGGTCATCACATGACACCCTTCCAGTTACACGCCTCACGTGCGCCCTAGGGGCCATGCTGCAGTGTAATCTGTCACCCACTGTGTCCATTGGATGACAAGTCTTTGTACCATGCCTGCCCCAGTACCATGTGATTATTGCGAGCAATCACAGCGATTACATGACAATTGTACACAATAAAGGCCTTTCATACATAGTCATTGATTGTGTACTATTGTGACGATCTTTGTGATTGGTCACAGCTGTCACGTAGCACACCCTGTGAATGAAAAAAAATTCATAAAAAAATGTTTGATTATAAGGGCTCTTTCACACGGGCGGTCCGATCAGATTCGCCTGTCAGTGGCAGATCTGATTGGATCCTACATGCAGCTCTATGGGGCAGCAGATGTCAGCGGAGATACTTCCGCTGACACCCGCTGCCATCCGTTTCCGATCCTGTCCGTGAAATCTGGATGGATGGAAACCCTATTTTTCCATCCGTTCAGGTATCGGATCGGATCGGATGAGAGCGGACAGGCGGTCCGCTCTCATCCGATCCCCCATAGAGAGCAGCGGGGGCTGTGACACCTCCCTCTCCGCACTGCAAGCGGAGATGGAGCTGTCATTTGCTGGCTCAGCGGGGATTGTGGATCGATCCCCGCTGAGCAGCACGGATCTGCCTACGGAGGTGGACCGTGTGAAAGAGCCCTAATAGTGATCATCACCGTTAGAAGCAACCATAATGTAACTAAAAAAATCCTGACCTCTTCCCCAGAGTAGTACAGTGTCACTATAGGAACACTGCACTGCCCTGGTCACAGTATTTAAAAAAAAAAAAAAAAATCGTAAATAAAAAGAAAAAAAAAAAGATAAAACATTATCTTTATTATTTTATTATTTTTTTTATTTACATACTATTACTAGTCAGTATGCCTGATCACTGTTAAACCAGTCATATGATGATTCTGTACTGCTCTGGTTACAGCATGTAAAAAAAAAAAAAAATGTGAAACAAAAAAAAAACATTTTATTTAACTTCTTTGGTTTCCAAAAAATTGTGGCAAAAAACTCACCATGCCTTCGATTAAATACCTTGGACTGTCTACTTTCCACAAAGGGCTCATTTGGGGGTATTTGTGCTGTCATACCATTTAAGAGCCGGTTCACACTGATGCGACTGCTCCTTCATTACATGCGATCGGCTGAGCGGTGCGAGTTTAGCCATACACTTTGTATGGCTAAATTCGCACCGCACCCGCAGCAAAGACGCACAGGACCCTTTTTTGCAGCCGCATCAGGATCGGATCGCACAGCGGTTCACACTTGTGCAATCCGATCCTGTGCGAACTGCAAGATCACACTGCGATATGCGATCAAACTGGGGGTGTCGTTAAGATTACATTGACACCCCCAGCATATCGCATATGGCAGTGTGAACTGCCAGGGGTGCGTTTGCGATGCGGGAACAGGCTGCGAATTCGCAGCCTTCCCGCATCGCATAAGTGTGAACCGGGGCTTAAGGCCTCAAAAATTAGCTAGGCACTTGGATTGATCAATTTTCAAATAAATACTGTGTACCATAAGTTGTAGGCTCTATAACTTTCACTCAGACTAAATAATATACACCGATTTGGGTTATTTTTACAGAGGACGTGTAGCAGATTACTACTGAATATTTCCTATATTTATGAAGAAAGATTATTTATTTGCAAAATGTTATAACAGAAACAAAAAAAAATGTGTTTTCCTAAAAAATTTCAGCCTTCTTTTTATTTATATACCAAAAAAATCCCAATGGCGATTAACTACCACCAAAAGAAAGCTCTATCTAAAAAAAATGATAAAAATTTCATTTAGGTAGAGTGTTGAATGACAGCACAGAAAGCTGAAAATTGGTCTACGGCAGAGAAAGGGTTAAAGTGTCCTGTATTGAAGTTGGTAAGAAACGTTTGTACACCAAGTTCAGATTTAAGACTAGATATTTAAACCCTTTCATTTTTTTTCTGACCAGTTCTCTAAAAGCCTCATATAAAATTTGTGTAGTCCATAACAGTCAGCCTGGTTCCAGCTGCCATTTCACTTCTTTGGAATTTGAAATGTTGCACCTATTTACAGCAAAAGATTTTTAAAGACATTTCTCACAAGGCTAATGAACCTTCTTCTAAGATAATTTGAACTTGGAAAATCAATGCAAAAGACTGAAAATATAGCTTTATTTTTAGTTAAATATTGTTTATATTATAAACTGATAAAATAACCATTTGTTTCTCTTTTTATTTCATAACTTTAGAGATTAGATCTTGTTGAGCAGCAATAGTATTTGCACTTTATTTGGTTTTACCTCACTCTGTAAATGGTATCAGTATGATAATTTGCCGCAAGGATGCATAAAGCTAGCCTTAGATATTGGAAGGCAGGCTCTGGCTGTGTTGGGCCAAGTTTGGTTTTGAAGTTCATCTATCTTTCAATATATTGATTTCACTGTATATAACTACAAAGAAACTATGTGAGAACTTGTGATATAGCATTTGCCGTTCCAAGGTTTTCAAAACATCTCCCTGCCTGCGAGTAAAGACATTGGAATGTGGATCAAGGCTTTCCCATACATTTGATTTGGGTGGCACTTTGCCCTTGAAGTCCGAGTCCCTAGTGTCAGTGTTTGAATACACGAAAGGCAACTACCATTGCTGTGAGACCACCAAACAATGAAGTTCAAAACAGAATATAGCAGAATAAATGTCATACTTTTTAAAGCAAGAACACCAAAATGAACTGTTCTTTAGGATTTTGTGCCATGTTTGATTCTCTATTTTAAAGCAGGGTTGCATTTATATCTGAGTTTTCTATCATTGAAGCATGTTTGCACACATCCTTCAGAACTCAAAGAAACATTAGGATCACCTCTTTCATACAGAACATCTTCTTGTTTTACTGGTCTTAACCTAATTTAGAACATTAGGAGAACAAATAAACAAACCATCAAGTGCTTGCACTTTCACTAAATGTAAAAGCAAAAAATGCATGACTGAGAAGTATACAGGGAAAAGCTGCTGATTGAACCGCTCATAGGTACAGGCCTATTGGTAAATCCAACCTTGTTCTGGAGAATGTTAAGTGCATAGACTGCAATCTACCAATATGTCAACACATGACGTATGGGCTTACTAACATATACAAAGGACACTGGGTACTATATGATGTTTTTTGGATGCTATCTTACCTGTAATGGGCGTTTTCAAAATCTTCTTCTCCACCAATCCAAGCACAAGTAAGTAAGATGCCATATGTGGCTTGGCTCCACCTACAGCAATTAGGAGGCAACGTATTGAATCTCCCTGCCTGCCCCATTTCAATTCCAATACTTTTCAACAGTCATGAAAGAGTTACAGTGCACAATGGTTGTCAACAAATACAGAAAACATAGCTGCACTGGTGGAAAATGATTACTGAACAAATCAATTGGATTTTGAGCTCCTAACCTACATTATGGCTGATACTAGGCTGGATGAACACAAAGAAAATGTAATCAATTCTCATTCTCTAACAGTCAGCAGAGGTGAGGAAGATGAATTAGGAGTGGAAAAATGTATTGCATGTACGTGGTTTGTCTACAGCAGACACTTTGCACATTCCACAGATGAAAACCAACACAACATGATAAAAATTGGACAAGTCTTCTGAAACTGTGTCATGCCCCTAAATCAGATGGTGATGGAATAGCGGTCACTGTCAGATGACATGACAAGGATTCCGTGCATATTTTATACGCTTGTTAAACATTTACGGTCTGATCAGGTGACATGCCTAAATTCCTGACACTACTGTAATGTGAAGCTGGTCCCTGTCATAGATGGGATGAGACCTTCCAGGGCTAACACAAATTGACTTCACTGTCAGAGGTTTACAGATTAAATATAAATGATCAAAAATATATATTTGCCAGATAAAAATGTACAGCTTGATCATATATATGTTGTTCCTTAATTCTATAGTTTATGGGTAACTACATAAAACGTTTCTTAGCCAGCATATGTATTCTTTTAAAAGTCATAAAATGATCTTTCAGTTAGGCTAGTGAAAATAAAATAATAATTGAAATTGATCTGTATATAGGGTTTACATACAGCAGGTAAATGCTGAAATCAGGTTTGTACTTGACTGGGCTTTCTGCTCTGTAAACTGGTGGGTGGAAGGGAGGGAGTGCTTACTGGTTTACAGAAGTGAGATAATACCGGGTGTAGGAGAAAAGAGACAGGGCAGATTCACAGGCTGTGAAAAGTGTTGTCATGGCCCTTATAGCATGCAGAAATGTAACAAAAAAGGGGTGGACAAATAAAAAATTTCAAATATGTATTTTTACTATTTTTTAACTGCATTTACATTTACTTGATCTGTTTTTTTTTTTAACTACCGGACCAGAAGAGGAGTATAGGTTACAGTAAAAATTATATTTGAATTAGGGAATAACAGACCCCCCCTCCCCCACATACCTACAGTTGCCAAAAAAAAAAAAAAAGATTGTTTTTTTTGGCCTAAGCAGCTCAAGGAGAAGTGGTATAAACCCATCAATTGATCAATAAGCAGAGTAGAAATAGAATGGGGCAGGCATAAAGCAAAAAATTATAGGCCCCAAACCTTATCCTACTCCTTAAAGTGTATGTAATGCTAAAATGTTAATTTTTTTAGATTTAAATGAGGCAAGGGTTAAACTCTTATAGTTGTGGTCTGTGTCCTGGTGGGGAGATTTACCTTAATTTACTGTCCTAAAGACACAACAGGAAATGAGAGGAAACCTATCCAACTGAATTCCTATCTGAGAGAGTTTAGAGAGTTGACACATGAATAAGTGTCAGAACTCTAAAATGTTGGCATTACCAATTCATTTCAAAGTGGTTACTGCTGTAATGGGGTAAATCTCAGCAGAGAGACAGTAATACTAACATGATATAGGGTCCAACCCTTCCCCACTTAAAGTGTTACTAAACCCAGAAACCTGCATTCACTATATCTGGTCTCCTACAGTACAAAAAACACAGAAATGCAATTATTTTAGTAAATATAAATTGCTAAATACCTTTTCTTATCAGCAGTATATACAGTAGCAGTCTTGTAACTTCTACCAGTGTCTGATTAAAGCTTGTAGGAGGAGTTTGTATTCTCCCCCTAATTGTCCTTTTAGGCTACAGGACCCCTGACCCTCTGGGCAGTGCTGATTGGCCTTGTGCCGATCACATGCACCCTCCCAAGAAATATAAAACCTCTCTAGCAATACAAACCAAACTGAGCATGTGCAGAGATAGTCCACAAGCTCTGTCTTATCAGGAGATGGATTGGGGACAGTGAAAGAAGGGGGGGATCAGAGAAGACAGGATCAAACAGCCTATTTATACAATGTGGAGGATTAACCCCTTAGGTTCCACAGTGTGTATAACAAGCATGTTTTACAGCATATACAGACTGATTTTACTGTTGTGGGTTTAGTAACACTTTAACCAAAACAAAATAATGGTGCTTTTCCACTGCTGGTACCGCATGGTATGGTGTAGGAACGGTTCGGTACGGTACGGCGGCGCTTTTCCACTGCATGGAACCAAACGGTACGGCTCTCAAAAACAGTACCACCTTGATTGTGGTTCCAAGAGGTACCATACCCGGTACCATATCCCACAATCCTTTGCATGCAGTCACTTCCTTGGACCACTTTTGGTCGGTCCTGACCACTGCAGACTGGGACCATTCCCCAAGAGCTGAAGTTTTAGAGTTGCTCTGACCCAATCATCCAGTCCTCTAGCCATTACAGTTTGGCCCTTTTAGTCACATCTTGTCACTTGCCCATTTTTTCTGCTTTGAACATTTTCAAATCAGGGACAACATGTTCACCTGCTGCCCAATATATCCCATTCACTTGTATACCTTTGTAATGAGATATGTTATTCACCTCGCAGTGGTCATAATGCTATGGACGATTGGTGTGTGTGTGTGAAGATATTAAGGTATTTTGCCCTTTAATAAAGCTGACCCACATAAATACAGTAAATATCATCTAAGGCCGTAAAAAGTCACTAAGCATTTGAAACTACAATCAGTGAAAAAGGCAGAATGATCAGTAGATCCAAAGACATTGTGTTAATCCTAGTAATACAAGATTAAGTACATTTAGTTTTCTGTGATTAATATCCAAATTCTGATCTTTTCCTCCACTCCACACATAATGATTTAGCTCTGCCAATGCAATAAAATCATAAAACAAAAAAAAAAAAAATTGGCCTTTCAGAAAAACCTTCTCAGTAAAGCAAGTGTAATGTAATAACCTCAACTGGATAGCATATACTCAAAGCTCAAATAGCATATACTCAAATACTCCAAAATATTGCTGTAAACATCTGTACAGCACAGTGTATTCCTGTTAACCCAGGGATCTGCTTCAGACTCTAATATTGCTTAAAGTAGTTCACCTAGATATTCATGTGCCTTCTGTCATGTAATTTAAGGTTACCAGGTGCCCAATAGGTAAATACATTCTTTTCAGGGGTAATGTATGTTTTGTTGCTTGTTTGTTTTTTTGTTTCATTATTTAACATTAATTATTTCTGACTAATTGGATTTATATAAATTTGAGAACTGAACATTGATTTAATAGGCATGTGCTAAATGATGCCTGAATTAGTATGATGATTACAGTGCTACAGATGCAACAGAACGAGTGATATGAAATGAAAAGCAAGAATCTCAAAATACAGCAAACAGATTACGTTTATATGTCATATTCTAAGAAGCTCATGCAGTGAAAATGCACAGCAGTTCAATTACCATGGTTTACTTTTTTTGTGTTATCCAAAGCAATTTTCTGACCCACTTTAATGGCACAATAACTTACACTGAATAAAATACATTTTGAATTTCAGTGGTAATGATTATATAAAGGCAAACTAACCCAATAGTTCTAAATCCCTCTCATAATTTATCGTCTGTGCTTTAAAAGAAGTATATATAGAGGTAAGCATTTTATACATTTATAAAGGTAACATATCTGAGCACTGCCTATGGATTTTCTATGGGATTTGTATTTTCTGACTTACTGTACTGACCATATCACACTAAATAACATTATACACATCTGTAATTACAGACTTCCTCATGATATAGATTGTAGCACAAAACAAGGGGGCAAATAAGCTGTTCCCTTTGTAAAAGAATATCCCTTAGTTTAGTGAATTGGGTGACTTCTGTCATCCAATCATGTGCAAGCAAAAATATTGCTTTTTTCCTTATTTTATTTTCTTGCACGAGATTGGATAGTCTTTGCAAAGCGAGCTGTCATCATGCTCACTAGACTAAAGGAAAACTTCCTTGCAAAGTGAACAGTATACTTGCCTTTCATAATTCAACCCCTACCCTTACTTTACCTGTTTGAAACATACATGGGGGCTAATCTAAAGCAGATAGAATGATAACACAATACGGTTTACTTAATTTGGTAGTTTTGCAGTGAGTTGATAATGAAGAAATAATTGGCCTGCAATGTAAATCATAAGAGACTCTATAGGCCATCTTACCATACTCAGTAGGGGGCATCATAGTCCGTTCTTACAAACTCTAATATGCATTTAATAAACACAGGGACACTGTTTACTTTAACCTTTGCTATTGAGTGTCTCTGGGAAATCATTGTTTAGGGAAAGTGAAATACAGGAACAAAAAACAATACATATCAATAAAAGAGAAAAAGGTAATGATAGCTACTAAGGCTCCCAAAGAGCAATTTTGAGCTTAGTGTCTCTTTGTCTTAATTAATGGATGGATGGCATTGTAAAACAGTAGGATCTTTAATAATTTACCCATAAGATAAAGCTTTGTGCTTTTACAACAAAGCTGGATATCATACTTGAATTTCTAAGGTCAACAGTCTTGGAGAGCTAATGATAGGTAATGAGTAACATACATTATTAAAAGCATGAGCCCATAAGTCAAGAGCAAGAACATGATCACAGTGCTGCAAGGATTCTGGGATTCCAAATAATATTACTGACCTGTTCATCTTTTCAGATTCCCTTGGAGAAGAATCTTCTTCTTCATCAGTGCTGCAAGATTTTGACCTGGATTTTGAGGTTCGCTGGAGGAAAAGCCATAAACAATTATTAATTGGAAAAGCACAAAAAAGTATGCATATTTATTTCAATGAAAATAAAAACTGATGCTTTATACTTCTGTATATACAGTCAAATATTTATTTTAACACTAGAGGAAAAAATAAAAAAAAAGATAACAGTGCAATTCATGGGCTGGTCCACACACGACTAGACCTAAATAATCATTGTGTTTATGGAAGTACTTGGAGGGCATTCAAAAGTTTGCTATAGATTGTAAACTATAGTGAGATGAGACAAGTACACTTTGAGGTGTGGGTGCAAGAGAATGGATTGTTTTTCAATTTTTTTTAACATTTTTTCATCTCTCATATTAAAATATATACTTTATAATGATAGCACAAATCTACAATGTGCACTAAAATATAACTAAAGGCAAACATTTTGGATAGAGTGGGGAGTAATTAGAACACCTGTCCCTTATTATTGCTGTCTTTTTTCCCCCATTAGGGAGATTCTCTATTAAACTTGTTTACCATAACATTGAAAGCGAAAGAAGCGAAAGAAAATCCCAAATTTTGGGTTGACACCAAAACAGTAATAAAGGGGGAAACCTTCCAATGGGGACACTAGTTCTGGTGACCCTGCTGACACCCTAGGATTCCCTTATTTTGGAGGGATTTTCTTTCACTTCCTGTTTTGGCTATGGGACAGGAAGTGAACAGAAAGCTCCCCTATGGGGAACAGAAAAAACATTATCAGTTTTGCCTTTAGTTACACTTTATTGTAGAGCACCACAACCATTTTCACTTTACATGATAAAATAATCATGAATATGTAGTTCTGTCTCTCTCAAATTCTGTCTAAACCAAAAGCAACCTTTATGTGCACTAAAAGAATTACCACAACAAAAAAACAACTTTAAAAATTTTGCAGCGTTAGAGTGGGGAGAAGTTCAAACCTACTGCCCGTACCCCCGGTGGGGGGATCCCCTCACTTCCTGTCCCAGAAACAATGATCACCATGGTTCCCGCTGTCTGCCTGCTCCACCTTCTGACATTTCTTAAATACCTAATAATTAAAGGGCACAGTCTCCTGATGATGACATCAGGTGACCCCCCCAACCCCTTGTGACATCTTCGACCCAGCATGCCTCGGTCAATGACGTCACAAGAAGGCCGGGCAGGTCGAAGATGTCGCTGGGTGGAACTGCCCCTTAGCTATATAAGAAATGTCAAACAGTGGAGCAGGCAGACTGAAGGAGCCTACGACGATGCTGGAGGTTTTTTGTTTTATTGGGGTCTGGCGGGCATTAAAATGGACAATGATTCTACACCGGGGGACAATTTTTTCATTTTTAAAAAAAAACTTGTCACAAACTTGTCTTGTGTCTTTACTCACTATTTACACTTTTTTAGTAATTGTTCAGGGGTACGATGTACCCCATACTCATTCACATGGAGAGCAGGATCTGGGGGCCCCCTTGTTAAACATCAACATGGGGACAAGGTGCTTTGGGGTGGGAAAGCAGAGCCTCCCTTGCCCCAGCACACCACCACAGCCACCCCCCCTCTGTTGTTGAGGGTATGTATGCTGGTATGGCTTGCTCACACCCTCTTTCCTGCCCTGCTGTGCTGCAAGCCCAGATAAGAATCTGATATATGCCATTTTTAACAAAAATGTTGGCATGACCCAAAGGGCCTGGTATGGATTCGGGGGGGAAGCCTTTTTTTTTTTTTACAAATTTTTAATTGCCGGCATTCTTTTGTTTACATTTCTGCTGTCAGTGGGGAAGCCTGCTGACAGCTGATGAGTCATCGGTTCTTAAAGCGGAGTTCCACCCATTTTTAATAGGTTGGAATACATAGATCTTTGTAATCCCCTTTAAAATGGCTTTTACCAATGGAAACTTTTTTTTTTTTTTTTTGCTAGTAAATACCTTAATTTCGGATTTATTCCTCCTCTCCTCACTTCCTGGTCCGATCGGCGATGACGTCATTCGGCGATCCGCAGTGTCTGCTGGGATGTATTCTATTCCAGAAATCTCAGTAGCTGTATCTGTACTGAGCCGTGCCTGCCCCGCCTCCGCCCCGCCTCCTCTCATTCAGTTGCATTGTATGAATGTATTAAGGCCGTTCTCTGCCCCGCCTCCACCCCGCCTCCTCTCATTGAGTTGTATTGAGAGGAGGCGGGGCGGAGGCTGGGCAGAGAACAGCCTTAATACATTCATACAATGCAATTCATTGAGAGGAGGCGGGGCGGAGGCGGGGCAGGCACGGCTCAGTACAGATACAGCTACTGAGATTTCTGGAATAGAATACATCCCAGCAGACACTGCGGATCGCCGAATGACGTCATCGCCGATCGGACCAGGAAGTGAGGAGAGGAGGAATAAATCCGAAATTAAGGTATTTACTAGCAAAAAAAAAAAAAAAAAGTTTCCATTGGTAAAAGCCATTTTAAAGGGGATTACAAAGATCTAAAGTTCCAAAAATGGGTGGAACTCCACTTTAAGGATGCGGCGGGCATTCCAGCCCACTATTTAACAACCGGCTATTCTTCACACAGAATTTAAATCGTTCCAAAAATTTGGAATTCATTAGAAAAGGAATATACGAAATTAAATTAAACTAATTTCAACAAATTTTGTTACTATTTTATTCAGAGTTTTGTGTACATCCAAATCTCTGAATCATCAAAAATGTGTCCAAATTTGTACTCGGACCAAAATGAATTGCACATGTCTAGGTTGCTAAAACCACAGACATTGGACAATTCATCCACACACCTCATAATTGTTGTTTAATTTGACAGTGCTGCTGCTATATTTATGGTTGGACCCTCTAGAGGTTTGTAAATAACTATATATTCTGATTGCTAGTAGGTTTTAAATGACAATCATTTTTTTTTAGATTTGTTTCCTTACAATTTATAATAATGATACATCTTATCATGTATGTTTGCATATTTGAAAATTGCTTACCTTGTGCTTTGTAATATTACCCACTGATGCCCTTTTGGATTTCCCTCTGTCTTTTGTATCTGAATTCTGCATAAAGAAAGAAGAAAAAACTTCAGAAAAAAACAAAAACAAATTTTCTTTTAGATAAGGTATAACTTTTTCTAGCAAATGACAGACATTTTATCCGTATATAAAAAATACAGTAATAAGTCGAATAGTTACATATTTAATCAGGCTGAAAAAAGAGTCCATCTAGTTCAACCAAAAGAATAAAACAAAATAGAAATCCTCCATATACAATCCCATACCCACAGTTGATCCAGAGGGTGAAAAATAAATAAAAATAAATAAAAATAAAGCATGGTCCAATATGCTCCAACGAGAGAAAAAAATTCCTTCCTGATCCCCCAGGAGGCATTCGATTATTCCTTGGATCAATTACCCCTGGTGTTATTACCTATAAACATTATTATCCACTTATATTTTGTGCATTTAGAAATGTATCCAGCTCTTTTTTTTTTAAATAATCTACTGAGCTGGCAAGATTTTAACGGACAATTGCGCGGTCGTGCGACACTGTACCTAAACTAATTTGACGTCCTTTTTTTCCCACAAACAGAGCTTTCTTTTGGTGGTATTTGATCACCTGTGAGATTTTTTGATCATGCGCTATAAACAAAAAAAGAGCATTAATTTTTGCAAAAATTACAATATTTTTCACATTTTGTATATGAAATTCCCCCCCAAAAAATGTAAAAATCAAAAATTTTTTAACATTTTCAGCCAATTTGTTTTATGCTACATATGTTTGGTAGAAAAAAATCGCAAAAAAAACGTAATTTGATTGGTTTGCGCAAAAGTTATCGCGTTTACTAACAAAGGTAAAGACTTTTGTCATTTTTGTTGTTTTTTTTTAATGCGTAATGGCGGCGATCTGCGATTTTTTTGCGGTACTGCGACATTGCAGCGGACAGATCTGACCCTTGACTGACATTTTTGACACTTTTGGGGTTACCAGTGACATTACTACAGTAATCAGTGCTATAAATATGCACTGTTACTGTAAAATTACACTGGCAGTGAAGGGGTTAACTTTTTTGAGAGGGAGGGGCTATGTGTGTCCCTAGGGGCGTGATTCTAACTGTGATTGGCTGTGGCTTGAGGTGTAGGAACAGTGATCAACGGTCCTACATAGTAGAACCGTATGATCATTATTTCTACACAGGGGAGAATGACAGGCGGCTTGTTTACATTAGCCACCTGCCTTTCTCCCTCTCCACCGACGATCGGGAGTGACCGGTGGACGATCGGGTCCACCGGTCACACGCGCGGGGGGGTCCATGACCGCGTGGGAGTGGGAGCGCGCCTCCATCGTCGCGCGCTCGCTCCTGAGACCCTCACAGACTAGCGACGTAGTACTACGTCGCTTTGCCTGTGAGGGGCTGACCGCCGCAGTAAATAGTCGTGCGGCGGTCGGCAAGCGGTTAAGAGAGTCTATTTCACATTTTCACTGCTCTGTGGCTGGGTACACAACTGGCTTCTGTTGAATGAGCATGCTGGAAAATCAGCATCCAATCAGCGCTCACAGCCAACTGCTGTGAGCGCTGCCCAGCATGTTCTGGCTTCACTGATAAGAATCTTTTTCATATAAGGAGATTAAATCTCTTTTCCTCCAGACGTAAAGAGTGCCCCCTTGTCCTCTGTAATGATCGAATATGAATAACTCAAAATTCAGTTCACTATATGGACTACTTATGTATTTATACATGTTGATAATATCCCCCCTTAATCGCCACTTCTCAAGAGAGAATACATTCAGTTTAGCTAATATTTCTTCATAGCTGAGCTCCTCCATGCCTCCCATCAGTTTGGGTGCCCTTCTCTGCACTTTCTCCAGTTCCCTGATATCTTTTTTTTGAGAACTGGTGCCCACAACTCTACTTCATATTCCAGATGAGGACTTACTAATAAATTATACATGTGCAAAATGATATCTCTCTCTCTGGAGTGTATGCCTTAGTATAGTACAATAAGAATATAAACATGAACTGTATGTGTCAATGTTCGAACAAGTGGTACTTAAGTGCAACATTGTGTTCCCATCTTTCTTACTAAAGGAAGCAAATGTATAAAAAAAATGTTGCCATGTAATAATGCTTATCCATGATAGATAGTTAACAGGGAACAGTGTATGTTTAGATTTTATGTGATCAGTATTACTTATTACAGATATACATTTACACTGAGATGTTGTGTTTTTCACAAATTTCGGGAACTAAATAAACTAACCTCATTCTGTTTAACCGGAAAACGGCACAGAGTTCAGACATCACTTAAATGCTATCCTCATTGATGGAGCTATTTGAAATGGAAGCTTGTTCATGTAAAACTATGCACCAAACCACTATGTCGAACCAATTCACTACGTTCATCAATGATTTCCCCCAAGACACCTTTGTCAATAAGCAAAAGGTTTCCTTTATTCCTTCATTCAGAAAGATTGTGAGTACACTATTTCAAGTGTGGTATTGGATTAAAAGGCAGTTAAATACAGTATCTCCATTTCTTCCCACAATATGAGGGAATTATTCTTCAATGTGGGAATCTTAGGATTGTAAAATTACCTCTTCTTTTTTCCATCCCAAAAAAAAAAAAACTTAAAACAAACTATTTCTTTAACCCTGAGGTTGTTCAGAGCAGGCACTGAATCCTCTTGGCTTGACTTTAATGTGTAGTAATGATCACTGGGAGAGTGGATGGGGAGAAGACCACTAATGATCAACATCATTTAGCATATTAAAGGGAGCTTTACCCTCTTGTACAAAGAGGAAAAACCTTTAAAACAGCTTGTATGAAACTTTTCACTATTGGCCCTATTTTTTTGTTTCCAACGCATACCCTGAAATGCACATTAGGTAATTAGAAAGCTACTAAGGACTCCAAAACCATAGATGTTGTTAAAGTCAAGGTCCTATAGAATAAAAAAGATAACATTTTACATTTTTCAAAATGTGATTGTCTATGAAAACGAAAACTACAAATCATCAGTGTTAATATATATATATATATATATATATATATATATATATTTTAAGAGAGTTTAATGATGCCCCCCCCCCCCCCCACTCAGCTTTCTGAAGTTGGCTGCAGTGTTTCCAGATTTAAAGGGAGAATGTAAAGTGACACAGCCAGAGATACAAGGTCAGGAAGGAGGCACTGATGGCAAACACTGCGAATGTGATCAGGTGGCTAAAGTACTCAGCAATGGTAGTCAACAAAATGTTAAACAAGCTCACAGCTGCCATTGTTTCACCCATTTGGCTACTTTGACATATGCTATCTATCCTTGGCAAAGATTAAAAGCGTTTTCAATTCTGTAAGCACACAGGCTGTCTTGCACATAGATTCTGAGTTTTAATATGTGTCATCTACAGTAAGAATGTGTCCCATTAGAGGTGAACATGTCCTATACTGTACGAAACATAAGCATCAAGTAGAGAACTCATATAAATAGTAACTCTGTTTACGGTCCATAAAATATACCTTGTCAATTTGCTAACCTACTTCATTCTGAGAAAACACTATCCACCCCAGAGAAATATTCATGCTTACATTTTACAGTTAACAACTGCATCAGCATCTAGAGACAAGTTAAGTTATGCATTTATTACAGGAGCAAATACAATGCTCTACAAAATTCAGCTAGAAACATTATTTACAATGCCGGAACATCATCATGATGACAGGCAGGCTAGACAATGATCTGACCCATATAACCATTAAAACTGACCCAAAATAAGTATATACAGTAAGCACAGAATCAGAAAGTCACAATTTATTTGCTCTGTTTATGCCAGCATGTAATCTAAATAAGAAATCAGAAATAAGCATTTAGACTGATTTCACAGGGAAAACATTAAATTACCCATCAAACGGCACAGAACATGTAAGCCAGATGACAAGTACAAAAAATGAAAAACATAATGTGGCAAACAATGCATTAGGAAGCCCATGTTTATCTAAAATTAACTAATTATGGCTAAAGGTGAATTGAAAAAGAGAGAAAATGTAGGTTTTACATGGTTTAGAGATTGAAACATTTGCTAATTTGCCAGTGGCAGTAAAAGCCAAACAATGTAGAGACAGATGCTGTCTTTATCAAGCCATCTGAATTTTACGGCAACAAAGGATCCCCTAGGACATTGCATCCAAAGCTGAAATACTTTGCATTGCCAAGAAAACAAATCAGGGAATTTGGTGTGTACAAAGTGGAACATTGCGGGATATACATACATATATATATATATATATATATATATATATATATATATATTATTTTTTTTGTAAGGGGCAAAGTCTATTAAGCCACAGCAGGCTGATTATCTTCTAAACAAAGCAGTTTAAAGCAGTATTAAACCCAATAAAAAACCTGAATATACTGTAGCTAACCAATCCTTAAATATGGTGGCTTCATTCCTATTTTTAGGCTTTTGTTCCTTTATTTTCATCTGGTGATCTGGAAAGTAACACAGTTCCTATCTAAATCTTCAATTACATTGGAGCGACTTGTCAAGTCAAAATGGCATGACAAGTCGCACCCTTTTGTCTGCAATGTCCCTGTTCAAATCGGTGTGATGCCGACTTTGCGGTGCCGTATCGATTTGAAAAAGTAGTCCCTGTACTACTTTTGCCAATCTCACGTCGCACAAATGTCTTCAAAGTCGCTCCTGAAGTCACACAGACATGCAGCTTTGAAATAGTGCGATTTTAGATGAAGTCACACAATTTCAAAGCTGCATTTAATGTAAACAAGGGCTTAGGTCTCTTTTACACTGCTCTGTATCTGCGTTTCTGGTGATTTTTTGGGTTGCCTGTACCTTTGAAAATTAGGCATGTAACTCAAAAACTCACCAAATGCAAATCGCAGTGTGTTTTTACTGCAATTTCCATTCATTTCAACGGGAAGCAGCGTTTTAGGTGCAGAATGCAGGTCTTTTCAACAGGCATTGCACCTGTAAGGCAGTGGTGTGAAGAATCCCATAGGATTTAAAGTAAAATATTTTCTTGCGTTTCTCTTGCAATGTAAAAACGCAGGAAAAAAGTATGCATGTGAAAGGGCCCTTAGGGTGTCGCCAGTCTACATGGTGGAACAACAGAGACACCAACACCAGTTAGACATTCATTAATGATCCAACCTTCTCATTTTCTCCAACCAATTTACACTTCTCCTGCTGTCAAGGACCCTTGAACCCAGCTGATTTCTTCAGGCTTTGCTCGCCTAAAGTAATCTCTAATAATCCCATACTCTGCACATGTGCCAATCATTATTGGAAGGGGCATATAATGTGCATGTGTATTTTAAAGCTAACAACATAATTGTAAATTATAAAATATTACAAATAGAAAAAAATTGTTAATTAGTTTTTTTAATGACAAAATTTGCTATCCTAACCACAGCTGTGTAAGGCTGATCATACTCATCAATATAGGCTATTGAAACCATCCACCAGACCGGAGATTTAGACATGTACATATAAGGCCTAATGCAAAAGAAACAGCTTAGTGGACTCAAGACATACCTCTGAATCATACAGGTGGCTATAGAGAAGAAGTTGGACAATGAGCTCATGGCCATACACTGGTGGCCTTTGAACAAACAGTATAGAATGAACCCATCTGTACATGCATTAATGGCAACAGCAACTTGATGAATGTTGTTCAAAAGTACACTAAAATTCTGTTTGCTTTTAAAATTTGATTTTGGCATATTGAATTTCCCCCCAAAAAAAAATGACATACACTGAAAGAAACACATTCATTTAAGAAAAAGTTTCCATCCTGCTCATTCAAATTTTCTCATTATTTTGGTTGAAAGTGAATGACAATTTGAGCCCCTAGCCATTAGAGAATGTAATAAATGTTCTGAAAACAGAAATTTCCAATTAAATTCTACTAGTGTATGGCCATCTTTATGTACATAAATTGCAGAGTTTCTCATTACAAATACCGAATAGAAACAACAATTAATGCCATATGTTTTGTTAATTGAGCTTCTATGTTACCTTAAAAAATGTTGCTTGTAATTAATTGTACATTATTCTTTGATCTTTTAACATTAACCAGTTTGGACAAAGTAATATTTTTGTTTTCATGGTTTTATTAAAATGTGATATTTTATTCAGTAGCTAGGTTTCCTAAATTGTGACTTTCATGGACATGTTTTACAGTGACAAAATATTTAGGGCAAACAATAGAAAAGAAAGCACATATTTATTGGGCAGCTGTAAAAATTCAGGTGGTATACCACATCGGATGCACAGCTTTTGCTGACATTGCAATGATTATCCTATCACATGGCTTATCTAATCCTTTGAGTTATTATCTGCACTTTGTATTCAAAGTGACATCCAACTGATACAAGCGATCTATTAGAGGAAAATAGGGTTTTTCCATTTAAAATAATTACAGAAGATCAGTGGTTTCCAAACTGTGAGGTCATCCAATCTGAAGCATGAGAAGCTGTTTATGCCAATTTTATCATTTTTGTCTCACTGCAACATCTTCATTTTTCATTTCACAAGAAAAGCAATGTAAAATGCATATATTTTAAGCAACTTTTTTCATTACATAGAGCTTTCACTAATATATAAAATAGGTGAAGCCTGGGTGTCATCTGTGAGACACATAAGGCCGTAGTAAAAGGAGTCTGACAATGGCTGAAGCTGTCAACTGCAGTGTGACCCACAGGGATAGCAAAGTCCTTACCTGTTTTAGATTGACATTCAGACCTTCATGTGTTGCTTTCAGCAGAGCCCTCACAGTGAAGCTGTCAGGATCCTCTTTGTCCCTGATCTGCGATTCCCTCAGTAAGGACTCCAGTTTTTTTCGTATAAATGATTCTACTTGGTGCTCTGTTGTTCCGTTGCTCTGCAAAGGATTAACACAAAAAACATTAACATTTGCTCCATTCAGTGCTCCAATGCCGATTCATAAAAACGTATTTAGCTATGCCAGAAGCATTTACTGAAAGGAGCGCCTTTCTGTTAAAGAAGAAGGAGCATTTGAGCTGAAGCAAAACATAAACCACCATAATCTACGACACAAAATACCAACTGTCCCTGCACACATCAGTGGTGTTTGGCATGGTGGGGCGCTATTCAATGTACGAGGACAGAGTGCAGCTCAATGTGTATTGTCTTTGTACACTGTAATCAAATTAAATTTGTATACAAATTAAATATGCAAATTTAACTTTTTTTCTGAATGTTTCTCACTTCTTGCGATATTGTGCACCCTACCAGAATGTCAAATGCTTTCCAAGTATGCCTGGTGTGTGATTCTCTTAAAAACTCCATTATTTTCATCACACAACATCAATTGCTAGTTAGTTCTAAAACACTGCTCTAAAAACATGAATGCCCTATTTTACACTAAAAAAAAAAATATATATATATATATATATATATATATATATATATATATATATATATATATAATTCATAACTGATATAGAGGCATTCACAGGTCTTGTAGCAGAAATATATCAAAACAGCAGCGTTTTTTAGGTTGACGTATTGATGAAGCTCAGTCCATTTTCTCAAGACTTAACAAAGTTGAATTGAGCTTTTTTGAAATGTCAACAATAAAAATGCTGCCAATTCATCTCCTCTGCAGGACCCATGAGTGCCTCTATACCAGTTTTGGATTTGTATGAATTTCTGTGTGGGTGAGTACCTGGGCATTTATCTCAAACATAGAGTGTAGTGGCTTTATATAGATGAGTTACACACAGAGTGATATATTTCAAGCATTTCTTTCTTTTCATTTTGATGATTAGGGCTTACAGCTAGTAAAAACTTAAAATTCAGTATCTTAGAAAATTTGAATATTACATAAGACCAATAAAAAAAGGACTTTTCTATACAGAAATGTTGGTCTACTGAAAAGTATGTCCATGTACAGTATAGTATGAACAATACTTGGTTAAGGCTCCTTTTGCATGAATTACTGCATCAATGTGGCGTGGCATGGAAGCGATCAGCCTGTGGCACTGCTGAGGGGTTATGGAAGCCTAGGTTGCTTTAATAGCAGCCTTCAGCTCAACTGCATTGTTGGGTTTGGTGTCTCTCATCTTCCTCTTGACAATACCCCACAGATTCTCTATGGGGTTTAGATCAGGCAAGCTCCATAAAGCTGATCAGCAGAGGGAAGCATGAAGAGCTCTAGAATTTCCTGCTAGAGGGCTGTGCGGATGCTGGACTCGATAAAACACAGTGGACCAACACCAGCATATGATGTGGCTCCCCAAATCATCACTGACTGTGGAAACTTCACACTGGACCTCATGCAACTTGGTTTCTGTGCCTCTCCACTCTTCCTCCAAACTCTGGGACCTTGCATTCCAAATGAAATGCAAAATTTTCCACAGTCCGTGATGATTCGGGAAGCCATGTCATCTACTGGTGTTGGTTCACTGTGTTTTATTAAGTCCAAAATCAGCTCAGCCCTCTAACAGGAAATTCTAGGGCCTTCATGCTTCCCTCTACTGATCTGCTTTACAGAGATGCTGATTTCATTTTCCAGCAGGACTTGGCACCTGCCCACACTGCCAAAAGTACCAATACCTGCATTAATGATTATGGCATCACCAACCTGGGCTTCCATAACCCCTCAGCAGTGACACAGGCCGATCACCTCCATGGTACGCCCCATTGATGCAGTAATTCTAGCAAAAGCCCCGAACAAGTATTGAGTGCATACTATTCTGTACAAGGACATACTTTTCAGTAAGCCAGCATTTCTGTTTTCAAAACCTTTTTTTTTTTTTTGGTCTTATGTAATGTTCTAATCTTCTGAGATACTGAATTTTGGGTTTTCACTAGCTGTAAACCATAATCATCAAAATTAAAAGAAAGAAATGATTGAAATATATCATTCTGTGTGTAAAACGCCTATTTAAAATATATGAGTGTCACTTTTTGAATTTAATTACTGAAATAAATGAACTTTTTGATGATATTGTAAGTTTATGAGATGCATCTGTATTTTACCTGTTAAAACATAAAAACATTAAACATTTATAAATTATAAACATAAAAGCATTATTTTCAAAGTTAGAAATATGGGATTTGCAATTGGTAACAAATCAGACCTTAAAAGAAATCACTGCTGAGAGAAACAGAGTTGCCCAGCTGTCATGCAGACCCTCTGGCTTCAATAATTTGAGCAACTGACCTGGAACAAATATTCAGATATGGAGTTTGAAGTCATAAACTCAGAAAGTATAACCCATGGCTATTGTGCCAATGGGTTAGCACAATAGTCAGACCTGTAGCATTTCAGAACTATCAGCATCCATGTTTCTCTTAAGGGGTGGTCCCCAAGAGGGCACACCTTAACTAATCAACCTAAACTATACTTTCTTAGAATGATGATAATAAACTTTTATGTAACAATCTCTAAATTCTAATGCACTGCTAGTTAGTTTAATGAGCAGCAAGAGAATATGGGTCAAAAGCAGTATTGTTAGAGGTTAGGATGTTTGGGCTGGGTAAAAATGATTATAGGAGATCCAAAGACACAGATGAGCTGGGGAGCAATAGTCATAATAGGTATTTTAACATATTTGATCAATTCAAACAATCTTTCAATTTGAAAGCCTTAACACTCAAACTGTTTCTAGCAGGTGGAAGAACAGATTTGTCGCCGGACATGTGGAAGAAGCACTACCTTACTTTGTTTTTTTCTATTTTTTGTTCTCTGTAAATACAACTACTGTTCAATAAAAAATAAGTATTTAAGTTTTATTTAGGTATTAAGAAACAGTTAAAAATATATTTCTTCCTAATCACTGTCTGATAACAATAATACTTACCTACACTTTTAATATTATCATATCTGCTTGCCAGGATCCTTTATATCACCAGTAGCATTCACAGTGAGGTAATTGATAAGAGTTTATTTTTAAATTATGTTTGATTTGCAGTAATTACATAGTGTATTTTGAAAACTGTTCATATTTTGATTGTATTATGTTCCCATTTTAATCTATCCTGTAATATCAGAAGCAGCAGCTATATGATTTGGTAAAATTACATTTAACCTTTTTCATCAGAATATGAATACCTACTTTCAACAAATAATGAAAAGTAATGTAAGCCAAGTTGTGAACAACTGCTCAAGTGCTCATGTGTACTGAGACAATATTTCCTAATAAATACAGGAAGGTATTGTACCTAAGGAGCAAACAAGCAAATGTTATAAACCATCTGGGGCTTTTCCAATTGCATTCTTGTTTTAGTTTTGGATTGTGTTCAACAGTTACATAAGTTTATGAATGTGGTTGAAAGGACTGAGAGTGTTTTTTCACATGTTCAAAGACTAATCATAGCTAAAGACACATGCATAGCAACTGATCAGTATAAACTTTTTCTAATGATATTACATTGTGTCGTGGTCCAAAGAGTAATAATTTATGAACATAGCTAGTAGTAGTTAATCACATTCAACTGAATTTGTTTTTTAAACTTCTTTCACACTGCTGTGCTTCTAAAATGTACTAAATGTACTATGTGTTTGAAAAAATTTAGCGTGGCGCATAGCTTGATGCGGTGAATAGCTGGTTGTAGAGGACACTGTCGGGTGCCATCTCTTTAAGAACAAGCCATTCATTGGTTGTTAAGGACGCCATTGGAATACAGACTCAGATATTCACTGGCTGTTAAGTAGCCAGAATACACTGGAATACTTAACTAGTAAATAACTACACATACAATGACAGGTGACAGTCCTAGATGCCCTTCAGTGTCATCATCAGTGTGGAGCTGTGACCGAACAGTGCTGAGATGTTGGTATCTTGTGTTTCGGCTCTGGGTACTAGATGTGAGATAAGGAGGGCAGCGGAAGCCTGATGCCTGGCTGTCAGGGAAGGAGCTGTGGTGAGCAGACAGGAGTCTGCTATTGCTACCAGGCACTGTGGAGAGGGGAGGAGTCGGGAAGATTGGGTGAGAAAGCCGAAAAGCTCAGACGGCTCTGTGAGAGAATGAGAGGGGAGTGGATCAACTGACTTCCCTAAACATGAAGAGATTTAGCAAAAAGAACCTGGGAGTGACCTCCATGGTGGGGACTTTGCAACGTAGCTATCCATTGGTTGTTACGGCTCCTTAACAACCAGCAACTTTTTAAATAAAAGCCTTGTGGCCCCCACAAGGTGTGTTTCCATTGACCTACAATGGAAGGTGTGTTTTTGGTGCACACCAAAGATGCAGCATGCAGGTCTTTTCAGACCGCAGTGTAAATGCAGTGCAGCAATGTGAAAAGTCACATAGGATTCAAAGGGAAATAATTTTGATGCACTTCTGTCGTGCTAGAAAGGTGTTTTATAGTGCAGCAAAAGCACACTAGTATGAAAAGGCCTTTAATCTTAAACACATTTTTTAGCATCTCCAACAATCTTCTTCACTTCCAATTAATGTCAGGAAGATACTCCAGCATTTATATCCACAATGAATGTGTAAATTTTGATTTCCAAGAGCAGGAAGTGAACTGTGAAAGTTGTGGCACAACCCTGTTTAAATTACATATTCCCATATTTGGTGTCAGGAAGTCTGCCTAGGTAATAATTACTCAATTTACATAGCTAATGGTGTGAAATTTTGTTGAATTGATGGGGTAGAGCTGGTAAAACAGCATTATATATGGAAGACAGTAGACCCCTTTAGGGATGGTTGTCCCAGTTCGACATAGATGGCCTCTAGTTGTGCTTTCTGTTCAAAATATGTACCTAACAGGCCTTGAAAGAATGTCACTTTGACTTAACATGTTGGAAGACTATTAAATCTTGAACTGCATAACTTGCCCTCCTATGTTGGTCAATTTATTTGTTAAGAAATTGTTTTGTCTCCCTAATGTGCAGGTCTTTGCATAAAGCATGTATGAACATGCATCATTATTGCCCCAGGGTTGTAGCAAGAAGACTTTAACATTATTTCATTTTTTAAATATTTAACGGTTATTATGAATTTAAAATAAAGAATTGCCAGATTAACCTGTCAATGGTTTTCGCAGGGTTTATGCTCCAGTGAAACTTTGCACTGGACAAGCACAATCTGATTTTTACCATTTCAGTGGGTGTTGACAATTACTGTAATGCCTTTGATTTCCTTTTGCCTTCAGCAGAAATGTCAAGGTGTTTAGATGGAGGATAAGTCCATCTGAAGGTTGGATATTCAGTATAACACTAGAGCCAAGGGTGTACAGTATGCAGAACCCAATTTCAAACAGCTGTCAAATGGCTTTGGCCGGGTTCATCTCTTTCACCTGATCTCCACCAACCAAAACCTTAAAATATCATTTATACAATGCACAAAAAGCATGAGCCAGAATAATACGTGTCAGATCATCACCTGCCATAGTCTTCTGTACAACCAGTATTATACTTACAAAACAATTGCTTAGTTTGCATTCCTCTTCAATTTCATCTGCACTGTCTTCATCGGAGACTTCACCTTCCTCGACATCCTCTGCCAGGTCATACGGCAATTTCTTCCCCTGGAAAACAAAGTACAATGTACCATCTTGATGTGTTCAAATCATATGCTGGAAATGGCTACATGAAAGTATATATTGAGCAATGCAATGTTTTAAAAGACATTTGACGATGGTTACAGTACAACACTGACTAAAGATTTATACAGTTTCTATACTGTGGCAGAACTAGGAAAGACATCTCTCTTCAAATCTTTTACTAATTTATTAAAGCAGTGTTTTCCAGAGTCTGCAACTAGTAACACTACGGGTGGTACACAGTAAGGCTCAGGATTTAGGAGTTTATCTGCCTAATGAGAGAACAAGCTGACTCTAGTAAAAGGGCATGCTGGTTTAACCCACAAACTGAAAATGTACAGGCATTTTGCAATTATAGGGCAAAGCTCTGGTCTTCTTAGAAAAATAATGAATGTAATACATCCATGCAAATCCCAGGATGGTGAAAGGGAGTCTGCATTAGGGGTCTGATCTCTGAACCAATCAAATTTGTTATTTAATACATTTTATTTTTATTGTTTATGTATTATTGATTTGCCCACTAATTAACAGCAAAATTACCAAGCCATATGCATTCTGTAAAAGCAATTATTACAAAAATACCATTAGGCAACTAATATACATATACATTTAGAATTAATTGGACTGTTATCTATTCCTTGCCCATAGGCTAACCATCAAACAGCCTAAAAAAATATTGGGTTTTATTCTTTTCTTGAGAATACTTTTTTTTTCAGGCTGTTTATGGATTTATTATCGCTACTGGGGAAACATCTGTTTCTTCTGATTTCTGTTCCTGCTGTTGTATCTCTACAGAAACAATATCTATTGTCTTCAAAGTAACACCTACTCTACAGTATAATTTGAAAATTACAGATATGCCAACCTTGTTTATTTCAGTATATGTTGTTAATAAATGAATCTATTCATAGGCAAGTATGCAGCATGCTTTTCATAAAGAGCGGCAATTCACATTATTGTTTACCTTCACAAGTATCTTGCCCTTAAGGCTCAAGGGGCTTGGAAGCTGTTTGTTTTCTCCAACTGGTACTGACGATAAGTCAAGTTTATCTGCAAATATTTCTTTGAGGTACTGAGCAATTTTTCTTTGTTGCTGAATATTACAGTGGTTTTCAATGGACAAAATTACAGGGTATCTGAAATAAAGAAAACATTTTACCAACTATTTTACATTTTGACTCTATACAGGCCCAGAATATGCAGCTTCAGAGTCAAACAGCAAAAAAAATAATGCCCACCCTAGCCCTAACCCTATGTGGCTTTGGGAGTTTCAGGCAAGCAAATAACCTCAATAACCAATCCCCTCAGATTGAGTTCACCTTGTCGAATGATAAGAATGTCATTATTTTCATGGAGATGAGGTATAAGACCAAATGTGCTGGCCCCAAATAAAGACTTTAGCTGGCCATAAGCCGTACACTAGTAGAATTTTTTTAATTTTTAGTTTTAAGAAAAATGTATTCCGTTTTTTTAGTCATCAGTGGTTCCTAATCAACGTCCGTTTTTAATGACAACATTTTTAGGAGCAGGCCGAATAAAATGTATGTGGTTTTCGTTTGGGAAGTTACATTCATCTACAATCAGATGTTAAAAGAAAATAACATTTTGAAGTACTTTTAAACATTAATTAAATCACCCAAAATACTAAGAATTTTCCTACGAATGTTTGTATTAATGTTTGTTTGAAAATCCACCAGTGTTCGGCCAACTTTGATCACCATTAGGGATGATCGAACGGTTCGGGTCGACCATTGGTTCGGCTCGAACATTGGGTGTTCAAGGTTCTGCCGAATTTAGAACTTTTTGCCCAAAAAGTTCGGAATTCGGCAACCAGAACCGACCAAAATGCAATGGTTCAGGAAATGGGCTTTAAAAGCCCGTGATTGGACCAGAACCATTAGCAAAAGCCAATTGAGGGGGCAGGAGAATGCTAGGAATGTGATTGGAGTGACTAGGGGGTCCATAGTCCAATCATTAGTGAATACACCCACCAGTATATAAGATAGCCCCCGCCAAATTCCTAGCATTGTTATACAGGACATGGAAGAGAGTGGAAGCAGTTCTGTTAATTTTACTTTAAAAGTGTCATTTAGCATTTATTAGTGTGAGGAAAGGGATATCTAGTGTAGTTAAGAGTGCTCTTTTACACTTTAGTTAGCTTAAAAAATTTAGTTTCTGTAGGGAAAGTGTGAAGTGTCAGGGTGACCGTAATGTAGTGTAGGGTTAACTGACTGCTATGGCAGGGTGACCAAACCCTTCCATATCAGGGTGACCGTAATGTAGTGTAGGGTGAACTGACAGTGACTACTATGGCAGGGTGACCAAACCCTTCCATATCAGGATGACCGCTATAGAGAAAAGATAGTTTCTCTCAAGTCACTTTTACTGCCATAATATGGCTTCGCCCCTGTCAGCTTGCTTTTTGGCTGCAGGCGTCTATAGTGATTTTTTAAGCACATGTTTGGAGTCAGGCATGACATCTGAACATGTGTATGTATATATACACCTGCACATATATAGGTGTGAAAGGAGCAGAAAAAACTACTTGCGCTAATGAAATAATTAACACCAATATAGTTACGCTCCTATCACACCTATATATGTCTAGGTGTGCATATACATATAAGTATGTGTGTATATACACCCGTATACACAAGGTGTGTTGTTGCAGGCATTTTTTGGGGGTTTTTGGAGGCAGGCAAAACATCTGAACTTGTGTATACGGGTATATATACCACTATACACAAGTTCAGATGTTTTGCCTGCCTCTAAAGAACCCCAAAAAATGCCCAAAAAAACGCCTGCTACTAAACCGGCAAGGTGTGAAAAGCGAGAAGCCACTAACCTGTTCTATAATTGCACTAATACAAATGATCTTTTTTTTCTGGTTCTGGACATGCTACAGAGCTGATACTTCACAGGTACACCTTTTAGACCCCCCAGACACAAAATCACACAAAAAAAGTTCTTAAAAATTGTCATTTTTGATAGAGAGCCAATTATTGAAAAAAAATAAAAATAAAAAAAATTTAAAAAAAATTTAAAAAAAATTCTTTGGATTTAGTATCTGGTGGGTCTAAAAAGTGTACCTGTGAAGTTTCAGCTCTGTAGCATGTCCAGAACCAGAAAAAAAAGATAATTTTTCAGTAGAGCAGGGATGGTGGTACCCTCCTTTTACACCTATAAGATCTTTTATTTCTGGTTCTGGAAAGGCTACAGAGCTGAAACTTTACAGGTACACCTTTTAGACCCCCCAGACACAAAATCACACAAAAAAAGTTCTTAAAAATTGTCATTTTTGATAGAGAGCCAATTATTGAAAAAATTAAAAAAAAAATTAAAAAAAAAAATTAAAAAAAAAAATTTCTTTGGATTTAGTATCTGGGGGTGTCTAAAAAGTGTACCTGTGAAGTTTCAGCTCTGTAGCATGTCCAGAACCATAAAAAAAAAAGATTGTTTGTATTAGAACACTTATAGAACAGGTTAGTGGCTTCTCGCTTTTCACACCTTGCCGGTTTAGTAGCAAGTGTTTTTTTGGGCATTTTTTGGGTTCTTTGGAGTCAGGAAAAACATCTGAACTTGTGTATAGTGGTATATATACCACTATACACAAGTTCAGATGTTTTGCCTGCCTCCAAAGAACCCAAAAAAATGCCCAAAAAAACGCTAGCGCCAAAAAAAAAACGCCCAGGTGTGTTGTTGCAGGCTTTTTTTGGGGTTTTTGGAGGCAGGCAAAACATCTGAACTTGTGTATACGGGTATATATACACACATACTTATATGTATATATACACCTAGACATATATAGGTGTGATAGTAGCAGAAATATATGCTTGCGCTAATGAAATCATTTACACTAATATGGTTACGCTCCTATAACACCCATATATGTCTAAGTGTAAAATACATATAAGTATGTGTGTGTACACAAGTTCAGATGTTTTGCCTGCCTCCAAAAACCCCCAAAAATGCCTGCAACAACACACCTGGGCGTTTTTTTTTTTGGCGCTAGCGTTTTTTTGGGCATTTTTTTGGGTTCTTTGGAGGCAGGCAAAACATCTGAACTTGTGTATACGGGTATATATACACACATACTTATATGTATATACACACCTAGACATATATAGGTGTGATAGTAGCAGAAATATATGCTTGCGCTAATGAAATCATTTACACTAATATGGTTACGCTCCTATAACACCTATATATGTCTAAGTGTAAAATACATATAAGTATATGTGTGTACACAAGTTCAGATGTTTTGCCTGCCTCCAAAAACTCCCAAAAAATGCCTGCAACAACACACCTGGGCGTTTTTTTTTTTTTTTTTGACGCTAGCGTTTTTTTGGGCATTTTTTTGGGGTTCTTTGGAGGCAGGCAAAACATCTGAACTTGTGTATAGTGGTATATATACCACTATACACAAGTTCAGATGTTTTTCCTGACTCCAAAGAACCCAAAAAATGCCCAAAAAAACGCTTGCTACTAAACCGGCAAGGTGTGAAAAGCGAGAAGCCACTAACCTGTTCTATAAGTGTTCTAATACAAACTATCTTTTTTATGGTTCTGGACATGCTACAGAGCTGAAACTTCACAGGTACACTTTTTAGACCCCCCAGACACTAAATCCAAAGAAATTGTTTTTTTTTTTAAATTTTTTTTCAATAATTGGCTCTCTATCAAAAATGACAATTTTTAAGAACTTTTTTTGTGTGATTTTGTGTCTGGGGGGTCTAAAAGGTGTACCTGTGAAGTTTCAGCTCTGTAGAATGTCCAGAACCAGAAAAAAAGATCATATAGGTGTAAAAGGAGGGTACCACCATCCCTGCTCTACTGAAAAATTATCTTTTTTTCTGGTTCTGGACATGCTACAGAGCTGAAACTTCACAGGTATACTTTTTAGACCCCCCAGATACTAAATCCAGAGAAATTTATTTTTTCAATAATTGGCTCTCTATCAAAAATGACAATTTTTAAGAACTTTTTTTTGTGTGATTAATAGTCCCTGGGGTATGACCCAGAACCCTAGGCACTTTTTAGGGGCATTTATTGGGTTTTAGGGCTTCAAAATGGTGTTTATTGATTACCGAAGTTCGGGTCCAATTGATTTCAATGGGGTTCTGAAATCCGGGCCAAACTTTCGGGAAGTTCAGATGTTCTGGCCGAACCGAACTTTTGAAAAGTTCGATCATCCCTAATCACCATGTCTTCCAATCAGCAGATACCGCCAACCCTAGGTCTTTACATTACTACACATTGTGTCTGCATTTTATATTCCATTCATAAAATTTTGGAAACAGTGAAGAGCCTGCAGTGTCCTTAGGAGTCTTCTCTGCATAATGCTGCAGAGAACATTCCTCCTGCCATCACTGCTTTGCTTGCTTCAACGTTGCAGAACCCATTAATGAAACATGATGCTGTGCTTTATTATTGTGGAGTATTTTTTATTTATTTTGAACAATCGTTATGGCCCTGGTTATGGCATACCCATTGCTTTGTAGTTACACTGCAAATATCAGACAAGATGGCATCTAATATCTATGGGAACCTAACTATTTAATCTTGTTCACATCTTCTTAGTCCCTAGGAACACAGTTGGAAAGATAAAAACATCCTTCCTGATACACATCTGCCTTTCATGTCTATGTTCTCTATAAAACTGGAAGCAGGAACACCAAAATGTTCTCTTTCCTGTAACTTTCTGCATTGTGTTTTAGGAGTACTGCATAACCTACTGTAATAAGATATGGAATATGTTGCTTGGAGTATAGAACTGTAAAATGTCCAAGGGAAGTTGAAATTAAAACAGATTTTATTAATGCACAAAACATTAGGGGCCAACTTACTCATTTTTAACAAAGGCATATTTGTTAATTGTCTCAACGACATCTTTAAAAGGAATTTTTGAGGTGAGTGTGTACCCATGGTGTACTACTGGCTCCCCATCTGGCCCATCCCAACAGTCAACTGTGGAAGAGATAACACAGGTAGTTAAGCAGGCTACAATATGGCAATCTAAATATTTTTAGCAGTATAGCTAGTTTGCTCTACACTTTTGTAAATAGGTTACTTAGGTTATATTGCATATTTGTCTTAAGTTCAACTAAGGCAACAGCCCATTAAAACCAGTCAAAATTCTTCTTTCAGTAACCTCACTTTAGTAAACTGAAATATGATTGGTTGCTGTACTTTGCTTATGTTTAATGCACACAACCGTATAATACATGTGCACTAATGTGCAATGGAATCATACAGCCAGACAGAGTTCACTGAAAGAACATCAGAGTTTTTTTTCATCTGTACAAGCAAAGAAACGATCATCCATGTGACCCGAGCTAAGGAGATACAACAATAAAACTTTGATGAAAGATATGGGCATAGGCTTAACAGTTTTACAGTTAAAGTTGTAGATAAGGACTGCAGGGTTGATTTACTAAGGGAAAGTAGGCTGTCCACTTTGCTTGGGAATTTTTGCTCTAACTATGGCCAGCCATACACGGTTCGAATCTCGGCCAGTTCAGAAGGAACCAGCAGAGATCCGAACCCATACTGGGCAGGGTGAATGTACTAAGTTGACCTTGGGTACAACTAAATTGCCGGATTCACTTGCAATTATCGCAAGAGGATGCTATAGCCACTAGCGATATTCACTGTCTCCTCCCTGTGGCATCCCCCGCCTGCTGCCATCCCCCCGCCGGGAGAAGACAATTGCTCAGTAGGAGGGATTACCCTGTCAACACTGTCTGTGTTGATGGGGGAACTGTGCCTTAGTGAATGTTGTGGAAATTCACTTTGCAAAGAATATCCAATCACGTTCAATGAAAAAAAAAGTATTTTTGTTCGCACATGATTGTTTGGATGATATAAGATGTATTTGCTCTGCACGCATAAAGTAACATTTAAGATCACAGTTTCACCACAATACAGGTTCACTGCAATATATTCAAAAATGTTATGCAACTTGTAAGACAAAAAGACCAGGCTATATTCGTGTATTTCTAAATACGGTAATTATAATCGCATATATGATATTTGATCATCACCACCATTATTGATTGCCCTCACTGACTGCTGTGAATTATAGAGGTTTATTTGAGTTAATTGTCTTATATGTTACTCAGCCTTATCACTACAGTGTCTTAATAATTGCTAATTGTCCTGTTTAAACACAACATTTGTTTATATAAAAAAACTTAAATTATAGCAACAAGACAAAACGGCAGACTTCGATAGCATTTAGATAATTCATTAAAGGAGGATACAAAATGTATAATTTTATTATCCCCTTGATTAATATTTATTCATAAAACTGTTTCTTCAACATACCTTCTATACATCGACATCCGTCCTGTAATACCCAAGCATACATGTCTACCTTAGACTGAGACAGCAGTTGATCCCCTGTCAAGTATGTATTATGGGATGAGGCAATGTAGTAGTGGCACAGTGGCTGCTCCATGTCCTGGTAAATTTCACCATGCAATGGGTTAAATATATCACCTGCAGGACTTCTCATAAAGCTGGTAAAGCCTGTGGGATAGTAAAGGGTACCTATTACTCCCATTTTTTATTTTATTTTTTTTCAAAAAAATGTAAATGCATTGTTATAAACAGATAAGCTGACTCAACCAAATTAAGCCACCAGTCAGTGGAAAGGAGTATAATGAGTATAGGTGGATATAACTATCACTTGCCTTTACACTGGTTCCAAGTCCTAAACTGAGCTCTTCTAGCTACTGTAGTCCCACAGTTACCTCTACTATAGTCATAAATTGAGGAGTCTATGGAAAATTACTATACCAAGGTAAGACCCATTGCTATTCAGGAAAAAACATTTTAATGTACAGGTAAGTGCTTAGTAGAACTGACCATTCAAACAGCAAATGCTGTAAAAATTGATTGCCTTGAAGCGTGTCACACAACACTAAGAACGTCAGCTATGGTAATATTTTAGAGGTCATAAAGAGGATTGTATCCAATAGTCTTCCTGTTTAAGCAAGTATAGGGTATTTTCAGTGACCAAATATTATGTGTTATTATTGCAGTATTCAAGGTGTGCACTTTTTTTTTCTCTTTGTCAACTGACTTAAAGTGTATCTATGGTCAAAATGGAAAATCATATGACCAATTCCACATTGTATTTCAATTATTTCTAGCCTACTCCTATTAATCAGAACAATAGTTGTAGTTTGTAAACTTACTTTATGAAGATCCCCACACTTAACTCCTTGAATTCTGTGACACGTATTTATTTAAATATTTCAGGTACTTATATACATCAATTTACGCGGCTCTTTACATATACATGGTACATTTACATCAGTCCCTACCCTCAAGAAGCTTACAATATAAGGTCCCTAACTCACATTCATATACTAGGGCCAATTTAGACAGAAGCCAATTAAACTATCAGCATCACTTTGGAGTGTTTATTATGTCCTGTGGGTAGGCACCTCTGTGTCACACATTTCACAGACCCTGCCTTCTGAACTATAGAGCTGTTGAGAGGGGTATCAGTAAGCAGAGTCAGTGCAGCAATCACTGCTTGCAGGCAGTACGGTACCATGGGATATGTAGTCCTTAGAAATTGAAAGCAAGCAGCAGAGGAGAGGCTGAAAAGCATGCAGGGAACTCCAGAAGTTGTGGAATGAGATGGCTAGCAGATAGGTAGAACTCACAACATTAAAGGAGATTTTTCAAGTAAGCTTATTTTGGATTGTCAAAAATAATTATTGTTTGTATTGATTTTATAATGGTGATCTTAAGGAAAAAAATGCATATGCTGGGATCATAGATCTCCTCCAAGAATCTCTGCCCTGATCATTAAAGCTGAATTTCTCCACAGTACCAGCAGCTACAGAGTGAGTGAAACATAAGGTATGGTTTTAAGGTTATTTTAATACTTGCTAAAAATATGTAAATATATATTGTATCTCTATAGTCTAGGTAGTTATAGATGCCCTTTAAATTTGAACTTGTGATTTGGTTTTGGTCACATCAAAACAGAAAGCTTCCATTACCTGTACTCAAATCATGTAAGCACTGTAATCCTTTTAACAAAACCTTAAGATATGATATATGCCATCAAAATACAGTATTACAGAACTGCAAGTCAAGAGAGTTCAGTAAACACAGATCTGTATTGTTTGTGTTAAAAAAAAAAAAAAAAGCATTGGTCACAATTAGTACAAACTTGTGCACAAACCAAATGCCACAATTTGACACACGGTAGAATAGCAGCATGGAGCCTGTGATATCTGACCTATTTTTCATATTTGTACTGATGGATACAGTGGAGAATGTTAAATAAAGTTAGTTTCAAAATTAACATACCATCTGTGACCTTGTTTTTACAACCTTAGGGCTTCCCGCAACTACTGTAGCATTCAAAGAAACTAAGACAATCGTTTCCAATTCATTAGTTAATAAAAAGTTCCAGAACACTCGGCAGCAGCAAAATGAGCTTTGACTATCACGCTAACTTCATCTGCACAAGATTCTCTGCAATAGTAGTGTGGTGTATTTATCATACACAACATACACATGATAATAAAGGATCCCATTCACCACATTTCGGAAAGCAAATATTATTACATCAAAACCTCGCAGATACAGCTACATAACCTGAACGCTAAACAGTCACAAATGACCACATTAAAGTGGAAGTAAACCCTTCTATTATTTCCATCTTGGCCTCTGTTTAATGTTCAACTGCCATGGCACTGCACATGTGATCAGTTATGACACCAGACATTGGATGGTTTGACAGTTTGGTTGAGAGCATAACCAATGTGACAGTTAGCATTCTCAGTATGCTGGGAAAGTAACTGTTTTTTGAAACTGTTGAATCAATGGGTTTACTTCCGCTTCCGCATGGTTTGATGACAGTTGTAGTTACCCTATGGAAGTTGATAGTATTGCAGCTTTCTGGTCATTTGACATGGTGGCCAAATTATTCTTCCTTGTTCCACACTTCTTTTTGCTTTATTTTAACCTGTTAACTTGTAATCCTGTCATTAATTCCTTCCTAATATCCTGTCCTAGGGTGACAACCATACTGAGCAGTGTTGTCCCCCTAGGGCAAGCAGTGTGTTATAACTACATAACACCTCCCTCTCTCCTCCATAACTTCCTGGATTCCCTGCATGCTTTGCTACTGCTCTTTAATTTCTAAGGACTATATATCCCATGATACCTTGCTGCCTGCGACCTGTGATTCCTTTACTAACCCTGTCTCCTGAAACTCCTATTCTCAGCACCCCTGTAGTTCAGAAGGCATACTTTGAGAAATGTGTAATACAGCAGTCCCTGCTCACAGGACATAGTGAACACATGTCACAAAATTCAAGGAAGTAAATGTGTGGGAACCTTTACAAAGTAAGTCTACAAACATCAAGATCATTTAGATTAAAGTAGGCTAGAAATAATTGAAACACAATGTGGAAATTTATATACGATTTTACATTTTGACCATAGATATGCATTAATAGACAAAAAAGGAGCAAATAAGAGAAATGTATTGTTAGAGTTTGCATATATAGTCCTATACATCTCAAGGCTTCTTATAAAAAGTTATCTATACTTGTGTTGCCACCTGCCACAGCCATTAGGGGTAATTTAGGGAGGTTTTAGTCTTCCTGTTCTGGACCAAGTAAGTGGGGTAATGTTATTACATAGGCCTCTATCTGACAGCGTGCTTCCATGTGAGGATTGAGAAGCGTATTTCTTTGGAACTGTGCTCTTTTATTATTAAAGTGATGTGTAACAGTAATCTTTTAGAGGCATGACCTCTAATGCTCAGAAATGGAGAAATGCAACAAGATTACTGCATGGTGCATATAGGTATGTCCAAAATAATTTCACATGCTGACAAAATGGTTCAACATACCAAATTGAATAGTTTGTGTTTGAATTTAATCTATTATATCTTTCATTTTGGGCTACTGACAAGCCTTTTCAGGGAGACACCCCCATTAAGGGTCTTCCCTTTTGGAGATCCACTGGTTTCCAGTGTGGGCTGTGTCACTCAGCCATACTACTACTAACAGAAGTTTTTTCACTTTCTCCAGGACCGTTTGCACAGACTCTGTGTGTTACTAAGGCTGCAACCACATATAAGAGGTATGTTGTTGTCATATAGGTACAAATGTGTCCTACTGTGATAGAGTTATTATAGGGTTTCATGCCATATCAATATATCAACAAAAGAGAAAATCTCTATAAACGAGAATCATTCTTCATGTTTTAACACTTTATTCAATTTAACATCCTGAGACATACCCAAAATTGAATTACTAGTGTGGGTGAACTGAGTTTGACATAAAATGGGATACTTTGGTATAGGTTGTCAACCCATTTATTTCCTATTTTTTCTTAACCAATATTACACAACTCTTACCTTCTATCCCCATAACATTTTGTTCCTTGTTTTCTTCTGAAACTTCAAACTTCTGGATAATGTCAAGGCAGTACTCTGTTGTCACGTTATTCATCTGTACAAAGAAATGACAGGACCATTGTGAGTTGTGCTCTTCTATAGTACACCGAGTTTTAATTCAATGGAAAGTCTGGACCCTGGTCTATAGCAGACATCCCTCCATAAAAGCTTCAGATGCAGTGAACCATAAATAAACTGTCAGCAAACATGTATATATTGAATTTAAACAGTAATCCAAAAGATCTTAGTTTTCATCTGCAAAGCCTAGAGAAGTTGGGCCATAAAAAGATCAAACACACACTGATATTTTAAAATAATTTCTATGTGCACATTTAGAACAATGTGCTATGACAAGAGAATGTGCTATGACAAGAATGACAACCTTGCTAGCTTATTCCTATGACCTTCTGAAAATAAGGTCATTATTGTGAATTCTAAGGTCACCTAAAGCACAGGCACGTATTTGCAAAAGCTGTACCTATTTAAACGTATCTTGGAACAACTGGGCAGTGTATGAGCCAACAACACAGCAAGAAAAAATGCATATGAAACCTAAACTCCAGGCAGAAAATCTGGCCTGGCAGCTTTGGTGTTGTCATAAACAGGACTGCTGAAAGAAATCACGGGCCCTGCACAGCCTACTTGACAGGGCCCCCTCCTCCAAAAATATCAAATAATAATTTTGCTAAAATGCAACACCTGCGATGCTATGCTTTGCAGCCATGGAAGAAATTATACCCCCATTGAACAAGACGCATTCAAGTTAATTGCAGCACAGGGGCAATATCTGCACCTCCACAGTGAGTGATCGGTACTGATCACTCACTGTGTTCATTCAGGGTGGTTTGTTCATTTAGGATAGTGAGCCCCACCACTCACCATCCTGAAATAACTCACCTGTGTGCCCTCAGCAGCTGCCAGAGGGTGAGGAGGGAAAACAGCAGCACTGCAGTGGAAAGGGGCACACAGGGGTCCCAGACAGCAGGGAGAAGGGGGCACAGATACTAGAACCGATCCTACTGCAGTGTAACCGGAAAAAGAAAAGTAGAATCCGGCAGCACTGCACATAAGTGTCAGCAATAAGGCAGTACTGCTTGCCCTCCTGCTTGGCAAGTGCCCGGGCCTCCCCCCTTTGAACTGATGAGGCCTGGGCCCTGTACAGGAGGTCTGGCTGTACTGCCTTATTAGTGGCCCTGGTCATACCTTCCTGCAATAAACTGCTTGTTTCTCTTCCCATTTTGTAATCTCTGAGAAATTTGAATTCGCTTTAAAATCTGTTTTGCAAGACCAGTGGCCGCTATACTGTGTATCCCTCTGGCAATCGGTCTTGTCTCTGCCCCGCTGAAGTTCTTTACAATGAGCAGAGACATACTTTCCTGCTCACTTTAGTGGGTGGACTCAGGAGTTTGAGATTCCCATTATGAGCAGCCCTCTGTGGATAGCAGATACAGCCCTCAGCCTCAATTCTCCCCTCTGATCCCCTTCCAGTTCACTGCGCATGGTGATTTTTTCTGCATTTCACTTTGCATCATGGGAAATGTAGTCCTCTTTCCCCACTCGGATGTGATGTGCAACAAGAGACAAAGTCAACCAAGAAGGACCACACTTTTTCAAAGGATTTTAGGACATTGCTTAAAAATATTGAATTACAAGAAACGCAAGATATGTTCATTTAAGCAATTACAGCAGTTCAACAGAGCTTTGGGACAGGGATCTCCAACTACAAAGATAGCTAGATCCTGGAGTTCAACTTTAAATTGCTCATTAATTCTGACAGATTATTCTACATTGCTTGTCTGTTATCCTTAAAGGAAGGTCTGTCTGTCTACAGCCACCCTAAAGCTTGCCATATATTTATTTTTTCATTTATGGCTGAATGAAAAAAAAATTGAGCAGATTTTTCCATCCACACTACATGGAGTGGATGGAGGAATTTCCTGCAGTGGCTATTGTATTTTAACAAATAAATAAACAAAGTGATATCGCGCAACAATAAAGTGCTCAGGGCTACGATGCAGTGCTGTGCAAATTGCAACTATTCAAAGTGTTAAAATGATAAAGGTGAATAACTAAATCAATCAGTGAAATTAATCAACATAATCCATATGTGTCCATACATCCACTTCAGATGGAACTTATGCGCGTGATCCGCACCGAGCTGCAAGGGAAGCCCTCTCAGCACTTCGGCCTCAACCAAGGTACCTGACAGCATAAACCAGCCATGTCAGAGGCCGACAGAGGTGCTTCCCCGCTCAAGGCTTTATGCCAACAGGTTTCAGCCCTAACCCAAGCCGTAGAAAGACTGCAAGATGGCTACTTCCAACTGGAAGGTCGGGTAGTAAACCTAGCCGGCTCATCTCTTCCGAATGATCCTAATCAGCCTGCCACTAGCTCTTTACCGGCTCCTTCTCAACCGGATCAGGCTAGCTCCGCCCATTCAGCTTCAGCTCCGCCACCAGAGCCACGGGTGCCCACGCCTGAACGCTTCCGTGGGGAGCGAAGGAAATTTAGGGCTTTCAAAAATGCCTGTTTATTATATTTGGCTCTTCAGCCCAGGACCTTCTCCTCGGAATCCATTAAAGCGGGGTTTATAATCTCCTTATTAGCTGAAGAACCCCAGACTTGGGCACACAACCTCCTTGAACAGAAGAGTCCTACCTTGAACTCAGTAAGCTCCTTTTTTGAGGCCATGGCCCAGCTATATGAAGATCCTCAGCGCACGGTCACAGCAGAGTCTGCTTTACATGCCTTACAGCAGAATAAACGCCCGGCCGAGGACTACACTGTAGACTTCCGTAGATGGGCAGCCGACACGGACTGGAATGAGGCGGCATTGAAATACCAGTACCGTCATGGCCTCTCTGAAGCTCTAAAAGACGAGCTTGCTCGGATAGAGACACCTGCATCCCTGGAAGACTTGATCTCTCTAGCCATCCAAATGGACAGGCGTCTGCGGGAACGACGCTCAGAACGCCTCCAGGGGGCCCGAGCTTCTTGGGTGATGCCTAAGGTTCCGTTTGCCGCCTCTCCTCCCCCTGCACCAGCTATGAATGCCTCTGCGGATGGTGAACCCATGCAGATTGGACTAATTCGTTCCTCCCTAACACCCGAAGAGAGACAACGTCGCCGCCAGGCTAACCTCTGTCTATACTGTGGAGCCTCCGGCCACTTCCTCCGCAACTGCCCCGTGAGGCCCAGTAAGTGCTATTCACGGTCTGTCTTGAACTGTCAGGTCTCTGAGCCATCCCCTGCTCACCTTATCCTTCCTATCTCCTTACAGGTAGCAGAAGAAAAGATCCAGCTCACGGCAATTGTTGACTCCGGAGCTTGCAGTTGTTTTCTGGATTGTACACTAGCAAGGAAACTGGGGGTCCCCCTACAAATTAAGGAGCAACGGCTTCAAGTCTTTCTGGCCGACGGGTCCCTGCCTAGTTCCGGACCTGTGACCAGAGAAACCTATCCGGTACTCACTACCACAAACTCGGGCCATCAAGAGCTCCTCCGCTTTGATGTCTTGTCCTCTCCCTTATTCCCGGTTATCCTAGGCCTTCCATGGCTCCAGGCTCATAACCCACAAATTGACTGGGTGAAGAAGAGGATTTCCTTCTCGTCCAAATATTGCCTGGACCATTGCTTTCCCCCTGGACCCAACGCTCCTGCCACATGTCTGGCCGTTCAGCCAGCCCTAGACCTTCCTGAAGACATTCCCGCAGCCTATCTGGACTTTAGGGATGTATTCGACAAAAAAAAGGCTGATGCTCTACCCCCTCACAGGCCCTACGACTGCCCCATTGAGCTTCTTCCAGGAGCCGAGATCCCTTTTGGAAGAATATTTCCCTTATCTGAGAAGGAATTAGAAACTCTTCGGACTTATGTCAACGAGAACCTGGAAAAGGGGTTCATCCGGCCCTCGTCCTCCCCAGCTGGCGCTGGAATCTTCTTTGTTGAGAAAAAAGATGGCACGTTAAGACCCTGTGTTGATTACCGGGAACTCAACAAAGTTACCATCAAAAATCGTTATCCTCTCCCCTTGATTCCAGAATTGTTCCAGCGCTTCCGGTCTGCCCGGGTCTTTACCAAATTAGACCTCCGAGGAGCGTACAACCTTATTCGCATCCGAGAAGGGGATGAGTGGAAAACGGCGTTTAGAACCCGTTTCGGCCACTTCGAATATCTGGTCATGCCCTTCGGGCTATGTAATGCCCCGGCCACATTTCAACATCTGGTCAATGACATTTTTCGAGAGTTCCTGGACAACTTCTTAATCGTGTACCTAGATGACATCTTGGTCTTCTCCTCCACTCTGGAACTCCACCGGATTCATGTCAAAAAAGTATTAACCACCTTAAGGAAACATGGGCTCTATGTGAAACTGGAAAAATGTGAATTTGAGAGGAAGTCCATCCAGTTCCTAGGGCTTATTATTTCAACTGAGGGTGTCTCTATGGATCCACAAAAAGTAAAAGCCATTTTGGAGTGGCCAGCCCCCACTGATAAGAAGGGAGTTCAGCGATTTGTGGGCTTCGCTAACTTCTACAGAAGATTCATAAAGGGATTCTCAACAATTATCGCACCCATCACCCAACTAACGCGCCAGCAGATTCGCTTCCGCTGGTCACCGGAGGCTCAGTCAGCTTTTGATAAATTAAAAAGCCTGTTTGTGACCGCACCTATTCTTCAACACCCCGACCCGGTCTTACCTTATATTCTCGAAGTGGATGCTTCGGAAGTAGCCACAGGGGCTATTCTGTCCCAGCGACAAGGCCCGAAGACCCTGCTACACCCAGTAGCTTTCTTCTCTCGGAAAATGTCACCCCCAGAGAAGAACTACGATGTGGGGGATCGGGAACTTCTGGCTATTAAATGTGCTCTAGAAGAATGGAGGTACCTGCTTGAAGGCGCGGCACACCCTATCATGATATTCACGGATCACAAGAATCTAGAGTATCTCAGGACTGCTAGACGCCTAAGACCTCGGCAAGCCCGGTGGGCTCTATTCTTTTCACGCTTTAATTTCCATATTACCTACAGACCAGGATCTAAGAATGGAAAGGCGGACGCCCTGTCCCGAATGTTTCCGGATACTCCCAGCACGACGGAGCCCAATACCATCCTATCAGCTCAAAACTTTTTTCTAATTCACACTGACCTACAGTCCACAATTCAGCAAGCCTCTACTCAATGTACTGAACTCGAAGCCGGTTCTCTAAATAAACGGGAAGGATTCCTCTGGCACCAGGGAAAAATTTTTGTTCCTACACAAGTGAGATTGTTGGTCCTTAAAACCTTTCACGACCACAAACTCGCTGGACATTTCGGGGTAAAAAAGACCTATGAACTTATCCAACGCCGCTTCTGGTGGCCTAAGCTACATCAGGACTGCAGAAGCTATATAAATTCCTGCATCACGTGCCAACGTAACAAAGGGGCTAAAGTCAAATCATGGGGCCTGTTAAGACCATTGCCGATTCCCGAGCAGCCCTGGAAAGGTCTGTCTATGGACTTTATAGTTGAGCTACCACCCTCAGAGGGGTTTTCCACCATCTTGGTAGTCGTGGACCGACTCTCAAAAATGGCTCACTTCTTGCCCATGAGGGGCACTCCCTCCGCCCTGGAAACAGCCAACACATTTATCAAAGAGGTGGTCAGGCTACATGGACTTCCAAATAATATAGTGTCAGACCGAGGTGTTCAATTCACCTCTAGATTTTGGAAGGAGCTCTGCAAGTCCTTGTCGGTTGAAGTGTCCCTGTCATCTGCTTACCATCCACAAAGTAATGGGCAAACAGAGAGAACCAATCAAACCCTGGAACAGTACCTCCGATGTTTTTGCACCAGCTCTCAGGACGACTGGACCTCCCTGCTTCCATGCGCAGAATTTGCCTACAATAATTCCATACACTCCGCAACCAACCAAACCCCGTTTTGGGCTAATTATGGCTTTCATCCTTCTTTTTTGCCTAACTTGGATCAGGAAATAACGGTTCCCGCAGTCCATGATCGGCTAGCAGCCATTAAAACTAATTTCCAGTTGTTACGAGACAATATTCATAAAGCACAACAGGACTATAAGAAATTCTTTGACCTCAAACGGAGGGAGAACCCAGTGTACAAAGTTGGAGATCGAGTTTGGCTCTCTTCAATTAATTTGAAATTATCCTGCCCGTCCAAGAAATTGGGGCCAAGATTCATCGGTCCTTTTCAGGTCAAGAGAGTGGTGAATCCTGTGGCCTTTGAATTGGCCTTGCCCGGCTCTTTCAAAATTCATCCAGTATTTCATGCCTCGCTACTTAAGCCAGCGGTACCAAGCCCCTTCCCGGGAAGAGAAGAGGTGCCACCTCCTCCAGTTTCAGTAGAAGGGGAGCCTGAATTTGAGGTTGAGAATATCTTGGATTGTCGACAAAGAGGCAACCGTACTCAATACTTGATTAAATGGAAAGGATATCCTCCGGAGGACAATTCATGGGAACCATTGAGTAACATCCACGCCCCTAAACTTTTGAGAGAATTTCACAAAAAATTTCCAGAAAAACATGGTCGTTGGGCATCCAGAGGCTGCCCCTCAGGGGGGGGCACTGTCAGGAAAGGAATCACCATTCAGCAGCAATAGATCGCCGGATGCAGAGCAGGTGTGTCACCACGCCCATCTCCCCAGCCCTGGCCCTATATAAGACGCTCTTCCGGTGTGCTCAGTGCTGGTTTATCGTCAGCTCCTGTATCCGTGACCTGTCCGTTTACCTGTGTTCCTGTTTTGACCCGGCTTGCTTCTTTGACCTGTCTGCATCTTCTCCCTTGATCGACCTTGGCTTGCCTGACCACTCTTTGCTCCGACACCCCTGCTGGATCTCCTGTGTACCGACCTTGGCTTGGATCTCACGGACTCTCTCTTGTCTTGCCCCTTTGCTACCTTCCACTTGGCTCATTACTTCCGGACTGATTAACTGTGTATGACCCTCGGCCTGGCATTAACCTTGTGTCTTTTTCCACTGAGCACCTTTAGATCTCCTGGAAGCGGTCCTGGGTGTCCATACCATACCATCCATCCATCCGGATTTCACCAGCATCCAGTGCTCCTTGGGACGTGTCATCTCCTGTCTCACCTCCAGGGGTGATCCGCACCGAGCTGCAAGGGAAGCCCTCTCAGCACTTCGGCCTCAACCAAGGTACCTGACAGGGGGACTGGGATCTCAGGGAGCACATTAGGGCCTTCCCTACTAAGGCTTATATACAGAAACTGATAGCTGCAGTGGAGCTGTCATGTAAACGGCCAGTGGAGGGCCTCAGGGAAGATACAGTGGCCTTGGGTAACAGAGTGCCGGCCCTGGAGGCTAGCCAGGAAGATATTATGTATACAGTGGCCACAATCCAGGACATGTTTAAGCACCATGAGGATGTCCCTTATTCTCTGATGGATCAGCTGGACGATTATGAGAACAGAGACCGGCTTTAGAACATCCGAAAATGCGGTCTGCCTGAGGCCACACATGCTGCTGATCTGCTTCCTACTGTATAGGGTCTCTTCCGACAAATTTTGGGAGATGCTGCCCCGACTCCATTGAAGTGGATAGGGTTCACCGCGTCTTGCTTCCTGTACCTCAAGGTACTGACAAGCTGCGAGATGTTATATGCAAACTACACAAATACTCTCTGAAAGAGGCGATCATGAAGGCTGTTCATGACAAGCCAACTGTCGATTTTGATGGTGCTCAATTTTCCTTGTTTCCAGATCTGTCTATGCGCACCCCAATGCAACACAGAGCAGTCTGTCCTCTGTTGTGCATGTTGTCTACCACTGGGGAATTCCTTTTCATCTGACGGCCACTTGGAATGGGAAAACGGCGGTCCTTCGCACCAAAGATGACTTGCAGCATTTTTCTGAAACACTGGATCTCCCACCGACTGATTTCCCGAACTGGAGATTGAATAGCTCGATACCTTCACCACAATGGCCTGATAGACCAGTTCCGGACCGCCCACCACAGATTTCCTGCGGCAGGCTGCCCCTCCTGCGCGAACCAACGTAGGGGTACGTTGGTCGTGTGCCTGGTGCTAGGGGGCGAGCGCGTACCACTAGGGAGTGGGGATGCTGATGCATGGGGTCGGCGGCCGCAATTTCCACTGGCCACCCATGATCGCTCCTCGCTGAGAGAGAAGAACAGGCAGCTGTTGTAAACACAGCTGACCGTTCTTTTCTCTGAAATGATCACAGAGCGCCTGTGATCCTTCTATATAAGATCACAGGTCTCTATGATTATTTCAAAAGCCCAACCCCCCACAGTTAGTAATCACTCCCCTAGGCTTACATTTAACCCCTTGATCACCCCCTAGGTTAACCCCTTCCCTGCCAATGTCATTATTTAGGTAACAGTGCATATTTTTTGCACTGATTACTGTAGTAATGTCACTGGTCGCCCCAAAAGTGTAAAAAATGTCAGTTAGGGGTCCGATCTGTCCGCCACAATGTCGCAGTCCCCACCTTTAGGTCTGCCCCTCATTTTGAGGTATGGCTAGTTTTCTTTTCTTTTTATGATTTCTATGTTGTTTGTTTTGTCTTTTTCCATGTTATTTTTGGGGGATACTGGGGGGTGTCTACTGATGTGGGTGTGCCTTTTTTTGCTCAGTGCATATATTATCTTCATCGTGTTAAGCTGTGCTTATGTTTTGAATCTTAGGGCTTATTTTGCATTCCTGTTATGGCCAATAACTTAAAGTTAATGTCTTATAATGTCCGAGGTCGTCTTTGGCAGGAATTGCGCCACCTGGCTCCTGATATTGTTTTTCTACAGAAGACGCATTTTACTGCCAAATCCACTCCTCGTCTGCCTCTCATTATGTTCAATCAATAATACCATAGCCCCTCCCCCATACCCAAGACTAGAGGGGTCTTGATCGCCATAAGGAAGTCCTGCCTCTTTTCTCTGGGGTCCATGATGGCTGATCCCGAGGGCCGCCTTCTGTTTATTAAAGGGTTGATAGATGGTACACATTTGCTAATCTATATGCCCCCAACTCTCGCACAGTCCATATTCTTTCTATTACCCTTTGGAGGCTGGAGGACTTCAGGGAGGGCTTGCTGGTGCTGGGAGGGGATTTCAATATCACACTAGACCCTACCTTGGACACCTCATTAGGTAAATCCTCTATCTCTTTGCAAGCCATCAAGTATGTTAAACAATTGTTATGCTCCCTCCATCTGGTGGATAGCTGGCGGGTGACACATCCCAAGGACAGGGATTATAGTTATTATTCCAAATCTTTTGATACATATTCCCAGTTGGACCTACTTTTAGTGGATCTAAATCTATAACTATTTCTGATCACTCTCCTGTGACTTTGACTCTCTGCCAGGCTGCTGCCCACCCAATGGAGAGGACTTAAGAGGCTCAACAAGGCCCTTTTGGATGACCCCGGGGTTCTTGAAGCAATCTCCCGCTCTTTCAATTCCTATTTTGAACTCAATTCTCCTAAAGGGGTGTCCAATCAGGCTGTCTGGGAGGGTCACAAGGCTGTTATAAGAGGCGAGCTGATATCTCATGGCTCTCGCATTAAGAAAGAAAAACAGAAAGAAATTGTTGAGCTTCTCAATAGGATTTATGACCTTGAGGTGAAGCACAAAACATCATTTACTCCTGCGGATGCCAAACAGCTTGGGGAGCTACATTCCTTCCTCTCCCAGTGCTTGGATCGCAGGGCTAGAGGCAAGCTTCGGTATTACGCGCACCACTTCTGCGAACATGGGAACAAATGTGGGAGACTTTTAGCAAAGCAATTAAAGAAACAACAAGCATTACGTCATGTCCATAGCCAGATGGCTCAGGATAGGCAGATAATAGATACCCACGCTATAGCAAATAAGTTTCAGCAATACTACGCCTCCCTATATAACATCCCACCGCCTTCCCCACAAGGGGGGGGGAGTCTGTCCCATGACGATGCTGTAAGGGTCTATATCAAAGCCTCCGAGTTTTCTACCCTGTCCCCTCTGGTGTTAGAGGAGCTACAGCGACCATTCACTATAGAGGAGATTGGTGCAGCTGTCGCCAACTTACCCTTAGGCAGGAGTCCTGGACCCAATGGCTTCACCACTGCCTACTATAGGAGATTTTTCTCTATCCTGGCCTCTCCTCTCTCTAGCTACTTTAACTGCATTACTGCCACAAGCCCACTACTATCCAAAGCCTTGCTTGCACATGTGACAGTCTTACCCAAGCCTGTTAAAGACCCCCAGATTTGTGCTAACTATAGGCCAATTTCCGTGTTAAATTCAGACACTAAATTGTTGGTTAAACTCCTGGCTCTCCGCCTTCAGGACCATGTAACAGGTCTGGTTCACCCTGATCAGACGGGTTTCATGGTGGGCCGAGAGGCGAGAGACAATACTATCAGGGCCCTACATATTCTTCACTGGGCTCAACGCGGACCAGAGCAGAGGCCACGTGTGGTACTCTTGATGGACACCTTTGAAAGGGTTAATAGGGTCTACATGTTAACAGTATTACGCAAGATGGGGCTGGGTGATCATATGATGGGTTGGGTGGCATATTTATATGGAGATCCTACGGCCTGGGTAAAAGTGAATTGTGTATTATCAGAGCCCCTTACCATATAAAACGGGGCTAGCCAGGGATGTCCGCTTTCCCAGTTGTTGTTCGCCTGGTACTGGAACCCTTTTTGCGAATGGTCAGAGGTAACACGGATGTTTCTGGGATGCGTATCGGCTCGACAGAACACATGCTCTCTGCTTACATGGCCGATATATTATTTTACCTCTCAAATCCCTACATTGTCCTACCTGTATTGATGGCTGAGGTAAGGAGGTTTGGACATCTTTCTAACTTTTAATACATTTTGGGAAGTCGGAACTCCTGCCTTTCCATGTCCCACCTGCCATGATGACATCCCTACAGCAATCTTTCCCCTTTATATGGCGTACAGGTTCCCTACTCTACTTGGTTACTCACATGTCCTATGACCCAACACTTTTATATGATCTTAACTATGGTAGATTACTGACGGGGATTGTTAAAGACCTCCAGACTTGGAGAGGTCCACCGCTTACTTGGTTTGGGAGGGTTAGCGCCTTTAAGATGACCATCCTACCTAGAATAATTTACCTCCCATATACTGTACCAATTACTCTCACACAAATATTATTTTGAAGACTGCATAGGGCTTTCTTGGCATTTGTTTGGCAAGATAAACATCCCAGACTGGCTTATGACCGCCTATGTAGATCTAAACCAGACAGTGGAGTCGGTCTCCCGGATGTGGCTCTTTAATTAAAAGCCATGTCACTTGTATGTATCCTGAACTGGCATCATGACTCTGCAAATAAGATCTGGATTCCACTGGAGAAAACACTGGCTTGCAGGAATCTTGCAGGGACCCCTTGGATCCCTGCTGATTACAGGGGCCTATCTGACTGGACCACCCCTGATGTGATCTGCCCTAGCTATCTGGGACCAACTAAACAAGAAAGGTCAAAATGGGACATCCCTTCTAGCCCCCCTGGGGGGTATCCTTGGTTCCTGCTGGGGGAGGAACAGGGCTTTTTTGGTAATTGGGTCTCCAACGGGAAGGTTGCCTGTCCTACGTTTGCCCCACAGAGCACTTTATTGCCGTTGGCCACCCCACAGTCATCTTTTGGAGTCACTGCGTTTGCAGCCTGGAGGCATCTCCAGATAGCAAATTTTCGCCACAAACTGCAACCTCCTCTGAGATCCCTAGATACTCTTACTGCCTTTGAATCTCTGTGTGTGCATCTCCCAGACCCTAAACGCTTGCTAGCTCAAATGTACCGCTTAGTGCTGGGTTTACTGACCTCAGGGATCCCGTACTACATTAGAGAAAGGAAGAGGGAACTGGGTCAGGAGTTTACTCCCTCTCAGGTTTAGAGAATATTTAATCTTACCCACCCCTCCTTTGTTAGCTCACGAATCAAGGAGCCCTCATATAAATTATTTTCTAGATTCTATAGGATCCCGTCCTGATTAGCACAAATGTTTCAGACAGCAGATGCTAGGTGTTGGAGGGGATGTGGTCAGAAGGGCACATTTCTTCATCTTTGGTGGTCATGTCCAAAGATTAGGACCTTTTGGGAGGCCATAAGCCCGTGGATTAAAAAGACTACTCTGCGACCCCTAGAGTGTTCCCCATTACACTTTCTTTTCCACGGGGTGCCGTCCTCCCTAAGGCTATACAAAAAGAGTGTTACACTGCATTTGCTCAATGCTGCCAAATCCTTGATTCCCAGGTTTTGGAAACAATCCACCTGTCCCTCTCTTAAAGATTGGAAGAAGGAGGTCGATGCTACTATGGAGGCAAAATGTTGGATATGAAGAAACGGACCGGGGCACTGCAGTGAAGTTACTACGTGCGCTCAAATGAGCGGCGGTTGTTTGCAATCTGTTTGTATCAAACACATTTCTGTATACAAACATTTAAATATGAACACTCATCAGGCTAAGCATTCAATGACTGGTATGTATTGCACTCAAAAGATAAATAGGTAGTTGTCATTCAGTCACTTAATGAGCAGCATGACATAGTACACCTGCATGCATATCGATACTGGTAGCTGCATGCATAGAAATTTCTGAACATTCTAGTCAGTACTAGCTTTTATAACAGCAGTACTCTGCAGTGGAGTATTTTAGAAAAATCTCCACTACGACTTGTTTTATTTTTCCAGGACATTTGCTGGATGTCAATTCATAGACAGATGGCACAATGACTGAGACATGCATATGAACTGAAAAAGATGTCTGGAATTATAACATAGGCTTATTATTAAATACAACAGAAGCTAAATACAAAACCACTCAGTCCTGCCCCTCTACCGCATGATATGATTAACGTAAACAGTCCTCATTACATAGGCTGTAGTTCTAAAGCAGAGAACCCTCCAGTAGTACATAAAACACTTATTAAGTATCACAGATTTGTAAGCACTTAGACATAATAAAAGACAAAATAATGTACATGAAACAATGGAGAGGAAAGCATGGACAGGATTAATTTCATCCATAGGTCACATGAGGAATAAATGAGTTACTGGATTGTAAAGTATCAAATCATCCTGATATATGACACTAATGGCAGCTTGTGCAAAGGTTTAATATTCGGTCCAATGAAAAAATATTCCTTTTTACCACTGAAACTAAAACTGACCTCAAGAAAAGCAAACTTGTGCCTGGAATTTTTGTAGCCATCGAAAATAACTATGAAACTTACATTTTTTGTATATTTTAATTTTGTGAACAAGCTTTTAGGGGTACCCTTTTTCCTTATCTTTGTTCTAACACACCGCAAAATCCACATTATTTAGTCCACATTTTAGCTAGTTCTGTCCAGCCATTTTAATGATTAATAAACCTCTGACAGCCAGGAAAATGACATCACTTTCTCTGTTAGAGTAAATTCTCCCTTTTTTTTGGGGGGAAGCCGAGGATCACCAGTTGGTAAAAGGAAATAAGTCTTTTATTTTCAAAAGGAAAAGAAACAGCTTGATTGCAGCATAAAATAAACAGAATAGTCTACATTCCTGCTACAAATCAAATTTTTGGATTGCCACCCAGAAAAACGTGTCTCTCAACAGGGTTACGCCCCCGCCTGCCTTAAATGTTCCACAGGCCAGGCCACCAGCAGCTTAGCCATGTCTAAATCACAAGTAAACCACAACTCTTCTACCTAAGACTGGCAATACATGGGTCAAATTTCCAAAGAATTTTCTTTTGAAAATCTTCTCTAGGAATTTTCTTTGGAATTTCGCATCCCAGTCCGTAGGATTTAATACTGAGTTGGCCCACCCTTTGCAACTATAACAGCTTCAACTCTTCTGGGAAGGCTGTCCACAAGGTTTAGTAATATGTCTATGGGAATGTTTGACCATTCTTTCAGAATCGTATTTGTGAGACCAGACAAAAATGGCTCGCAGTCTCCTCTCTAATTCATACCAAAGGTGTTCTATCAGGTTGAGGTCAGGACTCTGTGCAGGCCAGTCAAGTTCCTCTACCTCAAACGCGCTTATCCATGTCTTTATGGACCTTGCTTTGTGCACTGGTTCAAATAATTTGGTGGAGGGGTGATTATGGTGTGGAGTTGTTTTTCAGGGGTTGGGCTTGGCTCTTTAATTCCAGTGAAAGGAACTCTTAAGGCGTCAGCATACCAAGACATTTGGGACAATTTCATGCTCCCAACTTTGTGGGAACAGTTTTGGGATGGCCCCTTCCTGTTCCAACATGACTGCGCACCAGTGCACAAAGCAAGGTCCATAAAGACAAGGGTGAGCGAGTTTGGTGTAGAGCAAATTAACTGGCCTGGACAGAGTCCTGACCTTAACCCGATAGAACACCTTTGGCAAGAATTATAGCAGACACCGTGAGCCAGGCCTTCTCATCCACATTGGTGCCTGACCTAGCAAATGCGCTTCTGGAAAAATGGTAAAACATTCCCAAGACACTCCTAAACCTTGGGGACAGCCTTCCAAGAATAGTTGAAGCTTTTATAGTTGCAAAGGGTGGGCCAACTCAATATTGAACCCTACAGACTAAGACTGGGATGCCATTAAATTCATGTGCGTGTAAAGGCAGGCGTCCCAATACATTTGGTAATATAGTGTATGTAAATACTAATGCTTTACCATGATTAATTTTGTTAAATTAGATTTTACATAACCCCAATGCATTTTAGCCATTACTGCTAATAATACTATGTTGGTTCATTCTACACTTAGTTTTTTGCTAGTGTCCTTGGTAATGAACCTGTTCTCCTCTAAAGAATTGTTTTTCAAACTGTTGATTTTTATTGTTTTTTACATGTTAGCCCTGAAGAAGAGGGAGTCCTTTCTCCTTAGACACATTGGCTGTATCTGTTTTTCCTAAGAATTAAAGATTTTAAATTAATTTCAAGTGAAACAGACGTTGTACTAGGTACTCTTAACCACACACTTAGATGTCTGTTAGAGTAAGGGAACACAGTAGAGCAGCCTTTCGCAACCTTTTCAACACAGAGGAACCCTTGAGATACATTTCTGGTCTTGGGGAACCCCTGCTAAAAATGAAATAAAATCTACAACTCATGACACATTAGTGTGACAGTCAGTGGGAAGAATGCTCCTTACTCTTGTCATCATTGGGTAGAATTACCGCCTTACAAATAGCTAAAAGGAACAATGGTGTCATTGGAAACTTATCAAGAGGCAGAAATTGCCCATTGCTCTTGGGACCCCTAGCAACCTCAGGAGGAACAATAGTTAAGAAACCCTGCAGTAGAGTCACCCCCTGCACATAGCCTGATTGGGTAATGAAGGAGCAGCAACACATTGATAAGTCATCACCTTAGTTCACTCTTCTATCTCCTCCTGTAATCATGTTCCCTGCTAGTACATATGCATGCATCAGAGCCTAGTAATGTTCAGGAGCATATGCTAGTTGTATGTAAACATGTATTTTTATTATTTAAAAAAAAAAAAACACAGCTGCAATAAATTGCCTGATTTTTTATAGATGTGCCTGAAAGTCAACTTTATTTGCTTAATTATATATAAAACACATCTGAGGATGTATAAAAAAAAAAAGCACAGGGTATTGTTTGACATTTCACAGCAAATGTATTCTGCAGTTAATATATTTGTTAGAAGGAGAGGATTGAGCATGTTATTACCACAAGGTAAATGCTACAGAAAAAAAGGATGTGATGGACTTTGCAATTGATCTCAAGTGACTAATAAAAAATATAAACATGCAGTAATAATAGGTTGGTGTTACATGTAAAATGCTATTATTCTCAATGCACAGTGCAAGCAGACGTGTCTAGAGACAAAGACAAGAGAACATCATAGTCCACTTTTTTATTTTTATAAATAGTCAACACTTTAAAACTTGAAATTTCATCTTAATGTGTAAAAGTATTTATTTGATTATGTGTGCTGTCAGTGCCAATTTAAAGTCTATGTTTTGGCAGTAATTACCTAGTGACCCAGCCAGTTCGCTGTTCAGAGTGGCAACACTTTTGGGGGCAATCTACACTCTTCTGCATTGCTACTCAGCCTGTGCATACTCCAAAGCTGTGAATTTCTATTTTCATCCACAGCTATCCCCCTCCACAGTGCACTTCTGCAAGACTTGCAGGAAGGCTGGATTATAACTGAGAGCAGAGCATTTAATCCTCATTGCTCTAAAAATTCAAAATTAAATTATGAAAACATATGAACATAATGCTCACTTTGTGTTATTTACATTTAGATTTTTTTTTAACCAATCACATGACCACCACAGCTCCTCTCACATATTTGCATAGACAGCCATGATAAACAGTGAAATGCACTGGTATCAATTGTGTTCCTTGATCCACACCTCATGACGTGCTTTTTTTTTTCCTCATCAATTACATCACTGTCAGAGCTCAAATCACATATTCACATAGCCTAACTGAAGAACTAAAAAAGAATCACATGACCAACTTAGAAATGCACTAAAATTGTATTTACATGCATTCTTATTTAGCAATATATGGATGATTTGAGTGCTAAAATACACAACACATGCATTAAGAGCCGGTTCACACTACCGCGACCAGAAAGTCGCCCCATGAAGGAGCGACTTTTTAGCGTGACTTTGAAGAGACTTGTTTAGAGACTTGGAAGAGACTTGGAAGAGACTTGTGCACTACTTTGAAGAGACTTAAATGATAGGCGACTTTGTCTGTGGGGAATGCCTGGCTAATCTTTTTATTCTTCCTGAAAAGTCTGATAACAAGTCGCTTGAAAATAGATAAGGATCCGACTTAGAGGCGACTCCCATTGAAGTCTATGTGCACAAGTCGGATAGAGGTCGCCTTGAAATAGTACACAAACCTTTTCTGAAGTCGGAGCAACTTCAGTAGTGCATATTAGGACGGCTCTCATTCATTCACATTGAATTTGTGATGACAAGAGACTTGGGGTGACTTGAGGGCACACAAGTTGTGTCCCAAGTCGAAGTAGTGTGAACCGGCTCTAAAGGAGAGCCAAAGCTCTTTTGCCTCTACTTCTGTGAGTCACAGGAGTGCACTTAGTTATGCACGCCTGTGACCCAATTTCAGCCGACAGCAGGCTAAAGCCCCCTGTCAGCTGACGTCATCATTCAGCCGGACAAGGTTCTGGTGGGATCCCGACTTCAATGTCGGGATCCACCCAGATGCTTGAGTGGTTGCTGTCTCAGCGTCTCTGCATGCTGCTGAGAGCCTGAGCCAGCCTCTACCGCCCCCAAAGTTTGAATGAGTTCTGGAGGGGCAGAACACAGAGCCAGTGACTGACAGTTACTGCTCTCTGCTCGCTAAAGACTGGAAACTGAGCGATCAGCAGCCTTGGATCGCTCAGTTCTCCATGTAGAGGCAGTGAAAAAAATATTCTGCATCCACCTAGGTGAGCAGGCATGTTTGTCATTTTTAAATCCCACAGATCTCTTTTAAAATCATGTGCACATAGGTTTAATGACACAGATATAAAACAATGACCATTTTGGTTAATATGACTGAAGATTTTTAAGCCACCAATTTAATTGCACATACTGACAGCAGCCAAAAAAAAAAGCAATTTTCATTAGCAACAGCTGAAGAGTATAGGATGCCGGACAAGTTATGGCACTTTTGATCCAGATGTCAATAAAAGCAATCACAGACACACAGCAAGTCCAAAGAAATTTGGAGAAAAAAAGTTAGCTGTCACATCGGCGCAATTTGACATGCGATCTGACATGTCAAATCACATGCCAAATTTCAGCCTATTGCCGGCAATGGCACTGTCCCAATTGGTGTGATGCTGACTTTGTGGCACTGATTTCCAAAAGTAGTTCCTGCACTACTTTTGGCAACTTCGGGGGGGAAATCAATAGACATCTGTGCATTAACCGGCATCAAATCGCCCCCAAACGCGCACTGAAATGCGGGTTTGAAATCTTGTGAGTTCAGTTGAACTCACATGATCACAAACTCGCATCCAATGTGAACGAGGGCTTAAGTGGGATACACACTATGAGAAAATAGGGCGAACGATCGCCCGATTTTCCTCGTTGTTTTACAGCAATTTGGAATCGATGAATGAAAATTCGTACGAAAATTCTCGTACGACAAAGGCTTTTTTTTGTTGTTTATTGTTTCTGATCATGCACAGACTTTCTTTTCTGATTTTTCTTGTACAAAAATCATACAAAAACGGTATACATTAAACAAAATTTGTTTGTTTTGTTCCTGTACGAGAAAAATTTGGAGCTTGTCCCTTCAAGAATTTTCGTACGAATCCAGAATTGGCTGTAGAAAGTTGCATCCCTATGGGGCATCGGAAGTCAGTGGAGACATGCCTGCTGACATCCGATCCAAACCGTCAAATCTGGACGGATAAAAACCCTATTTTCCATCCGTCCAGTGGATCGGATCGAATGGGATTGGATGAGAACGGACTGACGGTCCATTCCCATCCGATTTCCCCCATAGAGATGCATGGGGAACTGACAGCTGTGTCTCCGCACACAGCACGGAGACACAGCTGTCATCCTCCTGCTCACTGGGGGATCGGCGGATCAATCCCCCGCTGAGAAAAACGGACTCCGTCTGACGGACGGAGTGTGTGAAAGGGGCCTTAAACTGCAGAGTGAAAAATCTGGTGCAGCTGTGCTTGGTAGCCAATCAGCTTCTAACGTCAGCTTGTTCAATTAAGCATTGACAAAAAAACCTGGAAACGGATTGGTTTATATGCAGAGCTGCACCAGTGCACTCTCCAGTTTTATTAAATCAACCCCAGAGTGACATAAACCAAAAGAAAATACATTGTTAACATTAAATGGAGCTGATGATCAGCTAGGGAATGGGCAATTATTAGAACTTTCTGTATGGTAGACAGATGTTTGGCTAGCAATGCAGTACTACATACAGTACATACAGTACATTATAACTAATACCTAAAAAAATAATTAAACAGTATATAGTATTATAATACCTATAAAATTATATAAATGTTAGCAATGCTTTTTTTCAGCGGGAACTCGGGGAAACGGAGTTCCGGCACCTCCAGCACTTAATGTATGTAATAGTAAGGAGTGTGGGGGTTTGCTGGAAATTCTATTGATGCTGGCTGCTTGGAGTCTATTGTTGCTGCAGGAGATCGTATTGTTGTGGGGGACTTTATTGCTGCTGGCAAGGTTTATTGTTACCGGGGGATCTTATGTTGCTAGGGGGTCATTCATTGCTGGAAGGGATCTAAAATTGAGGGAGGGGTGTATTAATGCTGATTGCTGAAGGTCTATTTTTTTTTGAGGGGTCTATTGTTGCAGGAGGGGTATTTTGTTGTAGGGGTTCTATTGTTTCTGGGAGGGTCTGTTGTTGCTTGGGGGAAGCTATTATTGCTAGCTGCGGGGGATCTAGGTTACTGCTTTTCTTGTTATCATATATTGGTCTGACCAGACTATCGAGGTTGAGCAACCCTTCCCACCCCCCCACACACACCTGTACTCAATCAGTGTCCACCATCAAGTGGATATAGGAGGAGTCCCCTGTAGTGCATTTGCACATCCTTCCCAGCAAGGAGTATTATCTCCAAGGGTTAGAAAGGCTGGATTCATCTCTTTTTCATGGATAGTGTAGGACCCACTGATAATGGGGTACTTTGACGCAGTAGTGGGCTTGAGCACGATATGGCCATATGGTGGGACCAAACCCCCATTTTTATTTATGGATTGTCTTCAGATTTGGTAGTTATTTCTTTTGCATTTGCGCGCTATTCTTTTTTAATATACATGTCTTTTGGTTCATAGCTGCAGCAGCTTTAGAAATGCATGGGTATGCTCCCCCAAATTTTTTGCTTGTTATCATTACCAAATTCTATAAAAATTACATAACTCCACAAAATGATACTTGGTTCCGTATTCTCTAAAAGGAGCAGTACTAGAAGGTGAGTAGAGGGTAAAACCAAGAGACAAAGAGGTGGATAGGGAGTGAAGACAAGAGGGGACTCAGAAGAGGGAGTACCTGCACCTATTCTTCAAAAAAAAAAAAAAAAGCCCAAAATGTTAGAAGAGTTATTTGTAGGAAAAAAAAAATTAATAATATATCTTTGTAGCACAAATAGTTTTTCTACCCTTCTAACAAGAGTTTGAATTGATAGGATATGTACGGTATGTCAGAATAGCTGGTTATTTCTGACACAAACCCAGTATTAATATACTCCTGCAAAACTTGTCACGGATATTGATCTATTGCTCAGTCAAATGCTGGTGACAACATTTTATCAGACCACCTACTGTCTCTAAAGTCATTATCTACACATTTACAAATAAGCTACTTGCACATGATTATTACTATCTGACAGTGTTGAAGAAAAACTTACCACCCTAAATTGTGTGCAACTCTTCAAAATATTTTAAGCAGCAAAATAAGAGGAAAAAATAGGGGAACGCAGAACAGCCTGTAAACTTACACATGCTTTATTACAGAAGACATGAATTATACCTGCTCTGAAATGGCCGTCTGACTACACTGGCTTAAGGCCAAAATGGCTAGTTTATGGGGTGGATATATTAAAGGCAAATAAACACTGTACATTCTGCAAGTGCAATTGCACTAATTTTCCTTTAAATTTAAATGTGGTAACGCTTCACTTTGTAAAGAATACCCAATCAGGTCAACGGAAAACACAAAATATGCATTTTAAATCTGCTTGCAAATGACTGGATGATGGAAATTAGCAGTGCTTTACCACAATTACTAAAGCTCTGGGGGAAACAAGTGCATCGTGCAAAGTGCACTGTATTTGCCTTTAGAAAATGTATTCCTATGTGCCAGTATGCGTAAGCCCTATGGGTGGCTCATTCTAAATTATTACAACATAACCCTAAGTAAAGTAAGGTTTAATATTTAAAAAGATAAATGGTGATTAGCTACCCAGGTTTCAGATATGCAGCTGAGTTGACAGACAAGTCAACCAGAAGTTTCTGAATTCTACACAAAATGACCAAATTTAGTAGCATCAGTACAGTTACTTGACTACAACTCTATAGCTAATTTGTCAACCTAACCCAGTTTATTTTTAAAAAATATAAATGGTGATTAGCTACCCAGGTTCCAAATATACAGCTGAGTTGACAGACAAGTCAACCAGAGGTTTCTGAATTCTACACAAAATGACCAAATTTAGTAGCATCAGTACAGTTACTTGACTACAACTCTATAGCTAATTTGTCAACCTAACCCAGTTTATTTTTAAAAAATATAAATGGTGATTAGCTACCCAGGTTCCAAATATACAGCTGAGTTGACAGACAAGTCAATCAGAGGTTACTGAATTCTACACAAAATGACCAAATTTAGTAGCATCAGTACAGTTACTAGACTATAACTATATAGTGAATTTGTCAACCTAACCCAAACGCCTATTGTGGTGATAACATGATCAGGAAATAATTAGCGTGATTGCCAATCATCAGTGTAAACTCTAAAGCTGGCCATACATGGAACAAGTATTTTTACAAAAACACACTAAAAATGCAGCTAGAAGGATTTTTCAAAAATTCAACACCTGCCCTCTAATGCAACAAACTGACGTGAAGAGCTTCACAGATTATAATGGTAATTCGTTTTCATGTGCATTTATCATGCTGTGATCCTGCATTGTAGCACACATAAAACAGGATGGTGTGACTGCGAACAGACCCTAAATTTCATTTCCTGCTAGCATGACTGGATCACTGCTTTAACCAGAAGTCTGCATAGGGCACAGTGAAATGTTAGGCGTCATTCGCTCGGTTATAACTTTTACTATTACTTTGTTTTTTTATCTTTGGTGAGGTACATGCTATATATACAGTATATGCATGCTAAATGCCTTGAAGGAAGCTGATATGCATAATATGTTCTATTTCTGTACAATCGAAATGTATCAAAGCCATTTTTATGTTGCACAACAGCTTTAGAACAACGTACATACCTTTTGTTCCAGTTTTAGAAACTGGGCAAGTTCATCCACTGTTAAATGGTCTTTTTTGTCACTATAACTTAAAAGAAGGAGGTACAGGTCTCTCCGTAATGACATCATTTTGTAGAAGACGCAAAACTCTTCAAAGGTTAATGTACCCTGGTTTTCATCAGTGTCTGCTTCCTGTGAAACAAATGTTTTATACAATCAGGTGGATGTTCCCATATGATAATATAATATAGTCAGTAATAACTCATAAAAGACATAATCGCCAACTCAGTGACTTGACAGCTTAAAATTCCACTTTTCGAAGTACAATTAGGTGTAAAATTCCAGAGTGCACAAAGATAATGCATTTCAGTCCTCAGGGACCTTAGTTATAGCTAATATGGTGAGTAATAACTATCATAATAAAAGATGAAAACATAATAAACCTGATTATCATTTTCAAGTTTCTGTAAAATAACAAAACAAAAAACTTTGTTCATCTTTCATAGCAAATTGCATTAATGTAACACAATTTAATGGCTAATAGGTATCCAAAGCTGACCATACACTAGCAGAATTTTGTTTGAAAGTTTTCATTTTTCTTTTAATATCTTTGAATTAATTTTGATCCAAACACAGACAACAAAAAAGAAAATCAAAAACAAACATTACATAACATATTATTACATTTCAAGTCAATACCCAACATGGAAATTGGGTGAAGAGTATTTATCTATCAAAGAAAAATGCCTGAGAATAAAATGGCAAAAGTAAACCAAGTCTTACAGGTGGACCCTGTAGAGGAGGTGGATGGGGATTTTAGGGTGGCCAAGAGTATCAATTAGATAAAATACAGATTATAAAAAAAATACATTTTATTGAAGGCAAGATAGTAAAAACATCATACGAGAATACAGTAGCTAGAAGGTGTATTGCAGCACATCCTGTAATGCGATGGATCACTAATAATTTAAATTTTTATAATCTGTATTTTATCTAATTGATAATCTTGGTTTACTTTTCCATTCAATACACAACATATATATGACCAAAGATATTGTGTTCACAACGTATACAATTTACATCACTTTTCACGTATCCTGAAAGTTGATACCTTACTTCTCCTCCCCGATCAATTTAAAAAGAGACTACCCATAACACCCCCATTGCACCCCCTTTCCTCCTCATACCTTGAATTTGTGAATTTTAATACATTTTATAAATATATTTATTAGTGATTAAGAGGTGTATGTCCAATACTACACCATTCTACCAACTAACCCGTTCATTCATAAAAAAAAAAAAAAAAAACGTTAATTCAATTTTTCAATTGTAAGTGGGGTCAAACTGACATTCATTTTCGGCCAAAGTGAGGAGAAAGTTTAAAAAAGCAGGATGGATTTTTTTTTTCTTGAACAAATTTCGAACAGTGCATGTGATTTTCATTTATTCAAAAATCGAATGTTAAACATTTTAAAGTCGTTTCAAATGACACTTGTCAAGTCATTGAATGTACTGAAAATTTTTATATGCAAATTTTGATTTGCTAAAAGCCAGGTTTTTTAAAATCCCCATTAGGAACCGGCCGAATTTTGATTTGTCTCTGGGCAGGCTGGTTGTACTGAAGTCGATCCATCAATCGACTTCAGTACAACCAGCCTGTTGGGTTTTTTTGTTCGATAGCTGCCAGCCATGATCATTTTAATCTGACAGCTGGGAAACTTCCCACTGTCATATTACAACAACGCAGCGGGAGGGATTCAGTCAGTGTTGATGGGGGAATCAAGCATTTTCTTTCCTTCCACCTCTGGTTGAAAGAAAATAAAATGTATAATGTATGGCTTGGCTTGCTTAAATGAGATTCCCTGTAAAGTCAGCTTGAAAAGTTGCATCCTGCAGGTTTAGGAAATATTTAACATTTTAATATTAAAGGGTTCTAGATAGGTTACCATGTAAAGGGGCAATACATGCAGTGGAGTTAAATGACTAAATGAACAGAGAATGTTTGCTAATCTTGGTAAAGTGACACCATGTTCACCTTGAATACCCAGTCATGTACAGGGAATTACAAAAAAATAAGATTCTGTTTTACCCACTGAATATTTTCTACTCCTTTAGTAAATCAACTTCTGTTTCTTATGATGTTAAAGGATAGCTATAGTAAAGGTACACATATTTCTTGCAATTATAGTAAAGGTACACATATTTCTTGCAATTTTGCTTCTCACTTTAAACCAGAAGACAGTATTACATTCTCTAGGATTGTTTCCGAGCCTTTCCCATCCTGACACCTGACACCCTGCTACCCCTCACCTGACACCCTGCTACCCTCCCTCTCTGGAAATCTTTACTCCTATCTGTGTAGCTATTTCCAACTCTGTCTGCCTTTAAGCAATCCCTGAAAACTCATCTCTTCAAGGTAGCCTAGCCCGCCTCCAACAAATAAATTGTATTTTAACTTTCTCCATCAGCTTATCCCTAGGGCACAGTTATTCACTTTTGTATCATCTGACCCTCCCTTTTAGATTGTAAGCTCTAATTAGTGGGACCATCTGACCCCTTTTGCACTGAATTGTACTGTAATTGTAGTTTTTCTCTTTATTTCATAAAACACTGCGCAAACTGCTGGTGCTGTATAAATCCTGTTTATTAATAATGATAATGGACAATTATCTCTCCTCTTGGTTGGCTCTACTCACACACTGTACTGGGTCAATCAACCCACATACTGGGTCAATCGAAGCCTAGACGGCTCTGGCTTTTAAAGCTGCAAATGCTGGAGTAAACATTCTCCCTCGTACTTGTGTAGAATGGAAGAACAATGCATGTCAAAATTTATGCTGAGGCTTAGATAATGTCAGACTTTTCAGCTGAACAAGGGAAATAAAGTTTGATTTTTAATTAGAAAAATTACAGTCTTAAAATATTCCCATAACATGTTTGGCCTTGCCCAAATAATGGGTTGTCAGTGCAGAAAACAGAAACATTTCCAGAAACAAAACTTACAGGAACTAATATTCAGGACTGTACCTGGAAACTGAGGACACTCAGTTTGAGCTAAATAAAACCTGCTGATGTAAAAGTCAAAAGAGTGATGATCTTTCCGATGGCCTATGATTTTGAGATTTTAAACTGTTGGTTGTAAGTTTGACCGATCTGTGAAGTGGGGAGGATGTCTACCTGCACTTTATACCCACATTTATTTATTTATTTATTTTTCATTAGATACTTTTTTTAACCCAGAAAATATAGGTATGTGTATAATATGTATCATTATGTGCATCTTTCAACATTAGGGGAGAAATTAAGAGAGTGTCAGAAACTACAAACCATTCCATTTTCTCTAAATGACATATGTTGAATCAGTAAAATATACCAATAACTGAGCTGTGCTAAGGCCATATGGCACCCAAAGATGTCAACCTAGGAACCCCTGTCTGAGGACTGCATTTTCCCAACCCAAATGTGTCCATTTGGAAAGTAAGGCAGCATATAACTTATCAAGACTGCAGATTTTATTATGCAATATCTCCTCTTTATAAAGGCATCAACGTTAAGTTTCTGATATAAAGCATGTTGACATTTTACTCATGAAAAAAGGAAACCATATTTACATACAAATGGTAAAAAAAAAATGGTAAAAAAACAAACAAACATTAAAATGACAGCAGTGTTTCTTTAACTGACATCATATGCTGACTAAAGGGCAATTTACTGATTTGACCAAAAATGTAATGTAATAATATTGTTACATTGTATTTGTGAATTAAGTGTGCAACCACTGCTTGCAGGCTTCCTTTACATGTCATCCGCGGGACGCCAAGCTTGGACACATGAACGGGCTGCGGTCTATGGGCTGCTACTTTGCCATCCTTCCAACGGTCTCCTTACCGGAACTTGGGTATGGAATTCCATCACAGCCCGCAGTCTCTGACACTGGTATGGCATGTTTTTATTATCTTTTTAAAGACTTGATCACTAAATGAAATACTAGGATGTTTTATCTGCATCTAATGGGCTGGCGTTTTACGACCAGCATTATATCCACTTAACCCCATGAGGATTACCACATTATAAACATTTTCTCCAAGGCCCCTGAGCACTGTTTCTCCCTGTCTGTTGTTTTCTATCACTACTCCAAGTGTTTGTTTTACAGCAGCCTGGGGCAGCTCTTGGGTGTATTTATCCAGATATCCTGATGGTATCTTGGCTACAGCGCTTGGAGTACACAGGTCCATTTCACCAGCTGTGCCAAAGTAAATTAAAACACGAGAAACGGTGATGCAATGTGTTACACATTATATTACTTATTAATCTAAAATGAGTCTTTTCCGTTGTTGGCTGGACTGGAGTCAGCAAATATGGAAGCACTACAGAATTCCCATCCCTGTTTTGATTGTGACTCAATCAATATTGTATCCTATGCATTAGGGAAAATTCTTTAGAGCACCCGTTAAAGAGCTGACATGTATTATTGCTTCAGCATATGGCAAAGCTGGTTATGGGAGAAGTGACTGGATACAAAATGTAACAGCCATGTGCATCCTACTGCAATGTAAGACAGATTGATTGATTCCACATCTCATTTTCTCCTCCATTACCTGCCAATCCAATTTATATTTCCTGCTAATATTGTTATAGAATTGCTACAAATAGGCACTGTAACAAAATACATAAGCACATTAAAAACTATCTTTCATAAAGTAAACTGCTGCCATTCATTACACCCTTCTAGATGGTATACTATTTTTGGGGCACTGAAATGAAATCTGTTCAGCTTCAATTTAAAGTTGATGCACTTTAACTATTACTATTCAGAGAATAGCAGCTAACAACTAAAGTTTTTTTCATAAGTGACATGCTTCACCCTGTAATGGTCATACATATCTATATGGGTTTCACTAATTATGCTTAATAGATTATTTTCCTTCCTTCAATAATTATAAGGAGAAATTCTAAAGAATTTTCTAATTTTGTGGTTTTTAAAGGATGGGTTTGCTACATTCTAATAATTTACCAAAACACTAAAAATAAGGGTTTAATTATCAGCTAAAATTGCAAACCTTTGTTATGATTCATTAATTAAGTTGTTTAAGCTCCTGTTCTTAATGAATTCCCTAATGGTCATTTTCTGGTCCATTAATGATTTAACAGATACAGCCATTAGGGCTATTTTCTGAAAACAGATGAAAAAGTAATTAAGCCAAACAAGGAACCAGTCACATTTGGTCACTATTCATTATATTTTGTGATATCAAAAACCCAATTAAAGCCCAAACCCAAGCAAAACAGAATCCCTTTCAGGTTTTTAATGTGGCCTGTGTCCCCCAGTGTGGACACACACTACAATAAAAAAAATAATTTTCAATGTGGAAGAATAAAAAAAAAAAAACCTGTTTAGGTTATTTATAACTATCTGTGTCATCCTATCTTGGTGACAACAGCAACACCCCTTTTCCTGCTGTCACTGGGACAGGAAGTGAAGTAAAAGCTGCCCATTAGGGACATGGACAGCTTTAAAAGGGAAGTATGGGTTTATTTTTATTTTTTTTGGCCTAATCTTAACCCTTGTAAGCTGCTAGGAATGTTTTCAGCAGTGGCGGCTGATGCTCAAAATTTTTTTGGGGGGGCACAAACAGAAAAATGTAATAGGCATTGCTTAGCGGCAAAAAACGCCGTAAAAAATTGCGTGACTTTGAGGTCACAAAAGTGTGAAAGGGGCCTTCAGTAATCAAGGTATAGTGTGCCCCCTTCAACGCAGAGTGACCAGCGTGCCCCCTTTCAATGCAGAGAGACCAGCGTGCCCCCCTTCAATGCGGAGTGACAAGCGTGCCCCCTTTCAATGCAGAGAGACCAGCGTGCCCCCTTTCAATGCAGAATGACCAGCATGCCCCCATTCAATGCAGAATGACCAGCGTGCCCCCTTTCAATGCAGAATGACCAGCGTGCCCCCTTTCAATGCAGAATGACCAGCATGCCCCTTTTAAAATGCAGATAGATCAATGTGCCCCCTTCGATGCAGAGAGATCAGTGTGCCCCCATTCAATGTAGAGAGATCAGTGTGCCCCCATTCAATGTAGAGTGACCAGCGTAGCATGCCCCCCCCCTCCCAGACCAGTGCACTTACCTGATGCAGCGGCGGCTTCTCCTCAGTCCCCCGGCGTCTTCTCGAGTCCTCCCGCCTCCTCCTCGGCCAATGGCATGGTTTCTAACTTTCGGCCAATCAGGAAGCGGGTCTAGGACCCGCTTCCCGATTGGCGAGGAGGAGGATCCGAGTGACAATAGCGAATTTTCATTTGCTATCGTCACACAATGGGTGGGCTCGGGGCGCACTGCTCTGGAGAGGCCGGGAATAGCCGAAAGTATACGAGCGGCGGCGGCGCATGCGCAATGATGTGTCAGCGTCGGGCGGCGCCATTTTTAAAATGAAGGCGCCTCCGGAACAGGTAAGTGAAACAGCTGCAGTACCTGCCATTATGCAGGGCTGCGGGCATAGTCCACCTGTACCATGCCCACAGCACTGCATCTCCTGTAGTATGCCCACAACCCCGGATCCTCTTGTACTATGCCAGTCACCCTGCATTCTCCTGTACCATGCCAGCCACCCTGCATTCTCCTGTACCATGCCAGCCACCCTGCATTCTCCTGTACCATGCCAGCCACCCTGCATTCTCCTGTACCATGCCAGCCACCCTGCATTCTCCTGTACCATGCCAGTCACACTGCATTCTCCTGTACCATGTCAGTACCCTGCATTCTCCTGTACCATGCCAGTCACCCTGTATTCTCCTGTACCATGCCAGCCACCCTGCATTCTCCTGTACCATGCCAGCCACCCTGCATTCTCCTGTACCATGTCAGTACCCTGCATTCTCCTGTACCATGCCAGTCACCCTGTATTCTCCTGTACCATGCCAGCCACCCTGCATTCTCCAGTACCATGCCAGTCACCCTGCATTCTCTTGTACCATGCCAGCCACCCTGCATTCTCCTGTACCATGCCAGTCACCCTGCATTCTCCTGTACCATGCCTGCCGCCCTGCATTCTCTCCCTAGGCTTATACTCGAGTCAATCATTTTTCCCATCTTTTTGTGGTAAAAGTAGGGGCCTCGGCTTATACTCGGGTCGACTTCTACTCGAGTATATACGGTAATTTTGAAGCTTTAAAAAAGCTTCAAGAATGTTTGATAAAATGCCCATGAAAGTGTTGTTTTTCTAATGATAAAAGCTTAAAGGGGATGTGATGTAGTTAAAAAAGATTTGCTTTGAGGCCTGGCTAGGATTTGGTGTGATGGCAGACATTTTTGTGAATTCTCTGCAAGGTCAATTCATAGACTTTGATCTCTTTCACACTTGGCTTGGTCCAACTCAACTTTGTTGACACAAAAAGCTTTGCCACTGGCCTCTGCTCCTGCCTGGCACTGCCAGTATTGCTGGCTGGCTGGATGCCTTTGCCTGCACAAAGAAGTAAATGATGTTACCACACAGATGCTCTGTAAAAACAGGAAGTAGGTGGAACTGCTCTATCTTAGTTCTCTATTATTTCCCAGTGCATTCTGGGATACCGTCCACTGTCTCTCTTCCATCACCTAGCTAACTCTTTATAAATGCTTCGCTAACAAATCATAAATGCTATAGGTGCTGCTAAGATGCAGTTACAGAGCATTTCCAATTAAATCAATGGAGGAGGCTGACAAGCGTTGATGCCTCATGAAAGCAAAATGCTGTTAATTTTTAACACAAAACAATACTATGGCTACTGTGTGTAGTGCACTGTGTGGCACCCATTATAATATTCATTGAAGGTATAGAAAAGCTTTGCTGGGGCGCTGTCCCCCGGAAGTTCGGCCCCCATTCACCGCTGGGCCAATTTAGAAAGGGCAGCATTTCGCACATGCGCAGTAGGGAACCAGCTGTGAAGCCCTTACCCGGAATGGCGGTGGCAGCACACGAGAGCCGATATGAAAATCGGCTTCAGGTGCCGACATCGTGAGAACCCTGGACAGATAAGTTCTAATATTTAAAAGTCAGTAGCTACACTATTTGTAGCTACTGACTTTCAATTTTTTTCCAGGGGGGCGGAACTCCTCTTTATATACTATAGCTGGCCTTGCCTTTATGGTCAATTAGATATACCTCATTAATCTCCTGAGGAAGTGACTGATTTGGTTCACAAAACACATTGATATTATCCCCTACTTCCCGTGTCTTTCATATGGAAGATATCTCTGGATGTATTCATACATTACAAGTAAAAATAACAAATATACAAGAGGGCATAAGGGGCAATGGGGATATATTAACATAAAAACAAGAGAAGGGAGCATCGACCTAGTGCAATAACAAAGCGTTTATTGGAAATGGTTAAAAGTCACAACATACATTATACTCACAAAAGTATGCTGTGTGTAAGCATAAAACCAAAGAATTCCTTCGGCTATCCGAAGACCTCAGGACCAGATTCCTTAATAATGATGACAAGGGAACTTGAAACTATCCATATAGATTCACTACTACTATCCACTACATATGTTATATAGATAACATACTGTATGTGGTTACAGGTTGAAATGTTGTGCCAGCTTTAATGTGTGTTTTTTAAGCAAAGAAGTTGCCTCTTAACCACTTGCCTACTGTGCACTTAAACACCCTTCCCATCCAGGCCAATTTTCAGCTTTCAGCGCTGTCACACTTTGAATGACAATTGCGCGGTCGTGCTACACTGTACCCATTTGAAATTTTTATCATTTTTTTCACACAAATAGAGCTTTCTTTTGGTGGTATTTAATCATCTCTGGGTTTTTTATTTTTTACAAAAAAAAAGAATAAAGACAGAAAATTTTGAAAAAAAAAAAAAAAGTTTTTCTTATTTTCTGTGAGTACATTTTGAAAATAAATTTTTCTCCTTCACTGAAGGGCGCTGATGAGGCGGCACTGATGGGCACTGATAGGCTGCACTGATGGGCACTGATGAGGTGGCACTTATGGGCACTGATGAGGTGGCACTTATGGGCACTGATGAGGTGGCACTTATGGGCACTGATGAGGAGGTACTAATATGCCGCAATGATGAGCACTGATAGGCGGCATTGATAGGTGGCACTGATAGGCGGCACTGATAGGTGGCACTGATATGCGGCACTGATAGGCGGCACTGCTGGGCACTGAGAGGTGGCACTGCTGGGCACTGAGGTGGCACTGCTGGGCACTGAGAGGCGGCACTGGCGGGCGGCACTGATGGGCACTGAGAGGCGGCACTGATGGGCACTGGCGGATGGCACTGATGGACACTGACGGGTGGCACTGATGAGCACTGATGGGCAGAACTGATGAGCACTGATGGGCAGCACCATCAGTGCCCACACTCAGTGCCCATAGTGCTGCCAGTCAGTGCTTATCAGTGCCTAGATGAGCAGGCACTGACTGGCAGCACTATGGGCACTGATTGTGGGCATTGATGGGGGACACTGATGGAGGGCACTGATGGGGGGGCACTGTGTATGTTTTTTACCTTTTAGTAATCAGGGCACTGGTAATCAGTGCCCTGATTACATGTCTCTTTGTCCCTGGCGCTGTGCAGCTCTCCCTCCTTCCTCACACTGCAGGCTCCGTGTGAGGAAGGAGCGCCGGCGATGAGAGATGATCTCATATGTTTACATATGAGATCATCTCTCATTGGATGATCCGATCACGTGGTGAATGGCCGCTGTGATTGGCCATTCACCACGATCTGTGATCGGCTGTGTCCAAGGGACACGGCCGACACAGATTCTCCCCGCTGCGCGCTCGCGGGAGCGCGCGGGGGGCGTGTCACTGGGAGGCCGTTTTTAAACGGCCTCCCGAAAATTCGAGTCCGCGCTGCAGCCGTATATAGGCTGTAGCGCGGATGGGAACTGGTTAACCTCTGCAACCTCCTTAAAATATGCCCCTTCTTCATCAATGACACCAAAAAGTTTCACTCCCTGGTTATCTCTCACCTTGACTACTGTATCTCCCTCCTCATTGGCTTAAGTTTACATAGCCTATCCCCCCTCAGTCAATCTTAGCAGCCGTTCAGTGTCTGCTACCCCTCTCTGTAGATCCCTCCATTGATTTCCACTCACCCAACTAATTAAATTCAAAATACTAACAACTTGCAAAGCCATCCAGTGTGTCCAATGCTCAGAAGATAAGTTGGAAGTGTATGGTGGATCGAAAGCTATTTATCTTAACTTAAGCACTATGTCACCACTCAAAGATATGGGGGCCAACACCTGTTTGTAAGAGACTTTATGTGCTTGCTGATGGTGGAAGAAACTGCTTGCACACCACATCATGTTTTCTGGGCACTTTTGAGGTGTTTTGCACACGTCCCTGTAAAGCGCTTCACTTTTTCTCTATATTCAAAAAGCCAGATTTAGGGATCTAGGGGGTGGCTTGGCAAAATCTTACAGCATTGTGTTCAAGTCAGAACATTCCTTGATTTACCCTAATCTGATACTGTGTAATCTCTTGTAAAATAAGCGCACAAAGATCCATAGATGGTCAGTGGGACTATACTTGCTGGAGCCTGTTCTCGTGTAGTTTCTGCAAGGACTGTGTTACGGAATCCCAAAAAGTTGAGTTCAAGGAATCATGAGATTACAGCAAAATGGAGTGGGTGACCAAAGACAGCGTCGTGCAGTGAAGCCATGGCTAGGTGAAAAATGAATCACTCAAACCATCATTTTCCATTTAGACTTAAATGTACTTTCTAGGATTTGAACAAAGTTGTTTATTCTCTTTTAAGATTAAATAAACCAGATTATATGTAGCTGTATATCTAGTGATGCAAATAAAAAAAAAAATGTCAGATCTCTAATTTCTGTCAACAAAAGGCAACTTTCAGACATACATTTTCAAAAACTGACAGTAGTTAGCTTGTATGGGGCAGCTGGAATATTAGGATTAGTGATGCATTACGAATGCTAAATGCACCATATTTAGAACAGTGTAAAATGGGAACATCAGCAGTTCTGTGAAGAACACAACAATCTTGTGTGCCAATAAAACATGTCTTATGAGCGGTTTTAGATTGTCCTTAGAGACGCAGTCGTAGTACTTATGTCATCAATGTCTCTGCTTCAAGCATCTGCCTAAGAGGATTTGCTCAGGATTTACCCAACATTCGACAGAGGTTTTCTGATATATGCTGCTTCTTGTTATATAGGTCTTGAAGGCCGAGCAGTGCTAAGATTGTCTTCCTGAAATGTTTTTTTATTGGAACAATTATTTCTTCAGTGGGACCTGCATTTAGTTCACCATGTGACATTTAGTTACATTTCACATGAATCTGTATGTATCTGCTGTGGCAGGTATTACACAGCTATTCCTCCACTGCTCAATATAAGCGTAAAGTAGAGTTCACTAAAGTACTGTATATGTACAGCCAAAAAAAAAAAAATGTTTAGCTTTGAATGCAAGGCTTTCAGCCTACCTGATTGTCAAGAAAGAAGGGAAAAAAGCAACCGTATGCTTCCCAGATGAACTGCCTGCCTTCTATGCAAAAACAGGAATACAAGCACCGAGCATCCCAGGCTGGTCAGATACTATCCCACACTTTCATCAACTATTAGAATTGCACTAGCAAAAAACTAAGGGGAAATATGCAACCCCCAACTAGGAGGAGGCCCACTCTTAAAGAATCCCCTCTGTGACTCTAAGCTTTTGAAGAAGAACCGTCTTAATTTTCTTCTTCATTTATCTTGAGCCATTTGTTCTTTGACCCAATCTTTCTACAGTAATATGGATAAAGCAAAACTCCAGGACACTTATTTTTTTTTTAAACACCACATTATAAATAAGTTACCTCTAAAGGCCCTTTTACACAGGGGACTGATCAAGTCAGCCTGTCAGTTTTTCAGGCAGACCCGATCGGACTCTCCAGTCTCCTCTATGGAGCGGCGGGTGTCGATGGACATGTGTCCGTTGACATCCACTGAAATCCGATCCTGTCTGCTGATGTACCCTATCCATCTGGTGGATTGGACCAGATGGCATTCGGGTGTAAACAGACAGGCGGGCCATTTACACCCGACCATCCACAGAGGAGAGTGGAGAGTGTCTGTGTCAGCTCTGCATGAGCAGAGCGGACACAGATCAGCCCTTCATCTGCTCAGCAGGAATCAGCAGAGAGATTCTCTGCTGAGCAGGCCGACTCCAACAGAGCCCACCCCGTGTGGGAGGGGCCTAATAAAGACTATCCTAGGTTTGGATGGCTGCTGGTTACTGCAAAAATCATAGCTGCTCTTTTGACTGATTTTACAAACAACCATATTTCTGGTGCTGCGGGCATGTAGAGCTGCGGCTGTGACAGAGAAGAGATCCTGTTGTTCAATTTTCCTTTAATCTCTCCTCCTCCTGACACAAAAGCCATGTATTAGTTTCACAAAATACAAGGCATTCTGTAAATGGATAAGGGGAAAGGAGAGGTGGATGAAGGACAGGATCCTTTCTTATCCAGTCACAGAATTCCAAGGCTTTTTGTGAATGGATGAGGGTAAAGAAAAATGAATGGGTGCAGATCAGTATAACAAATCAGGATACATCTTAGTTAGCTGAGCCTATAATCAAAATGCACCCTGCAAGCCTTTTTTTTTTTTTGATTCTTTATTTTTATTTGCAGAAGGGTTACAAAGTTTTACATGGCACATATTGGGGGGATCTACTAAACCTGGAGAACACAGAATCTGGTGCAGCTGTGAATAGTATCCAATCAGCTTCTGAAGTCAGCTTGTTCAATTAAGGTGGATGGGGGAATCCCTCCCACTGTGGTATTGTATTCTGACAGTGGGGCGTTTTCCCCACTGTGAGAATATAATGATCAGTGTTGCCGGCTATAGCTAGCTACACTGATTGTTTGGGGAAAACCCAACAGGCTGGTTGTACACAAATCAATCGTTAGGTTGACTTGTGTACAACCAGCCTGCCCATAAATTGAAATTTGTCTGGTCCCTGCTGAACCTCCTGGCCAGATTAAGTAGTTCAGTACAGACAAAAGTACTATACAACATTTGTTTAAGTTAGTGGAGAGTGTAGATGTTGAATCGGAGACAATTATTTTTATTTTTTTATTAAATTAAGGATTTAAGTCCCATTTTGACAGTATAACCTATGAATTGTCTTTGATTTACTACAGGCAGAGTAAAGTAATGGATCACACATGGTATGTAGTACATTGACACTTTGATCATTTGTTATCTGGATTTAAAGCCAGGTTGACATCTATCCATGTCCATTTTTGACTTTTTTGTAATGCATTTTTAACAAGTGACCCATGATTGGGGGCATGGGTTGAATGAATTGAGCTCAGGCTGCTTTTACCAGTTAACCACTTGGGCCAGGTGAGGTGTGCCGGGCTATCTCTTCCTATCCCTATGGCATTTTTACCAAGTGTTGTAGCATAATTGCACTTATATTCTACAGGGCATCAAGTGCTAAGATGCATGGAAAAATGGACGTCTCATTTTCAAACCACAACACACTGCAAAGATCTAAACAGCCTTGTTGGGGAAACCTAAACATGGTCAGGCCTGGCACTGGTTATGATCTTGTTCCCCTCAACTCCTCGAGTTAAATAGAGGTTTAAGATACAGAAATGTGTGAATCTATGAGGGGCCTGACTGCTGCTCCTGAACACACAGGCTAGGAGTTTTTTTTTCTGCCTCTTAATGTCCCTGCCTCATAAACACAGGACACATAGGCTAACATGCAGGGGCATTTATAATAAAAGACCAGATGACACTATGAGCAGCAGAAAAAATGCCCAGTGTGCATGAGGACTTATGGGTAATAAACTGGATTATCTAGCTCTAAGAGAGCCCATTATGTATAAATAATGAGAGTGTCTTCTGGAAATTCACAGTTTGGAAGTATAGAGGGTCACATAAGTGGGTTTGGCCCGTATTAATGAAGGGTATGTCATAAGTTATTCAGCTCTTTGCATAAATTATATAGTAGTATAAATACTATATATCCAGAAATATAAACAATGGAACACTTTCCTTTTTGCTGTTAAAGTGCCATCTATATATGTTTGATAAACTTGAATCATATTTATTGCGCAAGACTATGGTATGGATTTTTCTACAACAGATTCATTGAAATACCTTGCCTCTTAAGACGCATGTGTTTTTCTTTTCTTACGCTACATGGACGCCTTTTATTGCAACACAGAATAAGAGTGTTTGGGGGTTTTTCTACATTATACAGATGGCCTTTTCAGTCACTCTGCTTTCACATTGACAACATATTTTGTGGCTTGTCACAGCTCTGAAAATTCCCTTGGTGAATAGCGCAGTCCCTAGGTTGAGGCAAATGCTCAGTAAAGCTTTTGTCAGACAGACTTTCCAATATTGTTCTGTGACAGTGTATGAGCAATATGTTTACCTTGTATGATAAAGACACAAACACATATGTAAACATAGTCAAACATAAATCCATCTAATGTAATTTCTTACCAATGGGTATACAGAATATCTACATGTATATATTTTTACCATAAATACATTTTCGTACTATTCTGGCATTTTAATTTTAAAATAAAATAATTAAATACCACAAAAAAGCTCAGTCTCGAAAATAGTATAAAAAAAACAAATTTGGGTGCTGAAATGAAATGATGGAGTAATTGTCAGTCAAACTATCAGAGTGTCCATTTATTGGCATTCAATACACAAAATAGTATTCCCTACATCAGGGGTGCTCAATCTGTGGCCCTTTAATGGGACCTACCACCTCAGACCTGGAAAGCACATGCCCATGCTCTGGGATGGCAGGTCGGCAATCGCATATAGCATTCAACAGGTTGCCAATCTGCCATTCCGAAGAATCAGAGTGCATGGAGCCGGCAGTGTAGGAAGCAGGTGGCCGTGGAGTGCACTTCGCTTGTGACCTTTCTAGCAGTCTGGCGAGTGATGCCAGCAGAAGCTGGAAGAGGAAAAGGTCAGTGTATTAAACATCATATACACTGCAACTTTGCAATGGGCATATTATCATTTATAAAAAAGGGTTACTAAGCTGCTTTCACACTGATCTGCAGGTGCAGTGCATCTGCGGCTTTCCTGCGGGTTAGCTGCACTGAGACATTGACTTCTATTATATCATGCGGGTTTGGTGCGCATTCTGAAAGTGCATTATACCCGCAAGATATAATAGAAGTCTATGGCTCAGTGCAGCTAACAATCAGGAAAGCCGCAGGTGCAATGCGCTGCACCCATGGAGTCAGTAAACCGCAGTGCATCAGTATGAAAACAAGCATATAGAGGGCTCAGGGCAGTAAGGGTTCATTTACATTTTCAGTATGGGTGGCGGAAAAAGCCCATAGTTTATTGTGGCCCGCGACTGGTTGCCAAATCACTTAAGTGGCCCTCTCTCTTCAAATGTTGACCACCCCTGCCCTACATGAACAGGTTTCTATATCTCCCGAGGTAGACAAGCCATGTATGACAGCATACATATGCCAAATGAGACTCTAATGAGAAATATTTGAGGATATAAATATGAGAGATGTCATTGCTGACTTTTTTAAAGGGGCAGGAAATAGAACTATTGCTTTGTTGACCTTGATCAAGTACACTGGGTCGCTGGGTGCTGAGAGTAAAGCTGAGAGTCACACAGGGTGCTGAGACTGACGTAGGGTGCTGAGAGTGACGCTGGGTGTTGACAGCGATGCAGGATGCTGAGAGTGAGGCAGGGTGCTGAGAGTGACGCTGGGTGCTGACAGCGACGCAGGGTGCTGAGAGTGTGGAAGGATGGATTTGGCTTCCTGGAGAACCGGGTTGACTTCTCAGTCGGTTACTGGCTCTTTAGTAAGGACGAGCGGCACCTTAATGGGGATGGTACAGCTCTATTGGGAAGAAAGGCCGCAAAGTTGGAGGGGCTTTAAAACTAGGTTTTGGGGGGGAGGGTTCAAAGGTAGTGACAGTCAGCAGTGAGCGAAGGTCAGAGGGTAATATGGGAGTCAGTAGCGATAACAGTCATAATGTAAAATCCCTGGGTGAATGAGTGATCAAATCACCAACAAAGCATGAGAAAACTTAAAGAGAAACTAATATCCACTCATACAAAACTGAGAGGATAATACACAAATGCCAGGAGCCTAGCTAACAAAACTGGAAGAACTGGAACTGCTATTTCACAAGGATGGCTTGGCCTTAGTGGGAATAACAGAAACTTAGTTTGACAGCTCACATCACTGGCTGGCAAATACACAAGGGTATACCTTGTATAGGAAGGACAGGGAAGGTAAAAGAGAGGAAGGGTTATGTCTCTATATCAAAAATGATGTATGGGTGGTAGAGAGGAGTGACATTGTTAATGGGACGAGGGGGGAGGTGGAATTTGTGTGGGTAGAACTCCACAGGGAAGGAGTAAGTGGGAAATTAATAGTGTGGGGTATGTTATAGGCCCCCCAAACTGAAGGAGGAGGAGGGGCTGGACCTTCTATCACAGTTAGGAATACGAGCGAAGCAGGGAAATGTAATCATATTGGGGGACTTCAATTATCCAGATATTGACTGGGCAGAGGGGACAATTGGTGGATTCTCCTACTAGAAAGAATGCATTGCTAGATTTATTAATAACTAACAATCCAAGTCTGATGTCCGATGTGGCAATACGAGACAACTTGGGATCTAGCGATCACAGGATGATCACATTTAGCATCAATCATAGTAAAAGAAGGCACGAGGGGAGCCCAAGAACCCTAAACTTCAGAAGAGCAAACTTTTCTGAACTGTGCTCAATACTAGAGAGCATCAATTGGGACCTAACCCTAGAAACATTGAACACGGAGGAAAAATGGGAATGCTTTAGGAACATAATAAATAAAGGTAACACACAGTGGATTTCAATGGGAAATACAGAAGAACCAAGGTCAAACCTGGGTGACTAAACCGTAAAGTGAACATTCTTATTAGTGAGAAAAAAAGGGCCTTTAAGAATTATAAAGCGGAGGGGGCGTTTGTCAGCTTTCCAACAATACAATGAATGTAACAAGAAATGTAAGAACGGAATCAGGGGGGCTACAAAAGACTACGAGAGACACATAGCAGAGGAGAGTAAAAAAAATCCCATGGAATTCTTTAGCTATATTAATCACTTGTCGACCGCCCACCGCCTATATAGGGAGCGTTCTTGGGGGCGAACTTGTGCCGCCAGAGGCGTGCACCCACCCCCAATAGGCAGCAGGAATGCCGATCTACGGGGCCGCCAGGCACCCGCTGAGAGAGAACAATGGTCTGCTGCTGTTCTCTCTGAAATGAACACAGAGAGCCAGTGATCCTCCTATTTAGGATCACAGGTCTCTGTGTTCATTTCACAAGTCCCTCCCCCATACAGTTAGAAAACACTCCCCTAGGCTCACACTTAACCCTTTGATCGCCCCTGGGTTAACCCCTTCCCTGTCAATGACATTATTACAGTAACAGCGCATATTTTTAGCACTGATTACTGTAGTAATGTCACTGGTCCCCCCAAAAGTGTCAAAATGTCAGTTAGGGGTCCGATGTGTTCGCCACAATGTCGCAGTCCCTCAAAAAATCGCAGATCGCCGCCATTACTAGTAAAAATACATTAATAAAAATGACATAAATCTATCCCCTAGTTTGTAGACGCAATAGCTTTTCCGCAAACCAATCAAAATATGCTTATTGGAATTTGTTTTACCAAAAATATGTAGCAGAATACAAATTGGCCTAAAATGATGAAAAATTTTGATTTTTGGAATGTTATATAGCAGAAAGTGAAAAATATTTTTTTTTCTTCAGAATTGTCGCTCTTTTTTTGTTTATAGAGCAATAAATAAAAAACACCCAGGTGATCAAATGCCACCAAAAGAAAGCTATATTTGTAGGAAAAAAAAGGACATTGATTTTATTTAGGTACAGTGTCGCACGACCCGCAATTGCCTGTTAAAGTAACGCAGTGCCGAATCGCAAAAAATGGCCTGGTCATTAAGGGGGCAAATCCTTCCAGTCCAGAGGTGGTTAACCGTAAAAAAGCGAGGTCAGAGCACTTGCACACATAAAAAAAGATGAAGGGAGGATGGTTACAGAGGACACAGAGAAGGCAACTATACTAAATGCTTTCTTCGCCTCGGTTTTTACACAGGAAAAGGAGGGGTATACTGACCATGACAGTATTGTTAGCAGTACATCACAGGGCGTACCGCTTGGAGGACCTTAATTTTGAGAAGCAACAACAAGCAATACATTTATTTTCACTGGAAAAGAGACGCCTGAGAGGGGACATGATAGCAATTTACAAATACGTCAATGGTGATCCCAGCATAGGAAAAAACTATTCAGTCTCAGGGAGTGTAAGAGAACATGTGGCCACACAATGAGATTAGAGGAAAAGCGGTTTACCTTAAGCTGCGTAGGGTTTTTTTTACTGTCAGGGTGGTAAGAATGTGGAACTCTGTTCCACAATTGGTGGTATCAGCGGGGAGTATGGATACTTTTAAAAGACTCTTAGACATGCATCTCAAAGAACACAGTATACAGGGATATGGGAAATGTTTATCGTCACTGATACACACACACCTACACTGGTTGAACTGGATGGACAATTGTCTTTATTCAACCTTAGCTACTATATTACTATGTTACACAGGATGAGAGTTTAGCATTTTCATCATTCACTGACTGCTTGCTCAGCAGTAAAGTCAGAAATAGGACTGACCAGAGCCTATTCCTTTAAAAAATTCTGCAATGACAGATCACATACAGTATTTTAGTACACATGGATTCACTTTAGCCAGCGGGGGCAATTTTAATAGTTACAACTATTGTAGAAAGATAAGTCAAAAGAGTTCAGTAATGTCTATATACAGCTGGATAGCACAGAAAAACCAGAGTCCATGTATACAACACCCCTGTAAAATGAACATCTCTATATAGGCCACCTGTGGCACATGCTTTGAAAATTGGGATGAACAACAAATCCCTAACCTAATTTAAGGTTTGCATACAGTGTGCTATCTGTTTCAACATCCCTGAAGCATGCAGAAGAACATTTATAAAGGAATACTGGGAACAATATAGGGTAGCATTCAATGCAATCTACAAACAACTATGAACATCATGGGCTACACAACAGTATTAAAGTGACACTAAACTCTGGCTAAAAAATATATTTTCTAGTATGTATTCCTAACTCAAAAAGTCCCTTCTATTGCTCTCAGACTCCTCCAAATTCCTTTTTTTATGCTGCTACAATCCAACTTCCTATTAGAGGGCGGATACGTTCATTCTCCATGGTCTCACTGTGTGTAGCAACTAAGCCAACCTCTATTGCTCATTAGCTCATTCTTGACATAGACTATGGGATTTGCAGCATACATAGAGCCGTGTAAATGACCACAAACTAACATGCAGTGCTTTTTCCAAACAAATGGAAGTGAGGGGGGGGGGGGGGGGAATGAGAGGTTCAGGATCTCAGAAGGATGTTAGAAGGAGGCAAAAAAAACACAGTAAGAAAAAACTTAATGAAAAATAGAATATAAGGCCATTAAGTAGGGGATGTGTTTGGTTTATATTTGGAAAATAAGGATATTGTTTAGTGTCACTTTATTGGTTGAACTAGATGGACTTGTGTCTTTTTTCAACCAGACTAACTATGCAATTTTAAGACAAAGAATCTTACATAAAGTAAAGTAAACCTGTCACAAAACAGTGTATTTTAAACTGAAAAATGCATTAATGGAGGTTACCTTCAATAAAACCACATGATCAAAAAGACCAGCAAATCCAAAAAGACAACCTGACTGTTCTTGTGAAACTAAAGCTTTGCCCTACCACCCCCCCCCCTCCCTAACTCCCAAACTTCCCTATTGGTCAAGTGAGGCTCCCAATCAAACTAATGGACCAATAGGGAGGTTCAGCAGTAGGAGGGGTAGGAAATGTTAAAGTTTGTATAACAAGTTTAACTTTCCATATTTTCGGATCTTCTCATTATCCTGACAATCTATTTTTTACTGAAGGTAACACCTGCATACAAATGCAAGAACGAGTATGTGAATCCCTTCAAAATAACTGGTTTTCTGCAGCAATTTGCCATCAAATGTGATCTTATGCTTATCTAAGTCACAACAATAGACAATTACATTGGACTTAAGCTAATAACACACAAACAATTCTAATTTATTGTGTCTTTATTGAACACACACATTAATCATTCACAGTGATGGAGGAAAAGGAAATTAACCCATAGACTTATTAATTCAGCAAAAGCTAAATGGAGTCTGTGGTTTGCATACTCGGAGTCCATTTAATGAAATTAGTTTGGAGGTGTGGTTTATAGCTACTTTAATTGATAAAAGACACTTAAACATTTTAATATTGCTGTTCATAATAAGCATCAGCTGATGAGAATCATGCCTAGCAATCAAGAGTAGTTGATCTGCATAAGGGTGGAAAGGGATACAAAGCAATGTCAAAGTGTTTAGGCATCAAACAGTTGACAGTTAGATAAATTGTCTTGAATTCTGTGCCTACGCCTCCTAGAAGTGGGCTCCCAGCCAAGATGACTCCCAAGGCACAACACAGAATCCTCAATGAGGTAAAGAAAAACCTGTGTGATGGTATATGCTGCTTTACCTATGTATAGGTTCATGTATATTAATCAGGGTTGTTCCTGGAAGTATGAGAAAGTTTGGTCTTAGACCTCGAGTTGACCACTGTTGACTATCCCTGTCTTTTTCATTGTTTTTGGACAAATTGGCTAATAGTTTACCAATTATTATTCTGTCTCTCATGTAAATGTGTCAGATTTCATATTTCATTTGTTGCATTTTTATTTCTGTTAATGTAAGAGGTATATTCATCCTGGCAATGTATGGTTGGGTCTTGTTGCCTTGTATTTGACTGTTACTTGCATATGGCATTGCACTCTGTTTATGAGCCTAACTATGCTGTATTGTCTTGTTTGTTCAATAAAGCAATCCTGATTTAAATTATCAAAACATCATCCCAGCAGTGATGGAGGGAACATCATGATTTGGACTTGCTTCGCTGCCTCAGGGCCTGGACCACTTGTCATCATCGAGAGAGAACTGAATTCCAAAGTTTATAAAAATATCCTACATTATAATTTCAGGGTGGCTGTCTGCAAGCTGAAGCTTAGTAGAGAAGGGTGATGCAGCAGGACATTGACCCTAAGCATCAAAGTAAATCCACAACAGACTGGCTTAAGACAAAGAAAGTGACAAAAAAAAAGAAAAATGTAACTTTTAGAATGGCCTAGTCAGAGCCCAGACCTTACCCCATAGAGATGCTGTGGAATGACCTCAAGAGAGCCGTTCACACCAGACATCCTACATATGTGTCTGAGCTGAAGCAGTTTTGTAAAGAATGATGAAAAATTCTTCCTGAACGTTGTGCAGGTCTGATCCAGAGCTACCGAAAGAGCTTGCTTGAAGTCATTGCTGGCAGAGGAGGTTCGGCCAGCTAATAACTCCAATGGTTCACTTACTTTTTCCTTCAACACTGTGAGTGTTTAATGGGTGTGTTCAATAAAGACACAAGAAATTAGAATTGTTTGTATGTTATTAGCTTAAAGAAGTTGTAAAGGCAGAAGGTTTTTTTATCCTAATGCATTCTATGCATTAAGATAAAAAGACTTCTGTGTAAAGCACCCTCCCCACCACCCCCTAATACTTACCTGAGCCCCATCTCTGTCCAGTGATGTCCACAAGTCCCTCTGCCATCTGGCACTCTCCCTCCTGAATGGCTGAGACACAGGGGCGGTGGCAGCATTGGCTCCCACAGCTGTTAATCCAAGTCGGTTAGCCAATCAGGAGAGAGGGGGGGGGCACATGGAGCTGCAGCTCAGCTTCGGTGCCCCCATAGCAAACTGCTTGCTGTGGGGGAACTGCAAAACCAACTGCACAGAGGAGGTAAGTATAACATGCTTGTTATTAAAAAAAGAATAAAAAAAAACAAGACTTTACCATCACTTTAGGTTCATTGTGTTTGTCTATTGTTGTGACAGAGATGAGGATCAGATCACATTTTATGGCATTTCACTGCAGAAAACCAGTTAATTCCACAAGGGTTCACATACTTTTTCATGCCACTGTATTTTAAGAATTTTCTTAGTTTAGCTCATCAAGGTTTGTGGCAGGTTTACCCTGAAGTGTAGCTGCACCTCTGGGGCAATTATCCTTCATTGAAGCTTCCTCTGCTCCCATGCTATTATTATACTCACCTGTCCCTGATCCTGCAAGATATCATTGACAAGGCCACAGAGTCTTTTGTCAAGATTTTCCTGGCTGAGCCCATGCAAGCACTGTTTTTATTCAGTCCTATAGAGAGTTTATACTGCATGCTCTGCTGGAGTAGGAACTCTCCATAGAATTGAAGAGACATTGCATAACACACATGCGGTCCCAATTCAGAAGAGTGTGACAAGCAGAAAAATCGCACTGGATAGGTGAATATAAAACTTGTGGGGGGTCTGGGTGCAGGGAAAGCTTCAACATGCCTGCAACTACACCAAACGTATAGTGACACCTTCAGATGATTTATTAAAGGAGTTGAGAATGTTTGCTCAAAAACAAAAGTAAAATTTACTTTAACTATCAAATCCTGTGAAAGGCCAATTCCTGTTTATTTGATCTGAACATGATTGGATAATCAAAGTGAATTTTCACTCCTTTTTGAGTGAACATTCCTTACTCCTTTAGTGAGTCAGGTTCTTTAAAGAAGAACTATCGCTACATATTATTTATTTTTTTTAACTCCCTAGAAGACCAAGTATATATAGCCCTTGACCCGGTTCAATCCATCTCGGTTTCTAAGCAGCATGGTCAGACAGGTTTACCACATGGAGGGGTCGCTCCACAGACCAGTGCTGCCATTCACAAAAAAAAGATCACGCAGCCTGCGACGCTGTCCATCAGGGCTCCTTTCACACATCCACAGCCTGACCAATGGATGACACAGTGCTGTGTGAACGTTTAGTTTCATAAACGAGTGATCGGCAATGTTGGGCTCTGTTACTGGTGGAAACACAGCACCACAGCTCTGAGTAATCGGTCACCATTATGAATAAGAGATCAGTGCTGCTTGTTCATTATTAAGAGTAATAGATCCCTCAGGGCTACGGCTCTGTGTAATGTATCTACGGCTGCTTGTACACACACAGGGCAGACTTTACACTTTACCCTGAATAGTCTTTTACTGTTATGAATGATCAAGCAGCACTGATTGTTCATTCATATTAGTGACAGATAACTCCACTTAGAAGGGACGGGATCCTGTGCTGGCTGTACCTCATCCTTTTTATTTTACCAAAAATTGGGTATTATATTGTGTTTGTATTCACTATAATGTATTAAAGTGTATTTTTTCCAAAAAACGTGCATTTGAAAAATCCCTGCGCAAATACCATGTGACATTAAAAATTGTAACTGCCACCATTTTATTCTCTATGGCCTCTGCTAAATATATATATATATATATATATATATATATATATATATATATATATATATATACTTTATATATTGATTGGGGGTTCTAAGTAATTTTCAAGTAATGTTTAAGGAATAGCAAAGAAATTATATATATATATATATATATATATATATATATATATATATATATATATTATATATATATATATATATATATAATTTCTTTGCTATTCCTTAAATATTACTTGAAAATTACTTAGAACCCCCAAAAAGTCAATATATAAAGTATATATATATATATATATATACTTTATATATTGGCTGTTTGGGGGTTCAAAGTAATTTTCAAGTAATATTTAAGGAATAGCAAAAGAATTATGTTTTTTACATGTTGGATAGAAATCTCAGAATTGGCCTGGGTGGCAAGTGGTTAATATCACTTTAAAATCTAAAGTGTAATAATCTCTACTGCTGAAGAGTCCTGTGATAATGCTTAAAACAATAATTAACAACCTCATTAGAAAAGTAGCACTTATAAGTAGAGGTCTCTTGCATATCGATAACAAGTGTCTCCTGGAAAGGGAGATTAAAGCATGTCAAATGCAAAAGCCATAATGAGTAGTTTCATAAAGAGGTCTGAGGTGATGGCTGACATTAGTTTGCATGGTGGATTACCCACAGGGGACTGGGAGTAAAATCACGCAACATTTCAGGCATGATCATTTCATTAAATCAGCTGTAACAATATTCATAATTGTATATATACCCTGACTGGAAGAGCCGCTGTCTGATATCTGTGCGTGACCTCTTCACAATGGCCACAGGGTTTTAAGCACTAAGTGGCCTACTTATTGTTATAAACAAGGAGGAAAAAAAGCAGACTAAGAAAAAGAAAATTAAAAAGAAAAAACTAACCTGGAACATCTGCCTGACTTTCCTGCGAGGCAAATTCACATTAAGCTTATGCATGAGCTGGTAGATCTCTTCTATATTCAGCAAGCCATCCCCGTTCTTGTCAGCTTCTTCAAATGTCTGTTTCACCCATGTATGGATCCATTAAGGAAGTGCTGAAACTCATAAATGTGCCCAAGAATTGGTCTTTACACAGAAAGCTATTTATAATCATTATTTCAGTGAACATTTCTATTCCACAAGCATGCAGTCAGTGGTACCTTTATAATTCACTCGAACCAAAATTTGCAACCTGAATAAAACAGCACTATTGTTGATCCTTGGATATTGACTTTTTGTCAAAGTCACCAAACAAGCCCTTTTAATTTACTCCCCCTTAGACTGCAAAAATATACAAAGATCAGTGACACTGGACTGTTACTTGAAGGGCAGAGGTGAAGGCCTCCTTCTCTACGATGTGAGAGGCAAGATTATGGCACCAATGGGGGAATATCTGGATCTCTGGATATAGGCTGGAGTAGAAATGTGTTTTTAAGCTGCACAATTCATATTTGGCAGCAATCACTGTAAACATTGGCAAAGGAAAGAATTGCCTTCACACAACAATCGTATCAGAATAACTACTTAAGGAAGACTAAAGAAAATTGATTTTTCAGACTATTATTTCTGCAAGTTACTGCGTAACTATGAACAGAAGATCTTTATGACAAAAGCAGTTCAAACATTAAACAGACCCTGTCACCACAATATTCATTTCAACAACAATCTTCGCAGAAGATTATTTGTAAAATAAACATATTCTATGCATGTTATTTACCTGTAAAAGCCTCCCTGTGTAGGCATACAAAAGCCATGCTGGATGCCACCATCTTTGATGTTGGGTAAAAAGCCCCAGCAGAAGTGCTAAGCACTAAGCTACTGCGCCACCCCTATGAGGGTTCTATCTTTGACTTTATTGGTAAGTTGAGCTGGAAATTTTCTTTGCTTTTGCTTCGCCCTTCTATGTGCTCCTGGCGTCAAAAGGACAGTTATAGGTAAGGGCAGTGGCCATTTGTTTGTACTGTTGGAATACTGGTGAGGGGACACACTGGACATCTTTGCTGCCATGGTGCTACAGTATATGCTGGGTGTCCAGTGCGCCCCTGTGCTGTGCCTTTAAGGAGGGGTGGGCTCCCTCCAGGCTCACTTGTCCTCTGCCTATCCACTATTATGCATGTTCTTCTACTAAGGAGGCGCTCAAAATTTTGTGTTACAACTGCAGATAATATTGGGGTGCCGTGAAGTTGCTCTGCAGCTTATGCATGTATTTGCAAATGTGTGCAAACTAAACCCCTGTTTTTAACGCATACTGTTAGACAGGATAATTCGGTTGGTTGCAGGCTGCTCGATAAGTTGAGCTGGGAATTTTATTTGGTTTTATTTAACATGCATCACCCTTCCATGTGCTCCTTTTTGCAAAGTTATAGGTGGGGGCAGTGGCCATTTGTTTCTTCTATTTTGTCACACTACTAACAAGTGTTTTGTCACACAACTAATAGTTGTGTTTTTGCGAAATTCCCTTTCATAAGGTGTCTATGATTCTGCCAGCTTTCTAAAACACTGCATGGTCTATGTGCAGGAAATCTTACTCCCGGGAATGAAAAACTGTAAGACAATCAAGAAGGGGGATGAAAAGGAAGACTTTATAATTCAGTCTATGAAGAAAAATAAGTCAGTCTATGAAGAAAAATAAGTCACATACAAGTCAACGGCGATCTGGCCTAGGACCAGATCACAAACTGTTCATTCTCAGTTTCTCTTCCTTTCAGGGCTTGCTCTTATACTGTGCAAAAATAAAGTTAACATTTTAGCCTATTTATAAAATGTAATGGTCCCTGTTGCACTTTAATGAAAGCCAGAATGATGCTGGTTTCAGATCAGAGAAAGTTTCAATAAAACTATCGGGTGTACTTCATTTAGTTTCTCAGCGGAAGCATAAACCCCCTGCATTTAAGTACTTTTATAGGATAATGTGTCCTAAAGGATCGGGCTTCAATCTTTTGTAGCACTTGTTAAAAAGCTACAGGATGCATTTTATCAGAATATTATCATATATAAGGTGCTACAAAATGTATTTCAAGCTGTTCCCCAAGTAACATTTCCTGTCAACTTCAGTGTTGAGCAGAAAAATTAGAAGGTCTCCAGCAAAGTCTCATAAATGTTTAATTAACGATGCCTCTTCCACTGAATTAATAGCACTTATGAGTCCACCGGGAGATTAAAAAAATGCTTGGAATGCAAATCTTAACAAACATGTTAAAATGCATTCTGATGAATTTTATCTGTGTCAAAAAGATGTTGAGTTTATTCTAGTTTATCTTTAATACTGTTGTAATTTTGGTAAAGACTGCATTTTTCTCATTAGCAGACAACTATATTCTCTAAAGTATAGTATATACTGGCTAATTATTCTCTTCTATAAAGCAAACTACAATTTACAAAGCATGCTAATGTGTAGCAACCAACCAGAATGTAGCTTTAGATAATCCATGCTATTGGTATTGTACACTAATGCACTATACACTAATGCTGCTTGCACTGGGCCACTGCATAAGATGAACACATTTTGGAATGGTTCATAAAGATGATGCTGCCTATGCCAAATATTTTGTAATTTTGAGTATCTCCTGCAGAACTAGGTGAAGAAATCTACCATGAAGTTGGAAATATTCCTTATTTTTATGAAGGGAACTAATTATTGTAAATAAATGAAAGCAACCAATATCTGTCCCCATGAACGTAAACCAGTGGTACCTCTAACCATTCCCCTTGGCCATTTGTTTAGAATGTGCTTCCTTCAATGTGTTAAAAGAAGCAATATGGTGGCACCCAAAGGAGAATAACTGGGTCTAGAAGATTCTGTTGGATTACGTATATCTCCTAGCTCCATAGGTACCTCTATAATAACTGGAAAAAGAGGGCTAATAGCAAACAATTGCAACCAGACATTAATACCCTGCATTTAAAAGTATTTAGGGGAACCTGCTACAGCCATAGGCTAGTTGTGCTATGAATCTTTAGATGCATATGGTATATAGATAATGCCATCTACAGCTGGAGGGATCCCATCAGTTAGTAATTAACAGTCTGAAAAGTCATTAGACTACACAGGGAGGTGCCAGGCTACATCTATTTGTCCTTACTGTGTCAGCCAATGTAAGGGCTTTTTTCAGGTGCTTTACTTTAGTATTCATCCAAAATAAAAATTAAAATTGGTTCATTGTTTGGTTTCATAGGCGTGAGCACAGGGCACATCCTAATCACTACATGCGTCACCGATTCCCCCTACTGCCCGGCCCCCCCTGTGCCCCCCTTCCCCACAAATCTGCCTCCTTCCATTGTCTCCTCTTCTGCCAGCTGCTCTGTTTACTATACTTCAGTTTGTAAAGAACAGAAAGTGGCTCAGCACAGAGCACTTCCCATTCAATCACTATCCAGTGCAGCTGAGGCTGCAGAGAGAGGGACTGGGAATATTTCCTCAGTTCCTTTCTCTGCCTCACATGTGAGACATTGGGGGTCTGTTTAGAAACCTGATATTTCACCAAAGTACCCCAATAGGGAGCCTAAAAATTGTAAAAAAAAAAAAAAAATTATAAAAAAATTAAATTAAAAAAAATGTAAAAAAAACAATAAAATAATAAAAATGAAAACTACTGACACCGTCTTCTGTCCTACTTACAAAATCCACTGACCTACTGACAATGTATGCACTCATGTTTGTTTGAGATCTGGGGTGCAAACCCTAATGCAACAAGCTGTGCAAGCCTATGTTTTGTTTATTATGTGTGCCTGTTTGTATATATGAATGATTGTGTTGATGTGGGAATCCTAAAAGTCTGCAAATAAGGCAGTTCTTATTCTGTGCGTGTATAGACTATTGGGCATTTGCAGCAGAAATGTTGGCTTTGTTCAAAAATCTAGTTCTATATTTGGTCACCTAATGGATTCCCAAAATGAAAGTGTTACTAAACCCAGGACCCTGCATTCACTATATCTGGTTCCCTACAGTACACAGAACATGGAAATGCAATTATTTTAGTAAATATAAACTGCTAAATACATTTTTTCCTCAGCAGTATATAGTCTTGTGATTTCTATCAGTGTCCAGCCTAGCACTGGTTAAAGCTTGTAGGAGGAGTTTTAATTCTGCTCTGACTGTCCTTTAAGGCTGCACGACCCCTGACTTTCTGTCTGCAAAGTGCTTTTTAGCCCTGTGCTTATCATATGCACCCCCCCCCTCCAAAAAAAAAAAAAAGTTCTATCAGCGGATGGATTGCGGACGGTAAATAAAGGGAAGGATCAAAGAAGATGGGATCAACCAGCCTTTTTACACAGATTACTCCTTAGGTTCCATGGTGAGTATTAGAAGCAGGCTTTAGTGCACATACAGACTGATTTTACTGTTGTGGGTTTAGTAACACTTTAAAATATAATGAAGGGTGTTTGCTACTATATGATTTTAGAGTAGTTCTCTTTAAATACACCTACAATATATTTTAGGTATTTATTCTATATAAGTCAAAAAGCCATTTTATAGGGCAACATCACTGAGGGAAGGAGAGGGGAACATAAAAATTGCAATATGATTAGTATTTAGTTGTTTTTCCTTTATTTATCTAGCAAACAAACTCAGCCACTTGCCTTATGTACTTTTACTGCGGCAAGTTGGCCCCCTTGCCCGAAGTCACGAACCTGTAAGTCATTTCGTGCAGGGTCTCCAGGGGTGCCAGAGGCAGGATCACGCAGTGATTTGCTAGAGAGGGAGTCAATCAGCGGTTCTGGTGGATCCGATGTCCACCAGCCAGCCAAGATCGTTCCCAAGAGACACAGAATGACGCTATGCAGGAACACCAATCTCTGTCTTCCCTCAGTCAGAGCAACCCCCCCACACAGTTAGCAAGCACTCCCAGGGAATACATTTAACCCTTTGATCGGCCCGGTGTTAACCCCCTTCCCTGCCAGTGTCATTAGTACAGTAAAAGTGCATATTTTTTTAGCACTGATCACTATAATAATGTCACTGGTCCCCAAAAAAGTGTCAAAGTGTCAGTTAGGTGTCTGATTTGTCAGCCACAATGTCGCCGTCCCACTATAAATCGCTGATCGCCGCCATTATTAGTAAAAAAAAAAAAAAATTCAAAAGAAATTCTATAAAAATATCCCATCGTTCGTAGACGTGATAACTTTTGCGCAAACCAATCAATATACGCTTATTGGGATTTTGTTTACCAAAAGTTTGTAGCAGAATACATATTGGCCTAAATTGATGAAGAAATTTGTTTTTTTACATTTTTTTATTGGATGTGTTTTATAGCAGAAAGAAAAAAATATTGTTTGTTTGTTTTTTTTTCAAAACTGTCGCTCTTTTTTTGTTTATAGACCAATTTAAAAAAAATGGAGAGGTGATCAAATACCATTAAAAGAAAGCATTATTTGTGGGGAAAAAAAGGACATATATTTCTAGTTAAAAGTGTCAATTAAAATAACACAGTGGCATATTGCAAAAAATGGCCTGGTTATTGGGGGGTAAAATCTTCCAGGGATGAAGTGGTTAAAGATGGTGCCAATTTACTATTGTAATTTGGAGTGTATAAGACTGCAGTATATTGAAATACATTCCTACACACAATAAAGGCATAAAATGAAAAGTTTGATGCCTTAGAATGTAATGCAGTCTCCACCCCTCTGTGTGTCTGCTGTCCCTGTATTACACTTGATCTGCACAATAGAAGCCGTCTTCCACCCTATCTCCCTCAGCCTATTCCTCTGTGGCTCTTGTCAAGTTTTTTCTGCCAGCTGGAACAGCTATGGGCTCAGTGCATACAGCAGACTTCCAGCTGTTCATTTTATTCTCACTCAAACAGATCTAGAGAAATTATGTGAGTTTATAATTAGAGCTGAGCGAATCAATCTGCCGAGTTTGAGAGTCAACCTGCATCGCCCCGATCTGTGCACAAAAAGGATCCACATGTGAAAAAAGTTACTTTGGATGGTAACTGCAATACTTCCTACCAAATAAAAGGAATAATAAACAATGAAAATATGGGAAACGGATCCAATGCACACTATAGTATATTGCATTTCTACCTGTTCATTTACAAGAATGTCTCAGAAAAGTATAATAAGGATGTCATATTTTAAAAAAAGCTTTACATTTGTTTTATAAAAGCTGAAAAGAGCTCCCTGAGCCCTAGCGATCAGCTATCAGACTATAAAAAAGAGCAGTAAATCAGAGCCTGTTGCAGTCCTTGGAGATGCTCTTTGTTGGTACATCACATCTCCTGATTGGGGACCTATTCCTTTCTATGGATTTCCAGGACAGACCAATGAGACACTAAAGCCCCGTACACACGATGAGATTATCGAACGATCTGTCGTCCGTTTCTTGTGGCATACTAGTCTGATGTGGAAAGTGAAGAGGTTATTTTCATACGAATTTTCCCGCAGGACAGAATTCTACTTCAGAAGTGATGTCATGTGTTGGATTGCTTTGTATGTGTTCTTTCATCTCTGAGCATGCCTAGTCTTGCTCTTAAGATTTTTTTCCGTCAAAATCTGTACTAATGAGACAAAAATCAGACGTTGTATTATGGACAACAAAAATTTTATAGCCTGCACATCAGGATTTTTTCTGCCGAAAAGTCGGAGTCGGCTGTCGAAATCATCATACTAACAATCCGAAAATCGGCAGATCGGTCGTCGGACGAAATTTCCCTTCAGATTTTCTTATCGTGTGTACGGGCCTTAAAGACTTTCGACAGCCAACTCCGACTTTTCGGCCGACAAAATCCTGATGTGCAGGCTATATAATTTTTGTCGCCCGTCAAAACAACGTCCGATTTTCGTCTCATTAGTACAGATTTTGACGGAAAAAAATCTTAAGAGCAAGACTAGGCATGCTCAGAGACAAAAGAACACATACAAAACAATCCAACACATGACATCACTTCTGAAGTAGAATTCTGTCATACGGGAAAATTCGTATGAAAATAACCTCTTTACTTTCCACATCAGACTAGCATGCCACAAAAAACGGACGACAGATCGTTCGATAATCTCATCGTGTGTACGGGGCTTAAGGGTCTGATTTACTAAAACTAGAGACTGCAAAACCTGGTGCAGCTCAGCATGGTAGCCAATCAGCTTCAAACCTCAGCTTAAGCTTTGACAAAAAAAAACTGGAAGCTGGTTGGGTTCTATGCAGAGCTGCACCAGACTTGAGTAAACTCTCCAGTTTTAGTAAATTAACCCCTAAAAATCACAGTAGCTACAAGTACTATGGCACAGGATTTTCAGAAGTCCACAATGTGACTCGATTACTGTGGCAAGCCTTTAAAAGTGTTTCTAAAACCTCATCTTGTAAAACAACCCATTTAGAGTCGGTTCATACTAGCGCGACTTGTCAGGCGACTTGTCAGCCTGACAAGTCGCGCTCCCTCGCGGTCCATTGACTGCTACAGGACCCGTTCTAATAGGAGCGACACAAGTCGCTCCGACTTAGAAAAAGGGTCCTGTACTACTTCGGGGTGACCTCGGAGTGACTTGCATAGACTTCCATTATGTGAAGTCCCTGCAAGTCGCTCCGAAGTCGTGGTGCATGGTAATGCACAAGTCGCCCCAGAAGTAGTACAGAGTCCTGTCGCCCCAGTGTGAACCGACTCTTAGTTTAAAATAGAAATGAAAGGCAAAACCTTTGTGAATAGATATAAAAACATTGGAAAAATCTTTGTTTCCATTTTTATAATTTATATTTCCTCTGTTTTCAGCTGTATATAGGCAGGGTGCCTACTGTGAGCTAGTAGTCAATTTGGCTGTCCTAAGTCAGGGGGGAGGGGTTAATATTTATACTGCCTTCCCTTGGCTAACTTTACCGGCTTTCTGGGGCCTGGCCTCCCATCCTGTGTGTTACAGACAAACAACGAGAAGGAAGGGGGCGCTGGGACTTGTTGATCACTCCATTACTTTTGCCTGTCATGTTAGTATATTGAGCTCCTACAAGTAAAGTTATTTCAACTGCTTTTATGGAAGAGAAGCAGTTCAACCTTAAACTGCGTAGAGGGTTCTTTAGTGTCAGAGCAGTAAAGATGTGGAACTCTCTTCTACAAGCATTGGTATCAGCAGGGAGCTGATTGTTTAAAAACCTATTCGATGGGCATCTTAACAATCACAACACACGGGGATATGAAACGTATTATTTACATAAACTAACACTCACACACACACCACAGGTTGAACTGGATGGACTGGTGTCTTCATTAAACCTTATCAATTATGTAAATATGTAACTATGTGTTCTCTTGCTTAGTGTGGTCAGTTTTTAATAAGAAAGAAGGGGGAATGATAGGAATACCAGGGGTTTCACACAAAGGAAGCAATGCAAAGAGAACAGGATACTTTTTCATACAAGTACAGTATTTCACAAAAGTGAGTGCACCCCTCACATTTTTAGTAAATATTTTATTATATCTTTTCATGTGACAACACTGAAGAAATGACACTTTGCTACAGTGTAAAGTAGTGAGTTCACAGCTTGTACTGTGTAACATTGTAAATTTGCTGTCCCCTCAAAATAACTCGAAACACAACCATTATTAAAACGTAAAAGTGCAGCGCTAAATCAGTGAACCAATGTATGAACATATATAAATGTAAATTCATATACATTTCATTTCAGTTCATAAGTGAGTCCAAAGGGTATGCAGAAATGAAGTAGTGCTTCAAATTCATAAGTGAAGAAAAATTGTGTAAAATCCCCACACCAAGAGTAGAAAGTGGATGCGCTCACCGAAGGGTATGGACCCAGAATACCTTATAGTATGTGGGCCATACAAGCTGGTAGATGGTATAATTCCCAAGCGGTGGCTGGAATCCTCAATGTTAAGAAGAGGTGGCCAGAGCATCTCATGTAGGACATTGCAGGTCTCACAGGGACACATGGAGGAACAAGCCAGACAAAGCCGACATAGTGTAAAACATTTATTTTACATAAAAAGTTTTAGCAGTTTTACACTATGTCGGCTTTGTTCATACATTGGTTCACTGATTTAGCGATGCACTTTTACGTTTTAATTTGGTTTACACAACAGTTTTCAGTTGATGTGCTAGCAGCTTTATTTTCAGTTACTGTTATGGTTAGCGTGGTTGATTTATATTTTTTCACACAACCATTATTGTCTAAACCGCTGGCAACAAAAGTGAGTACACCCCTAAGTGAAAATGTCCAAATTGGGCCCAGTTAGCTATTTTCCCTCCCCTGTGTCATGTGACTAATTTGTGTTACAATGCCTAAGGTGGAAATGGGGAGCAGGTGTGTTAAATTTGGTGTTATCTTTCTCGCTCTCTCAGATGAGACCAAGATCAACTTGTTTGGTTCAGATGGGGTTAAGTGTTGTGGCGGCAACCAGATGAGGAGTACAAAGACAAGTGTGTCTTGCCTACAGTCAAGCATGGTGGTGGGAGTGTCATGGTCTGGGGCTGCATGAGTGTTGCCAGAACTGGGGAGCTACAGTTCACTGGAAGTTCAACATGGCACCTCATGGCAAATAACGCTCTGAGTATCTGAAAAAAATAATCGTTGCTCTAACATAAAGATGGCCTAGGCTAGAAGGAAATTGCCAATGCCCTGAGACTGAAGATTGCCAATGCCCTTGTAAATATTTTATTATATCTTTTCATGTGAAAACACTTAAGAAATGACACTTTGCTACAATGCAAACTAGTGAGTGTATGTACAGCTTGTATATCAGTGTAAATTTGCTGCCCCCTCAAAATAACTCAACATGCAGCCATTAATGTCTAAACCACGGGCAACAGAAGTGATTACACCCCTAAGTGAAAATGTCCAACTTGGGCCCAATGAGCCATTTTCCCTCCCCAGTGTCACGTGACTCATTCGTGTTACAATGCCTCAGGCATGTATGGGGAGCAAGTGTGTTAAATTTGGTGTCATCTCTCTCACTCTCTATTTAAAAGATGAAATATAGTTTGCTTTAGTTTATTGTAGGATTTTGCTATAAGTACAGAATAAGGAAATATATTTAGGATAAGACAAAAATCCAATGTTCTTAATAACTCATTAAGGGACATAGGGTGAGGTCATTCTAAGAGACTGGGACATCCAAAAACATGCCAAATGAGGGGTGGACAACACAGAAGGCAAAATGCTAAAAGGTCCCCAAGTGACAACAGGCCTGAAGAACTTTAAGACCAAAGCTGGCATCAGATGAGGCTTGAACACCCACCTACTAAAATCTAATGAACATATGGACTGAAGACCAGATGGCAGCCATATGAAAACAGATGCTTGATGCTGAAAATCCCAGAAAGCACTAACTGATTTAGTGGAGTGCCCTCTCAAAATGAAAGGTGGAATCGTGTCCCTAAGCTTATAGGCTTGAATGATGAGCTGCCAATTTCACCTAGAGATAGTGGAGCAAAACGTATTATGAGAACCCTCAAAGGTGACAAAAATCATCAGTCAATCTAAAAAGAAGCTACAGTTGAGATAAATTTAAAAACCACACACCACAATCAGACAGTAGAGCAAAATCTTGGGATATCCTGGAGCAGGCCAGAAAAATAGAAGAACAATGTCCTCGGTAAAGTGAAAGGAAGAAACCAATTTGGGAAGAAAAGAGGCCTTAGATCTCAACACAACTATGTCTTTGTGTAGCACGAAAAAGCATGTTTTTAAAGGTTTAGGCCACCAACTCAGAAATTCTGCACGTAGAGGTGGTGGTGACTAGAAACGCTACCTTGTAAAAAGGCATAGACAAATTAGTATGCTTGATAGATTAAAAGGGCAGTTTCTGAAGGATTGAAGGAAACAGGTTGAGATTTCATGGTGTTACTGAGGAACATACAAGGGGAACCACGTGAAGAACAGCCTGTGTAAACACTTTCATTAAGGAGTCAGACACAAGAGGTTTTGGTAAAATGTAGGAAAAGTACAGAGATGGGTTTGCTTCTTTCTGAAATGTAAAGACATCCATTCTCTTAGGACAATAGCAAAAAACTGAAGTGTAATAAGAGTGGGAGGGGTTATACTAGGCGGTCTTACAGATTTCTTTTCCGGTATCCAGTCTCTTGAATGAAGTAACATAATTCAGTATTTCAGATTTACTTTACTCTGTGTCCCCTAATGGACGATTAAGAAATTTACTTTTTCCAACACAAAACCAAATAGACAGAGGGGGAGGTAATGCGCTGAAATATAATGACTTATGGGATATGCCTGCATATATTCGTTCAAATAGTCCACTGATAATACAGTCTGGTAAAATTATATGAAAATAAATATCTTAGGATTTAGATGACATTTACTTTAAAATGTTAGCTAGCTTGAATTTGTGAGATATACCCACTGGGTCTAATAATATCTTCTGTTTACAATTACACTAGCTAAAATTTGAATATCACGCCTTCTCAGAAGTTAAAGTATATGTAAAACCAAAACATTTCTTTTTAGTTTTGGATATAGTTGGAAATGGTTAAACCCACTGTCAGATTTTCTTTGATGCCTTCTTCCTGTCAGGGAAGCAACAGGAAGTGAGAGGAAATCCTCTTATGCAAGTGTCACCTTAACAAGTGTTCCAACTGGAATATTAGACTCAGCCATTGTTCTGGTGACAAATGAAAACTAAAAAATTGGTCTGACTATACAAACACATTAACACTTAACTGTTTTTAAATTCCAATACACATATATACATGTGAAAATGTATACAGTATCTCAGAAAAGTGAATACACCCCTCACATTTTTGTAAATATTTTATTATATCTTTTCATGTGACACTCTGAAGAAATTACACTTTGCTACAATGTAAAGTAGTGAGTGTACAGCTTGTCTAACAGTGTAAATGTGCAGTCCCCTCAAAATAACTCAACACACAGCCATTAATGTCTAAACCGCTGGCAACACAAGTGAGTACACCCCTAAGTGAAAATGTCCAAATTGGGCCCAATTAGCCATTTTCCCTCCCCTGTGTCATGTGACTCATTTGTGTTACAAGGCCTCAGGTGTGAATGGGGAGAAGGTGTGTTAAGTTTGGTGTTATCGCTCTCACTCTCTCATACTGGTCAGATGAGACCAAGATAAACTTGTTTGGTTCAGATGGTGTCAAGTGTGTGTGGCGGCAACCAGGTGAGGAGTACAAAGACAAGTGTGTCTTGCCTACAGTCAAGCATGGTGGTGGGAGTGTCATTGTCTGGGGCTGCATGAGTGCTGCCAGCACTGAGGAGCAACAGTTCATTGAGGGTTACCATGAATGCCAACATGTCTAGTGACATACCGAAGCAGAGCATGATTCCCTCCCTTCGGAGAAATGGGTCGCAGGGCAGTATTCCAACATGATAACAACCCCAAACACAACTCCAAGACAAACACTTCCTTGCTAAAGAAGCTGAGGGTAAAGGTAATGGACTGGCCAAGCATGTCTCCAGACCTAAACCCGTTTGAGCATCTGTGGGGCATCCTCAAACGGAAGGTGGAGGAACGAAAGGTCTCTAACATCCACCAGCTCCGTGATTTCCTCATGGAGGAGTGGAAGAGAACTCCGGTGGCAACCTGTGAAGCTCTGGTTAACTCTATGCTCAAGAGGGTTAAGGCAGGACTGCAAAATAATTGTAACCTAACAAAATATTGACACTTTGGGCCCAATTTGGACATTTTCACTTAGGGGTGTACTCACTTTTGTTGCTAACGGTTTAGGCATTAATGGCTGTGTGTTGAGTTATTTTGAGGGGACAGCAAATTTATGCTGTTAGACAAGGTGTACACTCACTACTTTACATTGTAGCAAAGTGTAATTTCTTTAGTGTTGTCACATGAAAATATATAATAAAATATTTACAAAAATGTGAGGGGTGTACTCACTTTTGTGAGATACTGTATGTATTGTCCTAGGAAGCAGTGGCTCCCTTGTGTCACTCACCACAACACAAGCAAGCTAAATACATTTCCTGTCTGATACAAAACCACATATACACATATCACAGCATGGTCTAATTAGGAGTAAATGACTAGAAATCATTTTCTGGCAAGTCCCAGTACCTAAAAAATTAGCTTTGATGTGCCAAAAAGATATTAGACCAAAGATCCCCAAGCTCTTAAGAGCTTTAATATAAATCAAGTGGCAAAAAGAACACTTACAAAATTAATTCATTAGCATATAATATGTTTTAATTAAACCTGTCACATACCTGAACAAATCAAACGATCGTATGATAAAAATTTGCATAAGCAGTTGCTACTTTCAGTACAAACTGAATGTCAAAATGATCAGTAGATTGAGATACTTATGCAGATGAATTTATACAAAATATTGACTTATCCAATAAAAATGTAGCTTTGCAACTTCCTCTTCTGCTACGAAAGTCTGGTTATATTTATGCTAACCAATAGAACTTAGGATGCAGGAAGGGGGAATAACAGGTTTACCAAAAACATCAGCTGTATCTATTGAACATTTTGACATCGGTTTTCGCTAAGTTTTTTATGATATGCATAGTTTGAATCATCCAGCACAGGGACATTTCTAAGATTATAAAAGACCTGGGACACCACTGGGCAACCTAAAAAGAGAAAAGGAGATCAGGGAGCAAGGCTACAGGGGCATGGTGAAATAGAATTCGAGCCTACATTCTGTATACACAGTATGCTGCAGTCCTTGTAACCATATAATGGAACCTGCATCCTTACCTTGGTGATCAGTGGTGCAGGGTCTCCATAAAACTGGTGGTTAATGATGTTGTTTCTTTGTGAGTTATGCAGGCACTGTCAATCTACCTGGCAGTGCTTTTATGATTGTTTCTAGACCCAGGAAATTTAGCTGCAGACCCAATTGATGGAGAAATTCCATTTTCCGTATTATGACTCACTAATACATAAGAATGTATCCCAAGCCTGACACTGGGATGGTTTTACCTTTACTGACCTAATGCTACAGGAATGTCATTACTATGAACTGACCAGCTGTTCCCTAAAAGGTAATACCACTTACCAAGAGTTTTGATTGGTTCCTACTACCAGTTATTCCTGTATATACCACAGCCAAAATTGGACAAGTTAGTCTCTCGCCAGGGCTGCTAGAAGCATGCATCTGGTTTGATCATCTATAGCTAAGTTTCTTGGTACCTTTATCCAATATTTTGACATGTGTTATCTTTATCTGTTATTGCTTAAAGTGGAACTTTACCCAAACGGGGGAGTTCCACTTGTTTGCATCCTCCACCCCTCCACTGCCAGATTTGGCACTTTGTGAAGGGGATCGGGTACCTGGTTTTCACAGGTACCCGCTCTCACTTCCGGGTCAGACCTATGAGGATGTTTGCCCCCCCCCCCCCCACAGCCTTCTGGGGGGGAGAGAGGTCTCAGAAGACTGTAGGACCATTCACAAAACGCAGCTTCACTGTTGGCTTCTTTTACCTAAGATAGTGCCTGCACCCAAAGCCTAATAAAGAATTGGCTCGGGTGTGGACATCGCTGGACCCCTGGACAGGTAAGTGTTCTTACATTAAAAGTCAGCAGCTACAGTATTTGTAACTGCAGACTTTACATGTTTTGGGAGGACACTCTTTAATGAAATGTTATATACAGTTAGATTTTTACCTGCAAGTGTGTCTGTAATCTTTCTTTGCATATCTCGAAAAAAAAAAAAAAACTATTATAGAATTGTGATAAATTATTAGTGCACGTGTCCCAGGTACCACAGTCTAGGAACGCTATGCCCAGCTACTTTTGAACCCACACTGCTGCCGACAGTTTACTGTTTGGTATAAAAAATAAGGTGATATTACCTAAGGCTCAGCAGCTGTTTGTTGGGATGCATGCAACATGTTAAAAGACATGATTATTAAAAAAAAGGATATTGATCATGCGTCCTTTGCCTTTTTGCTAGAGAATCTTCATCGCTTATGCCAGCCATTAGGTATTTTAACCCTGTAATCCAAGTCCTGGCTTCCTCGGGATTGGATGTTATCAGATCCAGAGATTCCATATGATTGCCATGGTAAATGGTAAAGCAACAAGTGGGGTCAAAGTTCCCTTCCGCATGGCGATGAAAGATTTCAGACTGCCGCCCCTCCGTGACTTTGTAAATTGAATCAATTATAACTGAAATGAGAAAACAAAATTAGGCTGTGGATGAAACTCTCAGGGGAGCTCTGTATGCAGTTCAGAAAATATCTCATATTAAACTGGAAATTTTGTCTGCACTAAATTATTTTATACAGGCAGTACTTTAGCTACTGTAGGATAAACATTTGCTAGTGGGGTAAGAGTCATACGGCTATGGTGATCTGGCAATGTATTAGAAAGAAAATATATTAATAAAAATATATTAATGGGCCAGATGGGTGTACAGTGCAAAAGCAGTAAGGGGGGTCAGTACATTGAAAGAAGTCACAGAAGTGATAGTGAGAAGTTATGATGCTCTTAGTGTGGGGGTAAATTACTGGGAGGACATCATTATTCCACCGAGGAAGAGCAAAACATTAGCAAATAATACAAGACAAAATACAATTAGTACACATCTTTTGTATACAGCAAAGTGGGACAAGAGCAGAGCTGCCTATTTGTGGCCTCATGGTCAATCCTAACTGAGCAACGCTAGTTATATCTTGGGAATTTTTTTTTTAGTTTTTTTTTAATGCGTAATTTAGTTGTATGTTTACAATTACAGAGGATGGAAAGCATTCAGAGCCATGACAGCTCCTTGGCTTGAAGGTAATCAAAGATATGATATGACAGTGGAAAGCAGATATATAAAAAGAGCTAATGTCTATGGTTGTCTAGCATAAACAGCTAGCTGTCAAGGAGCTTAAAATTAGATATCAAAATTTGTCCACTGGCTATTGTCTCAGTATTTCTTTACAGGATAAATAATTATGCTTGACCAAAGTGTGGGTCCCTATTTACATGTCATCTAAGGCTGGTGCCTGAGTGTGACTATACTTTGCCAGTATGTTTGACTGCCTTCTATTTTCTGTAGACAACTTAAAGTAGAACTCCAGGCAAAACATTTGACTACTTTCAGAGTGAAGAAGGGTCATAACCTGGGCAGTTTCTTTTTTTTTTTCATTCAACCAGCGAGTTGAAAGAAAAACAAAAAACTGAGAGATCCCTGCATCGACGCAAGCAATGTTGATTCAGGAATCTTTTCCGGTGTACTATGGTATTCTGACAGGGGGACCCCCCGCCCCACCCGAATACACTGATGAGCGCTCGTAACCATTTGCTGCAAGTGTTGATCGAATGCTGGTTTTCAGCACGCTCGTTTGAAAGAAGCTGGTCATTAGACCAGCTTTTGTTAAACAGACAGATGTACACCAAACGTCGGCCAGTTCCTACTGGCCCATGTGTACTGTGCTTTAGGTTTCTATTTTTGTGTAAGTCCTCACTGGGGAGAAAATCCCTAGTTTCCTGCATTGTCACCAGAAGAGAAATGTGTGCAATCGTGACAAAGAAAGCAACAGAAGCATTTTTTTCCAGTCAAAGCCATAGCTATCCAGCAATAATTTAAGTGCTGCATTATGTTAGAAAGTTGGATCACTGCTCAAACAAAAAAGCGACGCGGTTTCCAGCAGTCCAAAATGCCCCCTGCAAAGTGTTCCAAACAAAAGTGATCTCATTGCAATGCTTAACAACTAAAAACCCTAGTGTTTATTTATATTAAAAAACATAAAAAAGCCCTAGCGTACCTAGCAGCGTATTTATTACTATATACAGTGGGTACGGAAAGTATTCAGACCCCCTTAAATTTTTCACTCTTTGTTATATTGCAGCCATTTGCTAAAATCATTTAAGTTCATTCTTCTTCCTCATGAATGTACACATAGCACCCCATACTGACAGAAAAACACAGAATTGTTGACATTGTTGCAGATTTATTAAAAAAGAAAAACTGAAATATCACATGGTCCTAAGTATTCAGACCCTTTGCTCAGTATTTAGTAGAAGCCCCCTTTTGATCTAATACAGCCAGGATTCTTTTTGGGAAAGATGCAACAAGTCTTTCACACCTGGATTTGGGGATCCTCTGCCATTCCTCCTTGCAGATCCTCTCCAGTTCTGTCAGGTTGGATGGTAAACGGTGGTGGACAGCCATTTTTAGGTCTCTCCAGAGATGCTCAATTGGGTTTAAGTCAGGGCTCTGGCTGGGCCATTCAAGAACAGTCACGGAGTTATTGTGAAGCCACTCCTTCGTTATTTTAGCTGTGTGCTTAGGGTCATTGTCTTGTTGGAAGGTAAACCTTCGGCCCAGTCTGAGGTCCAGAGCACTCTGGAGAAGGTTTTTGTCCAGGATATCCCTGTACTTGGCCGCATTCATCTTTCCCTTGATTGCAACCAGTCGTCCTGTCCCTGCAGCTGAAAAACACCCCCACAGCATGATGCTGCCATCACCATGCTTCATTGTTGGGACTGTATTGGACAGGTGATGAGCAGTGCCTGGTTTTCTCCACACATACCGCTTAGAATTAAGGCCAAAAAGTTCTATTTTGGTCTCATCAGACCAGAGAATCTTATTTCTCACCATCTTGGAGTCCTTCAGGTGTTTTTTAGCAAACTCCACGCGGGCTTTCATGTGTCTTACACTGAGGAGAGGCTTCCGTCGGGCCACTCTGCCATAAAGACCCGACTGGTGGAGGGCTGCAGTGATGGTTGACTTTCTACAACTTTCTCCCATCTCCTGACTGCATCTCTGGAGCTCAGCCACAGTGATCTTTGGGTTCTTCTTTACCTCTCTCACCAAGGCTCTTCTCCCCCGATAGCTCAGTTTGGCCGGACGGCCAGCTCTAGGAAGGGTTCTGGTCGTCCCAAACGTCTTCCATTTGAGGATTATGGAGGCCACTGTGCTCTTAGGAACCTTAAGTGCAGCAGAAATCTTTTTGTAACCTTGGCCAGATCTGTGCCTTGCCACAATTCTGTCTCTGAGCTCTTCAGGCAGTTCCTTTGACCTCATGATTCTCATTTGCTCTGACATGCATTGTGATCTGGAAGGTCTTATATAGACAGGTGTGTGGCTTTCCTAATCAAGTCCAATCAGTATAATCAAACACAGCTGGACTCAAATGAAGGTGTAGAACCATCTCAAGGATGATCAGAAGAAATGGAAAGCACCTGAGTTAAATATATGATTGTCACAGCAAAGGGTCTGAATACTTAGGACCATGTGATATTTCAGTTTTTCTTTTTTAATAAATCTGCAACAATGTCAACAATTCTGTGTTTTTCCGTCAATATGGGGAGCTGTGTGTACATTCATGAGGAAGAAGAATGAACTTAAATGATTTTAGCAAATGGCTGCAATATAACAAAGAGTGAAAAATTTAAGGGGGTCTGAATACTTTCCGTACCCACTGTATGTAGCCTGACTGTAACATTGTAATAAATGCATTTAATTGGGGTTTAAGATGCAGGAGAGAAACTTCTGTGACCAGGAACCCCGCCAGGGGCTCTCTCCTAGGCTGCATCTTGGACACTTCATAGAACTTCATGATCTTTTGCCTTAAAGTTTTTGTAAACCACATTCATGAAGTTTGACCTCGGCACACATATATCTGTAGTGTTTACTTATCTCTCTCAGAAAGTGCCATGTCTTTCTGCTGCTCTGTTCCTCTGTTATCAGCACGAGTCACCTCGGACAAGTTCTCTGACACACGAGATAACAGCAGCTTAAAATTTGTGTCCGAGAGGGAGCTTAGAGATAGATAAGCAGAGAGCTGGTCTATTCAGACTACAGCTCTGCATATTCCTTCTTTCCTCTGTCTATGTGGAGTGGGGGAGGGGGGTGTGCCTTTCCTCCAATCATCTCACACAAAGTGTGAGCTCCGACTCCACACCCACCCCTATGTGCTGCTGAAACAGGAAGAAAGATTTGGAACATGATCTGCACTTTTCAGAGTGTAAAAAGGAAAAGACAGAAGATATTTTACATGTATATGTATGCAAAGTGTTTGCAGGACACAGCCCTGCTTGTGGTGGATTTTATTGCCACATGAGACAGATTTGTTATATTTAAAAAATCTTTTTTTATTTTACAACATAAAACATAGTAGGCGCACAATACGACTACATTTAAAAGAACCACAGAAGTTGTGATAACAATATCCTTATAGGGTAGATACAGTAGCTCCCAAAAGTGAGTACACCCCTCACATTTTTGCAAATATTTTATTATATCTTTTATGTGACAACACTGAAGATATGACACTTTGCTACAATGTAAAGTAGTGAGTGTACAGCTTGTATATCAGTGAAAATTTGCTGTCCTGCAAACCCTTTGCATACATATCAATATATTAGGATGTGGCACTGGTAAAGGTCCCCCCCTCCCCCTTTTTTTGTCAATGAAAACTTTTTCAGCTAAAGATAAAAATCACAGAGGTGATCAAATACCACCAAAAGAAACCTCTATTTGTGGGAAAAAAACATCAATTTTATTTGGGTTCATCGTCACACGACCGCGCAATTGTCAGTTAAAGTAACACAGTGCCATATTGCAAAAAAATGGCCTGGTCATTAGGGGGGTAAAACCTTTCCGGTCAAGAAGTGATTAAAAACATGCAAGGACACCCCCAGGCACGGTTAGACTTATTACGACATTCAATAGACAACACAGCCATGTCCGAGGAATTCTCCAGAGACATTGGTATCTGTTAACCAATGATTCCATTCTCCAGAAATACATCAGGGGCAATCCAGAAATAACCTATCGGAGGGCTAGGTCATGTTAAAGACAGAATGACCCAGAGTCACTTTGGAGACACTCATGAACATAATTCTGAGCAAGAGATCAGAGGCACTTGGCAATGTGGTTCGTGTGAGTTTTGTCCATGGATATTTGAAAATTAAACACTGTATCTTCCTAATGGGAAGCTTCATAGGGTTCCCCACTATTTTAATTGTCAAACAATAGAGATTGTAATGATTATGTTTTGCAATTGCGGGGCGTTCTATATAGGGAAGACAAAATGCCAATTCTGGTGTAGAATCAAGGACCACATATACTAAGGCAGGAACAACAAACAATCTACTTACTTTGGGCGACATATCGCTCTGACCCACAATTGGGATACAAGTGTTATTAAATTTGCGGCTTTAGAATGCATATTTCCAGATCCAAGAGGAGGGAATTTTTACTGAAAAAAGCTACTATGGCACCAGGCCTCAACGAGGCCATGAGTCTTAAACCATATCTGTAGTTTAGATGGTTATGGTTTGTTGCACTGGGCTGTATATGTGGTCCTTTGTTTCTTTCCTTTGCCTTTTCCCTGTTCTGCTGCCCCCCCCCTCTTTTGTCCCTTATATTGTTTGGGCGAGTTATGTACTTAATCTCCCATCCACACAAAGATCTGTCAGTACAATCTGTTTTCCAAATCATATGTTTTGTTAATGGTTATAAATATGATCGTGTCTATGTACCCCGTGCCTGGAATTCATATAGTTATCTTGTCATTTCAGGTGATTTATTGTTTGGCAATTTAGTTGACATATGGGATTATCCCCAAGTGATTGATTTGCAGTGGATCGATATATCTATGGTCGTTGGTGTCTTTTTGGGCGGACATATGTGTTTCACACAGCCATTCACAAACTACATCTGGTTTTCAGCCGTTGCTCTACCTTGGATTGCTTTGTCCTCCCATTGGTTCTTTCCCCACCCTCCTCTGCACTGTCATCTTTTTTTATGGCTGGGTATAGTCTCCTCCCTCTGAGACAGGAGCGAGGCTTCAGCTTTGCCACACTGAGCACCGCTGAGACGGGTGGAAGGCACATGGTGTCGTGACGTCATAACCCGGAAGTTTCGGGTTTGACACGCAGCACCGTGGGGACATAAAAGGACTCCTCCAACAGCCCACTGTTCCTTGCTCTTGGGTGGATTGAGGTCTAGAGTGAGGCAGCTGCACGCAGGTAGGAGTTTTGACCTGTTATGGCTGTAACTGAGGTAAAGGCTATGATAGATGTGTCATCCATACAGCTCATGTGTGGATGTGTCTGCTTTCTCTTTTAGTTGGTGGAATCCTGCAGGAATTTTGTATGAAGCTCCACTAAGATAGAGGGACCATTATCCCCCTTGCCTGAATGGGAGTGACTAGGAATAGATGTACCCTTCCTAGATCTTGGGCTACTGAAATAATACTGTTTTCTAAACTACACATCCAAACAACTCTGATGGGCAAATATGTACTTGCCAAACAGGTATTAACAGATATTATTAATAGAGATTATACGAAATATACTGTACTGCTATACTTCTTTGTAGTATCACTGTACAAAATTAACTGCATCTTTTTTCTTTATTTATTGTTGAAATAGATGTTGGAATATTAAGGCAATGAGTCCCTTTTAGGTGGGATATCCAGTGGTCCCTATGCTCGCCCAAAAAACATTTAATGATGACTCAGTGGATTCAAGCGATTTTGCTGTAAGTGCTCTCTGGGGATTGTCGACTTACCATTATATCAGGGATTCAATATATGTTTATATCGAAGTAAACTATGAAACTAAATTTATGTATATAATTAATCTGTGTTTATTATATTTAGCAGAATGTCATTTCCTGCTGTATTGGTCCTGAGGAGGCTACACAATATAGTGAAACTCGTTGACCTACGGAGGCGACCAAACAAACAGACACCCTCTCTGAGGACCTGTACCCAGGATGATGCAATCTTTAGGGAAGTGCTGTACTAGGGTCACATTCTCTATTGATATGTCTCTCTTATCATTTTAAATGTCTATTTGATTGTATTTTGGATGTTATATTATCATCTTATTTAAATGATATGTGCATTAATAAAATATTTTGATACTTTTTTATACATTGGGTTGCTTTCATGCTCATGCCAATAAAGTCCTCCTGCTGCAGGATGGGGTCCTGCTTTTCTTTTTCCTATATATAACAGTCATGTTTCCATACCGGAATTCTCTGGTAGCAGGAAATAAAAGTTCTAGGAGGGATTCCCATAGTGTCCAAAATAAGACATTTCCACTTTTCAGTTAGTTCTCATGGATGGTAGTGAGAGAGGTAAAACCCCCACAGCTACCTTTACTAGATTAGCCCCTTAGCAGTGGAGCTCTTCTCTATACAGCAGAGAAAAGTTGAACTAGTTCAACTTCCAGAGCACCCACATTTTTTCAGTTTCACTGAGCTTATAGTACAGGATTGTGAATAAAATGAATATTTTAGCTGCAAATGTATAACATGTGAAAGTTAAGAAGTTTAAAGCATATTGCTGTTCCCTTTGGTTAAACTCTGTGAAATGTAATTACAGAGCACAGTCTGAACATCAAAGTCAGACTTATCATTCTTTATTTAAGAAAGGGTACCCTATTTTTAGATAATGACATACTCTGGGGACATTTAATTTTATAGTGTCGTAAATCACATGAATTATCAAGAAAAATTCTATGGCAAAAGCTACACTCATCACAGCATAGAAATATACTAACACAAGTTTATAATTCAACAATATAAAAAGGAAGGGAAATTAGGTCAAATCAAATGTATTACTGAAAACAAATGGAAAGAGGAAATGTGAATTAGCAGAACATTTCACAGTACATACTGCTGCATCCCCTTTGGTGCTACGAAGATGTACAACAGCCCGATCTCACTTCTTAGATATGCTTACACCAACTGTAATAATTTTGCTATGCGAAACGCAGGGTACGGGAGACATATTCAGCCTTAAACAAGAATAACTAAAATGGTTCCATGTAAAACCCTTTATAACCGAACTTCAACTGGTCTTCAGTGTATGCGTGTCAAGAAGGAGCGTGACCACAGAAGATGAAAGCTGACTGGGCAGTAGGATGAGCTTTTGAGACTATGAATCATTATCCAATTACAAGCTGCAGGCAGGGAGGTGCTCTAGCTATATTGCTTGAAACTGAACTTCACTGCCACATCAGTCCCTTACTCCAGTCAATCTTCTATGCAGCCATCTTTAGATGCTGAAGAAAAGTACAAATGTGTTGCCAGTTTCTGCCTGGTATTTGAGCATGAGCACAAATGCCACCAGTTTTTGGTATATGGCCACTGTAGTGGTAACACACTGCCTCCTGGGATAAATGACATAGCAATCCCAGTAGGTAGCGGGGTCCGACCTAGGCCAGAAAACAGGAAGCACTTCTCAAAAAGATACCAGTGAAGCTTTTTTCCGAAGAGGGAGGGAAAAATGAGGTTTCCAACCTGGCTCTACTGTCTAAAAGGATTGGTAATACTGATAACAAAGCACTAAAACATATATTTAAACCGAAGAATCGGCTGTTTGATTGGAGTCCAGCTTTAAACAGCAAATAAAAAACAAAGTGTTATACAAATTATCCTGTTATAATATACTGTTAAAGCAAAACTTAAGGCGCAGCTTTTTTTTTTTTTTTTTCTTGTTTTGGAGAGAGTGGAGAGGGATTAGAACACCTGTCAGGTTTTTATTGCTGTCTGTACCCCTGTTAGGCTGCCCATACATTATATCATTTTCTTATTTAACTTCCTTTAAAATAAAATAGATTTGCCTTCATTTATGTAGTGTAAGGGTCTGCCTGACTGCATACAAATTGAAAGTATTTAGGGTTGACTTTACTATATGGATTTGATAAATCTAAAGGAAACTTGTATAACGCATAGTCAGCCTTAGAGAGATTTACCCTCTCAATTTGTCCTGTTTACTGTTATCATTGAAAGCGAAAGTAAACGAAAATCCCAAATTTTGGGTTGTCCCCAGAAAATTAATAGAGGGGAAATCGTCTGATAGGGACATTAGTTCTGGTGACGTGGGGGGGGGGGGGGTAAGGGAATCCCTTAATTTGCAGGGATTTCCTCTCACTTCCTGTTTTGGCTATGGGAATGGAATTGAAGGTAAATCTCCCCAATGAAACACTGATGACAAAAAAAAAAAATGGATTATAACCCTTACTCTTTTCAAAATGGGAAAAAAAAGTTTTGCCTATAGTTCTACTTTCAGTTCACTAAGTTAATAAACATGGTATAGACAATTCAGATTTTTTTCTTTCCTTTACAAAGTCAGTGGCAGTAATTTTATAACAATAAAATCTAATGTCTGTAAACATAAAGATAGTATCTGATGTTATTTTTTTTTTTTATTAGGCTGCATTCACATGTCAGCATATTGATCGCGGGCGGAATCGCGACGATTCTGCCCGCAATCAATACGCTGACATGTGAATGCAGCCTTAATCCTAACAGAGTGTTGAACTTGTAGCAGAGAGTTTGCTATCCTTATTGCTACACATGGCAAAACTAGCAAACCTTTGATCCCCAGTAACCTCAACAAAGCTTCTTTCATGACTATCTGTGTGGGGCATTGGAGGAAGAAATGCTTTACACATAGTACTGTCTTAGGAGGGTGTGAAAAAATGTTGTAAAGAATACTTTCAGAAATAGAAGTGTGAATAATTTATTTTTATCAATTTAAAAAATGGAATATAAATTAACAGAAGAGAAATCCAAATGAAATCAATATTTGGTGAGCCAAATCTTTGCCCTCAAAACAGCATAATTTCTTTAATTCCTCTAGGTACACTTGCACACAGTTTTTGAAGGATCTCGGGAGGTAGGTCATTCCAAACATCTTGGAGAACTAACCACAGATCTTCTGTGGATGTAGGCTGCCTCAAATCCTTCTGTCTCTTCATGTAACCCCAGGCAGAGTTGACGATGTTCACGAAAAAACTGCCTTTTTCAATATTATATATTATTATTATATAATAATAAATATTATTATATAATTATATAATATTTATATATAAATAAATATATATATATATATATATATATATATATATATATATATTCTTATTATATATTTCATATTTTGACTCATCAGTCCAGAGCACCTGTTGCCATTTTTCTCCATGCAATTTTCTATGCTTTTGTGCACAGTTGAGTCTAGGGGTGCACCGATACCAGTATTTTAGGACTGAGTATGAGTACCAATACTTATTCTTAAGCACTCGTTCATACCAATTACCTATACCTATTTTTAGTGTCATGTGACATTTTTTTGGGGGGCTTGTTCACATCATAGGCCCCTTTCACACATGCGAAACATTTGTTTCATCAGTTCAATCAAATTTTTTTAAACACAAAACGGATGAAGTCTACATTAGTTTGTAATCAATTTTTCATCCGTTTTACATCAATTTTTTACATCAGCTGTCCTTAACCACTTGAGTCTTGGAGCCATTTTTTCATGCAAAAACGGACCATTTGTCTGTGTACATCAGTTTTCCATCCAATCTGTTTTTTTAAAAGGAAGAAAAATAGGGATTTGATACGTTCCAAAAAAATGGATGTTAACAGAAGCGGATATAAACAGATGTAAAGGGTTGATCATCTGTTTAAATCTGTTTTTCCAAAGAAATGCATTGATGTCTGTTTTTCATCTGTCAATGGATGAAAAACAGACAAACTGTCTTTACCTGCATGAAAACTGAAGGGAAAACTGCACAGATTTCACTTGCAGAGAGATCCGTTTCAGATTAGTTTCAGTCACGGATCAGTTTTCATGTGCGTTTTAGAGAGTTTTTACAGCCTGTTTGCTGTGCAATTTGAAAAAGAGTCCTGTGCAATTTCAGTCCGTTTCAGGTGCGATTTCTAATCTGATCCAATTTCCATTGGAATCAATATTGAACCCCACCTGTAATCACACTACAAAGGGAAGTGGAAGTTATCAGTGTTAGTATCAGAGCATTTGCATGAGTACATGTACTTGTGCAAATGCTTAGTATCAGTACCAATACCGGTATCAGTGCAACCCTAGTTAAATTGCTTAGCCTTGTTTCCATGTCCTATGCAAAAAAACATAGGAACTGGTGTGCAGAAAAATGGCAGCAGGTGCTCTGGACTGATGATTCAAAATGTATTTATTTGTATGTAGAACTTATTCATGAAGGGCTGGTGAGAGGTACAATAATGAGTGTCTGCAGACAACAGTGAAGCATGGTGGGGGTTCCATGCAAGTTTGGGGCTGCATTTCTGCAAATGGAGTTGGAGATTTGGTCATGATCAATGGCTTCCCTAATGCTTAGAATTACAGGCAGATATTTATCCATCATGCAATCACATCAGGGAAACGTGTGATTGGCCCCAAATTTATTCTGCAGCAGAACAACCACCCCAAACATGCAGCCAATGTCATTAAGAACCATCTTTAGTATAAATAAGAACAAGGAGTCCTGGAAGTGGTTTG